>NW_027412088.1:47381730-48591730 GCF_047663935.1 Musca autumnalis
TCTGGGGGAAAGTTTTAAACCTCCAACAAAGACTAAATATCAAATTTCAGCCATTTCGGTGGGATATTTAGGTCACTACCTTCCAAATACCGAAAATCGGGTGGAACCGTTCTATGAGGGCTACATGAAGACGGGGACCTGTACCGACAAATTTCATATGGAAAATTTTATACCCCCAAACAAAGACAAAATACCAAATTTCATCCTATTCCGTGGGATATTTAGGCCACAACCTTCAAAATACCGAAAATCGGGAGGTAGGCGTGGACCGATATAGCCCATTTTCAAACATTTCCAAACATCCTAGGAGTGATAGAAACTTCAGTACCAAATTATAAAGATCTATCTTAAAAATTGCGAGCTGTATCTTGATTTCAACAGACAGACAGACGGACATGGTTATATCGACTTGGAATTTTATGCTGATCAAAATATATATATTTTGTGGGGTCTCCGAAGAATATTTCGATGTGTTACAACCGGAATGACAAATATAATTTTAACCTCCATATTATGGTGGAGGTTATAAAAAATATATCGTTGTAATCACAATTACAAGGAACACCTTCGATAAATATTCCGAAAAAAAATTACAACAGTCCTTTAGCCGATTTTAAATGTATATTTTGTACCATTAGTCAGGAAGCATGGACTTGCCATGGGAGTACCTTTGGTAAAAAAATCAAAACTTCGAACAGCACTTGAACGACAATTTTGAAGCTGTTGTCCGATATGGATCGACATAGAAGTTGATGTACGTTTGGACGAAATTGTACGCTATATAAAGGTTCGTCCAAATCGGATACTCAATTCGTGAGTTATATCGTGCATATCAGGGATTTTAGTTGTTGCCGGCCGGGTTTTTAGTGCTTTTGAGCCTTTATCTTAAGAAGTGTAGACGCCCGTGCTCATCAGAGATCTTAGTTTGTGCCGGCGAGATGTTTTAGAGTTTGGAGCATATCTACTACTCTTTTCAAGAGTTTTGGTGCCAATCATATTAGCGTAACATATGAGGCACGCGTGACACGAAACACGTGAGTCTTTCTTATTTGAGGAAGAACATCAACCATAGCTCAAAAAAAAAATCAATGTAACTGAACGGCACGAAATGATATGATTTTATAGAAGGCACGCGAGACAAGAAAAATTATCTCACAAATGCAGCTCGACATTGTATTGTAATTTTCTACCCTCCACCATAGTATGAAGGGTATATTAAGTTGGTTTTTCTGTAAAATTCCGAAAAAACCTCAGTCCATTCCATGTAAGTCCGCCCAATTGTTGTAATCACTCTTGCATCCACAAACATTTCGAAGCTGAAAAACGTCATCTTGTGGTACTTTTATAGCGGTTCTTAAAATAAAGGACGAAAAGGACATTGAAGGAAGCGAGTTAGAAGGTCGAAATGCTCTATGAAAATAATCCTCATTGTATTTGACTGCAGACATTTCATCTCATAAATAAGTTAAAACAACAGTTAACAAATATATAACGCTAATTTCAGATGCCTTACAGGGTCTTCAGCAGCAACTTCATCACGCCATAACTCGGAAGTTGGACTCATGGCGGATCTGTCCTTCGGGATTCTTAATATACTCACCAAGGGCTTTCATCCCCAAAATGAATTATATCTGCCCCAAATTTATGGTTCACAGTGATATCGGGACATTTCGGTGTTCATAGTTTGGGCCGTAATCACAAGGACTATCCGCAATTCTACACGTGCTCTCATACTAAATTAAATTTCAAATCTGAATGATCCATTTCCATTTTGCAACTCGATCGAAATTTAGGATTCCACCATTTTAGTTGGTCGGGTCATTACCCGAAGGAAAGACTTGACCACGAAAAATGTTATCTTTGTAAACAGTAAGGCCCTAAAGATAGCTTGTGAATCTTGAAATGATAGGATCCCGATCTGGCGTTCCCGTTTCAATTTTTATTTGCACATTATCCTATTTCGTTATATATTCAAAAATGTTTACATGGAATTTGTAAATTCCTTGAGCAAAAAAAAATTTAATTTTAAACTTACCTCAGCTTGTGTGGTCGTTGATACAGGTCCCGATTGGGCTGTGGCTATAATTGTTAACAATATTGTTAAACCTAAGAACACATAATTTTGGCGGGTAGACATTTTTGCAGCGCAGGTGGTCTGGTTTCGACTCGTTGTAACAAAAGTTGATGTGTTGTTGTTGGGTGATATGTTTCGTCGCTTTGTTGTTGGTGGTGGTAATTGTTCTCTATTTACCATAATTTGTTGAAAAGATTTGTGGGTGTGAGTGTGTGTTTTAAAGACGTCAATTTGTTGGTTATTTACAACTATTTTGTATTATATAATATCTGTAAAGAGAGAAAAAGGGAAATGGTATAATTAAAAAAAATATAATTAATTTAAAATAATTACAAATAATAGTAATTAATTATTTAAAGTATAAAATAAAGTTTGAGGTTTCCACAATATAAAACGATTTTAAAGTGTTTTTTCTAAATTTTGAAGAATTTCTGAAGCTTACATATCAGCAAACATATCAAGTGATTTGAACAAAGCCCTTTAATTAATTTTAATTATGTGCGCTAAGTCGCGTATGATCCTATGCAATTTTTTCTAAATTTTTTTATCTAACAATTTTACGTGTTTCCCCTTATCCACTTTGGAAAATTAAATACTTGGCCTATCCTGATTCTACAATATTCTAGCCGTTTGTGTTATCCTGAGATATTGTAGAAAAAGCCTTCCTTCATCTTCCGTCCTTATATTCACAATAACTCCTTAGCCTAATACAATTAATGTAATGAAATACTTGGCCTATCCTGATTCTACAATATTCTGTTTGTTTTAGCCTGAGATATTGTAGAACAAGCCTTCCTTTGCCTTCCTTCCTTTTATTCACAATAACTCCTTAGCCTAATACAATGAATGTAATTTGGTCATACGAATGGAATTTAACCTTGTAACCATTAAGTTCGAAAATAAAAATAATTACTGTTTGACACATTCTTTTTGGAGTGAAACATGAATACAAGACAATTTATGACAACTTAACGGCTTTACAGCCTAAAAAGGAAGTGTCACAAAGAACATGCCTTTTGTACACAAAAATACCACTTGACCAAGGTTAGTAGCATTCTTGTTTGTTGCTGGTTTTTTTTCGAACTACATACTTAAAATATTTCAAAAAGCTAAGAAAGTATTTTAAGGCCAAACGGCGGCAGGAAGTTAATACCGAATAGAACAAAGTTATTTTCAAGTTGCTGCCCTTTTGCTGCTGCACAAAATACATTTTGCCATAATTTCAACCTGTTGGCCTTTAATAGTTGGGCAGGCAGACAGACAGACATAAATACGAAATGCCTGCTAATATGTGTGGCATGTTGCAAATACCAAACACGAATCCCATGGTTACCTAAACTGACACCCCTTTGCCTTTTTGCATATTTTTAATAAGCTTCATTTTGGTATTTATACACCCGGTGTTATCTCTTAAATTGCATGTTTCGCTCACCGAAAAAAACAGAGGGGAGGGAACGAAAAAAGTTATAATTAAGGATTTTTATTTTTTGTCGAAACGGAAGGAAAAGCTTTTTTTTCCAAATATAGCAACTTTGCGATTTATTTGATATTTCAAGTTTGCTTTTTTCTGATTGCATGTGTGTGGCATATTTGTGACGAGTGATCTAAAAATTAAGTTTGAAATTTAGCTCATGACTTAAAGGTTAATTAAATAACATTTAAACAACAGTTAGGAAATTCGTTGGATATTCATAGATTGTAGCAAAAATAGCATAGAATACATTTCGATACGAAAGCAAGATGCAATCTATTCCCAGCAAACGAACCGAATATCAATTATAAAGTATTGGAAAAAATCTACTTTCAGCATTACCACTAGGCTGAAAAATAATGGGTTATTACTTTAAAATTTTACAAGACAAAACTACTTATTTTACTCAATACTAAGTAATGCGTGACAGTGGCTCAGAGTATGAGTGGCTAGAGAAATATGGAAAAATTTACCGTCGTAATAATGGCTGCGAGGACAAACTACTGCAAAAATATTCAAAACTAATCTATGTCTAGAAGAAATATTTCAAAACTTTAGACCAAATTGGTCACTCTTTGCAGAAGTTATTGTGCGCACCATTTTAACGGGAAGTTTTGAACTATTGTGGGGGAGGCACCAGAAGGAGTGGACGAAGAGACCCAACTTCGAACATGATCAATGTTTAGAACTGAAACTAAGCTGCAAAATGAAAACCGTGCACCAGAAGGAGTGGACGACAAGCCCCATCTTCGAGCTTGATCTATATTTGAAACTAGATCTAAGCTGTAAAATGCAAACTTTGCACCAAATCGCCAGCCAGACAAACGGACACACAGGGCTTAATCGAAGGCAAAAGGGGTGACTTCTCTCATATCAATGTATGCTGTTATTGTTATTGTTATTGTTCCACAAACATCCCAGATGGGACAAGGGAGACTTCTCTCATATCAATGATTGCACGCCGATTCATATTGGCTCAATGATATGGGACCTACTTTTTATTGCCGAGTCCGAACGGCGTGTCTTACGACACCACTTGTAGAAAAGTTTTTCATGGCTTAAATACTCAGGAAATGTCGCCAGCATTACTGAGATCAATGTATGCACTCCGATTTATATTAGCCGAGTCCAAACGGCCAATCTTAAGACACTACTTTTAGAGTAGATTTACATTGCCGAAATATTCAGGAATTTTTGCCTACATTATGCTGAGGGAATTTTTAAAGAATATTTTTTCAAGACGTGGATTTTTTAGGAATATTTTTTCAAGGTGTAGATTTTTAAGAATATTTTCTTAAGACGTGGACTTTTTAAGAATATTTTCCTAAGACTTGGACTTTTTTGTGAATATTTTATTGATGTCGGGGACTTTTTGAATAATATTTTATTGAAATCGTAAACTTTTTAAGAATATTTTATTGAAGTCGTAAATTTTTTAAGAATATTTTTTCAAGACCTGCATTTTTAAAGAATATTTTTAAAAATATATTTTTTAAGCGCGGATTTTTTTTCAGAATACTTTAAAAAAATACTCATGGATTTTTTAAGAATATTTTTTCAAGATTTGAATTTTTTTTAAAATATTTTTTGGTTTGTTTAAAGAATGTTATTTCAAGACGTGGATTTTTTGGAGAATATTTTTAAGGCGTAGTTTTTTTCCAAGCATATTTTAAAATTATTTTTTTAAAGCGTGAATCTTTTTAAGAATATTTATAAGGGCATGATTTTTTAGAAATAATATAATAATATATAATTTTTATGGCGTGGATTTTTTAAGAATATTTTTTCAAGGCGTGAATTTTTTAGGAATATTTTTTCAAGACTTATTGTTTTAAATATATTTTTAAGGCGTTAATTTTTTAAGAATATTCTTCTAAGAGGTGAATTTTTAAGAATAGTTTTTAAAAACATTTTTAAGATGAATAATTTTTTCAAGACGTAAATTTTTAGCAATATTTTTCAAGACCTGAATTCTTTCAAGGCGCGAATTTTTTAGGAATATTTTTTCAAGACTTCTTTTTTTAAATATATTTTTAATCGTGGATTTTTTAAAAATATTCTTTCAAGTCGTGAACATTTTAAGAAAATTTAAATTTTTTCAAGACCTGAATTCTTAAAAAATATTTTTTAAGAATATTTTTTTAACACCTGAATTTTTTAGGAATATTTTTTTAAAATATTGTTTAAGGCGTGAATTTTTTTTCAAAGAATATTTTTAAAAAAATTTTAAGACGTGGATTTGATTCAAAGAATTTTTTTCTTAATATTTTTATAGGCGTGGATTTTTTTCAAGAAATACTTTTAATAATATTTTTTTAAGGCGTGGATTTTTTTCAAAATCTATTTTCAAAAATATTTTTAAGGCGTGAATTTTTTCAAAGAATATTTTTAAATATATTTTTTTAGGCGTGTATTTTCGAAGAATATTTTAAACAAATTTTTTTTTTTTTAATTTTTTTTAATGTGTGGATTTTTTTTCAACGAATATTTTTCAAAATATTTTTTAAGGCGTGGATTTTTTCAAAGAATATTTAAAAATTTTTTTTAATGAGTGGATTTTTTTCAAAGAATATTTTTTAATGCGCGGGGTTTTTTCAAATAAAATTTTTAAAAATATTTTTTAAAGCGTGGATTTTTTCAAAGAATATTTTTAAAAATATTTTTTAAGGCGTGGGTTTTTTTTCAAATAATATTTTTTAAGGCGTGGATTATTATCAAAAAATATTTTTTTTTTTTAAATATTTTTTAAGACGTGGGTTTTTTTCAAAGAATATTTTTTAAGGCGTGGATTTTTTTCAAAGACTATTTTTGAAAGCGTGGATTCTTTTCAAAGAATATTTTTGAAAGCGTGGATTTTTATCAAAGAATATTTTTAAAAATATTTTTAAGGCGTGGATTTTTTTCAAAGAATATTTTTCAATGCGTGGATTTTTTTCAAAGAATATTTTTAAAAATATTTTTAAGGCGTCCATTTTTTTTCAAAGAATATTTTTAAATATATTTTTTAAGGCGTGAATTTTTTTCAAAGAATATTTCTAAAAATATTTTTTTAAGGAGTGGATTGTTTTGAAAGAATATTTTTAAAAATATTTTTTAAGGCGTGAGTTTTTTTAAGAATATTTTTTTAGGCGTGGATTTCTGTCAAAGAATTTTTTTTAAATATTTTTTAAGTCTGGATTTTTTTTAGGATATTTTATAAATGATTTTTTTGAGGCGTGGATTTTTAAGAATATTTTTTAAAATGATTTTTAAAGGTGTGGATTTTTTAAGAATATTTTTAAAAATTGATCTTTTTCAGAGGATATTTTTAAAAATATGTTTTAAGGCGTGTGTTTTTTTATAGAATGGGTTTAAATTTATTTTTTTAAGGCGGGTATTTTTTTCAAAGAATTTTTTTTTAAATTTTTTTAAAAGCGTGGATTTTTTCAAACAATTTTTAAAGAGTAGTTTTTTTTTAAATAATATTTTTAAAATTATTTTTTTAAGGATTGGATTTTTTTTTTCAAAGAATATTTATACCCTACACCACACTGTGGTAAGGGGTATTATGTCTTTGTGCATTTGTATGTAACATACAAAAGGAAACGAAATAGACCCATAGTTCCTTTTGGGGATATACATACAGCCACTTTCTGAGTCGATTTATGCATGTCGATTTATGCTCCCATATATATTTTCGCCCGATTTCACGTATTTGCTGCACCAAACACGCTATATACGTCCAATTTTGATGCAATTTTGAATGTAAGACTGAATTCGGTCTACAAATAAGTGTGCCAAATTATATCGAAATCGGTTCAGATTTGGATATAGCTCCCATAAATATTTTCGGCCGATTTCACGTATTTTCTGTACCAACCACGCTATATTTTTCCGATTTCGATGAAATTTCGAATGTGTGACTGAATTCGGTCTAGAAATAAATGTGAGAAGGCGTGGATTTTTTCAAAGAATATTTAAAAATTTTTTTTAATGAGTGGATTTTTTTCAAAGAATATTTTTTAATGCGCGGGGTTTTTTCAAATAAAATTTTTAAAAATATTTTTTAAAGCGTGGATTTTTTCAAAGAATATTTTTAAAAATATTTTTTAAGGCGTGGGTTTTTTTTCAAATAATATTTTTTAAGGCGTGGATTTTTATCAAAAAATATTTTTTTTTTTTAAATATTTTTTAAGACGTGGGTTTTTTTCAAAGAATATTTTTTAAGGCGTGGATTTTTTTCAAAGACTATTTTTGAAAGCGTGGATTCTTTTCAAAGAATATTTTTGAAAGCGTGGATTTTTATCAAAGAATATTTTTAAAAATATTTTTAAGGCGTGGATTTTTTTCAAAGAATATTTTTCAATGCGTGGATTTTTTTCAAAGAATATTTTTAAAAATATTTTTAAGGCGTCCATTTGTTTTCAAAGAATATTTTTAAATATATTTTTTAAGGCGTGAATTTTTTTCAAAGAATATTTCTAAAAATATTTTTTTAAGGAGTGGATTGTTTTGAAAGAATATTTTTAAAAATATTTTTTAAGGCGTGAGTTTTTTTAAGAATATTTTTTTAGGCGTGGATTTCTGTCAAAGAATTTTTTTTAAATATTTTTTAAGTCTGGATTTTTTTTAGGATATTTTATAAATGATTTTTTTGAGGCGTGGATTTTTAAGAATATTTTTTAAAATGATTTTTAAAGGTGTGGATTTTTTAAGAATATTTTTAAAAATTGATCTTTTTCAGAGGATATTTTTAAAAATATGTTTTAAGGCGTGTGTTTTTTTATAGAATGGGTTTAAATTTATTTTTTTAAGGCGGGTATTTTTTTCAAAGAATTTTTTTTTAAATTTTTTTAAAAGCGTGGATTTTTTCAAACAATTTTTAAAGAGTAGTTTTTTTTTAAATAATATTTTTAAAATTATTTTTTTAAGGATTGGATTTTTTTTTTCAAAGAATATTTATACCCTACACCACACTGTGGTAAGGGGTATTATGTCTTTGTGCATTTGTATGTAACATACAAAAGGAAACGAAATAGACCCATAGTTCCTTTTGGGGATATACATACAGCCACTTTCTGAGTCGATTTATGCATGTCGATTTATGCTCCCATATATATTTTCGCCCGATTTCACGTATTTGCTGCACCAAACACGCTATATACGTCCAATTTTGATGCAATTTTGAATGTAAGACTGAATTCGGTCTACAAATAAGTGTGCCAAATTATATCGAAATCGGTTCAGATTTGGATATAGCTCCCATAAATATTTTCGGCCGATTTCACGTATTTTCTGTACCAACCACGCTATATTTTTCCGATTTCGATGAAATTTCGAATGTGTGACTGAATTCGGTCTAGAAATAAATGTGAGAAGGCGTGGATTTTTTCAAAGAATATTTAAAAATTTTTTTTAATGAGTGGATTTTTTTCAAAGAATATTTTTTAATGCGCGGGGTTTTTTCAAATAAAATTTTTAAAAATATTTTTTAAAGCGTGGATTTTTTCAAAGAATATTTTTAAAAATATTTTTTAAGGCGTGGGTTTTTTTTCAAATAATATTTTTTAAGGCGTGGATTTTTATCAAAAAATATTTTTTTTTTTTAAATATTTTTTAAGACGTGGGTTTTTTTCAAAGAATATTTTTTAAGGCGTGGATTTTTTTCAAAGACTATTTTTGAAAGCGTGGATTCTTTTCAAAGAATATTTTTGAAAGCGTGGATTTTTATCAAAGAATATTTTTAAAAATATTTTTAAGGCGTGGATTTTTTTCAAAGAATATTTTTCAATGCGTGGATTTTTTTCAAAGAATATTTTTAAAAATATTTTTAAGGCGTCCATTTGTTTTCAAAGAATATTTTTAAATATATTTTTTAAGGCGTGAATTTTTTTCAAAGAATATTTCTAAAAATATTTTTTTAAGGAGTGGATTGTTTTGAAAGAATATTTTTAAAAATATTTTTTAAGGCGTGAGTTTTTTTAAGAATATTTTTTTAGGCGTGGATTTCTGTCAAAGAATTTTTTTTAAATATTTTTTAAGTCTGGATTTTTTTTAGGATATTTTATAAATGATTTTTTTGAGGCGTGGATTTTTAAGAATATTTTTTAAAATGATTTTTAAAGGTGTGGATTTTTTAAGAATATTTTTAAAAATTGATCTTTTTCAGAGGATATTTTTAAAAATATGTTTTAAGGCGTGTGTTTTTTTATAGAATGGGTTTAAATTTATTTTTTTAAGGCGGGTATTTTTTTCAAAGAATTTTTTTTTAAATTTTTTTAAAAGCGTGGATTTTTTCAAACAATTTTTAAAGAGTAGTTTTTTTTTAAATAATATTTTTAAAATTATTTTTTTAAGGATTGGATTTTTTTTTTCAAAGAATATTTATACCCTACACCACACTGTGGTAAGGGGTATTATGTCTTTGTGCATTTGTATGTAACATACAAAAGGAAACGAAATAGACCCATAGTTCCTTTTGGGGATATACATACAGCCACTTTCTGAGTCGATTTATGCATGTCGATTTATGCTCCCATATATATTTTCGCCCGATTTCACGTATTTGCTGCACCAAACACGCTATATACGTCCAATTTTGATGCAATTTTGAATGTAAGACTGAATTCGGTCTACAAATAAGTGTGCCAAATTATATCGAAATCGGTTCAGATTTGGATATAGCTCCCATAAATATTTTCGGCCGATTTCACGTATTTTCTGTACCAACCACGCTATATTTTTCCGATTTCGATGAAATTTCGAATGTGTGACTGAATTCGGTCTAGAAATAAATGTGAGAAGGCGTGGATTTTTTCAAAGAATATTTAAAAATTTTTTTTAATGAGTGGATTTTTTTCAAAGAATATTTTTTAATGCGCGGGGTTTTTTCAAATAAAATTTTTAAAAATATTTTTTAAAGCGTGGATTTTTTCAAAGAATATTTTTAAAAATATTTTTTAAGGCGTGGGTTTTTTTTCAAATAATATTTTTTAAGGCGTGGATTTTTATCAAAAAATATTTTTTTTTTTTAAATATTTTTTAAGACGTGGGTTTTTTTCAAAGAACATTTTTTAAGGCGTGGATTTTTTTCAAAGACTATTTTTGAAAGAGTGGATTCTTTTCAAAGAATATTTTTGAAAGCGTGGATTTTTATCAAAGAATATTTTTAAAAATATTTTTAAGGCGTGGATTTTTTTCAAAGAATATTTTTCAATGCGTGGATTTTTTTCAAAGAATATTTTTAAAAATATTTTTAAGGCGTCCATTTTTTTTCAAAGAATATTTTTAAATATATTTTTTAAGGCGTGAATTTTTTTCAAAGAATATTTCTAAAAATATTTTTTTAAGGAGTGGATTGTTTTGAAAGAATATTTTTAAAAATATTTTTTAAGGCGTGAGTTTTTTTAAGAATATTTTTTTAGGCGTGGATTTCTGTCAAAGAATATTTTTTAAGTCTGGATTTTTTTTAGGATATTTTATAAATGATTTTTTTGAGGCGTGGATTTTTAAGAATATTTTTTAAAATGATTTTTAAAGGTGTGGATTTTTTAAGAATATTTTTAAAAATTGATCTTTTTCAGAGGATATTTTTAAAAATATGTTTTAAGGCGTGTGTTTTTTTATAGAATGGGTTTAAATTTATTTTTTTAAGGCGGGTATTTTTTTCAAAGAATTTTTTTTTAAATTTTTTTAAAAGCGTGGATTTTTTCAAACAATTTTTAAAGAGTAGTTTTTTTTTAAATAATATTTTTAAAATTATTTTTTTAAGGATTGGATTTTTTTTTTCAAAGAATATTTATACCCTACACCACACTGTGGTAAGGGGTATTATGTCTTTGTGCATTTGTATGTAACATACAAAAGGAAACGAAATAGACCCATAGTTCCTTTTGGGGATATACATACAGCCACTTTCTGAGTCGATTTATGCATGTCGATTTATGCTCCCATATATATTTTCGCCCGATTTCACGTATTTGCTGCACCAAACACGCTATATACGTCCAATTTTGATGCAATTTTGAATGTAAGACTGAATTCGGTCTACAAATAAGTGTGCCAAATTATATCGAAATCGGTTCAGATTTGGATATAGCTCCCATAAATATTTTCGGCCGATTTCACGTATTTTCTGTACCAACCACGCTATATTTTTCCGATTTCGATGAAATTTCGAATGTGTGACTGAATTCGGTCTAGAAATAAATGTGAGAAATAATATCGAAATCGGTTCAGATTTGGATATAGCTCCCTTATATTTTCGGCCGATTTCGCGTATTCTCTGCACCAAACACGCTATATACTAAGTCCGATTTCAATGATATTTGGAATGTGTGACTGAATTCGGTCTGGAAATAAATGTGCCAAATTATATCGAAATCGGTTAAGATCTGGATATAGCTGCAATTTACATTTTACATATTTACAGTGGTGTAGGGTATCATATAGTCGGCCCCTCCTGACTTTGATCCTTTCCTTACAGGTTTTAAATTTTTTAAGGCGTGGGTTTTTTTTTAAACTTTGATTTTTTCAAATTGTATTTTTAAACAATTTTTTTTTCACTGATTATTTTTAAACAATTTTAAGGAGTGGATTGTTAAAAAAAATTAAAATTTTTTAAGACGTGGATTTTTTTCAGAAAATATTTTAAACATTTTTTAAAGAATATTTTTAAAAAATTTGTTAAGGAGTGGATTTTTTTAAAAGAATGCTTTTAAAAATTTAAATTAAATTTAAAATAATTTTTTTAAAGCGTGGATATTTTCAAAAAATATTTTTAAAATTATGTTTTAAGTCGTGGAATGTTTCAAAGAATATTTTTAAAATTAAAATCGCTCGTGTGGCACGGTTTAACGTTCACCGATCGCCATAAAATTTCATATATAAGGTTTTTGGGTCAAATAAATATTAGATTGTAGGAAGAAGTTTCAAAATAAAAAAATTGTTTTTTGTGTCGCCCTAATATACATATTATGCATTTCCCACAAAGTTCAAACTCACAATGCGGAATATAATGACTTTATTTCTCGGTGTTTTTTGTTGTTAATAAATCAATATTTATTTCCTTTCAATATTTTGACTAAATACACAACGAGTAATGAACTTGACATTATTAAAACATTTATATGAATGGTCATTATCATCAGTTGTCAACACCAAGAACAAAAAGAAAAAAAGTGAAATAATTTCGATTAATATTAAGTTATTTGAGTTTTTTCGACTGTCATTTTTTCCAGTGAACATATTTCACAGTAATGGTGCCGCAAAAAGTGCATAAACACATAAAACAAAATGACTCTTATCGCTCTACAATCAAACACACTAACGACACAAAATGGAAACAACAACAAAAAATAAAAATATATAACTTAGACCCTGAACGTTGTAGGGCAGTGGGGGTAATTCTATGGGGAAACACCTTTTGGGGAATTTGTTATAAATTGTTTATAGAACGAAAAACAAAATATATATTGAACTCTTATCTCTAAGGTCAAGTTCCTGGCGAATAGATATAGAAATGTGTAACATTTTGCTGTTGTTTTTGTTTTCTTAACTCTGAAAATCAGTTACGTGCTAATACGCTTCTAACCATTTCAAATATTTGTATGGCATTTTTTTTAGTTAACAACAAAATATTTCTAAACTTTTTTTCAACACCCAAAAAATTGTTTTCATATCTTGGTTGGGTATTTTCTTATCTTATCGACAAATGCTTTAGACACTGTTTTGGAAATAAAAGAGCCCAGAGAAACACATTTACGAAATATTACCAACAACAGTGGAACGTTTATAAAATTATGTTTGGGAAGATATTCTATGGAAGTCAATGAGAAATTGATATTTCAATTATTCCAATTAACCAAACATTTTTTACGGGACTAACCCTTGATTCAGGGGTCGAACCCCAAAACAGATCATAAGAAATTTCAATTTCTTTGTTTTTGGGCTGAAAGTGGTGATGAGGCATTTCTTTTTTAGCAGAAAATTTTGAAATTTCTCATGAAATGATTTCTATTTTGTTACAGCATTGGTATGGAATATTAACAATTTCAATGAATGATTTAATATTGCAGTGAATAACATTCATTTTATGTGTATTTCTTTGGAATTACTCACAATGTGGCACTCCATAAAATACACAGCAGATGTGCAAAAAAAGCAAAAACAAAAACAAATTATTGGATATTAGAATTGGAATTTGCAATTCACTTTTTATTGTCAAACAAACGCTTCTTCGTCGCTTCTATAATATAAGCGGATACTGATGATTTTTTTTTTTTTGGTTGGCAAAAATAATTATTTAGAAATTTTCAACACGTTTTCAGGCCGACCAAAATTAAAACAACCAATAGAAGAACTACAAATTCGAATCCGTAATGTATCACCTAGATGGATGGTCAGGTATTTTATTTTTGTCTCAAAAGATCAATAAATGAGTGGACAGTTTGTATGGCTTTGTCATATAAACAAGGCAATCATAAAATTTATTTTGGCAAGAAATTGAAATTGATGCAAAAATTTTTAAATATTAATTTAACGTAAAATTCATATGCGTTTTTGTTGTTATTGACAGATTCTTTTCTTTTAATTGTCATTATAATTATGAAGTTTATAATCATCTTCATCAATGAAACAATAAAAACATCATCTTTTTTTGTTTTGATTTTTGTCTCAGCGAAATTTTAAATATTTTTTCTTTATTTTGTTTTTTCATTTATTATTGTTTTTAGTTCGTTTTGTTGTTGTTAATATGTTTTTATTTTGTTAAAACAAAAAACCAACAATGCGCATAGCCGAAAACACACTTTCACACACACAAAGTTACTCCCATTAGAAGTCATGAATGACTCACTTGAAATTTCGGGTAGTTTACAAACTGAACACTGAACAGGTATCATTTTTTTTGTTTGAGTTCAATTTCTTGTGAATTTCTTTGGAAATGCTGCTTTAGTTATAAATGCCTGCTTTTGCGAGGCATAGATAAGGGGGAAATCAATAATTAATAAATATTGGAATTATTTGATTTTTCAATTCATTCTTAATTGTTTTATTGAGAATTCTTAATTAATGGTTCTGCATTCCCCCTATGATTTCAACAATTTCATAAAATGTGATTTAATTGTTGTTGTTGAGAAATAGGAAATATATAACCATGGTTACTTTACCGACTATCTACTGCAGTAGGCTATGGCAAAAATATTGATTAAACAATGGGTAGGGTAGGGACTAAAAATACTGGAAAACAAGATAATCTATTCGACAACATCGAAAATGAAAAAAATCCTAAAATTGTGAGTTATAACAAAATGTAGAGATATATTGGCTGTTTTATTTAAAAACACAATTGTCAAGAACATGGGAACAAGAGTCGTTTAGGGGCACCCTTGGATTAATTTGAATTCCTGCTATGCTGATCACAGCGGGGGAATTTATACGTCCCGACACATGGGTGAACATGTATTTTTTTATTCAAAACACCATTACATTATTTAGGAGCACCCTTCGGATCGGTTTGAAATTTGTATCATAGGTAGTCCTTGTTATCCTGATCACAACGATATAACTTGTTTCCGGGGAAATCCACACCTTTCGCAGATTATAAGGATCATTACAATTTACTATGCTTATGGAGAATATTTTTGTGCGCATAGGCGAAGGCCCGCTACTTATCAGATTCACTAAAACGACATTTAGCTGGGAAATGTTGCAAATATTTTAAATGAAAACTTTTATCTGGAAGACCGCTAATGCAGATTGCACTGGTGGAATCTAGACATATGACAGAATAAATGATCCTGGATCAGAATTATTAATGGACCTCCCTCATAAAATCGTATGAAAAAAATATTAATTGGGAACTCATTACAGGCAGGACAAATTTATATAAGGTAGAAGTGACAACCAGCTGTATTTTTACTTTTTTTGGTATATTTGGTTTTCAACATGTAATAGGGTCTACTCATGAAATTTGAAAATTCGAAATTTTCTACCATAAAATACTTCTTTACTGCACTGGTGGAGGCTAGACATATGACGGAACAAATGATCTTGGATCAGAATTATTAATGGACATCCCTCATAAAATCGTATGAAAAAATTATTAATTGGGAACTCATTACAGGCAAGAAAAATTTATATATGGTAGAAGTGACAATCAGCTGTATTTTTACTTTTTTTTTGTAAATTTGGTTTTCAACATATAATAGGGTCTACTTATGAAATTTGAAAATTCCAAATTTGCTACCATAAAATACTTCTTTTCATCGTAAACGTATTATAACGATGACCTACGACAGTTCTGAATGCTTTTTATTTACATTTTGATTTAAATTTGTTCTATTTTAGAGGATTTTCAAAATGTATTTATGTTTTTCCTGAGCTTTTTTAAAACGACCCCATTATTCAATATTTTCTTTGACATTACATTTTCTATAACAACAATTGCTCTGTTCCAGAACCTGCAAGAAGCTACTACTTTTTACTACGATAACATTTTTTCCTTTATGTTATCGAAAAAAATAGTAGATTCTTGCAGTACTGGAACAGACTATATGTTGTTTTTGTAAATTTGTTAGTTGTTGTAATTCATGCATTTACTTTATATAAATTTGCCTTGATTACATGTATAAAACATGGAAAAACAAGTAAAAAAGAGTTAAGTTCGGCCGGGCTGAACTTTTTATACCATCCATAAAATATTCTGAAGCAAAACGGAATAATTATTTTCTTTCCTGTCCACAAATTTCGGCGGAGATATTTTGTGACCACTAAACCTAAATAAGGTAAAAAAATCATAAAAAAAATTATTCAACGTTCGGGAACCTTCTATGGGGCTAAATTAAAGCGTGGACCTATGTTTTTGGTGGAGCAGTTTTGTGGCATGTACACACAACACATAGACTTATGTGGACAGTTTTTCGAATTACAGATAGTTCGGTCAAAAATACCGAAAATGGGGAGGCACCGTTATATGGGGGCTATACCAAAACATGGACCTATGTACGAACATGAACCTATATTGACAGTTTTTGGTGGAGATGTTTTACTGATTACTGGGAACCTCAAATGTTAAATTACAGGTAGTTCGGTCAAAAAATTTAGCTACGATCCCCAAAATACCGAAAATCGGGAGGTACCGCTATATGGGGGCTATACCAAAACATGGACCAATGTCGACAGTTTTTGATGGAGATGTTTTGTGACCACTAGGAACCTCAACTATCAAATTACAGGCAGTTCGGTTTAAAATTTTTGCTAAAATCATCAAAATACCGAAAATCGGGAGGTACCGCTATATGGGGGCTACACCACAATATGGACCTATGTTGACAGTTTTTGGTGGAGATGTTTTGTGACCACTAGGAACATCAACTGTCAAATTACATGCAGTTCGGTTTAAAATTTTTGCTAAAATCCTCAAAATACCGAAAATGGGGAGGCACCGTTATATGGTGGCTATACCAAAACATGAACCTATTTTGACAATTGTTGGTGGAAATATTTTCTGACCACTGGGTACCTAAACTGCCAAATTACAGACAGTTCGGTCAAAAAATGTTGCTAAAATATTTGGGGGCTATACCAAAACATTGACCTTTGTTGACAATTTTTGGTGGAGATGTTTTTTGACCACTAGGAACCTCAACTGTCAAATTATCTTCGAACTTGACCAGCCTATGGAAAATAGACACTCGGGTACAAAAATGTAACTCAATTATTGCGAACGCTAGAGTGATTTCAACAGACGGACATGGCTAGATCATCTTAGATATTTATCCTGATCAAGAATACATATACTTTATATGGTCGCAAATGATTAGTTCGATGTGCTACAAATAGAAAAACAAACTTAATATACCCTCGATAATATGGTGGAGGGTATAAAACAGTAAAAACCCTAGCCTAAATGTCCCATGAGCAGATCCCTAATTTTGACAAAAAAATGCAAATGTCCTAGGTAACAAAAAAATGTTCAAAGGTTTCCACCCTGCATTTGTGGTTTAGGTATCATAATTGTTCCACAGAATAAAACAAGTAAGAATGTATCAGTCAGTAGTGCCGACAGAGATATATACCCTCAACCTCGGATCTAAAGAAAAGGAATAAACACAATACTTCTGACGTCTATAGGAGCCAAGTTCTCAATAAGTATGGACTTGTCCCCGAGAAAAATTGTACCGTCTTAAATAGTGCCGCAGACACAACATGTTGCCGAAAACTTAAAAACGATCCCGGACAAGTTCTTAAGCTGCAATCTTTCCAAACTTGAATGGTCCGATGTAGTCAATATTCGGACATAATCCGAGTATATAAGAAATAATACGATGTACAAAGTTTGGACCAATTAGGTTTGGCCCTTAGTTGGTATCGGGAGGCTTTTTTGGACCCCTTGGGTCATTATCTCAGGAAGTATGGACTTGGCCACGAAAAAAATTACGCCGTCGTAACATCAAAAAGAATTTGTTTCAACATTTCAAAATGATTCCTAAATTTGGTGAGGGAGGTACATGAAAAAGTTAACCGATTTATTCCATATTCCAACCTGATGTTTGTAATATTTCCATATGCAAAGTTATGACCAATTGGAAGTAACCGAATTCGAGAGTTATCGTGCGTATGTTAACGAACATTTTTGAACTTTTGTGGGGTAGGTATCAGAGTGAAGTGGACTGATATAGCTTATCATCGAACTAAAACCAAGTTTGGACAAAATATTACGATACCCAACATTTGAACCAAATTGGAAGATTCGTTCAAGAGTAATCGTGCGCACCAGCCAGCCAGACAGACGGATGGTCGGGCCTAAATCAACTCCAAATGGTCTGAAACGGGTTTCGTTCAAACATACTTTTGGTCTAAAGCCATTTTTTATTTCGGTGAGGCACAATTTTGGTCGTGTCAAAGTGTCTATACCCTCTTTAGTCTAAAAGCTGAAGGTGAAGAACACAAAGTAGAGTGGGGAACCCAAAGACTACCTGCAGTAAAAACATAAACATCACCGCCCTTCGGTAAAAATTCAAAAACTATTCTTGAAGAGGCCTTAAACAGCACCTAAGCAAAAATTTTTGTGCGGGACGTGTATAAAGAAGTGAACCAGAATATTGGGACATTTCGGGGCTATACCTCGATGAAGTTTTGACTTCCCCTAGTTAAAAGAGTACTGTTGAATGCATGTACTGGTCCTTGTCCCTCTTCTAAATTTCAATATCATCCGAGAAGTGGCCTTAACGTGGATTTAAGCGGAGAAGGTACACAAATGAATGGGCTGACCATCCCAGTCCATCGTGGAACTTAATCTAAATTTTGGAGTCACTGCTTTCAATAGTTATCATTATCGTACCCACCAGCTGTTTTAGATGATGCCGGAGGTATGAAGTTGCCTCAGGAGAGGTATGAACTTGCTTAGCAACACACGTAAGAACATATCCACCAACAAAATTTCTTATATCTTCGGTAAAAAAATCAAAATGTTGCCGGAGGTATGAAGTTGCCTCAGGAGGTAGGTATGAACCTGCCTGGAAAAAAATGTAGTTGTTGTTATAATGACTACACCTAAGAACATATCCACCAACAAAATTAGTTCAGTTGGTGTCCTTGTAATGAGGACCACAGGGAATATCTTCGGTAAAAATATCAAAACGATTTTTAAACAGCTTTTAAACTGAACTTGATCAAAAACTTTTGTGAGAGGTACACAAAGGAGTTGTCCGATAATGAACACCACAAGGACTACCTTCGGAGAAATTTTCAAAAACGATTGTCGAAGAACTTTTAAACTCAATATAATCCAAATTTTTAGACTTCTGTAAGAAGTTGGAACATAATGTAGGATTGGAAACACTTTTCAAAGTTTCGACCAAATGGGGTATTAATTTTGCAACTGATCGTGTCAATCAGTTGTTGTTGTAGCAACGTACATATGTTTGTTCGTCTATTTCTTCACTTATCGGGTTCTGCATCAGGATTGAAAAATTCTAAACCTAGACTGGCTACACCCATAAAGAATCAGGAGAAATTTGACTGGGTCTAGATGCAGAGTTTCATGTGGTCCCAATCCACATGTAGGGCAATATTAATTGAGGTGTCTAATCGCCCGTATCCAATTTGAGCTAAAACCACTCGTATTTGCTTTAGCAGCTGGCGTTCTTCTGCTGCGATGGATGGGGGTTGGTATCCGAGTACTGTATTCTCGCTATACCTTTGTGCTGGCTGTGCATCTGCATCAGTTCATATAGCGGTTTTCCTTTGTATCTTTGGAACTCTATATCTACAGATCGTGAATATCTCTCCTGATATACCTGGGTGTGGGAACACCCATGCAGGTAATGCATCGATAACATTTTGTTGTGCTAATGTACCGGTAAAATCATCGTCGCCTCATGCAGATAGTCCACTGGTGTCATATGGGGCACCTTGTTGCTGCTTTGAATATTCTTCCATTGCGTAGCGCTAACATTTGCATACTGCACTGGTGTCGCATAGCTTACCACACACTTACCGATTGCTTGATAAGAAGTAAAAAGGTAGGTTTTTGTCACTATACTAAGTGCCAACCAGCGACTTGAGAACCCTGTTTCTACTTCTGACCTTGTCGCAAATAGCTGTGGCTTGTGCGGACGATATAAACATGTTATCGGACATTACACCCAATATCTTGGGGTAGAGATTTAACCTATCACATTAGTCATCGACGCACAGTGGTTCAGGAATCGATTTTCCTGGCCAAAAATAGGTCGAAATATTGGAAGGTGTGGGCGTAGCGTGCTCCCAAAGAAAAAATGTTCCTAATCGAAATAATGATTTTAGACCCCAAGTACGTTTGGACGAAATCCGTTTCAGACAATTTGGAGTCTGGCTGGTGCGCACGATAACTCTCGAACAGATGAACCGATTTTGTCCAATGATAAGCCATATCGGTCCACTCGTTCAGGTACATCCCCCATAAAAGTTCAAAAATGTTCGAAAAAAATGTGTGCACGATAACTTTTGGAGAGAATGACCGATTTGGTCCATACTTTACACATCCTAATATATCTACCAGATATATTTAGATCAGGTTCGAATATGGACTATATTTGTTCACTCCTTCGGGTACCTCCCACACAAAATTTTGGATAAGACTTGCTCTCGAATCACTTTGATTTTTGTTGAATCAACTTGCATTCGCCGCCTCAATTACGACGGTAAAAGTTTTTCAGGGGCAAGTCCATACATCTTGAGAAAACAGCCCGAAAGTTGTAAACAAACCCCTATGGCACCATAGTGGCTGGAGAGTACGATAAATCTCGAACTAATCGACCAATTTGGTGCAAAATTTAGCCTTCGTCATATTTTGTCCAAACTTAGTTTCAGTTCGAAAATGGGCAATACCGGTCCACAACTTCTGGTACCCACCCCCAATATTTAAAACATTTCACTAAAGTGTTATGCACGATACCCCTTGAACGGGGCAACCAATTTGGTCCAAACTTTGGATCTCCTAATGTTTTGTCCAAATTTAGGTTAATTAAAATGGCCTCTCCTTAGGGAACCTCCCCCACAAAAGTTCAATAATTGTCTCTAAGTGCAGTTTAGTGTCTTTTCGAAGATCCTTTGAAAATGTTTACCGATGCTGCTCGTTGTGGTCCTGTTTACAGCGATATTATGTTTTCCGTGGACAAGTCTATGCTTCCTGGCATACTGGTTCAAAAGTTATACGATGACCCACTGAAATGACTAGTGAGTGCGATATCAAATAAGATCCACTTCCATAATGGACTATGTCGATCCATTCGTTCAATTACCTCCTCCGGAACACTTTTGAACGTCATTCCTAATCCACAATTTTGTCCGCACGTTCAAATGCCCAAAAAGGCACACAAAATTCGGAAAGACTGACATAGGGTGATGGTATATCTCTGCCGGCAAACCCGACTGAAACTTTTTTACTTGTTTTTGGCTTATTTTTCTGTTTTCAGTTGCCATAAAGTTATTATTTTAGTGGTCGTAGAATAACTAGTTATTCAGTGTGACATTTGTAAGTAGTTACGACTACCAATAAGTACTATAAAACCCATTACTTAGTTTACATTACTTTGTAATTGATTACTTGGATCATGTGGCTCCCAATTTTTTCTAAGATATACTCCATCTCATATGTGTCATGTTGTATAAATAGAACACCTATTGACAGCTCCAACAAAAATAGTGAAGGTACTGTGTATGAAACCCAACTCCTGCCTTTGATAGGGATCTGTACCACCTTTTCACACATTTCCTCCCAAAGCAAATACGTAGGTCATTACAAGCAATAATTGCTTCATGTTAACATTCAATTAACTGATAACCCCTCAAAATAGCCATGAAATATTTTTTTCTTTCTTTTTTTCAGATAACATCGACTATAACTTAATATCTATATGTTGTAGAGAAAATATTTGAAGTGGTTGGTGATTTGCAATCACGTCACAAAACTCACAAAATATTTATTGAATATTTTTTTATCAGTTCAATTGTGTCTTGTTATCTATTTAGTTGGCTTGTCAGTCATGGACAACGAACTTCCTGTGGCTTGTTTTTTTGTTTGGTCAAAAGCGTAAGCAGCGGAATTTTGTGATTCACAAAAAAGGATGGTTGGTGCAAAATTCCTACAAATAAATGTTCTACCACCCCAAAGAACAAACCAACCAGCTATCATAATTCACCTGTTTAAAATTTTCAGGCGGTGTTTTGCTACCGCTCTCATTGTCCCCTCTCTCTTGCTTTTATTTTATAAATGTGCCATATTTTGAAAATAAAAGTGTATTGATGGTGATGTCACACACATATTGATTTGTTTAATTCTTTATTTATTTTACGTTCAATTTTGATTTTTGTTATCTTTGGCATACCAAACAGTCCACAGTGGTGGACAGTCGGGCGGGAGGACAGACATTTAGAGTATTAAGACTCAAACGGGCCCAGTACATATAAAATAAACGTGAATTAAATGACAAATTGTTTTATTTTTTTTAGATATTTTGATTTTTGGTAGTGTCAAGTTGTTGTTTTTGTTGTTATTATTTTTTGGGCTTCAATATATTTTACTTATAATCATCCACATGTATTATGTTTTCTGTTGAAAATTAAATTAAAAACAAAAAAAAAAAAACTGTGTAAAGTTCAAAAACCTTTGATGATAAACAAATGAATGCAATTTTTTTGTATTGACAATAATTTCTGGGGAATTCTTTTTGTTTTAATTTAAAAAAATATTATTTCGTAATGACAAATAATTTTGATAGCAAGAATAAATAAATAAATAAATATAAAAATAATTAAAAAATCTATTTTACCGAAATTGACCTCTTTTGACCGTTTTAAATGTTTAAATAGCCAAAGTTTCTGGGACTGGATTCTTGTTCTATAAAAATTTGAAAAATCATTTGCTATTTATTTGTTTAAAAAAAAAATCATAGAACAAGAATTGAGCCCCTGCCACAGGATGTGCAAAACATATTTGTTTACCCGAAATATTTAAACTCCATAGGTTTGTTGGAAAGGTCATTTAATTTTCTTCTAACAATATGAAAAAAATTAAAAAATATATTTTAAATAATAACAAATTTAAAAAATAAAACTTGAAATTAAATTATTTGTATCACAAATTTGTTTATGTTAAGGTCACATTAGGCAAATATTTGCTCCAGCGACCGGCAGTATGCGCTTTCTGAGAGCAAGTGATTATAAATTTCAATGCATTATTTAGGCTCACTTGCTCTCAGTAATAAAAAAATTGTGATACAAATACTTCAATTTCAAGTTTTATTTATTAAATTTGTTATTATTCAAAATATATTTTTTTATTTTTTTCATATTGTTAAAAAAAAATTAAATGACCTTTCCAACAAAGAAAATATTTGAAATATTTGCCTAATGTGACGTTACCTTTATTGCCACTCAATAGCTTGCATTTATATCTTTGATGTCTTCCTTTAAGCCCATTTTTTTGTTTTCGATTTTAAAACTTTCTATTAGCAATCTCTTCTTTTCATTATTCTCTTTTTCTAGTATTTTAACTCTGTTAAATACTAAAATTCCCAAAATCAACTACTCCAAAGAAAAGAAAATTTTATTATTTTCAAGGTCGAAATTGAATCGTAACAAAAAATTCTCGTATTTCCTCCCTTTTTTTAACAAAATAAATGTCCGGTCAAGTTCTTTCAAGTTCACAATATTGATCGAAACACACAAAAAAACGAACAACCCAACGAGCGATCGAACGAAACCCATCAAATATTCCAACCACGTTTAGAGTTCAATGTTCGTATTTAGTTTTTTTTTCAATTTTTATTTTGGTCAAATATTGATTGCGGTTCCACATAGTGTTTCCTCAAACTGGTGGTGGTGGTCAAAACGGGTGACCACCAACAATTCAACACAAATTAAAAATTACGTCGCCATAAATCTATTGTAAATGTAAGAAAATCGAAAATTATTACGTTTGAAACACTTTGTAGGGAATATTTAATTCACGGCAGGTGGATTTGTGGAGATTGAAAATATAAATTAGGCATTTTATTCAAAGATTTATTGATCGTGAATTTAAAGTGTATAGGGATTTGAATTAGTTTAGAAAGCGTTTTCAAGAACAGAATCAGTGCGAAAAATATTCAGGAAAATGGTTTGAAAACTCATTGGTCTTAATTCCTTGGAAAAAGTGAAGTTTAAGAGCTTTTCTCGGTTCGTCTTAAAATTTTGTCAATGCAGCCCCCTTTGCAACGGTACAATTGTTTTCGGTCGCAAGTCCATACTTCCTGAGATAATGGACTAATAGACGGTACCAACTGAAATGGTAAATCCGTAATATTACTCCCGCAGAGAGTTTCTGATTGGTCCAATAATTGCACATCGTATTATTGCTTCCATTCATGTATCAGATTGGACTATATTGGTCCCGTCCTTATTGTACCTCCCAAACAAAATTTGGGGAAAGTGCAGCTTGAGGACTCGTCTCGAATGTATTTGAATCATTTTGCAGAAGGTTGTTTTCAGGGTCCATATTACAACGGTACATTTTTTCCGGAGTAAATCCATACTTCCTGAGATAACGTACCAAAAGCAAAAACATGCGCAAGATAACTCTCAACATTTCCAAAAATTTCTTCCAATCTTATGGTCTGTTCCAGAACTGCAAGAGGGTAATAATTTTTATACCCTCAGCCTTTAGGCTATGAAGGGTATATACACTTTCATACGGGCAAAATGTGCCTCATCGAAATAATGGACCCCAAGTATGTTTGGACGAAATCCGTTTCAGACAATTTGGAGTTGATTTAGCAATGTCCGTCCGTCTGTCTGTCTGGCTGGAGCGCATGATAACTCTCGAATGGATCAACCGATTCGGTCCAAAATTTGGCTTTCGTAATATTTTGTCAAAATTTAGTTTATGTTCCAAGATGGGCTATATCGGTCCACTCCTTCCGGTACCTCCCCCACAAAAGTTCAAAAATGTTCGGAAAAATTGTGCGCACGATAACTCTTGAAGGGAGTGACCGATGTAATCCATACTTTGCACATCCTAATATATCTACCAAATATAGATCAGGTTTGAATATGGACTAAATTTGTTTACTCCTTCTGGTACCTCCGCGTTTTTTTGGAGTATGTCCTCTGTGCTTCACGGACAAACCTTCCAACGAATTTTGGGAGTTACGTCCGCAAAGCAATTCATTTTGGGAATTATGTCCGGGTACCGGGACAAAACACTCAAACTAACTTAAATCCGTACGTTGCTTTATGTGGGACCTATGTATATCGAAAACCCCGACCTACATATACATATAGACGATTTTTAGTAGAAATATTGTCTAACGTCTGGAACACACAAAATTCCAAATTACAACCAATGCCGTGGGTAACTATGGTGGCTATATCCGAATGTGGACCTGTATAAAACATGTTTGGTAGAAATGGAAACTCAAAATTCGAAATTACAACCAATTCTGAGGTCGACTGGAACGTCGACAAGTCGCGTTATATGGCGGCCATACCAAAACGTGTACCTAATAACCTTTTTTTATAAACTCAGCATTTATGGAAATTTCACGAAAATTCTCTAAAGGCCGAAGTTATGGCTCAATCGATGAAAACAATTTACCAGTTCATGGTTCTGGCTAAAAAACGAATCCTAAAAAATGTTGTGAAAAAAATTTCGGCAACTATAAACTGGTAAAATTGTTTTCATCGATTGGACCATAAATTCGGCCTTTAGAGGATTTTCGTAAAAATGCACCTTTGGCTCCATACAAATTACTATAGAAACACCGATCGCCATAAAATTTCATATATAAGGTTTTCATATGCAAAAAAAACTTAAGGGTAGGCCTTAAAAAATGTTTTAGTCGCCCTAGTATGTACTCATCGATATAATGGTTTTAGACCCCAAGGCACAATCCGTTTCAGACAATTTGCAGTCGGTCCAAAGTTCGGCCTTCGTAATATTTTGTCCAAACTTAGTTTAAGTTCGAAGGTGGGTCATATCGGTCGGTACCCGAACCTTCCCCACAGAAGTTCACAACTTGGTGTGGACGATGACTTTTGAAGGCAGGAACCGATTTGATCCATATTTTGCAGATCCTAATATTTCTAATTCAGAAAAAGTGAAGTTCGTTTTGAATAGGTTTTAGAAGTTTGTCCTTGGAGCACTCTTTGCAAGGGTACAATTGTTTTCTGGCGCAAGTCCATACTTTCTGTTATAATGGCCTAAAGCTCCAATGAAAGAAAAATGGGAAATCTATAAGATAGCTCCAGCAGTTAGTTTCTGATTGGTCCAATCTTTGCACATAGTATTACTTCAACAATTTTTTTTTTTTCTATTTCTTCATTTTGTTCGGAAGAATTGTTATCGCAGTAAAAATTTGTAGGTTCCGGAACAGGCATTTAATATTTCGAGTTCTCTCTGAATCAGAAGTTTGCTTACTAAATTTTTTTTTTGTATATGTCAATGACTTGGTATAGCCCCACATTACGGTATCTACAGATTCCACGTATTTTGAAGCAAACTCGTGATACAAAATTAATATATTTTATATACGGCATAATTATTGAGTTTGCTTTTTTGGTCATAGGCTGAGGTTATATCGCCGTCAGCACAGCTGACTGATACTTTCATACTTTCCTTGCGGTAATTGCCAGTTTGTCGGTGAGAGAGGGTATTGAGAGGAAAAGTGTTACCATATACCTCACCTCTATCTCCATCAAACTGACATTTGGACTAATTTTTTTAAAATTTGTCAAGAAAAACTGTTCTTATATATGTGTGACATATTTGTCATTTTATTAACATTTGGTTTGTTGTTTTATTTTGTTTAAATATCTTAGAAAATGCTGCTTTTTTCGGTTTTAAAGTGTATTAACAATTCATGGTGTAAGAAAGAAGGTGATACAGTAATACCAACTGATGTCTTCATTTGCTGTCAAAATAATTTTTAATCAAAAATAAATAATAATATTTTCACTTCTATCAAGAATGTGTGTTAACAACATCTTTATTTATGCTTAATTGAGCATATTTTACCGGTTTCTTCTACATTTTGGGGATATTTCGGGCAAAAAAATTTGACAGCAAATGAAGACTACGGCCTGAATTCGCCCATTGTTAATAAATATTGGAATTATATGGACATCCAAGCCAAACAATCTACCAAATATCAAAGTGATCATATCTCCAGAAGATTATTATTTAAATACGAAAGAGGAATTGAATCTGGGATATTAAATTGCCAAGTTATAGCGCGCACAAAAAAACTTCATTCAGTAATACTCAATAACGTTAGTACAATAATTGTTAAACCATTTTCAAAATCGAAAAATGAAGATGTTTTTAAGATACTTAACATAAATTCCTAAATAAACCAACAAAAAAAAAAATGTTCAATAATATTTTTTTTAATTTTTTGGTAGAATAACAAATGCTTCACATTGCATTATGGTCTCAAATCCAAAATTTTCTGGACAGAATTATTTCAACGTCCATTTTGTATTGAAATTGATTATTATTTATAATAAATGTGTTAAAACAACAATTCTTACGTTTCATCGACTAAAATTACCAACAACTGCCAAAATTCATCTAACAGGGTGGTACCATTGTATGAGGTCCAAACTAAAATATTGACATATGTTAATAATTTTTGGTACGAAGGATTCATAACTTTCAAGAGGTCGAAATACTTAATTTCAGTCGAATCAGATGATTTGAAGTGTTTTTATTATTCTGCGCAAAACAATTAAAATTTTGAAACTTAAAAAAAATAGCTTCGTCCGAATCTTCCCGATTGAAACCATAGCACAATGAATTTTGGCAGTTTTGGTAGTTTTGATCGATAAAACGTAGGAATGACTGTTTTTCCACACTTATTATAAATAATAATCAATGTCAATACAAAATGGATGTGTTGAATGTGTGGGGTTTCGGTGGATTCCTAATTTTTCAATGTACCTCTTAGATCATAACAGCTCAACTCCAAAGAGAATTAATTCAAATATCACTCTAATAAAAATAACCTTCGCCTTAATAAGGCAAACACAAAAAATGTTTTCAGCATGAGTCAGGCTGGGATTCGAACCTGGGACTCCGACAACCAAGTGACACGGTTGCCGGCGTCTTAGCGTTCTAAGTCACCATCAACTTGTCAAAGATTCCTATGACAAATATTGATGATCAAAAATCTGCCGATACAGAAGGACAAATATAAATAAAGGTGGAAAAAAGCTGCCTTAGTATTTATAATAAAACATTGAAAAATAGGGTCACCAGCCAAATCGGACTATAGAAAACTTTGGAATTAAAAAACTGACATTAAAATAAATAAATAATTTGAATATAGAATTTTCGAATGATTTGTGGTATAAATGCTAGTTTCCAATCTTAGCCTTCGTCAACCCACTAAAATAACATTCTAATATGCCTGATTATCGGTCTAACCAACACTGAAATGTAGCATAATGGTTGAATGCGTGGGCTTTCGGTGGATTCTTAATTTTTCAATGTACCTCTTAGGTCATAACAGCTCAACTCGAACGAGAATTAATTCAAATATCACTCTAACAAGTAAAAAAGGATCAGTCGGCTTTGACGGCAGAGATATACCCTCAGCCTGTGTGAATTGAAACACTTTTTTCCCAAATAACATATATATTTAGAGGGCTTTGAAAATTTTGGGCGTATGAACCGACAAAAATATGGATTTGGATATAAGTTCAAAAAGTTTTGCGGGGAAGGTATCTAAAGGAATGGACCGACATATTCAATTTTGAAAGTGGGTCTTATTTTGGGTGTCATTCCCTTCGATAGATATCGCGATCACCTGTCGTTTAAGTTGGTCACCATGTAATTCAGAGGTTTTGGATCATTATATCAGGAAGCATGTACTTGCCTACGACAAACATGATATCGCTCTAAACAGGATCATTAGGTAAAAATTTTCAAGGGATTCTCGCACAGACCCTTAACCCGGTTGTTCTGTTTATGAGATATCGCTCGTACTATTTTAGCTAAAATGTTCGAATTTTTGTGGGGGGGGGGGGGTACCCAAAGGAGTGGACGGATTGGGTCCATTTTAGAACCTCATCTAAGTCTAGTATAAATTTCAAGATGTGCAAAGTAGGGACCAAATAGGTTACTCCCTTCAAGAGTTATAGTGCGCACAAATTTTCCGAACATTTCCGAAGATTTGTGGGGGAGGTACCGGAAGGAGTGGACTGATATAACCCATCGCCGAACTTAAACTAAGTTTGGACAAAATATTACGAAAGCCAAATTTTGGGCCGAATCGGTTGATCCGTTCGAGAGTTATCGTGAGCTCCAGCCAGCCAGACAGACGGACGGACATGGCTAAATCAAATCCAAATTGTCTGAAACACATTTCGTCGAAACATACTTGGGGTCTAAAACCATTATTTCGATGAGGCACATTTTGCCCGTATGAAAGTGTATATACCCTCGTTAGCATAAATGCTGAGGGTATACAAAATGACCTTTGCCTTAATAAGGCAAACCCAAAAAGGACGTTGAAATAGTTTTGGCCAGAACATTTGGTTTTGAAACCGTAGTGCACTGGTGTAAAGGAAAAATTGCATTGACAATAAAAAAATTAAGAAAAAATAAAAGTTATTCGAATCCCACTACAAATTTGGACTTACAATTTTTGTAATTAATCGTAGTTAAAATACAGAAAAATTTCAAGAAAATCGAATATCACAATCATTGATTTTTAACATTAAATAGCGAAAATTTCACCCAAGCCTTTTTTATATTTTTATTAGATAGCTGATAAAAAGAAACAACAAATAAAATACAAACAAAGATTTTTTTCTATTTGGACCAATATAGTTTTTACTGAATTCGACCTTTTCAAGGCGCGATATCTCCGGAACCCTTTGTAGAAAAATATCCGAAAATACCTATAATGAAATATTTTGCTGACGAGCAGCATCACCACAACAAAAAGTAAAGGAAATCATAAACCAATTTTTGTAAAAGTGTTCGATTTCAATCTGAAATTCCCATATATATTTTTATATGTAGTCGAAAATATTTTTTTGAAGCGTGTCTTTTTACACAAATTTTTACTAAGCGAAGCTCACAATAACTCAGAATTCGTCAATTCTTCGACTTATGTTTCATTTTCAGATAACAACCACACACTTGTCTTCAATATAAAGTATAAACAACACTCCGTAAAATGGGGAATTGGAAAATCCTTAAACGATTGGAAAATATTTCAATTCAGTTAAGATTATTAGTTCTCTTTAATAACAAGTTTGCACATTATCTCATGTACATCCCAATGATGTATGAATATAATGATGATGTCTATTTTTAAAATCTTGGCTAGATTCTTTATTACATTGGTAAAACTGGAAAAGGCCAAAGCATCAACGATGATGCTGTCCATAAATTCCATGAAACGTAACCCTTCTCCTTTAACAATTTGAAGTTTATGATTAGCTCCTTTTCATGCGGGAATTCTCAAGTTTTAAAAAAATAAAGGAACATTCCCAGCAAACCAATCGTACCGAAATCGGTATTAAATTCGGACGCTACGTCCGATGTCGGACCCGAAATCGTAACGATATTTTAACGAAGTTGTATGAAGTGGTCGACATAATTTCGGAGCGAAATGTCTGAGCGAAATCAGATCGATTTCGGTCAAATTTCGGAGCAAAATCGAAAGAAAATCCTTGGGAAATTCGGAAGACGAAGTTTTCCTTTCGAATTTGCGTACAGATTTCTGAACGATTTTGGAATAATGTTGTATGAAAATCGGATGTACCTTCCGAATTTTCGTACATATTTCTATACGATTTTCGAATAATGTCGTATGAATAAAGAAGGAACAAATTTTTCTTTGACGCCTCTTTTATTGGCCAATTTTTCTTTGTTACGTTTTCTGATTGTAAGATTGTAATTTTAAACGTTTCTACTGATTTTCACTGTTGTTATAATTTTGTAGTTATAGTAGAACAACGTAAATTTTGTGTATGAATATGTTAAGTATATCAGCACTAGATTGAATTATTATATGTTGATTTTATATTTAAAATATTTAAAAATTGTTTATGCGAATTTTCTAACCAACCACTTTGTTTTTCGACAACAAACTAAAATGAAACCAAAACCTTGCTGTTAGATACATACAAAGGGTGGTTGTTGTGCGAAGTGAAATTTGGTTGTGCGAAGGGAATTTTGTTTCCTACATTTCGCTCCGAATTCGTACCGAAATCGAAAGAAAAACCTTGGTATATTCGAAGGGAAATTTACTTCCCACATTCTATCTGAAATTGGAACGAAATCTGAACGAATTACCCTACAAAAAATCGTATAGAAATCTGAACGATTTTGCTTTCGAAATTGTTCAGATGTGTCGGACATCCCACATTTAGTTTGCTGGGTTACCATTAACTACGCATAATAATGATGGACGTGAAGAAAAAAAAAAAAACCAACCAGAAAACGCATCTAGCCAATCTATTCCAGTTCCATGTGAATGAATGGCACAAGACTGGATTCTTTACAACAATGGATGACAGGCAATCACCAATTAAGCTAAAGAGACCCTAAGCTTTTGGAACTGGAAATCAGTTAAAGTGAAACAAAAACAGGATTGAAGATGTGGATTGATGCAGCATAACTGCATTTAAGGTTGAAGAGTAGAGAAGTTAGCAAAAATAAGATTTTTTTCTATTTGCCTATAATGAAATCCCCCATTAAAGGCATTTTCCCCTGATTTCGAACAGAAAATTCTTTGTTGTTTTTGTTTTCCACATTAAGAACAACAACTTGGATGCTTTTCTTGTTATGAGGCGGAAAAATGTTCTGTTCAGAGGATTTCACTAGCAACTTGTCTGTCATTCTTTGTGTATTAAATAATTTATGACTCTAACTAATGACGCGCCATGAGGAGGAATGCCGTGAAAGGGGGAGGGACAGGAATGCTGTGTGAGGGGACAAAAACACAGATGAATGAATGATTTGTTCATTTTATGCCGCTTTCAATTTATGCACTTTTTCTTGTTGTTGGTGTAGTTAATTTCAGTTGTTTGTTCATATTGTTTTATTGTTGCTTGTCTGAGATATATGTAGCTACACTAAGAATTGTTGGTTGGACGATCGGACGGACAGACACACAGACTTTGGGGGTTGGTTAATTGAAGATAATTTTCAAAACGACTTTCTTTCTACACTTGGTGGCTTGACATGAACTCAAATTCTTGTATGTGACTTGAATTTATTATATATATTTTTTTTTAATTTTTTGTTTTAATTATTAATTTTCTTACTTTGTTGTAGTTGTTGTTGCAGCTGATCTTTGTTCTGTTTGTTGGGATCAATATTCGTTTCAATCGTTGTTTTCTTTATTCAAATATTTTCTTTAAAGGGCTAATTATTTTAATCGCATTTCATTGAAGTGGATGTTATTACTTCTGCTTGTTGTTTTGCTTTTTTCTAAATACACAATTTACGTTTTGCAACTGTTTTAGTTTTAACAATTTTTTGAGATTATAACAATATTGTCTACAATATCTTTAATTTTTAACACACTGCTAAAACACTTTGCACGCACGTTTTGTGACCGTTAATTTTGTTTGTTTTCAAATTTTGTTAATAATTTTTTTTGTTTTATTGGTAATTTGTTTCAAGAAAAACTCGTTGATATTCCAAAATGTTTTTTTAAATAAGGTTCGTTCGAATTGTTGCTTGTTTAAATTTAGTAAAACGAATGCATGAGATTTTTCAAAACCCGCGTTTATTGTTATTTTTTAGAAATGATGGGGGTAGGTGATGTTGTTGTGCTTCTTCGAGAAGAGCTATCAACAACCTCCTGCTAAGGCGAGACAAATTCAACTGATCTTGTGTGGAGACAGCAACTTAACACAACAACCCATCCACCCAATTCATTCATCCAGCCAGCAGTCATCCATCGATCGGCATTTCCCCATTCATTTGTTGCCTCTTCTTTGAGTGGCGCTCTCCCCAACGCCAAACGCACACAAGTGATCTCTACAAAACAAAAAGCTTTTTTTTAATTTTTGCTAAAATGAAAAGCTTTGCATTTTGCATTCTCACTGAAAGCTTTAGTGATAAACGAACGAAAAAATTAACCGTGAGTAAAGCGGAAGAGTATTGCAAATGTTGGAGCAAGTCGAAATGGTTTCGGCGGTGAACAAAAGCTGTGTGTGTGGCGGCTGTGCGGTATGAGTAACGTTTGTTTTGTTTTGAAAACAATGCATTGATTTGTTTGTTTACATTGTGAGAGTTGCCATATTTCAACGGGGGTTATGGGGAAATTTTTCAGTACGTGGGGTAAAATGAGTCAGCAAATTGATTTCATTTGATTTGATGAATGGCCCCAATGAAACTAAAGTTGGAGTCTAGCAAATTTTGCTGTCGCGAAAAATATAATAACCTCTAAAAAACCAAGGTTGTGGAGTTGAAGTCTGAGTCATGAAACACTCGAGTCCAAATACATTTCCTATTTTTGAGGAAATTATTAAAATTATAGTCGAACTTCTCTAACGAACTTCCCTGTAACGAATGTTTCTTTACAAAGAAGTTGTCTTTCTTCTCACCCAAAATAATCTCTCTATAACGAATTTTCTCTATAGAGTAGTAATTCGTTGGTACCCAAGTGCTACGTTATGGAGAAGTTCGACTGTAGTTTGAATTATATACAATAAAATCCAATTTTTATTTTTTGTTTGTTTCGATTTCAACGAAGTTTTTGCTGACACTATATATTTGACCAAAAATGCGCAAAGGCAACTTAAGTTTCGTATGGGGTTATAGCCACGTATTGAGAACAAAAACTATTTTCATGATTTTTTCTAACAATAAATGTACCAAACTTTTTTGGAAGATTTTTTTTTCATATGTGTGACAACACCTTGTGCTACTTTCGGATTTTTTGTCCAAAAATATTACATAGTTTTCTTACAAATTCCCGCCTACGTAACACTGTTTTTACTTAAGCAGTTTTCGTTGCCCAATGTAGCTCGATGCGTCAATTTTTTTTAATTGTTGATACGACCCAAGGAGGCCAAATTGAGGGGTTTTTTAAGAATTGGTAATAAGACTCAAAGTTGACCAAATGCTTCGTTCTTTTAAAGATGTTTAATAAGACCCAAGGTTGACCAAAATTCGTCGAGCCAAAGAAGCCATAACGTGTGTATTTTTAATTAGGCCCAAAGTGGCCAAAGGCGTGGATTTTTTTAAAGATTTTTAGTTAGACCCAAAGTGGACAAAAAGCTTAAAAATTTTTTAAAAGAATTTATAAGACCCCATGAGGCAAAAATTAGGGGATTTTTTAAAGATTGTTAATAAGAACCAAGTTGGCCAAAATCTGTGAATTTTTAAATTATACCTTAAGTGGCTAAAACAGCGTGGATTTTTTTAAAGATTTTTAATGGAAATTTTTAATGTTGTGTAATAAGACTTTAAGAGGACAAAATGAGTAAAATTTTTGATAAAACCCAAAAAAGCCCAAATGCTAGGATTTTTTAAAGATTTTTTAATAAGACCCAGATGGGAACAAAATGCGTCGATCCTTTAAAGATTTTTAATAAAATCCAAAGTGGCCAAATTGCCTAGATGTTTTTAAAGAGCCAAAGAATCCAAAATTCGTGAATTTTTGAAAAATTTTGATAAGAGACAAAGAGCTCAAAACTCGTGGATTTTTTTTAAAGATTTTTAAAAAGACCCAAAGTTGACCAAAATGCGTCGTTTTTAATAAGACCAAAGAGGCTAAAATGCGTGAATTTTTTAAAGCTTTTTTAATTGACACAAAGTTGCCCAAAAAGCGTGGATTTTTTATGTTTTTTTTAATTAGACCCAAAGAGTCCAAAAGGCGTATTCAACGATTTTTATAAGACCCAAAGTTGACCAAAAGCGTCGATTTTAAAACCCAAACGCGTAGATTTCTTAAAGATTTTTAATAAGGTCCAAAGAGGCCAAAAAGCGTAGATTTTTTAAAAAAATTTTTAAGAAGACCCAAAGTTGACCAAAAAGCTTAGATTTTTTTTTAAAGATTTTTAATAAGACCCAAAGAGGACAAATTTCGTCGATTTTTTAAGGAGTTTTAATTAGACCTGAAGTGGCCCAAATGCGTGGATATTTAAGGAGTTTTAAATAGACCCAAAGTGGCCAAAAATTGTAGATTTTTTTTAAAGATTTTGGATTAGACCCAAATTGCCAAAATGCTTAAATTTTTAAAGATTTTTAATTAGACCCAGAGTGGTCAAAATGCGTGGATTATTTAAAGGTTTTTAATTAGACCCAAAGTGGCCAAAAAGCGTGGATTTTTTAAAGAATTTTTAATTAGACCCAGGGTGGCCAAAACGCGTGGATTTTTTAATAATTTTTAATAAGGCCCACAGAGGCCATAAAGCCTAAAGATTTTTGATAAGACACAAAGTTGACGAAAAATAACATATTTAAAAAGATTTTTAGTAAGACCCAAAGAGACCAAAATGCGTGAGTATTGTAAAAATTTTAATACCCAAAGAGATTTTAATACACAAAGTTGACCAAAAAGCGTAGATTTTTAAAGAGTTTTAATTAGACCCAAAGTTGATCAAAAAGCGTCGATATTTTAAGATTTTTAATAAGAATCAATGAGGCCAAAAAGCGTTGATTTTAAAAATTTTTAATAAGACACTCATAGGCCGCAAAGCGTAGATTTTTTTTTATATATTTTTAATAAGACCCTAAGAGGTTTCGTTTTTATTTTTGATAAGACCCAAAGAGACCAAAATGCGTGATGTTTTTTACAAAATTTTGATTAGAACCAACTTTACCAAAAGGCATGGATTTTTTAAAGATTTTTAATAAGACTCAAAGTTGGCCAAAAAGTGAAGATTTTAAAGATTGACCAAAAATTTGACCAAAATGGATAAGGAGCCAAAGAGCCCCAAATTCGTATATTTTTAATTTTTAAAAAAGCATGGCTTTTTAATGATTTTTAATAAGATCCAAAGTTGACAAATAAGCGTGCATTTTTTAAAGATTTTTAATAAGTCCCAAAGTTGACCAAGAAGCGTGGATTTTTTAAAGATTTTTATTAAGACCGAAAGTTGACCAAAAAGCGTGATTTTTTTAAGATTTTTAATAAGACCCAAATTTTTTTTAAAGATTTTTAGTAGGATCCAGAAGACCAAACTGCGTGAGTTTTTTAAAAGATTTAAGATCCAAAGAGGCCAAAATGCGTGGGTTCTACAAAAAATGTTACTTAGTTCCAAAGTTGACCAAAAAGCGTAGATTTTTTAAAGATTTTTAATTGGACCCAAGTTGACCAAAAGCGTCGATGTTTTAATAAGAATCAGTGAGGCCGTTGATTTTAAAGATTTTTAATAAGACCCACATTGGCTACAAAGCGTAGATTTTTTAATAAAACCAAACAGTTTTTTTAATTTTTGATAAGACCCAAAGATGCCAAAATGAGTGATTTAAAAAAAATGGATAGAACCAACGTGGCCAAAATTCATGGATTTTTTAAAGATTTTTAATAAAACCCAAAGAGACCAAAATGCGTGACCCAAATTTGACCAAAATTCGTTGATGTTTCAATGATTTTTAATAACGATTTTTAATAGAGTCAAAGAGCCCCAAATGCGTCTATTTGTAATTAGACCCTAAGTGACCAAAAATCATGGATTTTTTAAAGCTTTTTAATAAGACCAAAAGGACCAAAGGGCGTGGATTTTTTAAAAAATTTTAATAAAACCCAAAGTTGACCAAAAAGCGTGGATTTTTTAAAGATTTTTTATAAAACCCAAAGTTGAACAAAAAGGGTGGATTTTTTAAGATTTTTAATACGTCCCAAAGTTAACCAAAAAGCGTGGATTTTTAAGTAAGACCCAAAGTTGACCAAAAAGCTTGGTTTTTTTAGGATTTTTAAAAATACCCCCAGTTGGCCAAAAAGCGTGATTTTTTTTTTTAAATTTTTTATAAGACCCAAAGTTGACCAAAGAGTGTAGACTTTTTAAAGATTTTTAATAAAATTTTTGATAAGACCAAAAGAGGCCAAAATGCGTGGACTTTTTAAAGATTTTTAAAAGACCCAAAATCCCTCTATTTTTTAAAGATTTTTAATAAGACCCAAAGAGGCCAAACTGCGTGGATTTTTTAAAAGAGTCAAAAGGCCAAAATTATTGTCTTTTTTAATAGACCCAAAGTGGCCAAAATACGTGTATTTTTAACTTAATTACACCCAAAGTGGCCAAAATGGGTGGATTATTTAATTAGACCCAAAGTGGCCAAAATGCGTGGATTTTTAATTATACCTAAAGTGGCCAAAAAGCGTGGATATTTTAAAGATTTTAAATTAGACCCAAAGAGGACAAATGCGTGGATTTTTTGAAAGATTTTTAATGAGGCCCAAAAGCGTAGATTTTTTTAGGAATTTTGATAAGACCCAATTGACCAAAATGTCTCTTATGCTGTGTTTACATTTACGAAATCCACTCGATTTCAACTGTCAAATTCATAGGTTAAACGTCAAATAAAATCCAGATGAGATTTCATTTGACGTTTGAGCTATGGAATTGACAGTTAACAAACGAGTGGATTTCGTAAATGTAAACTTAGCAATAAACACGTTCAACAAGCATCTTCCAGATACGGCAAAATATATGTGTGTGTGGTTACTTGTAAGTTCTTGCTAGAAGAAAATTGTCCAGCAAAAACTTGCAAGTTATCAATGAAGAACAGAGAACAAGTGAGTTAACAGACAACTTTCTGTAACTATTTGTACAAATTGTTGCAAACTTTTGGGTAACCAGCCAAACCTTATGCATCCCAAAAACTCCAGGTAGCCAGCAATATTCCATTAATTTCTCCAGAAATGCTTAGGTTCGTACAAAATGGATGACTCATCATCGAACATAGAAAGAAAAATTAAATCCAATTTTTGTTGAAATTCCCACAGATATGGTAACTCCCACTCACTATTAAGAGGTAACTATGCTCCCAATCTGTAAAGTTAACTACTCTCGTACAAAGTACTCATTCGCCAATAACAGAACAATAACATTCGCATTTCAAAACCTGTTAAACAAATATTCTACCGGAATTATACGTATCTGAATGTTGTGGCTGTTCTCAGTTCCATTGGCAAAAACAGTGTTTCTTGTTATTGTAATATATTGATAAAAGATATACATATATTTATTAAAAAAAAAACAAACAGACAACAGAGTCTCCTCTAGTAGTAACAGCAACAACAACTACAATCTGCCAACAACATAAAAAAATGAATTAACAACAAATGATCGATGAATAATACTCCAATTCTGGGAATTCAAAAACTTCGTCATACTAAAACCAACAACAACAAAAGGCTATGACAGAAGCGAGTGACAGCCAGCAGCCATAAAGCCACCAGCATTATTGCCGGCATTAAACGCAAACAAAAAGTAGCAAAGACAGCAAAAAGTCAATAAAGATGGAAAGGGTGGTTATGAAGGGGATAAGGGGGATGGGTGACAAAAGTTCAAAACCAGCCAGACAATCAGAAATATTTTGCTTTTAGAAAAAATCAATTTACTCAAAGCCAGGTCAGGTTTTTGCCTGCTGCAGGTCTGTTGCTGGGGTGTCAGTGTGAGTCTTTGTCCTAGGCAGATTGCTGTTTTGCTGTTGCTGCATCAGTAGCAGCCACAAATGGTGGCATTTCATGTACATTTCTTTGTCATTGTTTCATCCGAAGGAAACTTCTCAGTTCTAAGAGGTAGTTTACACTATCTGCCAATGTCATATGACACGAAATAAAAACATTCCATATCTACCCACGAAGGCAATGTGGAGACGTAATTTTATTATATTTTTGTTGGGGTGGATGCACAGAATAAATGGCGTAAGGAAAATCTCTAATATTCCACATATTAGTGAATATTTAACGATGGAAAATTTCATGTCATATGACATTTACATATAGTGTAAACTACCCCTAAAGAATTTGTGGTGGAGTTCATTCTTGGATAGAACATTTATTGTTTTCGGAAAATTTTATAAAAAATTGAATGGAAAGGCAGTGAGGCCATGGCCATGTTAGGTACCTGTCATAAGAGCACGCAGTGGTCAATGTGGTTTGATGCATACCGAAAGAGGTTAATAAGCGTGGATTTTTTAACGATGTTTAACAAGACCCAAAGAAGTCAAAATGCATGTATTTTTTAAAGATTTTTTATAAGACCCAAAGAGGCTATAAGCGTGGATTTTTTAAAGATTTTTAATAGGACCCAAAGAGCCCAATAAGCGTAGATTTTTTTATAGATTTTTAATAATAAGATTCTCAATAAGATTCTTATAAGACCCCAAGAGGCCAAAATTCGTGGATTTTTTAAAGTTTTTTTAAAAGGCCCAAATTTGACCAAAAAGCGAGGAATTTTTAAAGATTTTTGAAAAGACCCAAAGAGGCCAAAATGCGTGGATTTTTTTAAAGATTTTTGATAAGACCCAAACCTGATCAAAAAGCGTGGATTTTTTGAAGATTTTTGATAAGGCACAAACTTGACCAAAAAGCGTGGATATAATTTTTTTTAAATTTTTGATAAGGCACAAACTTGACCAAAAAGCGTGGATATATTTTTTTTTTAATTTTTGGTAAGATCCAAATTTGATCAAAAGGCGTGGATTTTTTAAGGATTTTTGATAAGACCCAAATTTTATCAAACAGCGTGGATTTTTTAAAGATTTTTGATAACACCAAATTTGACCAAAAAGCGGGGATTTTTTAAAGATTTTTAATAAGACCTAAAGTTGACCAAAAAGCGTGGATTTAAAAAAAAATAATAAGACCCAAAGTTGACCAATACGCGTGATTTTTTTAAAGATTTTTAATAAGATCCAAAGTTGACCAAAAAGCTTCGTTTTTAATAAGACCCAAATTTGACCAAAAAGCGTGGATTTTTTAAAGATTTTTAATAAGACCCAAAGTTAACCAAAAAGCGTGGATTTTTTAAAGATTTTTAATAAGACCCAAAGTTAACCAAAAAGCGTGGATTTTTTAAAGATTTTTAATAAGACCCACATTTGACCAAACAGCGTGGATTTTTTGAAAGATGTTTAATAAATCCCAAATTTGACCAAAAAGCGTGGATTTTTTAAAGATTTTTAATAAGACCCAAATTTGACCAAAAAGCTTGGATTTTTTAAATATTTTTAATAAGACCCAAATTTGACCAAAAAGCGTGAATTTTTTAAATATTTTTAATAAGACCCAAATTTGACCAAAAAGCGTGGATTTTTTAAAGATTTTTAATAAGACCCAAAGAGGCAAATAAGCGTGGATTTTTTTAAAGATTTTTAATAAGACCCAAAGAGGCAAATAAGCGTGGATTTTTTTTTAAAGATTTTTGATAAGACCCAAAGTTGACCAAAAAGCGGGGATTTTCTAAAGACTTTTGATATGACTCAAAGTTGACCAAAATCGGGAATTTTTTAAAGATTTTTAATAAATCCAAAAAGGCCAAAATGCGTGGATTTTTGAAAGATTTTTAATAAGACCCAAAGAGGCCAATAAGCGCGTATTTCTCAAAGATGTTTAATAAGACCCAAAGAGGCCAATAATCGTGAATTTTTAAAGATTTTTAATAAGACCCAAAGAGGCCAAAATGCGTGGACTTTTTAAAGATTTTGAATAAGACCCAAAGAAGCCAAAATGCGCGGATTTTTTAAAGATTTTTAATAAGACCCAAAGAGGCCAAAATGCGTGTATTTTTAAAGATTTTTAATAAGACCCAAAAAGTCCAAAATGCGTGGATTTTTGATAAGACCCAAAGTTGACCAAAGATTTGTAAGACCCAAAGTTGACCAAAAATCGTAGATTTTTTGAAGATTTTTAATAAGACCCAAAGAGGCCAAAATGCGCGGATTTTTTAAAGATTTTTAATAAGACCCAAAGAGGCCAAAATGCGTGGATTTTTAAAGATTTTTAATAAGACCCAAAAAGTCCAAAATGCGTGGATTTTTGATAAGACCCAAAGTTGACCAAAGATTTTTAAGACCCAAAGTTGACCAAAAATCGTCGATTTTTTGAAGATTTTTAATAAGACCCAAACATACCAATAAACGTGGATTTTTTAAAGATAAAGACCCAAAGTTGACCAAAAAGAGGGGATTTTTTAAAGATTTTTAATAAGACCCAAAGAGGCCAATTAGCGTGGATTTTTTTTAAAGATTTTTAATAAGACCCAAAGAGATTTTAGATTTAGATTTTTGAGAAGACCTATAGTTGACCTAAAAACGTGAACTTTTTAAAGATTTTTGACAAGACCCAAAGAGATCAATTTTTGTTTTTTAATTTTAAACAAGACCAAAATTCTGCGTGGGCCAGGATTTGATCTTGTCTCCATATCGCCTGTCCTCCTCTCTCCCCCATCGAATCAAATTTTATTACCATTAATTGTATCATCTATAAAAGAAATTATGAATGAAATTTGTTTGGGAATTTCCGAAACATTTCTTCATTCACAATCAAAATACAAATCAATGTTTGTTGTTGCCGTTTTGTGCGGTTTCCCGTTTCTGATTAATTCGATATTAATGAGTAGACTCTGAACTCTTTTCACTGCTGCGGGTACTATATCAATTCAAATGAACAATAATCTGTTTTATTTATTAACAAAAATTATATTTATTTTGTTTGTGTGTTGTTTTGTTTTTTTTTTTTATTGAAATGGCACACGTCTGCTGTTTCTTTCATTGCCGTCATCATCATCAACTGGATTGCCAATGAACATCATTAGCAGCAGCAGCAGCTTTTTGTGTTTATTGTATCTGTCCCACTGGCCGTATGTGCGTTTGGGTGTTCTTTCGTTTCCCATTCGCATTGTCATCCAACGCCTGTCTGGTCGATCGGTCGGTTTGGTCGTTTAGTCTTTGCTTGGGTCTGTCTGGTTGTGGGGAAATATACAAAACAAAAAAACTTGCTCTCTCATAGTGCAATATAGAAGAAATTTGTGGTATGCGTCATAATGGGCCAAGCCCATATGATTTTTTTCTTCCATTAAATGTGTGTGTGCGAGTGTCTGTCTTAAAACAGCGGGAATGCCCCCTACAGTAGGCCCAAGAGATATAAAATAATTATTGTGTTGGCGTTTATCAATTGTTACACCACACCATCACTATTGGCCCATTGGGAAATGGTTTTGATGGGAAGGGCTCTAAGAGTGTGGCTAAAGATTAAGGAAATAGCTAAAGAAGTGGATACGCAATATAATCAAAATTATGAACATGGAATGAATGAACCTGATCTGGATTTTTTAAAGATTTTTAATAGCATCCGAAGAGGTCAACAAGCGTAGATTTTTTAAAGATTTTTAATAGCATCCAAAGAGGTCAATATGCGTGGATTTTTTAAAGATTTTTAATAGCATCCAAAGAGGTCAATAAGCGTGGATTTTTTAAAGATTTTTAATAGCATCCAAAGAGGTCAATATGCGTAGATTTTTTAAAGATTTTTAATAGCATCCAAAGAGGTCAATAAGCGTGGATTTTTTAAAGATTTTTAATAGCATCCAAAGAGGTCAGTAAGCGTGGATTTCTTAAAGATTTTAAATAGCATCCAAACATGTCAATTAGCGTGGATTTTTTAAAGGTTTTTAATAGCATCCAAAGAGGTCAATAAGAGTGAATTTTTTAAAGATTTTTAATAGCATCCAAAGAGGTCAATAAGCGTGGATTTTTTAAAGATTTTTAATAGCATCCAAAGAGGTCAATAAGAGGTCAATAAACAAGAAGTCAATACCGAAAGAGGTTCATTATTATCGCATTTTTCATAGATCTTAGGGAGGACCCCGATAGGTTCTCTAGCTTTAGAATAATTAACAACATTTTATTCATGTCTATATTTTTTTGACTTCAGATGACTAATTGCGCCTATCTTTATGATGTGGTCACATACATACATATGTATGTACGTGTCTCTACACAACAGGTAAATAAATATAAATTATTTGTTACTAATTGATTGTTGTAAAATAGAGCTCCTTTGTTTATATTTCGCCGTTAACTTTAAACGAAAATGACGAATAATTACAACACCCCCAATGGGGAATATCAACAAAAAATACATTTTTTTATTATGTATGTGTATGTAAATAAAAAAGTTGTATGACCATATGTGTAAAGGTGCAACTCATTAATGGCAGAATTCACATAAAATTCATTAAAATCGTATAGAATATAAAACCTACTCTGATATCATTGGAGAATGGAAGGAGGGATAACTCGTCCAACAATGTAAGAGTACCCTAGCGTTCATTTTCGTGGATAATACATTTATTGTTTTTTTCTCACAACTCTCAGGTTAGTACTGTGAGGGATTCATATTACCAGTTTTGAAATGTAAGTAAATCTTACCAGTATAATGCTCTATCCATGTCCGTAGGACAAAAATGCGGCGTATCAACTTGGAGGTTTTAGGTAACATTAACTTAAGAAAGCCTGCCATTGAAAATATAATTTTTGGTTATCAATTTGGTTGGTTATCATTTTATTTCGTAGACATTTATTATTTGATTCATTTGTTATTTGAATGACAGTCAGCACCTCATTATTTTGTAGTTAAACGATTTGGAGTGATAGAAAAAAGGTGCAAGTGAATTGACTGTTGCCTTATATGTTTTTAAATGGATTGTAAATAGAAATTGGTAAATGAAGGGTATTTAGAAGATTTGTCAAATGCAAACATCATTAAATATATATATGAATGAATCTTTCTTTGATTTTCAATACAAGGATTATTGAGGCAATGACCTTACTAATCGTATCTAGTCCACAATACTACTTAACAAATAAGTTAAAAATATTGTTTGGACTTTCAAACTTTGTGCCCAAAGAAATTTGTAATGCATTCTTTACCAGAGGGGTATGGGGTATAAAAATAACATACTCGTATGTAAATTTCCGTCAAATTACTAATTTTTAAAATCATTTTTAATATGATCATCAATAATATACAAATTTCATAGAATGAATCAATGAATGAAAGTAGCTTACGTACAAATTAATGAATGGAGAAGGTTTGTGACTCATCCATTTCTGTTGTTTGCAAAGACATTTAGCACGCACATACATATACATATATTTATTTCAAAATTTCAATAGATATCCAAGCAAATTTATAATTTGCATACTTGAATGTAAACAAAAAATAGTAATTTTTAAATGAGTAGTATTGTTTTTTGTGGGTTTTTAACATACATATATTTTTTATTTTAATTAGAAACTCAAAAATATTACTAAATAAAAATATAGAAGCACGGAACAATTTAGAAATTCAAAGATTTTTTAGGGGACCAACGAAGGATATTTTGTAAGATTTTAGGACCACCCAAAGAGGACAATAAACATGGATTTTTAAAGATTTTAACGAACAACCAAAAGGCCAACAAACGTTGAATTTTTAAAGATTTTTTGGAGCACCCAAACAGGCCTATAAAAATGAAGTTCTAAAATATTTTTTAGAACAACAAAGCGTCCACTAAACGTGAATTTTTTTAAGATTAGAAGTAACCAAAGAGAAAAACAAGTAAAAAAGCATTAAGTTCGGCCGGGCCGAACTTTTCATACCCTCCACCATAAAATATTCTGAACTAAAATGGAATAATTAGTTTTCATTCCTGTTCCCAACTTTAAGTGGGTACGTTAAAATGTCAGATAATGAACATAAAATGCTTCATTCGGGAGACCCTTTTTTATGGTGCCTACATCTAACTATGTATGTTGACAATTTTTGGTGGGCTAGAAATTGGGAGGTACCGTTATATAGGTGTTATAATAAAACATGGGCCTATGTTGACAGTTTTTGAGCCTTTAATGTCAAATAACTCCTAATTCGGTTAAAAATTTTAGCTAGAATCCTCAAAATGCCGAAAATCGGTAATATTAAAACTAATTCGGTCTAGATATGTGACTTAAAACGTCAAAATACCTGAAATCGGGCGGTAACGTTATATGGGGGCTATTGCAAAACATGGACCTATGTCCACTAGTTATATAAGTTTATTGACACTTAAGAACTCTAAATGTCAATTTATAGCTAAATCGGTCTGAAAATGTAGATAAACACGTCGAAATACCGTAAATCGGGGGGTACCGTCCTATGGGGGCTATACCAAAACGTGGACCTATCTCTACAACTTTTGTTATATAAGTTTATTGATACTTAAGAACCCAAAATGTCAAATTATAGCTAAATCGGTCTGAAAATGTAACTAAAAACGTCAAGATACCGTAAATCGGGGGGTACCGTTATATGGGGGCTATACCAAAACGTGGACCTATGTCCACAAGTTTTATTATATAAGTTTACTGATATTTAAGAACCCTAAATGTCAAATTATAGCTAAATCGGTCTGAAAATGTAGCTAAAAACGTCAAAATACCGTAAATCGGGGGGTACCGTTATATGGGGGCTATACCAAAACGTGGACCTATGTCCACAAGTTTTGTCATATAAGTTTATTGACATTTAAGAACTTTAAATGTCAAATTATAGCTACATCGGTCTGAAAATGTAGCTAAAAACGTCAAAATACCGTAAATCGGGGGGTACCGTTATATGGGGGCTATACCAAAACGTGGACCTATGTCCACAAGTTTTGTCATATAAGTTTATTGACATTTAAGAACTTTAAATGTCAAATTATAGCTACATCGGTCTGAAAATGTAGCTAAAAACGTCCAAATACCGTAAATCGGGGGTTTTATGGGGGCTATACCAAAACGTGGACCTATGTCCACAACTTTTGTTGTATAAGTTTATTGATGCTTAACAACCCTAAATGTCAAATTATAGCTAAATCGGTCTGAAAATGTAGCTAAAACCTTCAAAATACCGTAAATCGGGGGGTAGCGTTATATGGGGGCTATACCAAAACGTGGATCTATGTCCACAACTTTTGTTTATATAAGTTTATTGACATTTAAGAACCCTAACTGTCAAATTATAGCTATATCGGTCTGAAAATGTAGCTAAAAACGTCAAAATACCGCAAATCGGGGGGTATCTTCGGGCATCTTCGAACTTGGTCTTCCGACGGCTAAAAAAATGGTATTCCCCAATTTTCAGCGAAATCGGTCAACAAATGCGACCTGTATGTTGCGAACGGACGGACGGACGGACGGACATGCATAAATCGACTCAGAAAGTGATTCTATGTATATCCCTAGAAGGAACTATGGGTCTATCTCGCTTCCTTTTGTATGTTACATACAAATGCACTAACACATAATACCCCTTACCACATAGTGGTGTAGGGTATAATAAACATGGATTTTTAGGGTCACCTTGAGGTCAATAACACTATGAAACACGAAAATGATTAACCATATTCTGACACCCCAGCGTGATAGAAGACCAAAAATAGGAAAACACGTGTCCCGGCGTTTTTCCCTATCACTTCCTCTTTCGCGTTTATGGGCCCCCAAAGAACTGAGGCCTTGATATCAAAAGGTATAATTTTATCAGGCTCATATCTTCTAAATCGCTGAGAATTTGGGTTTACTCGTGGAAGCAAAGTTGTAGCTCTCGACTTAAAGAATAATAATTGTGAACACATAAAATACATTCAACCTCATCTTCAAGGTCAAATTTCCTCTATAATTTTTTCTCGGATTTTAGGCTACTGATATCAAATCGATCAGAATTAAAGCAAACAACCATCTGCAAAAATGTACCTTAGGTCTCAATTAACAACTTTCTAAAACATACGAACTCTGTAGAAACATTTCTTAATAACCAAAATAGCAATACAATTGCGATTTTTACCCCCCTTTTTTTCATAGATACTAAACCCTTGAAAATTCAAGAAAAGAATTAACCACATTAGTGTAGCAAAAATACCAGTTTACAACTTTCTGGAACATACGAACTGTCTATGAACGCTCCTTAATGGTGAAAATAGCGAAAAACTTTTAAAAATATTCGATTTTTGTATTTTTTCCCAGATTCTGGTCCATAGATACCAAACCGTCCAATATTTAAGGATACCGTCAACTACAAAAATAATGTGCCTACGATTAAAATGAACAACTTTTTAGAACATGAGAAGTTTCTAGGAATGATTGTTTAAACTGAAATTCACAAACAATTGAATTATTTTTAACGGTTTCCCCTGCTCAGGCCTGGAAATAACAAACTGTACAAAACTCAAGGAAATTTGAAAGGTTTGCTATTTACGGACCTAAACAGGAAAGAAAGATTTAAATTGATCGAATTTTGAGCTTAAAGGACCGTTCCTAGAATATTCGCATGTTCTAGGAAGTTGTTTATTAAGATCTTAGGTACATTTTTGTAGTTGATTGTACACTTCATTTTTGGGCGGTTCTCTATCTGTGGACCAGAATCGGAGAAAAAGTATAAAAATCGAATATTTTCAAAAGTTTTTCGCTATTTTCGCCAATATGAAGCGATCATAGACATTTCGTATGTTTCAGAAAGTTGTTTACTGAAATTTTTGTTACATTAATGTGATTAATTCTTTTTTTGAATTTGCAATGGTTTAGTATCTATGGAGCAGAATCCGAGAAAAGAGGATAAAAATCGCAATTGTATTGTTGATTTGGCCATTAAAGAAAGTTGTTTATTGAGACCTAAGCTACATTTTTGTAGGTGGTTGTTCTCTTCAATTCTGATCGGTTTGATATCTGTATCCTAAAATCCGAGAAAAAATTATAAGGGATATTTGACCTTGACGATTTTGACTTTGAAGATGATGTTGAATAGATTTTATGTGTTCACAATTATTATTCTCTAAGACGAGAGCTACAACTTTGCTTCCATGAGTAAACCCAGCGATTTAGAAGATATGAGCCTGATAAAATGATCCCTTTTGACATCAATGCTTCAGACCTTTGTGGGCCCATAACCTCGAAAGTTGAAGTGATAGAAAATTGCCGGTACACGTATCTTATGATTTTTGGTCTTCTGTCACGCTGCGGTGTCAGAATATGGTTAATAAATCATGACTCTAAAAATGACAGTGTTATAAAGGACAATCTTGTAGAGAATTTTCATAGCTACAACATTTTCTTTTGTCCCATATCGATAGGATTTGAGGTTTCCAAGCAAAAAAAAAAACTAAAAAAAACCCTTAAAAATGCCAACTTGAATCACGAATTATTTAAAAAGCGCTCCGGCGATTTTTTATACCCTCAGCATTTATGCTAACGAGGGTATATACACTTTCATACGGGCAAAATGTGCCTCATCGAAATAATGGTTTTAGACCCCAAGTATGTTTGGACGAAATGTGTTTCAGACAATTTGGAGTCAATTGAGCAATGGTGGATTCTTTGCCCATCGTGAAATGTGTACCAGACTTAGGTAAAGTTTCAATATGGACTCAATCGGTTCACTCCTTCAGGTACCTCCCACACAAAATCTCGGAAAAGTTCAGATTAGGGCCATCTCTCGAATCGCTTTGATTTTTGTTTTAGCGACTTGTATTCACTGCCCTCCATACGAAGGTACAAGTTTCATCAGGGGCAAGTCCATACTTCCAGAGAAAATAGCTTGAATGTTTCAAAAAACCCCTACGACACAGTGTGAGGTGGTTGAGGCAAACGGATCTGCCGATTCGGTCCAAAATTTGGCCTTAGTAATATTTTGTCCAAACATAGTTCAAGCTTGAAGATAAACCATATCGGTCCACTCCTTCAGGTACCTCCCCAAAAATGTTCAAAAATGTTCGGAAAAATTGTTCGTACGGTAACTCTTAAAGGGAGTGGCCGAATTGGTCTATACTTTACACATCCTTATATACCTACAAGATATAGATCAGGTTAAAATATGGACTATATTTGTCCACTCCATCCGGTACCTCCCACACAACATTTCGGATAAGTTCACTTTAAGACCTGATATCGAATCACTTTGATTTTTGTTGAAGCAACTTGCATTCGCTGCCTCAATTACGATGGTAAAAGTTTTTTAGGGGCTAGTCCATACTTCTTGAGCAAACAGCCCGAAGAGTGTAGTATCTCCTCCGCAAAACTTTAGATCTTTAATCCTAATCAACATTTTGGTCGCCCAAAATTTTTAAAACCACCTAATACATACGTATTTTGGGAAAAAATTGTTTCAATATACACAGGCTGAGGGTATATCTCTGTCAGTAAAGCCGACTGATACTTTTTTACTTGTTTTTTTTTTGATTTTCCTCATCTATGAACATTGTAGTTTCAGAATCCACAAAAACTTCCCAGGTGTAAGCACCTTACATTGAAAGTTGCTTCCCGAGCACCGTGTTAAGCCTGTCAGAACCTTTGGCTGCTATTTTTCATCCTCTATGCCAACCAATGAGTCACTTTGGCAATTAAATTTCAAGTACATATGCTTAAATGTGTGTCGAATAATAAACATTTGTTAATTATGAAAATAAGAATAACAGATTTCCAGTGAAACTCTTTAATTCTTTCGATTACTAATGCAACGAAAGTGCAGATGCCTGCCTTCTGCTTTCTTGCCAACTGAGATCATTTTGTTCCCAGCAAAAGTTTTGGGAGAGTTGTTTGTGTTTTATTTTAGTTTATTTGTAGTAAAAAGTTATGGCATCTTAGTTTATTTACCCTCTGACAAATAATGACAAAAACACAACCAAAAAATCCGAAATATGAAATTATGTTTCCAGCGTCAATAAGAAATAGACTATTCTCAGAAAATTAGTCTCCAAAAATGTGAAGTTATTTATAGTTTATATTTTATCTAGATATGCTTTGTTGCGATGCCGATGCATTAGACAAGAACCAATTTGTGACATGAGAACATATGGGAAATAAGACAGTGACGTAAACAAGAATGTTTTTGGGAGGGGAATTTTAAAAAGGTTAACAAAAATGTATTTTGTAGATTTTAAAAATCTAAATAAAATGACAAATGTTCGATCTAAAAGAATTTTTCCAACTTTCTTTAAAAGGAATTTAGTCATCCCTTGGAGCATTTAAGGAATGACTAATTTCCTTTACCCAACACTTGTTTTATTCTATCTAAAATCAGTACAAGAAAAAATTTTCAGTATTTTAAAAACCATTAAAACACAAATTTAACACCTGATTGAAATTTGATCATTCTAATCAAGTCTCAAGTCGCCAACAACAGGTTTTGCATAAACAAACCCATAAACCCAACAAATATTGGCCAAATTGCGGTACAAATTATTTTAATTTTTTGTTTGTATTCGAATTAACCGACATTGAACTTAAACTCATTCCGACGCCTCAAATTTAAACACTCGTGGTTGTGATTTTTATCAATAAAACGTTTTTGAATATTTTTGTAAATATTATTATTTTTTTATTTCTAAATATTTTTTAAATTGTTTGCCATAATTATGTAAACCATTATATATTTTTTTCTAAAACCTTTGGTTTAACCTTTCATTTTTAAAATTACTAGATTACTTGTCATATTAAATGATTTTCGATTTTCAATAGAGTCTTAGCATAGTTTTATAGTATTTTTTTTGTGGCTGGCTCACTTCACAATTTTATGTTTTCGGGGAGGGGCAATTTGCAATTTTTCATTTTGTTCAAATCACGCATTCACGTCATCGACATTTGGCGACAAAAATTCATTGTCAATCTAACCGATTGGTTTTTGATGATTATTTATTGAAAGTCTGTTGTTCTATACATTTCTAGTAGTCAATACAAGTTTGAAATTAATTTTTTATAAAACTATTTAATAATGGATTAATGGACACGAAACACAAAAATGTGTTAGGAATTTTTTATTGCCATTTTTGTTGGATAAGAAAGTAAATTTTTTATAATAAAATTGTTTAATAAGAAGTCAAAATGACTAAGAAATTAAAATTTATTAGCACATGAAATTTATTTTTTTTTCAACTAAAATGTATCAATAAGTAATTTTGGTGTTGAAAATGATAAACGCTCCAAACTCATACAACATATTTAATGACAGCACGGCAATCGAGGAAGTAAGCAGTTTCATTTACCTTGACGGACAATAACGCCTAATGGTGCAAACAAAACTGACATTGAAGTCACACTTTCTATAATTAGAACACCGAGTGACTATACGATACCCTACACCACTCTGAAAAAATGGTCTTCTCCAATTTTCAGCGGAATTGGATAATAAATTCAATAAATTCCATCTTGGAACTGGTTCTAATTGTATGTGATATTTATAGTTTTATCTGATAGTTTCCAGTCATTTTAGTTGGTCACCTTAGGATTTCTTCAGCTGTATTCACTGAAAATTTCCAATCAATCCTACAATAGTCTTTAAACTGTACTTAACAGTGTTTGAAATGAATTTTTGTCACTGGAAATACAGGGAGGAGTTGTCCAACATAATTTAAGTTTGAGGAAATATTACGATGTGCGAAAGTTGGAACAATGTCAATCACTTCTTTTAATAGTTATCGGGTCAAGAAACTTGATGTACATTTAGAAGAAAAATAACAATGTGTAAAGTTTGGGTGAAATGGAAATTCAATTCGTTTCTGTCCTATTAAATTTTTTTTAAAAAATCCACGCTTATTGTCCTCCTTGTGTCCTATTAAAAACGTTTAAAAAAAGCCACGCTTATTGACCTCTTTCCGCTATAAAAAATTAAAAAAAAACACGTCTATTGACATCTTTGTGCCTATTAAAAACGTTTAAAAAATCCACGCTTATTGTCCTCTTTGTGTCCTATTAAAAATTTTGTAAAAAACCCACGCTTTTTGACTTCTTAGCGTCCTATTTTTGTTGACCTCTTTGGATTTAAAAAATCCACGCTTATTGACCTATTTGCGTCCTTTTAAAAATGTCTAAAAAACCACGCTTATTGACCTCTTTAATTTTTATACCCTCAGCATTTATGCTAACAAGGGTATATACACTTTCATACGGGCAAAATGTGCCTCATCGAAATAATGTTTTTAGACCCCAAGTACGAGTATGTTTGGACGAAATGTGTTTCAGACAATTTGGAGTCGATTGAGCAATGTCCGTCCGTCTGTCTGTCTGGCTGGAGCGCACGATAAACCGATTCGGTTCAAATTTTGGCTTTCGTAATATTTTACACAAACTTAGTTTAAGTTCCGGTACCTCCCCCACAAAAGTTCGAAAATGTTCGGAATTTGTGTGTGCACGATAACTCTTGAAGGGAGTAACCGATTTGGTCCATAATTTCCCCATCGTGAAATGTATACCAGATTTAGATAAGGTTTTAATATGGACTTAATCGGTCCACTCATTCGGGTACCTCCCACACAAAATTTCGAAAAAGTTCTCTCGAATCGCTTTGAATTTTGTTTTAGAAACTTGTATTCACTGCCCTCCATACGACGGTACAAAATTCATCAGGGGCAAGTCCACACTTCCTGAGAAAATAGCCTGAAAGTTGCAAGAAAAACCCTTATGACACCGTGTGAGGTGGTTGGAGCGCAAGATAACTCTCGAACGGATGTGCCGATTCGGTCAAAAATTTGACCTTAGTAATATTTTGTCTAAACATAGTTTAAGTTTGAAGATAAGCCGTATCGGTCCACTCCTTCAGGTACCTCCCCCACAGAAGTTAAAAAATGTTTGGAAAAATTGCGCGTACTATAACTATTGAAGGGAGTAACCGATTTGGTTCACTTGTACATCGTGAAATTTCTAACAGACTTAGATGAGGCTTCAATATAGACTCAACCGGTCCACTCCTTCGGGTACCTCCCACACAAAATTTCGAAAATGTTCACTTTAATACCTTCGCTCGAAACACTTTGGTTTTTGTTGAAGCAACTTGCACTCGCTGCCTCAAATACAACGGTAAAAGTTTTTTCAGGGGCACGTCCATACTTCGTGAGAAAACAGCTTAAAATGTGTAAAAACCCTATGGCACCATATGTAGTGGTTGGACAGCTCGAACCGAATACTGCGTTCTTCCACACTTCGGATATTGTAATATTTCTTCGAATATTAGACGAAATTCGAATGTGGTGCTTATAGGTCCACTCCTTCCGGTACCTCCCCCACAAAAGTTCGAAAATATTCGCCAAAATAGTATGCGCGATGTCTCATAAACGTAGCAACCGATTTGGTCCAAACTTAATATATGTTCAAATGTTCAACAGTTCTGTGTAGTTTATGGTCTGTCCGAGGATCCTTTGGAAATTTTTACCTGAGGTTTTTCTGTTTACATCGATATTATGCTTTTCTTAGGCAAGTATGGTACAACATATCTATCTATATATATCCCCTGCAAATTTTTGAGCTTTAATCCAATCCATATTTTGAAAACCCCACCCTAAATACATACGTTTTTTGGGAAAAAGTGTTTCAATCCACACAGACTGAGGGTATATCTCTGTCGGCAAAGCCGACTGATACTTTTTTATTTATTTTTTAAATTCACGCTTGTTGGCAGCTTTGTGTCCTAATAAACATTCTTAAAAAATCGACGCTTATATGCCTTTTTGCGTCCTATTAAAAATATAAAAAATCCACGCTTATTGTCCTCTTTGTGTCCTAATAAAAATGTCTAAAACTCCAAGCTTATTGTCCTCTTTGTGTCCTAATAAAAATGTCTAAAACTCCACGCTTATTGAACTCTTTGAGTCCTTTAAATTTGTTTTTAAATCCACGCTTATTGACCTCTTTATGTCCTATTAAAAATGTTTTAAAAAATCCACGCTTATTGACTTCTTTATGTCCTATTAAAAATGTGTCCTACTGAAATCTTTAAAAAATACAAGCTTACTGGACTCTTTGTGTCATATTAAAAATGTTTGTTATTGACCTCTGTGTGTTGTATTAAAACATCCACGATTATTGAGCTCTTTGAGTCCTATTAAATTTTGTTTAAACAAGTAAAAAAGTGTCAGTCGGCTTTGCCGACAGAGATATACCCTCAGCCTGAATATATTGAAACAATTTTTTCCCAAAAAACGTATGTATTTAGGGGTTTTTAAAAATATTGGGAATTTGAATCGACAAAAATGTTCATTAGGATTAGAGATCAAAAGTTTTGCGGAGGAGATACTAAAAGGAATGGATCTACATTGACCATTATGGAAGTGGATTTCCAGCCACTACATATGGTGTCATAGGGGGCTTTTACACCCTTCGGGATGTTTGCTCAAGAAGTATGGACTTGCGCCTGAAAAACTTTTACCATCGTAAATGATGCAGCGAATGCAAGTTGCTTCAACAAAAATCAAAGTGATTCGACATCAGATCTTAAAGTGAACTTATCCGAAATTGTGTGTGGGAGGTACCGGATGGAGTGGACAAATATAGTCCATATTTAAACCTGATCTATATCTGGTAGATATATTAGGATGTGTAAAGTATGGACCAATTCGGCCACTCCCTTTAAGAGTTACCGTACGAACAATTTTCCGAACATTTTTGAACTTTTGTGGGGGAGGTACCTGAAGGAAAGGGCCGATATAGCTTATCTTCAAACTTAAACTATGTTTGGACAAAATATTACTAAGCCCAAATTTTGGACCGAATCGGCAGATCCGTTCTAGAGTTATCTTGCGCTCCAAACGCCTCCCACGGTGTTATACGGGTTTTTTGCACCTTTCACGCTATATTCTCAGGAAGTATGGACATGCCCCTAATGAAACTTGTACCGTCGTATGGAGGGCGGTGAATACAAGTTGCTAAAACAAAAATCAGAGCGATTCGAGAGATGGCTCTAAACTGGACCTTTAGCCTGGTACAAATTTCACGATGTGCAAAGTATGGACCAAATCGGTCACTCCCTTCAAGAGTTATCCTGCGCACAAATTTTCCGAACATTTTCGAACTTTTGTGTGGGAGGTACCGGATATAGCCCATCTTCGAACTTAAACTAAGTTTGGGCAAAATATCACGAAAGCCAAAATTTGAACCGGATCGGTTCATCCCTTCGAGAGTTATCGTGCGCTCCAGCCAGACAGACAGACAGACAGACAGACAGACGGACGGACATTGCTCAAACGACTCCAAATTGTCTGAAACACATTTCGTCCAAACATACTTGGGGTCTAAAACCATTATTTCGATGAGGCACATTTTGCCCGTATGAAAGTGTATATACCCTCGTTAGCATAAATGCTGAGGGTATAAAAACAATTTTATTGTGGAAATAGCAACCCTAATTGTGTTCTTTGTTTGGAGAACAAAGTTTCAAAGTGGAAAAATAAATACTTTTATGGGTCATTTTCTTTTTTATTTTTAAAAAATACAACATTTTTGCTTCCTTTGGTTCCTTCATTGGCGGACAAATTGTTCTGTTTTGGCAAGTCAGCTGATTGCTTGCTGGTTTTTGCTGGGAAAGTGTCTGTTTACTTTTTACAATTTTCTTGCAAAAGAGTATAAAAACCTCTTTACCCTCTGAGAAATTTCTTGCTGGACAATTCTTGCTGAGAAATTAATCAGACAGACCTTATATCAGTTGATTTTTTTTAGGATTGTTCATGGATGAAAATCGTCTATCTTGTTGTGAAAAATTTAGGAGTCCAGCTTTCTGCTCTCTTTAAGAGATCAATTAGTCAGCCATGACCGAAAGACATGGAAGGTCACACAGTCAAGCAGGCGATATTAGAGCAAAGCTGTTATTCAAAACTGGTAGTGTATTTACCTTCCTGCATTGTTGCATAGGTGAAACTCTCATCTGGTGAAAGCTTTTTAGGGCGTATTTAAGTAGGATTAATTTAGTTTTACTCCTGTTGGTTGTATATCTTATGTAGTCAGTCTCAATGTCATAACTATAAGGGAAAAATTCACACTAAACGGTAACCAAACCTAGTTTTGGACTATGCTGACGATTTTTTTGCGATTTTCCAAAGTTTATTGACGATTTTACGATTTTGTGACGATTTGCGACCAAAAACTTTCGGCTACGCTGCCGGTAGATTTTCTAGCAGATCTTCGTCAAGGATATGTGAAATATGAAACCATTATTCCAAAGTGTATTCTAAACAGTCAGTTGGATTTTGACCTAACTTCGGGTATTTCTCTTTTTTTGGGTCGGGGACCTCATTTTTCATATTGTTTAACACAATCGCCACCGCAGTTGCCAGAAAACTTCTTTAGACAAATATTTTACAAACTGTATTTATGTACGTTTTGGCGTAATAATAACATATCAGGAGAAAATTGGGGATAATAAAATCCAAAAACGACATGCTTAAGTTAAACCCCAAGAAGTTCGGACCTAACAGTTCTCTTTATTTTTAACATGATGTCCTGATGCAACTAGCAAATGGATATATGCATCGCCATGTTTCATATATTTTCAAATTACGTATAGAACGTCTACACGAATCTATGGTCTATGGAAGCACCCTTTCAAATTACATATAGAACGAGTAATATTCAATCTGAGATGTTTTTCAGGAGAAACACAGATCACAATAACAACATATTTCTAGAGTTTTTGAAATATTTCGCATACACATGACTTACCTATTTTATAAAATAATGTTAATTCCTTAGGTACTGGTATTCGATTTTGAATGTAAGATTTTTGTTAGAATTTTAGGTTAGATTTGTTCTTAAAATAAATATTTGATCGTTTCGATCTTTAAATTTTTAAAACTGCAATTAAAATATTTACACCAATATATGAGCAATTCAATATGCAAAGGTCACTTGGGAAATTTTGCGGAAATTTTAGTAGCTATGAACCAATTTGGTGTTACAGGGCACTTTAATATCTTATTATCTGATTTTTTGTGATGATAAAATTTTGTTCCACTAACCGATAACACACAGAAATGGGATGGAAGTATATTTGCACTTATTGTTGTTGTTATTTTTTTTATGGAGAATATATCTTCTGGATGGGTGCAGTTAATTAGAGATAGCGGACAACGGACATAAAATCACTTTTATTCAAGTCACTACTTTACAATTGTTGTTGTTGTTGGTTTTGCGGGAATTGAGAAGGTGGGAATGGTGTTTTATTTAAAGAATGCTCATTCAGGTGATAAGATTACACAAAGAGCAGATATTATGACGATGTTCTAGGCAAACAAACACGCGGTAGTGGGTACGTTTAGTTATCATAAAAGGTGACGGTTGAGGGGTTATCAAACAAATATTCAAAATTGCAAAATTTTCTGTTGTTTGGACCCGTTTTTTAGATGATAATTTTTATTTAGATGCACAGAAGTATTTTTTGGAAGATGATTTAAATTTTAAGAGAATCCTTTTTCACTTTCAATATTTTTAACACTTGCGACGGTCAAATCCTTAAATTTTTTGATGGCAATAATATTCACTATTTGGGAAAATATATTTTTAGTTTTAATTTTAGCTTTAAATTAAACTTAACACCAATTTTAATTTACTATTTCAATATTTTAAGACTTACTTTATTTTTAATAAAATTATTATTATTTTTTGTGTAATATTCCGTTTTTACTTTAGTCCTTATTTAGTTGGTCTTATTGGACACTTTTGTATAATTAATATATTTAATATATATATTTATTGTATTTATTATATTTATTTAATAAACTTATATTAATTTCTTTTTCTGTTTTATAATCCTTGTTTAGACTAGTTTTAGTTTTTTTTATCGCCGACTATTATTTACGTTTATTTTTATTTATTTCTTTGCTGTTGTAGGTTTTTTTGAAGTTCCTCGTCTGTTTGGAAAACAACTCAACCTTTTCTGTTCACGTTTTGTTTTCGACTCATTGTCGTTGTTAACGTGAATTTTACTCTTAACTTGTCTTTATTGGTTTTTTTCCAACCGCTGTTCTACGACTGGCGTTGTATTTGGGTGGTAGTGGTAATGCCTGTGTCTTTGTATCGTCGTCGTCTCGTTGTTATTGTTATTATTATTATTCACTTAATAGCGTTTGTAGTGGAGTAGATTTCTTAGAGCGAATTGTATTTAGTATGTGTGTCATTTGTCCGACCGACATAAACATGTGATAGTTTAGGTCTAGTGTAGGGTATACCACAAAAGGATAGTCATGAACGATTGTTACAACACGAGACCAGGCATACACCGATTCTACAGAGTTTCTTAACACAATCATCAAAACAAAAGAGGAATGACTGGCATTAGAACACTGAAGACCTACTGACAACAGAAGGCCTCTTGTGGTCATCTTGACATAAAAAGTAGCTCAGGAGGTATTCTACAGGCAACAGAAAACCTCTTAGGTCTCCTATGGACAGCACACGATTTCCTTCTAGTGGTTTTCTACACACAATAAAAGTACTACTTAGAGTATTCAAGAGGCCACAAAAGACATACTTGAGGTCTTCTATATGAAACAAAATACCTTCTGAAGTCATCTGTAGACCACAGATGTTTTCTATAGAAACAGAAGACCTCTTGGAGTCTTCTACAGGCAAGAGGATCTCTAAAAACTGCTGAACTGTGTCCCACTAAAGTGGTTAGTAGGCAAGAGAAGATATCGTAAGGTCTTCTATCCGCAACGTAACACCTATTGAGGTCTTTAGAGGCAACAGAAGACCTCCTGCAGTCTTCTGCAAACAATAGAAGATTTCCCGAGGTCTTTTATAGCCAACAAAAGACTTTCTGCGGTCTTCTACAAACAACAGAAGACCTCCTGTGGTCTTCTATAGACAAAAGAAGGCTCCCGAGGTCTTCTATATGCAAAAGAAGACCTCCTAGGGCCTTCTATAGGTAATAGAAGACCTCTTGAAGTCTTCTTTAATCAATTGAAAACATTCTGCGGTCTTTACAAACAACAGAAGACCTTCTGAGGTCTTCTATAGGCAACAAAAGACTGAGGATAGAATACCTCTTCTAAAGGCAAAAGAAGACCTCCTAATGTCGTCTATAGGCAACATAAGACCTCTTGAACTCTACAAAAATCAACAAACAATAATAGACCTTCTGAGGTCTTCTATAGGCAATAGAAGACCTCCTGAGGTCTTCTATAGGCAACAGAAGACTTCCTAAGGTCTTCTATAGGCAACAGCAGACCTCCTGAGGTCTTCTATTGGCAACAAAAGACCCCCTGAAGTCGTCTATAGGCAACATAAGATCTCCTGAGGTCTTCTATAGGTAAGAGGCCTCTTGAGGTCTTCTATGGATAACATAAAATCTCCTGAAGTCTTCTATAAGTAAGAGAAGACCTCCTGAAGTCTTCTATAGGCAATAGTAGACCTCCTGAAGTCTTCTATAGGCCACAGGAGACTTCCTAAGGTCTTCTATAGGCAAGAGGAGACCTCCTGAGGTCTTCTATTGGCAACAGAAGACCTCCTGAAGTCCTCTATAGGCAACAGAAGATCTCCTGAGGTTATCTATAGGCAACAGAAGACATCCTGAGGTCATCTATAGGCAACAGAAGACCTTCTGAGGTCATCTATAGGCAACAGAAGACCTTCTGAGGTCTTCTATAAGCAACAGAAGACCTGCTGAGGACTTCTAAAGTAACAAGAGTCCTCCTGAGGTCGTCCATAGGCAACGTAAAATCTACTGAGATTTCTATAGGCAAGGGAAGACCCCCTTAAGTCTATTATAGGCAAATGATGACCTCCTGAGGCCATCTATAGGCAGCAGAAGACCTCCTGAGGTCTTCTATAGGCAGCAGAAGACCTCCTGAGATCTTCTATAGAAAGCAGAAGACCTCCTGAGATCTTCTATAGAAAGCAGAAGACCTCCTGAGGTGTTCTATAGTTAACAGAACTCTTGAGGACTTCTATGAAGAGCAGAATATCTTCCGGGGTCTTCTATAAGCAACGGAAGACCTCTTGAGGTTTTATGTGGACAGAAAAATGTATCCTGGGGTCTTCCACAGACAACAGAAGATCTCTTGAAGTCTTCAACGAACTACAGAAGGATTTAGGTCTCTTAGAGACTACAAAAGATCTCTTAACGTCTACCATAAACAGCAGAAGACCTCTTCTAGGTCATCTATAGACAACAGAATACCCCTTATGATCGTTTATAGGCAACATAAGACCTCTTGAGGAGGAGAGGATCTAATGAAGTCTTCTATAGGGAACATAAGATCTCTTGAGGTCTTCTACAAACAATAAAGGATTGAGGTCTTCTTTAGACAACAGAAGACCTCCTGAGGTAACAAAAGACCTCCTGAGCTCTTGTGAAGGCCACAGACGACCTTTATGGGCAACGGAAAATCTCATGGGGTCTTTTATAGGCAATATAAAACATCCCGAGGTTTTCTATAGGTAACAGAAGACCTACTGAAGTCTTCTATCGGCAACAGAAGACCTCCTGAGGTCTTCTATCGGCAACAGAAGACCTCCTGATGTCTTCAATAGGCAACAGAAGACCTCCTGATGTCTTCAATAGGCAACAGAAGACCTATTTTAGGTGCTTTATAGATAACAGAATACCCCTTGAGGTCTTCTATAGGCAACAGAAGACATTTTGAAGTATTTTATAATCGACAGAAGACCTCCTGAGGTTTTCTTTAGGCAAGACATAAAGACATAAGGCATCCTAAGGTCTTCTGTAACCAACAGAAGACCTCCTGAGGTTATCTATAGGCAACAGAAGACCTTCTGAGGTCTTCTATACACAAAAGAAGGCCACCTGAGGTTTCCTATAGGCAACATAAGACCTCCTAAAATCTTTTATAGGCAGCAGAAGACCTCCTGAAGTCTTCTATAGGAAGCAGAAGGCCTCCAGGGGTCTTCTATAGGCAACATAAAACCTCCTGAAGTGTTCTATAGTTAAAAGAATTCTTGAGGACTTCTATGAAGAGCAGAAGGTCTTCTGGGGTCTTCTATAGGCAACGGAAGACCTCTTGAGGTTTTCTGTGGACAAGAAAGGTATCCTATGGTCTTCCACAGACAATAGAAGACCTCTTTAAGTCTTCAACGAACTACATAAGGATTGAGATCTTCTAGAGACCACAAAAGATCTCTTAACGACTACCATAAACAGCAGAAGACCTCTTCTAGCTCATCTATAGACAACAGAATACCCCTTATGATCTTTTATAGGCAACAGAAGATCTCTTGAGGTCTTGTACAGACAATAAAAGGATTGAGGTCTTCTTTAGACAACAGAAGACCTATTCGGGAGACCACAAAATACCTCTTGATGTCTACCATAGACATCAGAAGACTTACTTGAGGTCTTCTATAGAAGGCCTCTGGAGGTAGGTTATAGGCAACAGATGACCTCCTCAGGTCAGCAGAAGATCTGCTGTGGTCTTCTACAGACAACAGATGGCCTCTTGAAGTCATCTATAGATCGCAGAAAATCTCTTGAAGTCTTCTATGGGCAGCATAAGATCTCATGATGTATTCTAAGGACCACAGAAGAAGATCTCCTGATGTCTGCTATAGACAAACGAAACCGCAGAGGACCTCTTGAGGTTTTCTTTAGGTAACATACGACTTGTTGAAGTCTTCTATAGGAGTCAGAAGATGGGTTGCGGTTTTCTATGGAGAGTAGAAGATCTCCTGATGTCTTCTAAAGACAACAGAAGAAATTTTAAAGTCCTACTATGGACATTTTTAGGGTTTCTATCGAAAACAGAAGGCCTACCATGGTCTTTTGTAAACAAAAGAAGACCTATTGAGGTGTTTCATAGACAACGGAAGACCTCCTGAGGTCTTCCAAGGATAGCAGAAGATTTCCTTAGGTCTTCTAAAGACAATATATGACCTCTTCAAGTCATCTATAGACCACACAAGACCTCTTGAAGTTTTCTATTGGCATCAGAAGGCCTCTTGAAGTCTTCTATAGGCAACAGAAGACCCTCGTGAGGTCTTGTATGGACAGCAGAATATCACCTAAAGTCTCCTACCTGTTGAGGTCATATACAGACAAGAGAGGAATTAAGGCCTTCTACAGACAACAAAAGACCTCTTCATATTTCCTATAGACAATAAAATACCTCTCGATGTGTTCTATAAACAACAGAAACAGTATTGAGGTCTTCTACGGATAAGAGAAGATCTATTGAGGTCCTCTAACGCATCGGAAGACCTCATAAGGTCTTCTACAGACAACAGAAGACCTCTGGAAGTCTTCTAAGGACAACATAAGATCTCTTGATGTAATTTACAAAGAACAGCAGACCCCTTGATGTCTTCTATACAACAGCAGAGCGTCTCAAGAGATCTTCTACAGACAACAAAAATACTTGTCGATAACATATCCAACGGAAGTCCCAGTGACCTGAAAATACTCTAACAAAAAATACTGCAGTCCTAGGTCCACGTTTCGAGTGGTCCGCATTTAGCGAATCATCCCTATTTGAAGTGTTTTATTCTAATTTGTGAAGTTCTCCCTGCATGGTGAGCCTCTCCGCTAAAAATTAACAACATTTGCCCATGATTTGGTAAATAAAAACTCCTACAATTTTATCAGTGTTTAATTAACTATAGCGCTTCACAAAGTCGTTGCCTATCAATTAGAATTTTCCTTGAAACTCTCTTACACCTAGCTGAACTATAAATATTAGCCGCTAGCCCGCTAATGTATTTGTAAGTTATGTTAGATTTTTAGTACTTTTGGTGGTAGGTTTGTTCGTTCGTTAGTTGGTTGATTTGTATGGGTAGTAGGTAGTTGGTTGTTTGATGTTGCGTTTTTTTGTTAACAGCTTTTCACATTGTTCTTGTTGTTGTGAAACATATACATACCACCATAATGAAGGTATCAAACGTTGCTAAAACACTATCACCGCAATTTTTGCTGAGCTGAAAAAACTCAGCAGCTCCGCTAATATCTCCCACAATTTTATGTAAAAATTCTATAAAATAAAAAATTACTCACAACCGCGACTGGAGAGAGAGCGAGGAAATATGCAGGAGAATACGATGGCAGCGACTTCATACAACTGTCACGCGAACTGTAAATATTGCCTCAAAGACCTTTATTTGCTGCCAAATGGGGTTTGTTATTATTATTATTTTTTGAGTTTCGTTTCGTTTGGCATTGTTGTGGTTGTTGGGCTTTTTATTTGGGCTGGGTGGCGGTGGTGGGTATTGTTCTCTAGTTTGGATTGTGTTTAGCGTTATTTTAATGACAGATAGACAGAGTACTAAAACGAACTGACTAACAACAAACATTGGGACTTAGTCACCTATACATGTTTAGGTTTGTATAAGGTATGCATTCTAATATACAGCATTTGGTTGAGGAATTGAGATGTTTGGAATATTCGAAAAATAAAAGTGGAAGACCCCTTGAGATTTTTCTGTGGACAACAGAGATCTCCTGAGGTCTTCTATAGGCAACATAAGACATCTTGAAGTCTTCTATAGGCAACAGAAAACGTCTTGATGTATTCTATAGGCAACAGAAAACCTCTTGGAGTTTTCTTAGGGCAACAGAAGGCCTCTTGAAGTCTTCTATGGATAGCAGACTAGTTCCTGAGGTCTTCTACAGACAAGAGAAGACCTTTTGAAGTCATCTACACACAAAAGAAGACCCCCTAGATGTCTTATATGGACAGCAAAGATCTCCTGAGGTCTTCTATAGGCAACGGAATGCCCCTTGAGGTATTCTACAGACAAGAGAAGGATTGAAGTCTTTTATAGGCAACATAAGACCTATTGAATTTTCTGTGGACAACAAAAGATCTTCGGAGGTCTTCTGTGGACAACAGAAGACATGCGGAGGTCTTCTATTGGCAAACGTAGACCTCTTGAGAACTTTTATGGATATCAAAATATCTCCTTAAGTCTTCTATAGACAACAGAAGACCTTTTGGGGTCTTCTACAGATAAGAGAAGGATTGAGGTCTTCTGTAGACAACGGAAGACCTATTGAGGTCTTCCAGAGACCACAAAGACCTCAGGAGGTCTTTTGTGGGCAACAGAAGATATCCGGAGGTCTTCTATAGGCAAACATATACCTCTTGAGAACTTTTATGGATGTCAAAATATCTCCTTAAGTCTTCTATAGACAACAGAGGACCTCTTGGGGTCTTCTACAGATAAGAGAAAGGTTGAAACGTTCTATAGGCAACGGAAGACCTATTGAGGTCCTCCAGAGACCACAAAATACCTCAGGATGTCTACCATCAAGAACGAAAGAAAGGAAGATCTTCTGAGATATTCTATAGACAACAGAAGGCCTCTTGAGGTCTTATATAGACAGCAAGAGATCTCTTGAGGTATTCTACAGGCAAGAGAATGATTGAGATTTTCTATAAATAATAGAATAAATAGGTCTCCTAGAGACCACAGAAGGCCTTGTAAGAAATAGAAGACCTTTTGGAGTCTTTTGTAGGCAACAAAAAACCTCTTGAGAAAGAAAATAAATAAAAATAATAGAGCTCTCTCATGATCAGAAATGTGTCACCTTGAAATAATGGTTTAGGATCCCTCATATTTATGTTATGGCCAGATCTGTTTAACTATGTTAGTCCACTCCTTCGGGTACTTCCCCACAAAAACGAAATTGAGTGCCGTTTAGGGCTTGTTTGAGAATCGTATTGCAATTTTACCGAAGATAGTCATTGTGGTCCGGATTACAGCGATATAATTTTTCGTTGGCATTAACAGGCTTCCTCTCAAACGAAAAAAAAAATAAACTTTTGTGTGAGATGTACCAGAAGGTATATACCTTCTTCGGACTCATCAACGATTTTAGTCAGTGCCAAAAGAGGTTTTAGAGCTTTTAGTTCATTGTCTCAGCAAGTAACCAGAAAAACATGTGCCGTCATAATAGGGGCCGAGATGCTTTGAACTGCTGAAAAATTGAAATTTCACTTTAGAGTGGGCCGAAATTGTCAATATTAAGATCTGATATTACCATATGCTAAGTTTTGACCATATCGGTTAGGTTAGGTTTAAGGATGCGCAGCCCTCTATTAGAGTAGGTGACTGCTTCACTCGGAGACCGTTGGTCCATTGTGTTCATCCTGTGTAGGCTATTTAAAGATGATGGAGATGATGATTTAAAGATGATGGAGGTGTGTTGTTGAGATGATTTAAGATGAAGGAGATGATAGAGTGTTGATGCAGCTTGATGTGATAAGGATGATAGGATAAGGGTTGTTAAGGACCTTTGCCAAGCCATGCTAGATGTCTGGCAAAGTTGAGTAGGACGATGGGATATATGTTAGACAGGAAGTTAAGAGTGTCTATCTCATATCTGCCTTGTGTACGGTATCTCCTTGTTTGCAACATGGGACACCTACAAAGCAGATGTTCGACAGTCTCTATCTCCTCCGCATCTTCACATAGTCTGCAGTAGTCAATGCCACTGTCGTCCCATTTTGAAGTTAGGGACCTCACTCAGCAGTGACCTGTTATAAGTCAAGTGAGAGGAGGAAAGCCGTTCTTCGACGAGAAACCACAGGCCAGATTGCCTTGGATACCCTACTGCCAGGTTCCAATAGGCACCTTTGATGTGCTTTCTCATTGAAGATCTCCCGAAGTTTGCCGATGTAGCGGCACATCAGTGGACGGACGGTTTCATCAACTGATAAGTTTCCTCTTAGAGTTTCCTTAGGGCAACAGAAGGCCTCTTGAGGTCTTCTATGGACAGCAGACTAGTTCCTGAGGTCTTCTACAGACAAGAGAAGACCTTTTGAAGTCATCTACACACAACAGAAGACCCCCTAGATGTCTTCTATGGACAGCAAAGATCTCCTGAGGTCTTCTATAGGCAACGGAATGTCCTTTGAGTCTTCTACAGACAAGGAAGGATTGAGGTCTTCTATAGGCAACATAAGACCTATCGAAGTCTTCTGTGGACAACAAAAGATCTTCGGAGGTCTTCTGTGGACAACAGAAGACATCCGGAGGTCTTCTATAGACAAACATAGACCTCTTGAGAACTCTTATGGATATCAAAAATCTCCTTAAGTCTTCTATAGAGAACAACTGATAAGTCGATAGACCTCGAGCCAGTACATCTGCTACCTGGTTTCCCATGATGTTGCTATGACCCGGAACCCAACATAGCTTTACGATATCGGATATATCATGCAGAGCTCTCCTAAAATCAAGAATAGTTCTTGAATTTATGGTCCGTGATTTGAGAGCCGTGAGGGCCGCTTGACTATCGACATATATAGTCACCGGTCCTGTAAGACTGCCTTCAAGCCATTTCACCAATTCAGCTGCTTTCTTGATAGCAAGAATCTACGCCTGAAAAACACTACAATTATCGCCAAGCTTATATGAGTTTTTAATTAGTGGATTCTCGCAGTAGACGCCAGCGCCAGTACCTTCTTCCATCTTGGACCCGTCTGTGTTAATTGCCAGACCGTCCAGAGGAGATATGCACTCAGCCCATGCGTCTCTGCTTGGGAAGATAACAGTTAAGGAGTCAAACTTGAATGAGGTAGGCATATAGTCGCTTACGCAACCATTGTCACCTAACTCAAGTCGACTATCAACTAGTTTTAGGACATTCGAGTGTCCAAAGTGTGAACCACGCCAACACCCTGACTTCCGGAGTCTAAAAGCAGTTCTCACCGCCTGAAACTGGATTAGGATGTCCAGAGGTTGGAGATCCAGGATGACGTTTAAAGTAGCTTGAGAAGTGCTTTTAATCGATCCGGTAATCAGCAGTGACGCGGTTCTTTGTACACTCGATAATTTGGAAAGTATCGCTTTGTTCCCAAGAACTTGCCACCAGACCAGTCCACCAAAGGTAAGTATGGACCACGGTTACATACAGCCAGTGTATGATCTGTGGTCTCAATCCCCAGCTTTTCCCAATGGAGTTCTTACAGGAATAGATTGTCATGAGTCCTTTCTTCGTTCGCTCCTCTACATTTCTTTTCCATGACATATCGGTTACTTCTGTAGAGATTTGTCCTGCGCCCTTTTTCAGCTTATTGGGTGAGGTAGTCTAAGGAGTGTATGGACATGGCTTGATATAAGTTTGGTCAAAATATTACGAGATGCAAAGTTTCAACTAAATCGGTTGATCCGATCGGGAAACATACCGGCCGATGGATGGACAGGCCTAAATCGACTCCAAATTGTCTGAAACGAATTTCGTTCAGATATACTTGGAGTCTAAAACCATTATTTCGATGAGGCACATTTTCGATTGTCAAAGCCCAGCACGGTGCTCTTGAAGCAACTTTAAATGGAAGGTTCTTACACCTGCGAAGTTTTTGCGGATTCTGAAACTATAATGTTCATATCGAAATTGTATTAGAGAAAGTGTTGTAGCAGTGCAAATTCTCTACAAGATTGACTTTTATGACATTTTCGTAGGTATTACCATTTTTAAGATATAGAAGTTCAAATTGGGACAATGCATATACTGTATCGCCTCCTAAAACCATGCTCAATATAACTCTGAAAATCATTTTGTTATAATATACTGACCTAAGTCTGTTTGAAGTATATTTTTATCCAAAAATGTTTTATTATAAAGTTGTCTTTTACCAAAAAATTTTATATATTCTCCACATAACATCATTATCCCTTAAAGTGAGAGAATCAAGAGTGAAAAGTACTCAAATGTTCCTTGCAGTTCGATTCAACGAGTGAGGGCTGGTGATTTGACTTTTGAAATTGTAAATTATAGAATTTCCCTTTTAACTTGTTTTTTGCCTAGAACTACTCAATTCTACTGCTTTATCATTAGAACTTACCAAGAACTAGGTGCGCCTAATTAGAACTGTAGTGGTGTCCTATACCAGCTGACTGAGTGAGTAGGGCAAGGAAAACAACAACTCATCATCATCATCGCCTCACGACGACAACGACGTCTGTCTTCAAGCATTTAACCCCTATTCTTTGTATGTTTTGAGCGAGTGAGTGAGTGAATGACGACCATTGAATGACGTTAATTATACTAAACACACGGTATATATGACGTTTAAATTGTTTCAAGTTGTTGTTTCTATTTGATGGCGAATTGTTGCTGTTGTTGTTGTTTTTGGGCAAAAAAATGTGGAAATATTTTTCAAAAACATTTGTTGTTGTCCATTATATGGCGGCACATTACAAAGATGATGATAATATTCCATAATGAAACCTGTTGCCCTCTACATTTTATGCCTTAGGGGGGTTGCAACCAACCCAAAATGCATTTTTATGAGGCAGGATAGGGTTGGTTTTGTTAATTGCAGTATTGTGTAGTTATTTCCAATGAAAATGCAAAAGAGATTTTTTAGAATTCATGGGCTTGGAAGGGAAAGTTTCTTATGGCAATTATTCAATTTCCAATGAAAGTCTGTACACACTTTTATTTCCTTATAAATCATTTTCAGATTATTTTCAAGTGATTTTACACGATCAAATGTTGTATAATACCCCGGCAAATATAATAGGTTTTTAATAAAACTAAAAAATGATAGAAGGTTAGGTGGCTTCAGGTAAAGTGAAAATATTTTAATATTTAATTTTGTTTATTTATTTAAGTGAAAAAATTTTAACTCGAAAGGTCTCCAAGGACGCTGAACTGAAAGATTCAACCACACCACATACGGCCAAAATGAAAAGGTCCACGAAATAACAATAAAAGGCCGACAACAGACCTGACTCAACATGTCTCTTTAAGCTTGGGTGTCACTTGGGCCATCCGCTTACTTCAACAGTGAGGAATCTCAAAGAGCCAAAATATGCTGCAACCTTTTAGCGGGGGTCTGGACCAAAAAAGGATCGGGGTAGTTCCCTTAAACAAGTAAGAAAATTGGTAAGAAAAATAAGAGAAAAAAAGTTTCGGTGCAGTGGCAAAATAGCCCCGTCTTTGGCATGGATGCCTTTGGACCTACATCTGTATCTTCTACAAGTGCATCAAGTTTAATTCGAAAAGAAATATGATGACTCTGCAATTACTAAGGAAGACGATTTAGTCAGGACTGGTTAAACCTTGTTGACAGCACCGCAGTTATGTGCGGGGGCAACCTGCATGAGACCCTTAAGGGAGGAAGAGAGTGGCATTAATGAAGAGAGTGTGGAACTTGCCGCACAACCGGCTATAAGTCCGACTCCGACTGGTCTTATATCGGGGAGTGCTTGGGGAGTGCCGCGGCGTGAGTCCTTTACCGCATCAGAGGGGAGAGGTACAGTGGACGCGTGGATGCATGTGCAGAACAGTCTGAGCGGGTCAAATGCCACATATGTCTTGGGCATATTTGTTGACTTTAAGGGTGCATTTGACTACCTTTCGGGGGATAGCGTGCTCGCTAAGCTGTCTGAGATCAGGTGCCGGGAGTTTGTTCTCTGGTCGAGTTATTTCAGTGGACGAAGGGCTTGTGTCGTGGGAGCCAATGAGACGGTCTGGACAGATGTGGAGCAAAGCTGCCCTCAGGGGTCTATCTGTGGTCCATTTATTTGGAACCTCATGATGGATTCTCTGCTGCGGGAGTTAGCGACCACTTTCAAGATCTGTGCGTATGCAGATGATCTCCTCATCATGATCGAAGGTGAGTCTCGTGCAGAACTGGAACGTCGTGCTGAGGAGGCCATGGGCATCGTGGGGGTCTGGAGTGACCGAGTGGGTGTTGAGGTGTCAAAGAAGAAGACTGAGCTAATGCTGCTGAAAGGCAGATTAGCGCACAGTCGACCTCCCCACGTTCGATTTGGTGACCACGGCATACGGTATGTCAAGCAGGTCAAGTACCTATGGATAACGATGGCCGAGAGAATGAACTTCCTGCCGCTCTTTTATCGTTTGAACGACAAGTTGACTGGTGTGGCTGGTATGGTCAGAAGGGTCTTGCGGACCGACTGGGGTTTGAGCAGACGTTCCGTGCGTACCATATATGGTGGACTCTTTATTGCCTGTGCAACATATGGTGCGCCTGTATGGTGTGCTGCAGCAGAATCTGTTGTTGGGCGTAGGAAGCTCTTGTCGTGTCAACGAGTGGTCATGTTAGCATGTCTGCCAGTGTGTCGCACTGTGTCCACGGACGCAATGCAGGTGCTAGTTGGCGCTCTGCCCTTTGACGTGGAAGCGAGATGTAGGACTGTTCTGAACAAGCTGAAGCGTGGCTTGCAACTTTCTGAGGATGATTGGCTCGGGCCGTCTGATCTGGTCGATGGGGATGTTAGGCGGCGCAGTGCAATCTTTCGGGAGCGTGATGCTGTTAGGTGGCGGACTAGGTGGACGGACAGTGACAAAGGGAGGGTGACGTACGAATTTATTCGTGATGCAACGTTAGTAATGGACCACCCAGATTTCGGCTTTAGCATGAGTCTGGGATTCTTACTGACGAGACATGGCTCTCTAAATGCATTTTTATATGCAAGAGGCCTGTCCGGGACAGATTTATGTGGGTGTGGGATGATTGAAGACTGGCGGCATATACTGACGGAATTCCGGTACTATTATGACATTAGGGATTTAGTCAATATGGGTATCACGTATGGAGGGGCGGGATGGGATTTCAGTAGTGCGCATGGAGACAGTCGGACCTTAAGTTGTTTAAGTAGGTATGCACGTGAAGTGTTTGTTAGGAGAAGGACTAGACTTAGTGGGGTAGTTCCTCTACATAGGAGGAGAGTAGAAGGAGAGTTGGAGGAGTTGGTGTTGGTGCGGCGTCGTTTCCTTGTGTGGATGTCGTGCCAGCCATCCGTGAGGGTGGTTTCGTTCATTGTTTGTGTTGTGTTGTCCGTTGCTGCGGTCCATGTGGGCCCATTGTGCAGTCCGTGAGGACATCATGTTAATTGTTTGTGGTCCTGTCTTATATGTTTTTCCGCTGGCTAAATTGGAGGAGGTCACCAGTCCGGGGCTCTTTGGAGTCCAACTGGTAGTGGTCATTGGCCACGAAGCCTGACCAGAGGCTTTATTCTGGTACCGCGGCAGTTGGTGTTGGCCCCCTTGTGGGAGCATCGCGGTGGCTGCGGTTAAGACCCAAATCGCGGGTAGAGTTTCGCCTCTAATGTGGAGTTGCATATCAACCAGGTGCCTGACCCAAAGAAAGACAGGAGTTTAGATAGGCTCCGCTCCTAACCAAGGAGGCGACCACGTCCAAATACGTGCGAGCGAATTGGTACTCGTGCTTTTTGTGCGGGGGCGTTGATAGAGGCATTGTATTCACCCGGTGTTAAGATCACTGTTGGGTAGGCCGCATGGCAGGTACCCACACAAAACACCACGATGTATGGTCCTATATCGATACATGTCGATAATAGGCTTCAAAGACAAAATGACAAGGAGTCAGTGGTCGACGATGGAGAATTTAAATTGACTACGACAACGGTCAATGACTCTAAGGACCGACAAGCTTCAGATAGCGAAAACATGCATTCTAAGAAGGAGGACATTTTCATTAGAGGTTCATAAGAAAATTCGTAAGAATTTCATGCGCCTCGAAGCAAATTTGGGTGCCACCGTGGTGCAATGGTATGCACACCCGCCTTGCACGCAGAAGGTCGTGGGTTCGATCCCCCGACTAGGCAACATCAAATTTTCAACGGTGGCAAAATACCCCTCAGTAATGTTGGCGAGATTTCCTGAGTATTTCAGCCATGTAAAACTTCTCTACAAGTGGTGTCGTAGGACACGCCGTTCGGACTCGGCTATAAAATGTAGGTCCCATATCATTGAGCTAATATGAATTGGGGTGCACTCATTGATATGAGGGAAGTCTCCCTTGTCCCGTATGGGATGTTGTGGAACAATGTTTTTGTTTGTTTTCGAAGCAAACTTCGGGTGGATAGGATCTTCCGCCTTTAAATGCTCAAGCCAGAGACGACTGTAAAAGATTCCGGCGGTTAGCAAAAAATAGAGACAGCAAAACCCATTGCATCAGACAGAGTGGTGGGGTCAAAACCTGTTCCGAAGCCGAACCCGAGCCAAAAAGGACTAAAGAAGGCTAAATTGGTGAAGAGATCTGCCTCAAAGACCGATTGAACCTCGAACGGCAAAGGAGAAGCGGATGGACATAGGGTTCATGGCACGGACCACATAATCTGTCGGCATAAAAGGGACCGACTAAGAAACCACAACAAAAATCTGTGAAATGCCTTCGCCCAGCGATGGGTGAAATCAGGGTGATCATATGTTTGACAGTACCTTCCTTCAAAGTCAATAAGTGTCTAAACGTGAAATCGGGTGATTTCCTTGTACAGACTGTAAATGACTTTGGTGAACTTTGGAAAGGAGCTAAGCTTAATGTGGTATCTTTAACTGAGATACCTTCCAGAAGGGGGGTTTCCAGAATGGATTCCGCTTCCACCGTGTACAAAGAATTTTTGCTGAAAATGACGGAGCACAAAAATCTAGATCTCGTCAGTCTAACCCCCTGTAAGAAGAATGTCTTAATAGGAAACTTAAATAAAAAGACCCTATTCAGGAAAGCGCTAATAAAAACCACAGATATTGGTCAACCTTAGAAAGGCTATAGGCTCAAAAGATGTTTTTTTAATCTTAGGATGATACGCTGGTTATACAGAAGCGTAGATAGACCGATCCTAACATACACAGGTATGGTATGGTACAAACATGAGGACTAGCACCAATACATGGGGATCGATGAAACCCTAGCATATATGCCCGCTGGAATCTTTAACTGTTATCTTTAACTGAGATACCTTTCAGAAGGGTGTTTCCAACATGGATTCCCCTTCCACCGTGGACAAAGAAATTTTGCTGAAAATGTCGGAGCTCAAAAATTCAGATCTCGTTAGTCTATCACCCTGTAAAGAGAATGGAGGGATCGATGTTAGGGTGATTATGGACTCCATAAGGGAGGGATATCATAGAGATTGTGAGGGAAAACTGAACTTCGGTTCAGGATGGTTTCGGTCCGTCTGAATCTACCCCGGTTCAAGATGAATTCGGTGCCGTCTGAAACCACCCTGCGAAAATCAGTAAGAATAGGGAAGTGACAAACGCTGCGCATTTAACAGATCAATCTGCATCACTGCAAAGCCGCTGCCGCCAAACTACTCTTGTCCCTCACGAACTTTGATGTATACATTGCCTTAATCCAGGAACCATATATCTATAAGAAAAGGGTTTCTTGTCTAAGCAATGCCAATTACGACGCCTTCGCTTCGTCCGAGTGGGACAAGAAGGCGAATTGTGGAGTAGGTTGGAAGAGCTTAAATCTAAACTTGCTGTGTAATTACGGTAATAGTGACATGTGCACGGTTAGGGTGTAGGAAGGCCACACTCCTATACTCGGTAAACATGCCTTTTGAGGCCACGGACCCACCAAACCTGGGTGTCCGCAGGATGCTGCTGGACGTATGTGACGTGGTTTTCGAATGCGACGCAAATGCTCACCATTTTCAATGGGACGTTAACGACACCAACAGCAGGGGTGAGTCTATTCTATCATCATAATTTACGAATATGCTACAAGGGTAGTGATCCGACCTTTAAATGTAATATGGCATACGGCAACGTGTCAGGCGCCATTTGGCCAACTCTATCAAGCAGTGGAACAAATTCACTACTAAACCTGAGCAAAAGCTGAAATCTGGATAAAGACTGGAGTCATTACCGGGCTCTGTTACATGAATGTCTTTACCATTAAATTTTCTAGGATTAATTCCGAAAATGTTACCAGAGCAGGAGTTACATTTTGTTATTTTGGACCACGCCAAATCGTGCATGTGAGAGACCATATTACACCTATATTTTCACTGGACCATAGCCGTAAACATCTCACGTATTTTCACATACTATATGAACAAACAATGGCTTATCCTAAATACGTAATTTATGTTAAAAGTACTAACAATACGTAATTTTGGCAGGTCCTATCTGGGTATTCTTCAAATATTTACAGATTTGGTGTATTCTGAGACCTACAGTAAAATTTTATGGCAAATAATTTTGTAGAATATTTGGATTTGATATAATTACATTTTCAAGGAGTTTTTGAAAGATTTTCGAAAAAAGTACCAAAAAGACCCTTTTGATGAACCGCATGAGGGTTAAATTTTTTAACAAAAATATTGCCAACATCCTCCTCTGTAAAGTTGCCAAAGACACTATATACCTAAAATCCAAGGATTCCATAATGTCTTAACTCGAATATTTCGAAAAAAAAAACTAGAAATGGGCGGAATTTGCCCAGCCTACTTTGGTTACTTTTCGATGTAAACTTTAAAAACGCCGATACACGTGTCTCATATTTTCATAATCTACTTGGGTTTTCCCATCATTTTGAAAAAAATTTAATTTTGTTGCACAGTGTTCTCCACGTTGTCATCAACATCAACAATATATAATCAAAGATTTGAAGTGGCTGGGAAGGAGCAGCTTGAATGCGTAAACTGCAACTGCGACGAATTTTCAAGGATTTACGGGCACCTCTACAAACCTATTGGGGATTTCACAGTCTGTTTTTCCTATTTTTGTTTCAAAATTATTTTACCGCTTTTTTACACCGACTAAACAAATTTTTTTAAAATACATATTTTCACCAATCTAGAAATTTAAGACAAAGAAAATAGATTTATTAAAAATCAAAACAGTTTTGTTTTCTGTTTAAAATAACAATTGCAATTAATTTAATTAAATCCATACTTGGTTTTTTTAAACAGCAATTACATTATAATTACATAGTTCCTTTGTTTGTTTTTATAATAATTGTTTAAATCAATCACCTAACAATTCAATGATTTATTCGAATGTACTGTGCTGGACATTTAAAGCCCAACTACTGTGTAACTATCTCTACTTTGTAAAACATTAATTGTTAAATGGAATTTATTTTTACGGTATTTATTTTATTCGGAGGAAAAAAATCGCAAAACCAAATAAATATTCAACAAAACTGTCTGACGAACGAGATTGTCAACTTATTGAGCTGTACAAATAAATTTCTCAATAAAAAATTATTCCCCCATGAAATATTTACAAGCAATTGCCTTTGGGAATTGGTTAAAACGACCGACCCACCAATCTGACTGACCAACCATGATTGATTTCACCACAAATTTAAAATTCAACTATTATGAAAGGGATTGACAACAGAGAAAATAGTATTTACGTGATATTAACGTAATGTATTCGACCTGTAATTATCTCGTGGTATAATAAATGACCTTGATTTAATTAATCCCCAATGACTTGCATTGCATGTGGTAATAGAAAGTGATGGAATTTAGAACAATTCCATAGAAATGTAATTTTGAAAACTTTCTGTGTATAATCTTTTTTTTATTGGAATGTTGGTAAATTCAGTGGAAAGTAAGAGAAGGTATTGTTTTAAATTAGGTCATAAATGATATCAATTTTAAGAAATAATTAATTTGATTTGTTTCAAGGTTTGACACTCATATGGACATAAATCGAAGTTTGAGTTAATAATACAATAAAAACTATAATGACATAGGGCTAGAATCGTAAAGGGCCAAACATATCATACCATATGTTATTATCAATATCCCTAGAAAATACCTGAGGGCATAGAGTCAGCTAAAGCAAAACAATTTAAATTGAAGGTATTTTATTGATTTGAAGATATGACTTTATAAGCAATATTCTAAGGAAATATTAGAGGTTCTGGAAAAAGGATTTCGGTAAAGAATTGTGGCCACATAACGCCCAATTGACATAAGAACCAAATTTAATTCTGGGTTGTATGACCATCCTGATTAGCTGTTATTAAGCCCAATTTTAATTTGGCCGTTATGATAGGATAAACAATTTTCAATATTGGTCTAATTTTTAGTTATTAAAAAATTTCGCGAGTTACAAAATTTACAATTTTTTTTATATAAAATGTTTAAATTTGAGCCCACTTAAAAATTGTGGAACACTGGAAATGCAAATAACTTCTAGTGACCATTTTCTGAAAGTAAATATTGCTCATAGAGATATATCCCCAATTTACTTTAAACAGTCAATACTTAAACATGTTTAGAAGGGGCCACAAAATCCGAACGCTGATCTGAATCTGCATAGCTCAAAAATGTTGCATATTATACGTAGAATTTATATAAAATTATTTGAAAAATTCAAATGGGAATTTTATACATTACTAGCTGAACCCGGTGCACTTTGCTGCCCCGACTACGATAAAATATAATGGAATGCCATAATTATATTAACGTTTTTAATATTTTAACGAATAAATATAGGAGATATGAAGGCGTTATATACCTATTCAGGGTTGTTATGGAGCTACTATGGTATTTTTGTATGTTTCAGGAGGTAACACGCCTCCGAAAGCCTTTCCGCCTATAAGTATTCCTAATGATTTAGATATATCATAATAAAACATAAATCTTAAGAAGTCTCACAAAGATATGATAGCTGTTGCCTTGGTCAATTCCTTCCCAACTATAAGTACTTGTGTAAATAATGATGACTTCTACTTCTACTAAGTCTTCAAAATTTCATTGAAATTGAACATACATACGTAACAAAAACATGAAATCGACCGAAAATATATATGGGACCTATATTCCTATATAAACCGATCTCGATATAATTTGTCAAATTTATTTTTAGACCAAATTTCATTGAAATTGAACATACATAGCGTGGTTTGTGCATAAAATACAGAAAATCAGCCGAAAATATATATGGGAGCTATATTCAAATCTGAACCGATTTCGACATAATTTGTCCCATTTATTTCTAGAACGAATTCCGTCAAGCTTTCCAAATTTCAGTGAAATTGGACATATATAGTGTGTCCAAATCTGAACCGGTCTCGATATAATTTGGCACATTTATTTTTGGAACAAATTCCGTCACACATCCCAAATTTCAGCGACATTGGACACATATAGCGTGTTTGATGCATCAAATACAAAAAATCGGCCGAAAATATATATAGGAGCAATATTCAAATCTGAACCGATTTTCATATAATTTGGCACATTTATTTCTAGACCAAGTTCTGTAACACATTCGAAATTTCAGCGAAATTTTACATATATAGCGTGCTTGGTGCATAAAGTACTGGAAATCGGCCGAAAATATATATGGGAGCTATATTCAAATCTGAACCGATCTCGATATAATTTAGCACATTTATTTCTAGAACAAATTCCGTCAGACCCTCCAAATTTCAGGGAAATTGGAAATATATAGCCTGTTTGGTGCATCAAATGCGGAAAATCGGCCGAAAATATATATGGGAGCTATATCCAAATCTGAACCGATTTCGATATAATTTGGCACGTTTATTTCTAGACCAAGTTCTGTAACACATTCCAAATTTCAGCGAATTTGGACATATATAGCGTGTTTGGTGCATAAAATAAGGAAGTCGGCCGAAAATATATGTGTATGTGAGCTATATCCAAATCTGAACCGATTTTGATATAATTTGGCACGTTTATTTCCAGACCAAGTTCCGTCACACATTCCAAATTTCATTGAAATTGGACATAAATAGCATGTTTGGTACATAAAATAAAGAAATCGGCCGAAAATATATGTATGTGGGAGCTATATCCAAATCTGAACCGATTTGAATATAATTTGGTAAACTTATTTCTACATCAAATTCCGTCACACATACAAAGTTTGGAGATTGTATCTGTAATAGTTCTAAAGATATTTGCATACAAAATTTAAATTTTTTGGAGGTTCCTCCGGTTTTGATGCTATATCTCCAGGTCAACGCGAAATTTCAAAAAACCATATAGCCTATTTTCATTCCAGGCCATGTAGCAATGTACCCTAAAAATTTAAGTAAGATCTGTTCAGCGGTTTTCGAGTCTATAAGGCACAAACAAACAGACAAACAAATTTCAATTTTATATATATAGATATTATATACCCTAAGCCACTGACAAAAAAAGAACAACAACAAAACCATGCCAAACACAATAATTAGGCCGTATATAAAAAATAATTATTTTGTATCGTGAGTTTGCTTAAAAATATGTATGCACCGTAATGTGGGGCTATACCAATTCATTGGAATATACCAAACATTTTTGGTAACCAAACTTCTTCATAAAGGACTCGAAATATTAAATTACGTTAAACTAAGTTTAAAAGAAATTTTTGAAAAAGTTTTAGAGTTATCTTGCACAATAACCATTTTAGTATGTGCCGGGAGAGTTTTGGAGCTTAGACCATTATCTCAGCAAGTACTGACTTACTCCGGAAAAAATTGTACCGTTGTAAATGAGTTCGCTAAAACAACCTACTGAAATAATTTAAAACTATGCTAGATGAGCTCTTAAGGTTGACCTTTTCCGAATTTTGTGTGGAAGGTACCCGAAGGAGTGGACCGATATAGTCCATATTCCAACCTAATACATGACTGGATACGATGTGCAAAGTCTGCACCAATCAGAAACTCCCTGAGAGAATTATCTAGGGATTTGCCATTTTGGTTGGTGTCGTCAGGATTTCTTGGAGCATTTAGGCTAACATCTCAGGAAGTATGGACTTGCACAAGAACAAAATTTCACCGTCGTAAAGTATGCCACAAGGACAACCTACAGAAAAAATCAAAACGATCTGAGAGAAGCTCTTAAACTTCACTTGATTCGAATTTTGTGTGGGAGGTACCCGAAGCAGTGGACCGTTATAGTCCATATTCGAACCCAATCTGGAAGAAATAATACGATGTGCCAAATCAATTGCTCCTTTCGATAGTTATATTTCACACCATTTTACAGAAAATTTTTGGAACTTTTTTGGGGGAGGTACCCGAAGCAGTGGACTTAAAGTATAGCCAACAATTGGTTCGATTCAGATTATCCATTCGAGAGTTATCGTGCGCACCAGCCAGATGGATAGAATTTCGTCCAAACCTACTTGGGGTCTAAAACCGTTATTTCGATGAGGCACATTTTTGGTCGTATCAAAGTGTATATATAGGGTGTTTTTTTAAGCTAGATAGAACTTTAAATTGTAAAAAGTAACACAAAAAATTAAATTTTGATGAAACTTTTTTTATTTGTTTCAGTATACTCTGACAAATCATCATGAATAGACTCACGCTTGAACAACGCTACGAAATGATCCAAATTTACTTTGAAAATCAGTCGTCGATTCGCGCAACTTATAGACGACTTCGTCCGTTGTTTTATCGCAAAATTGTGTTCAGCGATGAGGCGCATTTTTGGCTTAACGGGTTTGTTAATAAGCAGAATTGCCGCATATGGAGTGAGACCAATCCACAAGAGACCCTACAGACTCCATTACATCCAGAAAAATGCACCGTATGGTGCGGTTTTCACGCTGGTGGCATCATCGGACCTTATTTCTTCAAAAATGAGGCCGGAGCTCGCGTTACGGTCAATGGAGATCGTTACCGCACCATGATCAATGATTTTTTGTTTGAAAATATGGATGACATTGATCTGGAGGAGATCTGGTTTCAACAGGATGGCGCTACGTGCCATACGGCGAACGCAACCATCGACTTATTGAAATCAAAATTTGGCGATAAGTTGATTTCGAGAAGTGAACCTGTCAATTGGCCTCCAAGGTCGTGCGATTTGACACCTCTCGATTATTTCCTGTGGACCTACGTGAAGTCACTGGTTTATGCTGATAAACCAGCAACAATTGATGCCTTGGAGGCCAGCATTGTTGGTGTTATTCGTGACATACGGCCAGCAGTGCTCGAAAAAGTGGCCAAAAATTGGACGTCCAGAATGCACTTCGTCAAGAACAGCCGCGGTGAACATATGCCCGAAATTCATTTTCAAATGTTAATGTAACGTATTGATCTTTCGAATAAAAAAAAATTTTGATTACAATTTAATTTTTTGTGTTATTTTTTACAATTTCAAGTTCTATTGGGCTTAAAAAAACACCCTATACTAGGCTGGGGCGATTTGTATGGAAGTAAAAAATGTTAACGGGCGCCTGGAGTTTCTGATTCTCGGGATTGTACTGAGCAAAAAAGTCTACTAGACCATATGTCTAAAGTGAAAATCGAGCCCCCGGATTTTGACTGAAAGATTTTGTAGCCAAAACAATAAACCGTTTTCTTAAACCGATTTTGATGCAAAATATCACTGCGCGTAAACATGAAAATTCAAGTTTGGGGGTGAATAATCCTTTTTGGCGATGAAAGTTGATTAAGATTCACTCAGATTTATAATACTATCTTAATCGACTTTCATCGCCAAAAATAATTTTTCACCCCCAAACTTGGATTTTCATGTTTACGCGCAGTGATAGTTTGCATCAAAATCGGTTTAAGTGTTCTTTATCAACATTTTCCGAAAAATTTCAAGTTTCTCAAGGCCAAAACTGCTTGAAGATGCATTCCAATGCTATTGAGATGTACTAGAGAGTTCTTAATTATTGTCTTGGCTACAATCTCAATGGTTTGGCTGTTATATGCCAAAGTATGCAAAAAACCTGGTTAAAAATCTTCACGTCAAAATCCGGGGGCTCGATTTTCACTTTAGACATATGGTCTAGTAGTCTTTTTTGCTCAGTACAATCCCAAGAATCAGAAACTCCCGACGTCCTTGTTGGTGTATAAGAAGTGAGAACGACGTTAAGTTCGGCCGGGACGAACTTTTTATACCATCCACACCCTGATATTTCCGGTAAAAGAGCTCATATGAGGCACCATCGTTGTTCTCTCCAAAACATGGACCAATATTTATAATTTTAAATTTTGGATAAGACTTTCAAAATAACGAGAATCCTTAGCACTCTTCTATGGAGGCTGTATAAAACGTTGACATATACCGAACATTTTCTGTATAAATTTCTGGTGGAAAGTTCTATGCCCCCAACGAAGACTAGATGGAGGTAAAATGAAGACGAGGACATATGCTTATAATTCTCTTCTGGAATATTTCATACCCCAATGGAAGACAAGATACCAAATATCAACCATTTCGCTTGGATATTGAGACCACAAGCTTCACAGCAACGAAAATCGGAAGGTACGATTCTATATGAACACGTCGACCTATACCAACAAATTTCAGTTCGAAAGTTTTATAGCTCTAACGAAGACTAAATGCTAAAATTAAGCCATTTTGGTGCAATGTTTGGGCCACAACCCTCAAAATACCGAAAATCGGGAGCTTCCGTTCTATAGGGGCTACATAAAGACGTGGAGCTATACCGACAAATTTCATGTGTAAAGTTGTATACCTCCAGCGAAGACTAAATACCAAATTTCAACCATTTCGATAGACAATTGAAGCCACTACCTTCAAAATATCGAAATTTGGGAGGTACCGTACTATGGGGGCAATGTAAAGACTTGGACCTAAACCGATAAATTTCAGGTGGAAATTTTTATACCCGCAATGAAGGCTAAATACCAAATTTCAATCATTTCAGTGGTATATTGAGGCTACAACCTTTAAAATACCGAAAATCGGAAGATAACGTTCTATGCGGTCTATATGAAGGCTAGGTCCACACCGAAAATTTTCATTTGGAAAGCTTTGTACCCTAAATGAAGGCTAAATACCAAATTGCAGCCATTTCCGTGGAATATTAAGGTCTAAACCTACAAAATACCGGAAATCGGGAGGTACCATTCTATGGGGGTTATATTAAGACGTGGACCTGTAACGAAAAATTTCTGGGGGATAGTTTTATACCCACAACGAAGACTAAATACCAAATTTCAGCCACTTCCGTTGAATATCGAAACCACAACCTTCAAAATACCGAAAATCGAGATGTATCGTTCTATGGGGGCTATATGAAGGCGTGGACTTATATTGACAAAATTCATATGGAAAGCTATTTACCCCCCAACTAAGACTAATTCCAGGCATTTCGCTGTGATAATAAAGCTAAAACTTTAAAAATACCGAACATCGGGTGATACTGTTCTATGGGTGCTATATTAAAACGTGGACCGATATATCCCATTTGCAATACAAAACATCCTAGGAGTAATATAAACTTCTATACCAAATTACAAAGCTCAATCTTAACCAGTAAGGAAAGGATCAAAGTCGGGCGGGGCCGACTATACGATACCCTACACCACTGTGAATAGGTAAAATATATAAGGGAGCTAAATCCAAATATGAACAGATTACGATGTAATTTTGCACATATATTTCTAGACCAAACCAAACATTCCAATTTTTTATCAAAATTAGACATACATAGCGTCTTTGGTGCATCAAATACCTTAAATCGGGCGAAAATATATATCCAAATCCGAACCGATTTCGATAAAATTTGGCACACTTATTTCTAGACCAAATTCCGTCACACATTCCATATTTCATTGAGATCGGACATATATAACGTCTTTCGTGCACCAAATACCAAAAATATATATGGGAGCTATATCCAAATCTGAACCGATTTTGATATTATTTGGCACACTTATTTCTAGACCAAATTCCGTCACACATTCCAAATTTCATTGAGATCGGACATATATAACGTCTTTCGTGCACCAAATACCAAAAATCGGCCGAAAATTTATATGGGAGCTATATCCAAATCTGAACCGATTTCAAAATAATTTGGCATATTCCATCACACATTCTTAATTTCATTAAAATTTGACAAATACAGCGTGTTTGGTGCATTAAATACCTCAAATCGGCCGAAAATATATATGGGAGCTATATCCAAATCTGAACCGATTTTCACCAAAAGCAACAGCGTTCTTCATTAGGCTAAAAAAATGATCTTCTCCAATTTTCAGCCAAATCGGACAATAAATACAACCTGTACATGCACGCATGCATGCATAAATCGACTCAGAAAGTGATTCTATGCATATCCTTAGAAGGAACTATGGGTCTATCCCTTTTCCTTAGGCATGTTACATACAAATGCACTAACACATAATACCCTTACCACAGGGTGGTGTAGGGTATAACAATTGCGAGCTGTGTCTTGATTTCAATAGGCGAACATAGTTATATCGACTTAGAATTGTACCGTGATCAAGAATATATATACTAGGGTGCTTTTAAAAAATCGATGTTTTTTATGTGGCACCACCCTAAAGTGTTTAGTTTTGTTAGATTTTAAGATTGCCAAAGTTTGAGCACAATCGGAATATGTTAAGACGTGCCACTGGGGCCTCAAAGTTTCCATAGTATTTTGTATGGGACCAAAGGTGAATTTTCACTAAATTGCTCTACAAGCCACATTTATTGTCCAAAAATATACTTATATATACTTTATATTAGACTGCTTTTAACTCAAAGGGAAAAAATCGATAGAGTCTCCGATGAATATTTCGATTTGTTATTTAACCCAGATAAGGCCACGGGTCGTTTAAACGCCACAAAAACTGGTTGCAAAAATTGACGTAAAACTCCGGTCTTTTCGAATATTTTTGTGGAGTTTTTCGAATTTTGTTATAGTATTGTCTGTTATCTGTCGTTTCACGCTTATAAAGCTTCATTTGACCTATGCATTTCCACGCAATTGGCCTATAACCCAAGCTATTCAAAAAAATGACTTTTTTGTAATTTTCGACTTTTGATGAAAAAATTAAATATGCGATAAAAATTTAATCATAAATTTAGAATCATATAAAGTCAGGGATTTGTTAGGAATTTAGTAAGAGTATTTTTTTTTTTTTCAACCAAAAACAAAGGGATTGGCATATAAGGATACCTCCAAAGTTTTTGGCACTTTTAAAAGAAATTTTTGCAGGAAAACTATACGTTCTACAGAAAAAAGTTATTTTTTGAAAAGTTGCTTAAAAGGTCTTAAAAATATAATTTTCATAAAAAACTTTATGTTTTCTCGCAAAAAAAAATTCTCGGCTCTAAGTGTGTTAATTATTCCCTCCATAGGGAAATGAAAAAAATTATGTTGTTTTATTTATAAATGCTGTAAAAACTAGAAAATCATATTAAAAAGTGAAATCCTGAAAATCACGGAATTTGTATTCATGATTGCCCTAAATAACTTTTCTCGTAGCTTCAATAAGTCTAAAAGCTTACTTTTCTATTTGACCCGAAAGCCAGATTTAAGACCGATTTAGACCCGGTTCTACTGAAGCGATTACTGCAAGGTGGGTATCGTTTGAAATACCTAACACGTGGCGTTGCTATTTTAACCGGTCCTCCTCATGATGTTGTTACGTGGCTTACTTCTTCACATGTGTAATTTGACACTTATATCACGATATCTCAAGAACGGGGACTCCTATTGAAAAGTCATGAACACCATTCTTGTAGACAATTTTTAAGCCTACAATTTTTACTTTAGGCGAAATCCGATAGATCTTACCGTTTTTGAGAAAAATAAAAAAAAAAACTGAATAAGGCCTCAAAAATTACCTTTGACCCTGAATAACTTCGTTTGCACACGTGGGATCGATGGTGACTTTTAGGATGTTACTTCCAATGGCAAACCCTAGCTTTCCACCAAAATTCAGCGTTGTGGGAATTTTTGCTATTTCCCCCCTTATACGCATGTCTGGACTGAACTTTATACATATATGCCAGTTGTACATCCAATGCCCGATACTATAACAATTCTTTAATCCCCAGGTCATGTTAGAACAAACCAGGTAAAGTAAATACTACAACAACCACATAGAAATTTGTTTTTGTTTGTAATGTTACTGTCATCGGTAATTGTAAACATTTTTCTCTGCAAAGAGGAAAATGATGAAGTTAAGCCAATGGGGGAAACTCCAGACTTAGACAATCAAAAAAAGGAAATTTCTATAAATTATTGGAATTTAAAAAACTATTTTTCACATTTGATTGAATATTTTGAAAAACATGAATGAAAACTCGTTAGATTTTCAATTTGAATGTTTCCATATCATTCCACTAAATGCAGAAAGTAGAATTCTTGCAAAAATGTTTGGGGTCGCTGGTAATTCATCGAAAAAGGAGAAGCTGCTTCAATCTTTTTTTTTTTTTTTTTTTTTAATACAAAATAGCACACGTTTATTAGTGTTTTATTCTTTTCAAGTTTAACAAAATACCACATATATTAACAAATATTGTACCGCCTCTATAAGCTGTGTTTTAGTGTGCGGCACGTCGTTCGGACTTGGAGGAGGTAACATGTCAATAATATCAAGAAGTCTTTATGGGAAATAGTTTTTTTCTGATGAATAAATTTTTTCTTCAAAAAATATATATATCCCTAATATACATCGAACATAGAAATAAATATATAAAATGTCGTATGGAATTTGACACTAACAGTACAGCCCAGTTCAGTCAGCTGGGTATTGCTGTTACCTTTTCTTGTTCTACCATGTCCCCAGGTTAAGAATGGGAGTATACTCAGAATACTATATTGAACCCTTTTTAGGAAATTTATGAACTTTTACCGTTAACATTAGAATTTAACTTAATTTTAGATTTTTAGTATTATTATATTTATTATATCATTCCACATATACATTAGCATTTACTTACCTTTGTTTAAAATCCTCTTAATACGTTTCCGCTGTCAGATAATCCTTGATATTGTCTAGAAAATATCAACTAATATGGCAGGAAACGGTTGTGTTTTAGAAATTACACAAAAAACACTACCGGTATTATTTTTTTATAATAAAACGATAGCTTTTTTAATGCAACAACAACAATTTATTTATTTATGCTTCGATCAATTCAACAATACTGTTAATAACAGACACTGTTATTCGAGAAATAACTGTTATTTTTCTTTATAATGGAAAAAAGCTTTATCTTCTATGGCAATGAGCGCAATAACTTCTTTTCCGTTGAGTTCTCTTAAAGCACTCACTCTCTTCGAATAAAAAAACACTTTGTTTTTGTCTTAGCACCCAAGGGGTAAGGAACACTTTTAGACACAAAAAATGATTGCACTTTCAAAACCGTTGGTTGTTCGTTCTTCTTTGTTTTCGATTTTGATAATACCGTTAAAATCTATTCCAGCGTATGAAAAAATAGCTTTGAATAGAAATGGTGGCCGACTGAAGCCTTTTTGCGAACACTGTTCCTTGTTTTGAGATCGCGTCTAGACTGAACTTGAATACAGCCACTTTAGATACTTTTATACCCTGCAGGCTTAACAATGATGATGATTATGATGATCATATCCAATCCAGTGAGAGTTTGTTTTGTTGTTGCTGTTTTTGTTGAGATGCAGCTTGGGGCATTATAACGGCGTAACGACGTTGTCGTCGTCGTTGCTATACCGCATTACACTTACACTCTTTCCTTTACAACTCTATCTTAATTGGGGATAGATGAGCATTGTTGTGGCAGTAGCTGCGTTTGGGCGCCACTGCTGCAGCAGAACGCTTTACGGATGCTTTACACAATTCCTTCTCTGCCTGTCATCACGATCGTCATCATCATCATCACCGTTAGCAGCAACACTACTCGGCCAGCAAGTCAAGTATTTTGGCAAGTTCCGTTCTCACTTGACGTTCAGTATTTCTATCAGCATTATCGCAAACTTGTCACTGGCGATTTGTTCCGTTGCTTCCTTCCTTAGCTGGCTGCATCATCATGTCCATATTAATGTGATTTAGATTTGTTTTTGTTTTTCTCCGCTGCTGCTGTTGTTGCTTTGTTTGTTATTGTTTTGCTTTCTTTGTGCTGATCGGCTAGCTACTAGCTAGCTGGCTGACTGACTAACTGGCTAAATGATTGACTTGATTCTCTGATCTTGGGGTATCATCTTCCTTTTGTTGCCTGGCTTTGTGTTGTCGTTGCTTTTGTTTCTAACTAAGCTCTTGATTCGAATTCATTCGTTTTTGTTTTTGTTTAATTGGGATTTTTATTTAGGGGTTGAAGGTGTTGATTAGTTGTTGTTATTGTTTTTGGCGAAACGTGACACGAAGCTGGCGGACTGGCTAGCAGTGTGTCATTCCAATTAAACATTTTCATTAACGGTCATTTGACAGAAAACAACAACAACAAACAAACATCACTTGATCAGTGATTAATGTTCAATATTGATATGTTTTAACATGCTACATCCGAACTTAAAGCTGCGGAAATTTGCATATTAGGTCTAACAAAAGAAGACTTGAATTATCTTCTATCTAGAAGGCTTCAATTGTCTTATATCCATAGAAGAGGTCAATGATCCTCTACCCATAATAGACTTTAGTGGAAGACTTCAACAGTCTTCTAGCCATAGAAACGTTCAATGGTCTTCTACCCATGTTGTTGTTTTTATACCCTCAGCATTTATGCGAACGAGGGTATATAGGGCAAAATGTACCCCATCGAAATAATGGTTTTAGGCCCCAAGTATGTTTGGACGAAATCCGTTTCAGACAGTTTGGAGTTGATTTAGCCAAGTCCGTCCGTTTGTCTGTCTCGGATCAAACGATTCGGTCCAAAATTTGGCTTTCGTAATATATGGTCGAAACTTTGTTTCACTTCGAAGATGGGTTATATCGGTCCACACCTTTAGGTACCTCCCCCACAAAAGTTGGAAAATGTTCGGAAAATTTGTGCGCACGATAAGTCTTGAAGGGAGTAACCGATTTGGTCGATACTTTAAAAATCGTGAAATTTCTACCAGACATAGATGAGGTTACAATATGAACTCTATCGGTCCACTACTTCGGGTACCTCCCCCACAAAATTTCGGAAAAGTGCAGTTTAAGGCCTCCTCTCAAATCGCTTTGATTTTTGTTGTAACAACTTGTATTTGCTGCCACCATTACGACGTTGCATGTTTTTTCAGGGGCGAGTCCATACTTCCTGAGCAAATGGCCTGTAAGCTATGGCACCATGTGTTGCGGATGGAGCGCGCGGTAACTCCCGAACGGATAAACCGATTCGATCCAAAATTTGGAAATCGTAATATTTTGCCCAAATTTAAATCAAGTTCTAATATGGGCCTTATCGGTCTACACCTTTGGGTACCTCTCCCACAATAGGCAGTATCCTATTTGTTTTGTACTTTGGACATCGTAATACTGCTACGAGACATAGATCAGGTTAGAATATGGACTACATATGTCAACTCCTTCGGATACTGCCCACACCAAATTTAGGAAAAGTGCAGGTTAGGTCCTCCACTCGAATCGTTTTGATATTTGTTGCAACAGATTACACTCAGGGCTCCTATTACGATGGTACAAATTTCAGTGGCAAGTTCATACTTCTTGAGAAAATGACACGGATACTGTAAAAAACCCTACGGACAACATGTGTAGTGGCTGGTGCGCAAGACAGCTCCCGAAACGAATACTGCGTTGGTGCACACTTTGAATATCGTAATATTTCTTAGAATACTAGATGAAATTCGAAGATGGTGCTTTTAGGTCCACTCCTGCCGGTACCTCACCCACAAAAGTTCGAAAATATTCCCTAAAATGGTAAGCGCAATATCTCTCAAATGGAGCAACCGATTTGGTCTAAATTTTGGATGAAATTCGTAGATTGTACCTTCGGGTACCTCACCCACAAAAGTTCGAAAACGTTCGCTAAAATGGTAAGCGCAATATCTCATAAACGGAGCAAGCGATTTGGTTCAAACTTTGGATTTCGAAATATTTGGTTCAAACTTAGTTTATGTTCAAAAGTGGGTCCTATCGGTCGATTCCATTAGGGTACCACCCATACAAATTATCAACATTGTTGTTTAGGTGCTGTTGAGGGTCTGTACGAGAATCCTATGGAAATTTTTACTATGTCGGTCCATTCCGGAAGGTACCTCCAAATTTTTGTCGGCAAGTTCATACGCCCAATCTCAAGACCCCCTAAATACATAGGTTAATTTGGGAAAAAATTGTATCAATTCACTCAGGCTGAGGGCATATCTCTGTCGGCAAAGCCGACTGATACTTTTTTACATGTTCTGCTTTATCTGGCCTTAGGTCTATTTCCAGTTTTAGGAATGTGGCTGCTTCACCACACAGCTACTGCAGTTATTTGAGTAGGTTTGGCCGGACAGTTGAAAAGGTGCAGTGTGTCGTGCGGGCCTGTGTCGCTTGCTGAACAGATGTCTTGCAGGGTGTCATCGATCATTGCCCTATGGGAATTTAGACGGCTGCACCATCCCGAGCGTATATGAGCTCAAAATACTCTGGTTTGTCGCGTCAGCTGACGCTCCTCGGCTGCGATAGATGGGGGAGATCACATTCACACGATATTTGTTTATGGCATCTGCGACTACATCTGTGTGAATGCTATATAAACCTGCTTGATAGGCTGATTGATCTAGCGGTTCTCTCTTGTAACTTTGGACCTCTCTTTCTAGATCATGTAGATCCCTCCTGACATGCCTGGGTGATGGGTCCTTTCCACCATATGGAAGTTTCATTACAAGCGGAAGACCTCAATGGTATTTAAGCAAAATTGTCAATGGTTTTCCATCCGTAGAAGACCTCAATAGCATTCTATCCATAGAAGACAACAATGATCTCGATCCATCTCAGTGGTCTTCGAAGACCTCAATGGCCTTATCTCCATAGAAGACCTCAATGGTTTTCTATCTGCAGAACACCTCAAGAGTTTTTTATTCATTGAAGGTCCTCAATGAATCTTACATTCGTATGAGACCTCATAATCATCTTTCCGTTAAGGAATTCAATGGTCTCGATCTATAGACGATCTCAGTGGTCTTCTATATACAGTAAACCTCGGTGGTTTGCTCTCCATAAAAGTCCTTAATGGTCTTCTATCCATAGAAGAAAACAATGGCCTTCTATCCATAGTACCCTCAATGTCTTCTACCGATGTTGTTGTGGTTTGGCCGGGCAGTTGGAGAAGAGCAGTGCGTCGCGGTGGCCTGTGCTGCATGCTGGGCAGATGTTTTGCATGGTGGCATCGATACTTATACCGAGCGTAGTTGAACGAAAACTGGATTGTCGTCAGCTGCGATACATGGGGGATGTTCTCTTTGGCCGCATTAGTTGTTGTTGTTTATAGTTGTTTATGGGATCTTCGAATGCATCTCTGTGAATGTCATTTATACCTGCTTAATGGGCTTGCTTATGTTGGTTGTCTCTATCTCTTGTGACGTTGGACATATCTTTCTAGATCATGAAGATCCCTCCTGACATGTCAGGCGAGGAGGGGGTCCGATCCACCATATTGTAATTAGGATGGCTCTCACGGTAACACCCGATCAAGTACTGCAACGAAAGCCTGCTATTTGTTTTTCTGTACTAAAGAATCTTTGTCTCCTCAGGTAGATGGTTCACTGAAGACATGAGGAGACACTCTGTTGCAGTTCTCAGGGTGGCATTCTGACAGGTTTGAATATTTTTCAATTGCGCTACACTGGCCTCGCATAGCTTACCGCAGACCGACCTATCGTGTTATATGTGGTCAATAAGGTTTCATTATTTCCATGTGCTGCCGGCTAGGGACTTAAGAACCTTGTTCCTACAGCTTGTCGCAGATAGCTGTGACATGCCTGGACGACGTGAACATGCTGTCGAATGTGACCCCTAGAATTGTGGTAGGAATTCTGCTACCGTCTATCATGACATTCAACTCAGTACTCACCTTAACAGTTCATGTGATGAACAAAGTGGCCGTGGATTTTGTGGCGGATGTTTGCATATTCCTCGCATGGAAAAATGTGGTAAGATCAGTCAAATGGGAGTTTAGGCTTTCACAAATGACAGCAGTGAATATACCCGCTGTCAAGATCGTAGAATCAACCTCATACTTTATGATCCCAACATCGTCTGAATGGCGTCCACCCATATAATTGTTAACCCAACTTTTCGAACATGGACCGAAGTCCTCAAACAGCGCAGAGTTCTTTACAGTATGACACGGCTTTCTCTGGTTGAGTCTTCGACAAATATGTGTGGATATGCGTGTAGCGCTGTTGTCGTACATTGTTGCATAGTGAACCTATTCTGATGATCGGCAACTGGACTTCGGGAACGATGTGGGTTGGCTACAATTCACTTATTCCGGCTCTAATGTTTCAACTCTTTAGCCTTTTTAGTGGCTTATGTTCACTGACAAACCTGTTAACTTCCGGTGTCAGCTTCCTGACCCCTGACCTGCATGACGAAGCTCATCACTCTCATTTCCTAATCTCATCACCTCTGCGGGGAAGTTTGGTCTCACTTCGAGTATTCGACCAGCAGGTATATGACACCCGCTTGTCCACAGTGATGATGTCTCGGGACGTCCTTTCTGCTACCCGAACATCAGGAGGGTTGGGCAGATCTCTGAAGCGATTATTAGTGAACTCTCTGAAACAAGGCCAATTAGGGAAAGATAGATGAAATTGCGACTTTCAGAGGCAATGGATTCAAGTGGTCTATTGCCGGAGAAAATTATGGGGAAATAGTCCGACCCAAGAGAAACGACGGGTTGCCAGGTGACGTCATTGGCCAGACCAGGTGGCACGATGAACGTAGATCTATCAATTTGCCTTGGCAGCATACGTATTTGTTCATTTTCGAGGACTGAATGCCACAACTCGTGATGAGCATCAAAGTCCCCCCAAGACCAGACGGTTTAGACCTTCCAAAAGCAGGCTTATGTTGGGCCTATAACATGGTACATCAATTTATCGGCGGGATGTATACGTTGCGCAACTCTATCTTGGCAGTTCCACAACTGACTGCTAGCCCCCATATATTTCAAAAGGTAGATCCAGGCTCAAGCGAGATAGGTCTGTAATGAACGTACTTGTGCAATAGGAAAGCTAATTCCCCACCTCCACTTGTGCCGACACCATGTTTTATTCCGACTCATGAAATTCAGTAGTTCCTCGATTTTACCCCGGAGAGTCCATTATAATTAAATTGCCAAAGTATTCATTCTCAGGGATTGGAACAGCAACTGCTGGTGTTAAGTTCTGCTGTTGGAGTGACTACGGGGGGATCGCGAATACTGTTGATGAGAACGACTCACTGCGGGTTGTGCTCACACAGCATGAAGCAACAAAAGTCCCTGTCTTCGTCCAGACCAACCCCTGAGATGCACAAAAAAACTGCATCTATTGCATCTCACCGCATCTATTGCTCCCAACTCTGAAAAGCGATACAAATTCTCAGTTCTATCCATAGGAGACCTCAATGGTCTTCTATCCATAAGGGACCTCAATTGTCTTCTATCTATAGAACACCTCAATGATCTTCTCTCCATAGAGGACTTCAATGGTTTTCTATCCATAGAAGACCTCAATGGTCTTCTATCCACAGAAGACTTCAATGGGCTTCTATCCATAGAAGACCTCACTGAGCTTCTATCCATAGAAGACTTCAATCGTCTTCTATCCATAGAAGACCTCAATGATCTTCTCTCCATAGAAGGCTTCAAGGGTCTTCTATCCATAGAAGACTTCAATGATCTTCTATACATAGATGACCTCAATGGTCTTCTATCCATAGAAAACCTCAATGATCTTCTATTCATAGAAGACCTCAATGATCTTCTAGCCATAGAAGAGTTCAATGGACCTCTATCCATAGAAGACCTCAATGGTCTTCTATCTATAGAAGACTTCAATGGTCTTCTATCCATAGGAAACCTCAATGGTCTTCTATCCATAGAAGACCTCAATGGTCTTCTATCCATAGAAGACGTCAATGGTCTTCCATCCATAGAAGACTTAAATGACCTTCTGTTCATAGAAGACTTCAATCGTCTTCTATCCATAGAAGACCTCAATGATCTTCTCTCCATAGAAGGCTTCAAGGGTCTTCTATCCATAGAAGACTTCAATGATCTTCTATACATAGATGACCTCAATGGTCTTCTATCTATAGAAGACTTCAATGGTCTTCTATCCATAGGAAACCTCAATGGTCTTCTATCCATAGAAGACCTCAATGGTCTTCTATCCATAGAAGACTTCAATAGTCTTCTATCCATAGAATGATTTTCTATCCATAGAAGACCTCAATGATTTTCTAGCCATAGAAGATTTCAATGGACCTCTGTCCATAGAAGACCTCAATGGTCTTCTATCTATAGAAGACTTCAATGATCTTCTATCCATAGGAGACTCCAATGGTCTTCTATTCATAGAAGACCTCAATGATCTTCTAGCCATAGAAGAGTTCAATGGACCTCTATCCATAGAAGACCTCAATGGTCTTCTATCCATAGAAGACCTCAACGAGCTTCTCTCCATAGAAGACTTCAATGGCCTTCTATCCATAGAAGACCTCAATGACCTTCTATCCATAGAAGACGTCAATGGTCTTCCATCCATAGAAGACTTAAATGACCTTCTGTTCATAGAAGACTTCAATCGTCTTCTATCCATAGAAGACCTCAATGATCTTCTCTCCATAGAAGGCTTCAAGGGTCTTCTATCCATAGAAGACTTCAATGATCTTCTATACATAGATGACCTCAATGGTCTTCTATCCATAGAAAACCTCAATGATCTTCTATTCATAGAAGACCTCAATGATCTTCTAGCCATAGAAGAGTTCAATGGACCTCTATCCATAGAAGACCTCAATGGTCTTCTATCTATAGAAGACTTCAATGGTCTTCTATCCATAGGAGACCTCAATGGTCTTCTATCCATAGAAGACCTCAATGGTCTTCTATCCATAGAAGACTTCAATAGTCTTCTATCCATAGAAGACTTCAATAGTCTTCTATCAATAGAATGATTTTCTATCCATAGAAGACCTCAATGGTCTTCTATCCATAGAAGACCTCAACGATCTTCTCTCCATAGAAGACTTCAATGGCCTTCTATCCATAGAAGACCTCAATGACCTTCTATCCATAGAAGACGTCAATGGTCTTCCATCCATAGAAGACTTATATGACCTTCTGTTCATAGAAGACTTCAATCGTCTTCTATCCATAGAAGACCTCAATGATCTTCTCTCCATAGAAGGCTTCAAGGGTCTTCTATCCATAGAAGACTTCAATGATCTTCTATACATAGATGACCTCAATGGTCTTCTATCCATAGAAAACCTCAATGATCTTCTATTCATAGAAGACCTCAATGATCTTCTAGCCATAGAAGAGTTCAATGGACCTCTATCCATAGAAGACCTCAATGGTCTTCTATCTATAGAAGACTTCAATGGTCTTCTATCCATAGGAGACCTCAATGGTCTTCTATCCATAGAAGACCTCAATGGTCTTCTATCCATAGAAGACTTCAATAGTCTTCTATCCATAGAAGACTTCAATAGTCTTCTATCAATAGAATGATTTTCTATCCATAGAAGACCTCAATGGTCTTCTATCCATAGAAGACCTCAACGATCTTCTCTCCATAGAAGACTTCAATGGCCTTCTATCCATAGAAGACCTCAATGACCTTCTATCCATAGAAGACGTCAATGGTCTTCCATCCATAGAAGACTTAAATGACCTTCTGTTCATAGAAGACTTCAATCGTCTTCTATCCATAGAAGACCTCAATGATCTTCTCTCCATAGAAGGCTTCAAGGGTCTTCTATCCATAGAAGACTTCAATGATCTTCTATACATAGATGACCTCAATGGTCTTCTATCCATAGAAAACCTCAATGATCTTCTATTCATAGAAGACCTCAATGATCTTCTAGCCATAGAAGAGTTCAATGGACCTCTATCCATAGAAGACCTCAATGGTCTTCTATCTATAGAAGACTTCAATGGTCTTCTATCCATAGGAGACCTCAATGGTCTTCTATCCATAGAAGACCTCAATGGTCTTCTATCCATAGAAGACTTCAATAGTCTTCTATCCATAGAAGACTTCAATAGTCTTCTATCAATAGAATGATTTTCTATCCATAGAAGACCTCAATGGTCTTCTATCCATAGAAGACCTCAACGATCTTCTCTCCATAGAAGACTTCAATGGCCTTCTATCCATAGAAGACCTCAATGACCTTCTATCCATAGAAGACGTCAATGGTCTTCCATCCATAGAAGACTTAAATGACCTTCTGTTCATAGAAGACTTCAATCGTCTTCTATCCATAGAAGACCTCAATGATCTTCTCTCCATAGAAGGCTTCAAGGGTCTTCTATCCATAGAAGACTTCAATGATCTTCTATACATAGATGACCTCAATGGTCTTCTATCCATAGAAAACCTCAATGATCTTCTATTCATAGAAGACCTCAATGATCTTCTAGCCATAGAAGAGTTCAATGGACCTCTATCCATAGAAGACCTCAATGGTCTTCTATCCATAGAAGACCTCAACGATCTTCTCTCCATAGAAGACTTCAATGGCCTTCTATCCATAGAAGACCTCAATGACCTTCTATCCATAGAAGACGTCAATGGTCTTCGCTCCATAGAAGACTTCAATGATTTTTTGTCCATAAAAGACTTCAATGGTCTTCTATCCACAGAAGACTTCAATGGGCTTCTATCCATAGAAGACCTCACTGAGCTTCTATCCATAGAAGACTTCAATCGTCTTCTATCCATAGAAGACCTCAATGATCTTCTCTCCCTAGAAGGCTTCAAGGGTCTTCTATCCATAGAAGACTTCAATGATCTTCTATACATAGATGACCTCACTGATTTTCTGTCCATAGAAGACTTCAATGGTCTTCTATCCATAGAAGACCTCAATGATCTTCTATCCATAGAAGAGTTCAATGGACCTCTATCCATAGAAGACCTCAATGGTCTTCTATCCATAGAAGACCTCAACGAGCTTCTCTCCATAGAAGACTTCAATGGCCTTCTATCCATAGAAGACCTCAATGACCTTCTATCCATAGAAGACGTCAATGGTCTTCTATCCATAGAAGACTTAAATGACCTTCTGTTCATAGAAGACCTCAATGGTCTTCTATCCATAAGAGACCTCAATTGTCTTCTATCAATAGAAGACCTCTCTGATCTTCTATCCATAGATGACTTCAATGATCTTCTGTCCATAGAAGACTTCATTGGTCTTCTATTCATAGAAGACTTCAATGGTCTTCTATCCATAGAAGACTTCAATGGTCTTCTATCTATAGAAGACCTCACTGACCTTCTATCCATAGAAGACTTCAATCGTCTTCTATCCATAGAAGACCTCAATGATCTTCTCTCCATAGAATACTTCAATGTTCTTCTATCCATAGAAGACTTCAACGGTCTTATATCCATAGAAGACCTCACTGATCTTCTATCCATAGAAGACTTCAATCGTCTTCTATCCATAGAACACCTCAAGGATCCTCTTTCCATAGAAGACTTCAATGGTCTTCTATCCATAGAAGACTTCAGTGGTCTTCTATCCATAGAAGATTTCAATGATCTTCTGTCCATAGAAGACTTCAACGGTCTTCTATCCATAGAAGGCCTTACTGATCTTCTATCCCTAAAATACTTCAATGATCTTCTATCCACAGAGGACCTCACTGATCTTCTATCCATAGATGACTTTAATGATCTTCTGTCCATAGAAGACTTCATTGGTCTTCTATTCATAGAAGACTTCAACGGTCTTATATGCATAGAAAACCTCACTGATTTTCTATCCATAGAAGACTTCAATCGTCTTCTATCCATAGAAGACCTCAATGATCTTCTACCCATAGGAGACCTCAATGATCTTCTCTCCATAGAAGACCTTACTGATCTTCTATCCCTGAAAGACTTCAATGGTTTTCTATCCATAGAAGATTTCAATGATCTTCTGTCCATAGAAGACTTCAATGGTCTTCTAACCAAAGAAGACCTCACTGATCTTCTATCCATAGAAAACTTCAATCGTTTTCTATCCATAGAGGACTTCAATGGTCTTCTATCCATAGAAGACCTCAGTGATCTTCTATCCATAGAAGACTTCAATCGTCCTCTATCCATAGAAGACTTCAAATATTATCTGTCCATAGAAGACCTCAATGGTCTTCTATCCTTATAAGACGTCAATATACTTCTATAACAAGAAGATGTTCACATTGGTCTCCTGACCGTAGTAGTTGTATAAATATTCCTTCAAATTGTGAATTTGTTCACTTGAGTAATTAAAATATTTATTTACTCCTAAAAATCACGTGAATAATTAATTTCACATTTCAATTGCAATAATTTTCGTTATAACAAACCATAAAAATCTGTTTGCCTTTGAGGTTTATGAGTTCAAATCTCCTTTGGTAGATGTGCTCCCATTTTTAACAAAATGAGATCAAAGATGCTCATCCGCTGTGTTTAGTATGCATGCGATATGAATGTCAATAAAAGTTGTTTGTTTTTATCTAAAAGCCGAATGACTAATACCATGGAAGAGATTATTGACGCTAGATGTAGAATACGTCATCCCTTCGAGAAGTTCAATGAACTTTATAACGATGTAATAAAAGGACAATGGTTCTTTGCATTGATTTTTTTAAATAAGTTGAGTGACAATTCTCCTTCTTATGAATTTGCTATTCGAATCGTTCAAATGAAATATTTAATATTCCATGCTGGGGGTTTGTATGACACACTTACCACACTCTGAACTGAAATCAGTGGCAATGACGCTGCACAAACATAAGTGACTCATTAATGGTTGAAGATATTCTCATTTCATATTTTCTTATCTGCCAATGGAATTAAAGTTCACACCAGGCGCCCACATGTAATGTTGTAAACACGAGCTTATTTGATAAAATTCCATTTGCTTTTGAATCGTTATGGGAAAATGTCAACTTACATAAAATTCGAAATCAATTGAATGATTTTGCACTTTTTAGATGGAAATCGTATATGAGTTTGCGTTATGGTATTCAATTATAATTGAAAATCAGTCAAAGGGTTGAAAAATTTTTCCCATTGCTCGTCGATGAGTAGACTCTACTGTTGGAAGGAAGTTTTCTTCCTTTCTGTAGGAGATCAAATCCTTTTTGTACTGCTGGGAGAATAAAGAAAATTGCTGCAAACTAATTCACAATGCAGTTTCTGTAGTAAAAAAAAAAAACATACAAAAAAATTCCTAAAGATCTTCCAAAATTAGAATTAGGGGACCTGATATAATATATCCCCTTCAACAGATAGAAGACCGCATAAACATCAATAGATAGAAGACCTTTTAAGGATTTTTTTGATAAACATCTCCCGAAAAACAAGTAAAAAAGTATCAGTCGGCTTTGCCAACAGAGATATACCCTCAGCCTGTGCAAATTGAAACACTTTTTTCACAAAAAACTTATGTATTTAGGGGGTTTAAAAATTTTGGTCGTATGAACCGACAAAAATGTTGATTAGGATTAAAGTTCAAAAATTTTGCGGAAAAGGTACTTAAAGGAATGGACTGACATAGACCATGGGGGTGCCATAGGGGGTTTTTACACCCATCGAGCTGTTTTCTCAAGAAGTATGGACTTGCCCCTGAAACAACTTTTACCATCGTAATTGAGGCAGCGAATGTAAGTTGCTTTAACAAAAATCAAAGTGATTCAATAGCAGGTCTTAAAGTGAACTTATCCAAAAATTTTGTGTAGGAGGTACGGGATGGAGTGGACAAATATAGTCCATATTCGAACCTGATCTATATCTGGTAGATATTATGAGAATGTGGACCAAATTGGTCACTCCCATCAAGAGTTATCGTGCGCACAATTTTTCCTAATATTTCCGAACTTTTGTGGGGTAGGTACCTGAAGGAGTGGACCGATATGGCTTATCTACAAACTTAAAGTAAGTTTGGAAACAATATTACGAAGACCAAATTTTGGCCGGAACGGCATTTCCGTTCGAGAATTATCTGGCGCTTCCACCCATAAACATGGTGTCATAGGGTTTTTTTTTTCAACTTTCAGGCTATTTTTTCAGGAATTATGGACTTATCCCTGAGGAAACGTGTACCTTCGTATAGGGGACAGTGAATACAATATGTTACAACAAAAACCAAGGCGATTCGAGAGCAGGTCCTAAACTGAATTTTCCGAAATTTTGTGCGGGAGGTACTCGAAGGAGTTTACCGATTGAGTCCATATTGGAACCTGAACTAAGTCTGGTAGAAATTTCATAATGTGCACAGTATGGACCAAATCGGTTACTCCCTTCAAGAGTAATCGAATGCACAAATTTTCCGAACATTTTCGAACTTCTGTGGGGGAGGTACCGGAAGGAGTGGACCGATATAATCCATCTTTGAACTTGAACTAAGTTTGGACAAAATATTACGAAAGCCAAATTTTGGACCGAATCGGCAGATCCGTTCGAGAGTTATCTTGCGCTCCAACCACTACACACGGTGTCATAGGGTTTTTTGTAACTTTCAGGCTATTTTTTCAGGAAGTACGGACTTGCCCCTAATGAAGCTTACAGCGTCGTATAGAGGACAGCGAATACAACTTGCGTAAACAAAAATCAAAGCGATTCGAGATTAGGTCCTAAACTGAACTTTTCCGAAATTTTGTGTGGGAGGTACCCGAAGGAGTGGACCGATTGAGTCCATATTGGAACCTCATATAAGTTAAGCGATAATTTTTGAACATTTGTGAGGGAGGTACCTGAAGGAGTGGACCTATATGGCCCATCTTCGAACTTAAATAGAATCTGGACAAAATATTTCGATGCCCAAAATTTGAACCTCCGAGAGTTATCGTTCACACCATTTTTATACCCTACACCACTATGTGGAAAGGGTATTATAAGTTTGTTTTGGTAAAAATTCATGTAACACCGCGAAATATTCGTCGGAGACCCCCCATGTGGTATACCAATCTTCATATCTCGGCGAGATAAAGCGATTTTGAGATGTGTGTCCGTCCGTCCGTCCGTGTGTCCGTCTGTCCATTATAAATTGTAATCAAACTCCAGGCCGCAATTATGGACCGATCGTCACGAAACTTAGTATGGAGGTCGGTTTCACATCAGAATAGATCGCTATTTTAATTGGTGATGATCGTGAAATATTTAGCGGGTGAAATGGACCAAAAACATATTTTTTATCCGATTTTGTAGCTGCTCTATAGGTCGCAATAATAGTCCGATCGCCTCGAAATTTTAAATAAGGTAAGAGTATATGACAAAGACGAAGCTTGCAATTTAAGATGGCGATCAGACAATATTTAGAGGGTTAAATGGTCCACAACTTTTGTGTGAAAATTGTGAAAATTTTTAATATACAGCTTATATCTTTTTTCCTGGAAGAGACATTCCGGGCAAGTAAGCTATACTTGGAGGAGGAACGCTTGACCTTTCTATTGATGTCAATTGTGTTGATGTACGTGATCAGATAACAGAGTTACAGTCTAATATATCCAGTTTTTTGTTTGTAGTGTTATCATAAACACGCTAGAGGTAGCAATTACAACTCAATAGTCGCGAAATTTTGCTGGAGGTAAGAGTTTGGGTTGAAGAAAATGCCTATAATTTTGCATGATGATCTGATATTATTTAGCGGGTGACATAGACCATTGCTTTTGTATGAAAAATATATAAATTTTATTTTCGGTCCATATTTTAATTCCTGGAGGGCATATACCGGCAAAGTACCTTACATATGAAAAAAAACTATTGACATTTCCCCTGATGCAAATTGCAATAACGTGTCTGCTAGATAATAGGCCTACTGCCTAATATATAATGGGTATTGTGTAGAGAACCACAATTTCCTCCCATGCCAATTGGATTTTTCATACAAATATTGCAGCATTTGGTCGCTTCGCCAACTATTTTATACTCTCGGCGTTTAGGGTAAAGGGAATATATACAAAATACGACCAAAGATGTGCCTTATCGAAATAATGGTTTCAGACCTCAAGTATATTTGGACGAAATTCGTTTCAGACAATTTGGAGTCGATTTAGCCCTGTCCGTTCATCTGTCTCTCATAATGTCTAGCTGGCTGGTGTGCACGATAACTCTCGAACGAATCTACCGCAGCTGACTTATAATTGAATGTAATGTGTAATTGAATATGAATAATTTTGGGATTTATAAATTTCTTTGCATGCAAAATTTTTGAATTTCTATTCATTGTTAGTTATTTCTACCGGTATAAAATATATTTTAGATATCACAATATATGCCCATAGTGAATTGTTTTCGAAGCATATGTGAGGTACAAGTGCACAATTTTGGACTATAGATCTTCAATAAACTCGCAATTTTCCCAATTATCAAATATACCAAATTGCATGGTATATATTTGTTTATTTTAGATATATTCCAAACAGGAACCTGATATTCAAAGACAATTTGAAGATGTAGCAGGAGTGGCTAATTAATGTGAATTTTCCAATTTTCGAATATTTTTTAGAAATGTATAATTTATATATTTTTCCACAAACATCCCAGTAAAGACAAGAAGGGGGCTTCTCTTATATCAATGGATTCATATTGTTATATATATTGTTATTCATAAGTTATATATATGTGAACTAACTTTTATCGCCGATTCCGAACGGCGTGTCCTAAGTTGCCACTTGTAGAAACGTTTTTCAGGGTATTTTGCCACCCGTGACAATTTGATGGGAATCGAACCCGGACATTCAGCGTGCAAGGCAGTTGCACATAGCTAATTCTAATTGTGGTGTAGGGTATCACATGGTCGGCCCCGCCCGACTATATCCTTTGCTTCCTTGTTTTTAACTAAACTAAGTTTACAACTATTGGACCGAATCGGTAGATCCGTTCAAGAGCTATCGTGCGCTCCATTGCGCCATAGGGGATGGACCCGAAAGGATGGACCCAGATGACACATCTTCGAATTTAAACTAAGTTTGGGCAAAATATTACGAATGCCAAATTTTGGAACGAATCGGTTGATCCGTTCGAGAGTTGTCATGCGCACCAGCCACACAGACAGACGGACGAACGAAATAAATTCTAAATCGTCTGACACAGTTTTCGTCCAAGCATACTTTACCATACATAAAACCATTATTTCGATGAACACATTTTTGGTTGTATCGTCGGATACACGCTCTTCCTGCCAGATGGTGCTAACCTTATCAGCGTGTTGCCTCCGTTTTTGAACAGCTCAGCTGTTAAGCCATAGGCTCCTGAAGCATTACTATTCTTTAGACTGTTTACTTCTGTCTTTATCTCTTCTTGGCCGGGCGGTATACATTCAATAACATTTTCTGGGATTTGATCTGTGATATTTTCGTAGTTTTTGCTAGGATTGGATACCAACAGTTTGGACAAATGATCTTTCCATATCCTATCTATATCAGTTACCTTGCTGGTATGTACAGGGGGATGTGCCTATACCAAAGCCATCAGTTTGATGTTTCACGGATTTCGTTCTGGCTCCTGTAAATCTAGATGTTTTCACACTCCTGCTTTTCCATTTCTCTCTTTTTCCTGCCGAAAATACGTTTCCTCTCCCTCCTTTCTTTCGATACCTCTCTCGTGCGCTACGCGTTGCGTCTTATTGTAGAGTAGTCCTGTACACCGCAATCTACTCTTCGGTAGCAGCACAACGCTCCTGGTCATACAAAGGGTTCCTTGGTGGAGGTCTTTGGTATCCAAGTATTGAGTTTGCCTTGATTAAGGATTGTGCCAGTTAAGTTGAATGTTCTGTGGTTAACAAGTGTGATTGCAGGTTATTGATGTCCAACCTACATACGTCTTGTGTCTATTCGTTCTTTGCTACCGCGTAAGTGTACCTTTGCTACAAAATGTGGTGATCTGAGTCTATGTTTGCTCTTCGGATCGATCGTACATCCAACAAAGTGGTCAATATGATTTCCAGTGTTTTTGTCTGGTTATAGCCACGTGCCCTTATGAATGTCGATATGCTGAAATCTGGCACTGCAAAGTACCATGTTTATTGCAGCTGCGGAGTCTATCAGCCGCATTTAATAGTCGGATGTTTCACGGTGGATCCGGTAGTCATTACGTAACCCTTTACAAAGTACTGTAAACAAGCTTCTTTTCGCAATATAGGTAATAGGAAAGTAATGGGTTACTTCTTAAAAAATTTACAAGGTAAACCTACTTACTTTACTCCTCCCTAAGTAATGACGACGGTGGCACAGTGAGTGTGTGTCCGACTATAAATCCTAGGGTTGTGTGTTCAACGGTCACCGTCGGCACGCAAGTTTTTTTTAATTAAAAAATAACAGTTCGTGGTGAACATGTGCACTGGACATTTAAGTTCTTAAGCAACCCTTAATATTCGTGTGCGTGGCATAGTATGTAGTGTCTTTGGCTGGAAATCAGAGGGTTCGTGGGTTCAATTCGGGCAGACAGCGAAATAAAATAAAGTAAGATGTGTGATGAAATTTAAAACAAATTCTCTACATCAACTGTCTAAAAGTAGAATTTTTTTCACCTTACTTTTCAACTTCTAGTGGCCACAGAATAACTAGTTATTCTAGTGGTCATAAAATATCTACAAACTGAGTTGACATGCCCTTGTAAAAATAATGGGGAAGAAAGGGGGTTTGAGAGTAGTTACGGCTGCCAAAAATCCCTTACGAAACCCATGATTTTGGGAGGACTTTTTTGCTGGGTACCTCCAGATTTCCCGTATTTCCAAGTTTTTGGCTCAATATACCACCGAAATGGCTGAAATGTTATGTTTAGTCTTCATTAAGGGTATAAAAATATCCCCCAGAATGTATTCGTTACGGGTCCACGTCTTAATATAGCCCCCATAGAATGATAACTCCCGATTTTCGGTATTTTGAAGGTTATGGCCTCAATATCCCACCGAAATGGCTGAGATTCGGTATTTAGTCTTCATTGGGGGTCCTCGTTTTGAATGTTGTGGCCTCAAAATCCCAAATGGCTGAAATGTTGTGTTTAGTCTTCATTGGTGGTATGAAACTTTTCACGATAAATTTGACGGCTTTTCCACATAGCCCCCCATAAAACCGCACTTACGATGGATAGTAAACCACCACATAGAAAATTTTCAGTATTAAGTGATTATCATCAGTTAAAATATTATTCTCCTCCAAGGAATTAGACTTAACGTAGATGAAGAGCTTAGTAGTTACTAATTGTTCATATTTACTTCAATACAGTTCGTGGTGAAGGGTATAAAAAGTTTGGCCCTACGAACCTAACACCGTTCTTACTTATTAATGTTCTTATGGATGAACGAGTGCCACATGTTAGCTCACACCCATAGCTCCAATTTATATTTACGCCCGAGTTCACATATTTGCTGCACCAAACACACTATATATGTCCGAGTTTTATGAAATTTGGAATGTAAGATTATATCGAAAGAGGTCCACATTTAGATATAGCTCTCATATATATTTCGGCCAATTTGAGATATTTTATGCACATAACACCCTATATCTGACAAATTTTGATGAAATTTGCAATGTGTGACGGAATTTGGTCTAAAAATAAGTGTGCCATATTTTATCGAAATTGGTTCAGATTTAGATATAATTCCCATATATATTTTACATATTTACAGTGGTGAAGGGTATCATAAAGTCGGCCCCGCATTTATTCTAACGTATAAACATTGTCATACGGGCAAAATGTGCCTCATTGAAAAAATGGTTTTAGTCGCCAAGTATGTTTGGACCAAATCCGTTTCAGTAAATTTGGAGTTGATTTAGCCATGTCCGTCCGTCTGTCTGCCGGAAGCGCACGATAACTTTCGAACGGATCAACCGATTCGGTCAAAAATTTGGCTTTCGCAATATTTTGTGCAATCTTAGTTTAAGTTTGAAGATGTGTTATATCGGTCCACTCTTTCCGGCACCTACCCCTCAAAAGATCGGAAATGTTCCGAAAATTTGTGCACACGATAACTCTTGAAGGTACATGGTGAAATTTCTTCCACATTTAGATGAGGTTCCAATATAGATTCTATCGGTCCAATCCTTCAGTTACTTCAAACACAAAACTTCGGAAAAGTTAATTTTAGGTCATGCTCTCGAATCGCTTTTACTTTTGTTGTAACAAGTTGTATTCACTGCCCCCCATACGATGGTACAAGCTTCATCAGGGGCAAGTCCATACTTCCTTAGAAAATAGCCTGAAAGCAGCAGAAACCCCTTATGACAAGGTGTGTAGCACAAGATAACTTTTGAACGGATCTGCCGATTTGGTCCAAATTTCGGCCATATCGGTCCACTCCTTCAGACAAAAGTTCCAAACTGCTCGGACAAATTGTGCGTACTATAACTCTTGAAGGTAGGGACCAAGTTGGTCCATACTTTACGCATCCTAATATATCTACCAGTTATAGATCAGGTTCGAATACGGACTATATTCGTCCACTTCTTCGAGTACCTTCCACACAAAATTTCGGATAAGTTCACTTTAAGACCTACTCTCGAATCACTTTGATTTTTGTTGAAGCAACTTGCATTCACTAAACCCCTTTGCGATGGTACAAGTTTTTTCAGGGGCATGTAAATACGCCCTGAAAAATAGCCTGAAAGTTGTAAAAATCCCGATGGCACCATGTGTAGTGGCTGGAGCGCACTGTAGCACTCCAACTGGTCAACCCTTTTGGTCGGAAATTTGGCCTTCGACATATTTTGTCCAAACTTAGTTTCAGTTCGAAGCCCAAAAATTCCGGTACTACCCCCCAATATTTAAAAAATGTCACTAAAATAGTATGCACGATATCTCTTGAACGGTGCAACCAATTTGGTCCAAATTTTGGATCTCCTAATATTTTGTCCAAATTTAGTTTAACTTCTAAAATGGCCCATATTGATCCTCTCCGTAAGGTACCTCCCCTGCAAAAATTCAACATTTTTGTTTAAGTGCAGTTTAGGGTATATTCGAAGATCCTTTGAAAATGTATACCGATGCTATTCGTTGTGGTCCTGTTTACACCGATATTATGTTTTTCGTGGACAAATTCATGCATCATGGCACACTAGTCCAAATGTTATACGATGACCCACTGAAATGACTAGTGGGTGCGATATCTATCGAAAAGGTATGACTCCCAAAAGATCCACTTTCATAATGGACTATGTCGGTCCATTCCTTAAAGTACTTCCTTGCGACACTTTTGAACTTTAATCCTCATCCACATTTTTGTCTGTAAGTTCAAATGTTCAAAAAGGGCCATAAAATCCTGAAAAGACCCTTAATACATTCGATGTGTCCGTAGTTGAAAGTTTAAATTTTCATAGCCTGAGGGTATATCTGATCTGCTTCGCTTTCGACGCAGATTGGTCCGTAGATCTTTCAAAGAATTTTTCTCTTAAACACGCCAAGCACTGCCTTATCTGCTTGTGCAAGTACACAGGCTTCGGAACCATTCATCAGCACAGGTAGCATCAGTGTTTTGAAAAGCGTTATTTTTGTTTGACGAGTTGTGGCTTTGTTTTCGAAGTGCTTACTTAAGCCAAAGTAGCATCTGTTGGCCAATACAGTTTTTCTTTTTATTTCACAACTGATGTCGATTGTTGCGTTTACGGCGGTGCCGAGGTATACGAGGTATACTACCTCACAATTATAGGAACCAACTTCATTAGTTGGTCCGATCTCAATGGACGCACTGCGCGTCGACACCATCAGCTTGGTCTTCTCGCCGTTTACCGGCAGACCCACTTTAGCAGATTCTCCTTCGACCTTCGTAAAGGTATCGGTTACTTATTTTACTGATCGTCCCATGCATAATCGTCATCAGCATAAGCAAGTAACTTGTGGCTATTGGTGTAGATTGTGCCACTTCTTTTGACGTTTGCCTCTCGTATAACCTTTTCTAGCAGGATGTTGAAAAGATCACACGAAAGGCTGTATCCTTGCCTAAAACCTCTTTTGGTACAAAAATCTTCGGAGAGGTTTTTTCCTATTTTAACTGAAGATCTTGTATCAGTTAGAGTCATTTTACAAAGCGGAATGAGCTTTGCGGGGATACCAAATTCAGACATGGCTTGGAATACCTTTGAACCTAGCGCGTTGTCGAAGGTTGCTTTATAATCGACAAAAATGTGGTAGGTATCAATCTGCATCTCATGGGTCTTCTCCAGGATTTGCCGCAGGGTAAATATCTGGTCAATGGTGGACTTGCCGGTCTAAAGCCGCATTGGTATGGTCCAATTATTTCGTTTACCATGGGCTTTAGTCGTTCGAACAATATCCCTGACACTATCTTGTAGGCGATAGGGAGAAGACTTATGCCCCTATAGTTGGAACATAAAATCTTATATCCTTTCTTATGGACGGGATACAAGATGCTCAGGTTCCAATCGTCGGGTACGCGTTCTTCCTGCCAGATGGTGCTAACTAGCTTATGCATACTTACACCTTATCAGAGTGTCGCCTCCGGATTTGAACAGCTCGGCTGGTAGGCAATCGGCTCCTGCTACCTTATTATTCTTTAGCCGGTTTATAGCTGCCTTTACCTCATCTTACCAAATTAGCTGGTCTCTATATACCTTCAATACCATCATCTGAGACTGGATATGTGGTATCTTTCCATATCCCGAGCACACTATCTGTATCAATTACCAAATTACCTAGCTGGTCTCTACATGAGGATGAGCCTGTACCAAAGCCATCAGTTTGATGCTTCACTCTTTGGTAGAATTTTCGAACTTAATTCTGACTCCTGTACATCTCGATTTTTTCAAACTCCCGCTTTTCCATGAGTGTAGAGTAGCCCTATATGCCGTATTTTTCTTTTCGGTAGCAGCACGACACTCCTGGTCATACCATGGGATCCTTGGTGGAGTCCTATGGTATCTAAGTATGGATTTTACGGCTGTTTCCATGGAGTGGGCAATATTTTGCAATTGCGCTGATATGTTATCGGGACGAGGAGTGCTTTCATTAAGCAATTGGACCAATTTAGTAGAATATGCTGTGGCTATCTGTTGTGTTTGCAGCTTACCGATGTCCAACTTCCGTATTGTGTCTGTTCGTGCTTTATTTGCAACGTTTAGACTGGTACGTAACTTTTCTGCAACAAGGTAATGGTCCGATTCTATGTTTGCTCCTCGGAACGATCGAACATCCCACACGCTCGATGGATGTCTTCCAACTCAATGTGATTAATTTGATTTATTGTTCTTTGATCCGGAGACATTAAGGCGCCCTTATGAATATTGAGATGCTTATATCTGGTACTGATAACTACCATGTTTTTCGCCGCTGCGAAGTCTATCAGCCTCATTTCATTGTCAGATGTTTTACTGTGGAGACTGAATTTCCCGACTATTGGGCCAGAGTTATTCTCCTTTACTATATTGGCCTTAAAATCGCCAAGAATAATTTTAATGTCATGGGCAGGACAAAGGTCATAAGTCCTTCTAAGCGCTCGTAGAATATAGCTTCGTTCCAGTACTTTTTTAATTGTAAAAGTGTCAAAAGAGCAAACCGTTGAAAATGAGTTCAACATACACATTCTTCCGAAATGTAGGGGAACGGAAAAATGCCAGAAAAGTAAAAAAAACTGGAACGAATGTCAAAGGCTGCGTGTGAGCCAATCAGAAGCCGGTAAACATGGTGCGCATTTCTGCTCGGCCAAATTTGTCGTATAAAAAGTTTCTAAAGAGAAAGCTATTCAGCGTCATTTTTGTTCAAAGAGAAGTGCACTTTTTGCAATTTTTTGGGTGTACGGGAACGCATTTTAGGGAAAAATGTGTTAAATGTGTAAAAACTTTTTAGTTCTGGAACAAAGCTTATATCTTTGGTCTGTCCGTCCTTGTCTTCGGTTGGAGCATGAGCGAAAATAAAGCTAATGTTGAAGAATATTGATTTCATCTATATTGTAGCAAGCCTTTCATTCACTGGTGAAGCTGGAGACAAGATGTTTTATCCTCAGACCAACTAAAAATCCGCAACCAAACTCTTGCTTTGTGTCATGGCAGTTATAATACACTGCGGCATCTTTAGGTGTTGTTTTAACGCCTTTCCCAATCCATCGTATTTTCTGTATGGCAGTAATGTCGGCTCGCACTTTTCAAGTACAATGTCTGCCAATGCGTAAACTGCATCTCCTCTATAAATAGGAGAACACTCCAGGTGCAGATTCGCAGATCTTGGTCCTTAAAACGTTTGATGGGCTCGTCAACTTTAGAGGGGTTTGTTTTTCTTTTCTTTCGTTTTTTCATAGTATGCTGTTTTTTCTAGGGGAGGGTTACTAACCCCACGCCCAAACCCAAGTTTTTAACGTTATTATGGGAAAAACGCGCGGCACATGTTAGCTCACTACCTTTAACGGATGTTAAAGGCAGTTCCCCAGGTGACACCACGGGGAGGTCAGTGTCGACTTGAGATGAAAGGGGGACCAAGATAAATCCTGGGCTTTGCCATGTTAAAGCCGTTCAGGACCGTTCCTTGGTATATTTCATCCCCTACGTCACCACGACCACATTCCCAGTGGACATAGGTCCCAGCCCAAAATAAGCAAAAGTTCAACACTTTTGCGCTTTTGTGTTTTTGTTTAGACTGTTCTGATATCCAATTAACACAGTGGAATTAATTAAATGCTTAAATCAAATGCCTAAAACTTTAGGTTGGCAACTTCGTGTAGACATTTTAAATTAAAGCCATCACCCAGTAACTGTTTTCAAATGTGATATTTTTAAGAAATGCTTCCTAGATTAGGAATTGTTTTCCGTTAAATTATTAATAATTTCATTACGTTCCTAGTTTGTCAATTATAAAGTTGTTGGTCAAAACAATGTTGAAAAATTGCTACGCATATTCTTTAGAATATTTTCGACATAATTTTCAAATGAGCTAAACAAGAACAATAACAACAAATTCTTATAAATCATGGAACTGCCTATTGACTTGGGAACAATGACGGTAGTTGTTGTTGTTTTTATTAACAACAGTCCTTCTTTGTGAAAAATTGTTTCGTTATATCGGTATGTCAATTTTTTATAATAATAATGAGAAGAACGACAACAATAATAACCCACAAAAAATAAAACCAACAACAATTGGGAGCTGTAATTGTTCGCACATTACACAAAAATTTTACACTTAACGTTGATTTATGAAATTGAAAACGTGTTGGAATTTTCCTGCTCCTTCTGTTTGATGGTTGTTATGTTGGTTGGTGGTGGCAGGTATAACAAAAAAAAAAAAATAATAAAATAAAAGATTTGACAGGCCCGCTGCCGTTGTCATTATCTCTGCCATATTATTGACGATCGGGCTTTTGTATTACAAAATACATGTAAAATCTCCTTGGCAATGAGTCTCCCTCCAGGCACAGCCATTTGGCCATCTCAATTTTGATACGTGTCGTTATAAATTGTATAGCTCGCAATTGTTACTGTTTGTTGAATGCGATTTTCGACCTTTTGCTCCAATGATATTTTTTCATTTGAAAATTAAATGCAAATAAGGAAATTATTGCACGGAAATACTTACAAAGGCATTTTGTTTCATTTCAACACTTGATTTGATTGATACGCACTCTGAATTACAATATTATGTGTTTCACAATACACACTTTGTGGTCAATTTGTTTTTCGATGTTGTTGCTGTTGTTATTTTTGTTGTATCAACTAACTAACAATTTGGCAAACAAATGTTATGCGTAGAATCTTTAGAGATATGTATCAACGTATGTACATATATATCTTTTGCATTGTATAATTTCTAATTTCACTAGTTTTTGGTTTTTATGGCTAGAACAACATTCCCATTTCTATCGCTGTCATTAAATCTAGGGAATATTCGTCCTAATTTGGAGCAAAATTACAACAATTATCTTGTCGTTTGAAGTAGAACAATGTAGGCATATTTGAAAGCAAACTTGCATTGCAATAGTTGTTTCCAAAGCCAATGCCTTAATAAAATCCTGTTCATTTATTCTAAAGGTTAGTGCCAAGAGGAAATAAAATTGTAAATTTGTTGTGTTACACAAATATTTCACACAAGCGTGTTCTTAATTATAAACATGTCATTCTTATGAACTCTTGTGGTTAATTTAAACATCACTTTTATTTTAAATATTTAATTTCATTTAAATGTTATTAACCTCCCTACTTAGCCACAATGCAAGCAGAGTGCATTTTATTGTGTGTCTAGTCCAACTACCAAACATTGAGTCATTGGGAATTTATTTATTGGTGATGGTTTGAATAATCAGTCATCAGAATTCAGACAATCCGTTTATTTATTTATTCATCAGCAAAACATTTAAAATATTTCAGTTATTAATTTTAAACAATATGCTGTTGGGTATTGTAAGAAACAATAATGACCAAAATTAAACATTACACTATCAATTAAAATTATGGCACACTATTCAATCCGTAGGACCTTTGACTTAACCCATTTCGTACTTGGTGTTCGATTTTTCGAACACTAAAATCACTTTTATTTATGGATGAAAAAGGTTAAATTTTAAACAACTTTTGGTATATGTATGTATAAAGTCTAATCTGTCAGCAAATAAAAAAAAATTGTTTCCCCTCGATGTTAAGGGTAGATTTTTGAAATCTATATTTTTGTATACTTTTTAAATTAATTTTAAAAAAGTATAAAAAAATGAAATTAAAAAAGTAATCATGGGGAATTATTGCTAACATATGTAGCCGTTTCACAAAATATAGACTACATGATGTACATGCGCAAGCGCGACTTTACAGATGTGCAAAGTTGACTGTTCCAAATTTCGAACGCTGGTACTTAACCTACATATCGATGGGTATATCAAAACGTGGAAATTTACTGACAAGTTTCGGGGAAAACTTATTATAGCACCATATAAGACTAAATACTAAATTTCATCCATTTCTAAAGGATAGTGCGGCTAAAATCCTGAAATACCCTAAAATCGTTAGGTACCATTCAACGGAGGCTATATATATATAGCTTCAAAGCTTCAAAAAAGGCTTTATATGTATTTAGAAATTTTACGATGCGCAAAAACCAATAACTCCTTCGGGGGTTTGGGCAAATGCTTATTTTTTCGGAATACAGTCGAACCTCGATTATCTGTAATGGTCGGGACCGGAGGCATTACGGATAATCGATTTTCCCGGATAATGAAGTAACACAGCTTCTCATATGTTTTTAATAACAAAATATAAATGAATTTTTTTAAATGTTTAGAAATAAGAGCAATTGTAAATCTATACATTGCTATATGGCCTGGAATGAAAATAGGCTATATCATTTTTTGAAATTTCGGGTTGATCTACAGATATAGCATCAAAACCGGAGGTACTTCCAAAAAATTTAGTTTTTGTATGCAAATATCTTTAGAACCATTACAGATATAATCTCCAAATTTTGTATGTGTGACGGAATTTGATGTAGAAAAAAATTTATAAAATTATATTCAAATCGGTTCAGATTTGGATATAGCTCCCATACACATATCTTTTCGGCCGATTTCCTTATTTTATGCACCAAACACGCTATATATGTCCAATTTCGCTGAAATTTACAATGTGTGATGGATATTGGCCTTGAAATATATGTGCCAATTTATATCGAAATTGGTTCAGATTTGGTTATAGCTCCCATATATATTTTCTGCCGATTTCATGTGTTTGAGGCACCAAACACGCTATTTATATCTAATTTCAATCAAATTTGGAACGTATAACTGAACTTGGTCTAGAAATACATGTGCCAAATTATATCGAAATCGGTTAAGATTTGGATGTAGCTCCCATATATATTTTCGGCCGATTTCATGTATTTGATGCACCAAACACGCTATATACAGTGTTGGTCACAGAATTAGCACACCCCTTTGGGGGAAAATGATTTCCGTGAGCTAAGAGTTTTGATTGGGCAAATTGAAATATTTTCGTAAACAAAATCCTTTTCTATAATGTATATAACAGATTTAATGATATAAGTGAATAGTATTATCAGTGGTTTTTTGAAAATAAAAGTTTTGTGAAGACGCCCAAATTATCAAGGGGACATATAATTAGCACACCCTAAGATATTTTAATTTAATTCAATTAATACACAAAAATTAATTTATATTGAAGTTAATTTATATTCAAAACGTATTGAACAAATAATTTTTTGAAAGAAAAAATAATTTATCACCCCGGAATCTCAAAATATATCCCAATAGCGGACCATTTTTCATAATGTACACTTAAACGCCAGAAAGCCGCCAAAACTTTAAAAACAAATGTAGAATTGGATCTGAAATTATTGCAATTGTTAACCGATTACCGAAATTTAAATATAATGTGCAAAAACTTTTTAAAAAGTGTTTAAGGTCGAAGATTCATTCAAGAAAATTTTCGATTTGGAAGGGGTTTAAAGAAAGAAGATCAATAAAATTCACCCTTATATATTTATGTCGAATTTCACTGAATTTTGAAATGTGTGACGGAATTTAGTCTAGACATAAATGTGCCAAATTATATCGAAATCGGTTCAGATTTGAATATATATTTTCGCCCGATTTCCTGTATTTGATGCATCAAACACGCTATATATGTCCAATTACGCTAAATTTTGGGATGTGTGACGGAATTTGGTCTAGACATGTGCCAAAATATATTGAAATCGGTTTAGATTTGAATATAGCTCACATATATATTTTCGCCGATTTCATGTATTTGATGCTCCAAACACGCTATATATGTCCAATTTCACTGAATTTTGAAATGTGTGACGGAATTTAGTCTAGACATAAATTTGCCAAATTATATCGAAATCGGTTCAGATTTGAATATTGCTAACATATATCACGAATATTGTCAATTATTTCATATTCCATTTCAGAAAAAAAGGATAAATTTTTTTCGCGCTACATCAACGATTTTTGATATGTAGGTTAAGAAAAAAATTCCCAGTAGGAATCTGGTCGCGAGCCAATTTTTGGTTGTTGCGGACAAAAGTTATGGCGCTTTTATTTCGCTTTCTAAGAAAGAAAATATTATAAAAACGCTAATTATTTTAATGAGCACAATTGTTACAAAAAAGCTATCTCGAAGTGACTTCAACGAGTAGATTGCATAATACCTGCAAAATGTTACACAGAATTCGCGGAATGTACATAAATTTGATAAATTATTGAATATAAGTCAACTTTTTTCAAAATTACGGCCCATTTAGTGTTCATAAAATTACATAAAAAACTGTTGTAGATCAAAACTTCACGGCGAATCAAACTAGACTACAATCATACAGATTGGTGTTATAGTTTCGATGTTACAGCCAAAATAAGCACATATTTTGGCCAAAAAAATAATTTTTTGTTTGAAAAATATTTTTTCACATGCATTATGTAGTAGAAAATATTGTAAAAATCTATAGGAATACTTCCTTCATTTTGCTTAAATCTCCCAATAAAATAGACGGATTTTGCTTTATTGACATTCGTATTAAAGCTTTCCCATTAGGGAAGATAATTGGGTTGATGAGGATATATCTCGAAGCTTCTGAAATGGAAATAGAGGTCAAATAACCCATTTTAATTTATATGCATTTTAAAATACGTGTAAATCGCGTAATTATCAAAATCATTTTGCCCGCATTTGGTTTTCATGTACAGCAAGACCATATCTTTTAATTTGTATATATTTTTCGAAATTTAATTTGGAGGCTAAGATGTAGCATCGACTGCATCTTAGCACTAAAAAACCTATAAAATATCGCTAATTTGCGCAAAGTGCATACAATTTTTGTCCGCATCCGATTTCAGTGTCCACCATGAAAATTTACATCGATATATATCTATTTGAAGGCGATCAATCAAGAACCGTGGATGTAGCATCACACACTATTTTTTGGGATAAAATGAATGTAGCTTCCATATCAGTGACATTTTCAAATCACTGTTTCCGCTAAAACGAAGATGCTGCACTAGTTTTTTCATTGCAGTGGAACCGATCCGCAGAAAACGCGATATTTTCAAAAACAATTTTAGGTGATTTTTCTACTTTGGAATTTCTCGTAACTCGCGTTTTAGTAGATGGATTTTCACGAGGAATGATTTATTGGATCCGGAACGTAAAAAACTAAAATGTGCAATGGAGTACGAGGTATTCTAGAGACAATTGCAAATATTAGACCCGAAAAATATGATTTTTAGAAAAATGTTCGCACAAAATTTCCGCATTTGGATGCAGATTTCTATGAAGATGTGCAGACTACATTCACAATATACGTATCAAATAACCCAGAATCACGAGTTCTACAATCCTATATATGATTTTTTGAAAAACCTGTTTGCGGAATGAAATTAGAAGAAAATTTCAAAAAACACTGTAAATCTGGCTTCAAAATGTCAGCATCATTTAATGGTAGAAGCAGTTCAAATTTTTAAAAGTAACACATTAGTGAGATGATCCTTATTTAGTTTGCTTCTACTTTTACTTTGACAGGAAAATCGAGAGAAGTGTGGTTTACTCACAAATCGAGAGAATACAAAAAAAGACATGGTGGCTTCAACCCATTTTTATCCATTTTTTAACATAAATGTAGTCACAGCTTCCACGCAAATTATTTTTTAAGGCCAATATTTTTTGCCACGTCCAAAAACATTTCATTTTATCCAAAAATATTTAATTTGTATAATATATAATCACAAGTCGCGTGTTCTAAAAGGGTAAACCTTGGCTTCAGCTATGTTAAATTTTCAAAAATATTGGTGATATACATATTTCTGCCCGATTTCCTTTATTTGATGCACCAAACACTATATATGTCCAATTACGCTGAATTTTGGGATGTGTGACGGAATTTGGTATAGAAATAAATGTGTCAAATTATATCGAAATCGTTTCAGATTTGAATACAGCTCCCATATATATTTTCGACCGATTTGAGGTATTTGATTCACCAAACATGCTATATATGACTAATTGCGATGAAATTTGGAATGTGTTAAGGAATTTCTTCCAGAAATAAATGCGCCAAATTATATCGAAATCGGTTAAGATTTGAATATAGCTCTCATATATATTTTCGGACGATTTTCTGTATTTTATGCATTAAACACGCTATGTATGTATATTAAATTTCAATGACGGGATTTGGTCTAAAAGGAAATGTGCCAAATTATATCGAGATCGGTTCATATCGGAATATGGCTCTCATATATATTTTCGGTCCATTTCATGTTTCTGATACGTATGTATGTCCAATTTCAATGAAATTTTGAAGAAACTCAGAAGTCAGTAGAAGGTATCTGTATATGACTGGAAAAAATAAGACCCTGTACATATAAAAGAAATTAAAACTATCCTCAAACTTAAGGTTTTTAAACCTGGTTCTATTCTTAAATTAATTCAGTCAGGTAAATCTAAATCCAATCTATAGAAATATAGATAAATTAGTAGTGTAAGATTATAAGGCTTTAGGCGGAGTGTAACCCACTGAAACATACAAAAACAGCCATAACAGCCATGAATGGGATCTCCTAAATTTATAAGTTAAAATATAAAAAAGTTAATACAATTATTGCATTCTACTATATTTTATCTTAGTCGGGGTAGCGAAGCGCACCGGGTTTAGCTAGTTTAATATAAAGTTTAAAAAATTGAAACTGTTTTTAAATCATCACTATTTGCACTGTTTTTGTCCATCGAAATTTGGTCAAATGAATTAAAATCCCGGATCATAACGTTTTTGCGGTTAATCGGTGTAAAATGAACAAAAAGGCCGCAGCTGCCCCTCCCTAGCTATTCACAAACATACGCCCATGCAATGTAGGTCTTCTTGGAATTCGTTCTAAGTTTGAAAGAAAATTCACGATGTGCAAAGTTTCGACAAAATCGGATATTCAATTCGTAGGTTTTCGTGCTTAGTCGTCATTTGAGTTGATTCCGGAAGGGTATTTAGAGTTTTTGGGACTTGGCCCCGAAAAAAATAGTACTGTCGTAAATGGGCCGCGAGAGCAAAGGGAAGGGTCTTTATAAGCACCTTTCTATAGCAAAGCGATTTTTTAATACCTGTCTCTAGGAAATGGTCTAAAGAAGCACCCTTTCTATAGGAAGAGGTCTTTAGAAACACCTTTTTATTGGAAAGGTTCTTTAAAAGCACCCTTTTTTATAGGAAAGGGTCTTTAGAAGCACCTTCTCTTTAGGAAAGGGTCTTTAGAAAAACTCTTTCTATAGGAACGGGTCTCTAGAAGCACCCTTTCTATAGGAAAGGGTCATTAGAAGCACAATTTCTATAGTAAAGGGTCTTTAGCACGACCATTTCTATAGTAAAGAACCTTTAGAAGCATACTTTCTATAGGAAGGGGTCTTTAGAAGCCACCTTTCTATGGAAAAAGGTCTTTAAAACCACCCTTTCTATAGGAAAGGGTTTTAGAAACACCTTTTCTATGGGAAAGGGTTTTAGAAACACCTTTTCTATAGGAAAGGGACTTTAGGAGCACCCTTTCTGCGGAAAAGGTCTTTAGAAGAACTTCTTTTATAGGAAAGGGTCTTTAGAAGCAACCTTTCTATGGGAAAAGGTCTTTAGGAGCACCCTTTCTAAAGGAAAGGATCAACCTTACTATAGAAAAGTTTCTTTGGAAGCACCTTTTCCATAGGAAAGTGTCATTAGAAGCATCCTATATATATGAAAGTGTCTGTAGTAGCACCCTTTCTATAGGAAAGGGTCTTTAGGAAATGGTTTGAAAAAGCACCCTTTTTATAGGAAAGGATCTTAAGAAGCGCCCTTTCTATAGGGAATGGTGTGAATAAGTACCCATTTTATAGGAAAGGGTCCTTAGAAGCACTCTTTATATATGAAAGTGTCTTTAGAACCACCCTTCCTATAGGAAAGGGTCTTTAGAAGAACCCTTTCTATAGGAGAGGATCTTAAAAAGCACCCGTTCTTTAGGGAAGGGTGTGAAGAAGTACCCTTTCTATAGGAAAGGGTCTTTAGAAGCATCCATTCTATAGGAAAGTGTCTTTAGAAGCACCTATTCTATAGAATAGGGTCTGAAGAAACAACCTTTCTATAGGAAAGGGTCCGAAGAAGGACCCTTTCTGAAGAAGTATCCTTTTTAGAGGAAAGGGTATTTAGAAGCACCCTTTATATATGAAAGGGTCTGAAGAAGCACTCTTTCTATAGGAAAAGGTCTTTAGAAGCACCCTTTCTATAGGAAAGGGTCTTTAGAAGCACCTTTTCTATAGGAAAGTGTCTGAAGAAGCACCTTTTCTATAGAGAGGGTCTGAAGAACCACCTTTCTATAGGAAGGGGGATTTAGTAGCAACTCTTCTATAGGAAAAGGTTTTTAGAAGCACCCTATCTATAGGAAATGGTATTTAAAAGCACGCTTTATACAGGAGAGGGTCTTTAGAAACACCTTTGCTATAGGGAAGGTCTTTAGAAGCACCCTTTCTGTAGGAAAAGGTCTTTAGAATCACCCTTTCTATAGGAAAAGGTCTTTAGAAGCACCCTCTCTGTAGGAAAAGTCTTTAGAAGCACCCTTTCTATAGGTAAGAGTCTTTAGAAGCATCCTTTATATATGAAAGAGTCTGTAGAAGCCCCCTTTCTATAGGAAAGGGTCTTTAGAAGCACCATTTCTATAGAAAAGGGTCTTTAGAAGCCCTTTTTCCATAGGAAAGGGTCTTTAGAATCACCCTTTGTATATGAAAGGGTATGTAGTAGCACCCTTTCTATAGGAAAGGGTCTTTAGAAGCAACCTTTGTATATGAAAGTGTCTGTAGTAGCACCCTTTTTAAAGAAAAGGGTCTTTAGATGCATCCATTCTATAGGAAAAAGTCTGAAGAACCACCATTTTTATAGAAAAGCATCTTAAGAAGCACCCTTTCAATAGGAAAGTGTCTTTAGAAGCACCCTTTCTATAGGAAAGGGTCTTTAGAATCCATTCTATAGGAAACGATCTGAAGAAGCACCCTTTCTATAGGAAATGATCTTAAGATGCAACCTTTCTATAGGGAAGGGTCTGAGTAAGCACCCTTTTTATAGGAAAAGTTATTTAGAAGCACCCTTTACATATGAAAGGGTCTGAAAAATACCCTTTGCATATGAAAGGGTCTTAAGAAGCACCCTTTCTATAGGGAAGGGTCTTTAGAAGCACCCTTTATATATGAAAAGGTCTGAAGAAGCACCCTTTCTATAGAAAGGATCTTAAGAAGCACCCTTTCTATAGAAAGGATCTTAAGAAGCACTCTTTCTATGGGGAAGGGTCCGAAGAAGTACCCTTTTTATATGAAAGGGTCTGTAGAAGCACCCTTTCCATAGGAAAAGTCTGAAGAATCACCCTTTCTGTAGAGAAGATGTTCATTCATTCCTATTATCGATGTCTCATTGAAATCCCATAAATTATTGGATTTACATATTCACATACATTCAATTAACGTTCTCAATAATTGAAATTTCTGGAATAATAATGCGTATGATTTTCAGAATGTAATGTCTCACTTGACGCCCAAGTATCACATAATTATTTTTCAAGTGAACACATTATGATTCGACGCACATGAGAACTCTGCGAATGATATGTCGTCCGCCATTACTCAATAAAAACCGCTAATAACTTTGACGCCAATGTCATCATCATCACCATTGACACTTTGTCGCAACATCTTTATCATTTTGCAGAAAAACCACAAGACGTGTGCCCATAAAATTAACTGAATTTCAATGAAAATTTATAGTTTTAATGAATCTTTTATTTGATGGCAACGAAGTAAATAATGACAACAACAACAACAACAGAAATAACAAATAATCATCAAATGCACAATAAATCGACATTGATATTGGGTGGAGTTCAAAGTAAAGGCGATCGTATTTTTTTAAATTTGGCAGCCCCTATAAACATCTGTTTTCAAGTAAAAATGTATTTATTGATATTTTTAGAAGTGGACTAAGTCCACTTTTGTATATAGGTGTACATCAGTACTGGGAAAATTTCTTAATTCAAGGCAGTCATAAAGGAGTAGGAAAGCGGAGCAAAGAGAGTGTGGTGGCCAAAACTTCAATGGAATTTTCCAGTGAACTGGACACCTCAAAAAAGACCAGGGTACCTGGAAGTCTTTGCTGAGTTCTCCTTTATGAATAAACGTTCTGTGAAATAAGTGATTTTTTCAAGATCATCTTAATTTATGGATAAAATGTAAAATATTTTTTTTATTTTGAAATTATAACATTTCCACTTACAATCATTTCCATTTAAATTAGCAAAGCTAATTAATTTCATATTAAAACAAAAATATGTCCACAAAAACCCTCAGATATTTCTGTCTGTATAATCGTGGTAGTATTGAATATTTGCCAAAAATCATGTCAACATTTGTCTAAGCATTATTTTTCTGTTTGTTGGCATTTTTTTTTTTAATTTTGTTGTAGACAATTTTTTGTTGCTTTCAACAACATTGTCTAAATACAAAAATATAACCCTCCAAAGTGACCAGACCTGTCAATCAAATCACTTGCCATAACATCAGTTAACAATAGAAATTATTTGTCAGTTTATTTGTTTGTATGTATGTGTGTCAGTGTGTGAAAATCATCATTAAATTGACGTTGTTCATTATTTGTCAAATCTGTTCTTAACGGCTAATGGACATTAAGTCCAAATGAAGCTAGTGGGCCATAAGAGAGCGAGAGAGAGGGATATCGAACAGGGTAATAGCAACGGGAGGAAATTTGTTAAAGTCTACCATTTGTCTCTGCCTATTGGTTGTGTATATGCTTGAATTGAATAGAGGTTTAGAATTAAATTTTAAGCCATGTTATTTGTTTGTTGGCATGCTTTGTTGGTATTGTTTTTTGTGATATTATAATTATTAATTTATTATTGTTATTATTTAAACGCATTTAATTTTACATACATATTTAGATATATACTATGTACATTAGGGCGACGTTTTTTCAATTTGTTGCAAAAAATCTTATATAAGAAATTTTATGGCGATCGGTTAACATTAGCCCGTGACACCTGAGGGATCTTTGCTTCTATAGCCCATAGTTCATTTTCACGAAAATTCTCTAAAGTCCGCATTTATGGTCCAATCGATGAAAAACATTTACCAATTCACTGCTGTGGCTAAAAACGAATCTTGCAAAAATTGGATCGGATTTTAATATAACTCCAATATGCAAATTTGGCCGATTTTACGTATTTTAGGCCTATACAGCTATACAAATTACTATGGAAGCAAAGATCGCTCAGCTGGCAAGGGTTAGTCGCCATAAAATTCCATATACCTATAATGTTTTTGGATCAAATGTCAAATTACGGGTAGTTCCGTCAAATAATGTAGCTAAGACCCTCAAAATAACGAAAATCGGGAGGTAGCGTTATATGGGAGCTGTGTTGACGATTTTAGTGAAGAAGTTCCGTCATCACTAAGAACCTCAAATGTCAAATGACATCAAGCTCGGTTACAAAGTTTAGCTAAAATCCTCAAAATACCGAACATCGGAAGATACCGTTATATGGCGCTGTATTAAAACATGGACCTATGTTGACAATTTTTGGTTGAGAGGTTTCGTGACCACAGAGAACCTTAAATGTTAATTACGGATAAAAATTGTAGCTAAAACCCTAAAAATGTGGGAGTTATACCAAAACCGATTTAGCCCATACCCGAGCTTGACCTACCTGATGCAAAAAATACCGTTATCGCTCACTAGAGTGATTACAACAGACGGGCATCCTGAACAAGAATATATACTTTATAGGGTCGCAAATTATTACTTCAGTTCGTTACAGAGGGATCGGAAATGGGTCGCCCTAATGTACATACATAGCATATAACAAATAATAATAACAGCTATCGCGCATGGTATCACATACACCGTACTTAGTGAAAAAGGGTTTTGTAAACAAAGTCGTAAAATATTCTCAACATATGGCTATATAGGGTCTTTATCCCCATTTCATAGTGTGAAATTTGCTTGCTTGCTTACAAAGTCGTAAAATATTCTCAACATATGGCTATATAGGGTCTTTATGCCCATTTCACAGTGTAAAATTTGCTTAAGAAGGTGCGACAAAAATACTTCTAAATAATATATCAATCTGAAATTTTCATCAGTATGCCCTAGTGACCTGAAAATCAAGTTTTCGCATGGTTCGCGTGAAGCGAATCATCCCGATTTCAAGTGTTTTACTGATAGAAACATATTGTTCAACTGAATGGGCTATGAGAGGGTACAAGGAGTTCTCATTGCACAGTCAACCAGTCCACGAACAATTTTCAAATATTGGTCCATGTTTTGTTATATCCCCTTAATTATTTATATCTCGATTTAAACTATTTTACAGATGTTAAGCAAATCATAGTTTAGAACACCAACCAACCAACCAACCTTTATATAACGTTCGCCTTCATTTTTGTGTTCTGGCCGCGCAGTTGCTTAGTAGACGGGAACGCAAAGGAAAGGAACAAAATACTCAAATCAGTGACTGGTAGCATTCACAACATACAAAGACCCCGACATACACGATACACAATGGAGAAACCTCCAAAAAAGTAGTGAGAATAACCACTGGATGCCACTCGAAGGCATCGCAAGAATACCTTACCCCAAACCAAGATGCTGCCACCTTACTCACTAGCGAGCACGTGATAAAGTGCAAACAAAGCCATCACCCGAATTATAGTGGGCTGCTAGCTAAATTTTTGAAAGAATTAAACATTTCCCCAATACCACATGGCTCTGATCACATACAAAAAGCAATGGAGAAAGTCCACATAGAGATGGTCGGTGAATATACGTCATTCAGTATTGTGACGATGAGAATATTCTACCCAGAGAAATGTGATCGGAAAAATATCCAAAATGTGGCCAAACACCGCACATCACAAGACATATCTTCGCATGTCTTACTAATCCAACTAAAGTCACATCGAAGCTGCCTAGATACAGTGTATCGGCGTCAATATGGCCGGTAATCTTACGACTTAAAAAGGTCCTGAAAAACAGCCTGTCCCAAAGGTTCCTTATAAGCACTCATTGCAATGTTAAGGGTCTTTAGTAGCATCTATTCCAAAATAAAGGGACTTTTATATAAGAAAAATACTTTAGAAGCACTCTTTCTATAGAAAGGGGTCTTTATAATGAGTCTGTTTATAGGATAGGATCTTAAGAAACACCTCTTCTATAGGAAAGTGTCTCTTTAAAAACCCTTTCTATAGAAACATTTCTTAAGAAGCACCTTTTCTATAAGAAATTACATTCAAAAGCAACCTTTCTATAGGAAAGGGGCTTTAAAGCACCATTTGTATATGAAAGGGTCGTCAGAAGTATCTCTTCTATAGGAAAGGGGTCTTTAGAAGCACTTTTCTACAGGAAAGGGGTTTTTAGAAGCACACTTTCTATAGGAAAGAGATTTAAGAAGCAGCCTTTCTATTGGAAAGAACCTTTAGAAGCACCATTTCTATTGAAAGGATCTTAGAAGCTCCTCTCATATAGGAAAGGATCTTAGAAGCACTTTTCTGTAGAGACGGGTCTTTAGAAGCACCCTTTCTATAGGAAGCACCCTTTCCATAGAAGCACCCTTTCTATAAGAAAGGGTCTGTAGAAGCACCCTTCCAATAGGAAAGGGTCTTTGAAAGCACCCTTTCTATAAGAAAGGGTCTTTAGGAGCACCATTTCTATAGGAAAGGGTCTTTAGAATTACCCTTTCTGTAAGAAAGGTTCTTTGTAAGCACACTTTCTATAAAAAAGGGATTTCAGAAGCAGCCTTTCTATAGTTAAGAGTTTTAGAAGCTCCTATTCTATAGGACAAGATCTAAGAAGCACTTTTCTATTGAAACGGGTCTTCAGAAGCACCCTTTCCATAGGAAATGGTCTTTAGACACACTCTTTCTATAGGATAGGGGCTTTAGAATCACACTTTCTATAGGAAAAATTCTTTAGAAGCACCCTTTCTATAGGAAAGTGTCTTTGGAATCACCCATTTTATAGGAAAGGTTTTAAAGAAGCACCCTTTCCATAGGAAAGGGTCTTTAGAAGCTCCCTATGTATAGGACAGGGTCTTTAGAAACACCCTTTCTAAGAAATGGTCTTTCGAAGCACCGTCTCTATAGGAAACTGTCTTTAGATACACAATTTCTATAGAAAAGTGTCTTTAGAAGCACATTTTAAATAGGAAAAGGTCTTTAGAAGCACTGTTTCTATAGGAAAGAATCTTTGGAAGCACTATTTCTATAGGAAAGGGTCTTTAGAAGCACCCGTCCTATAGGAAGGGGTGTTGAGAAACGCCTTTTCTATAGAAAAGGGTCTTTAGAAACACCCTTTCTATAGGAAAAGTTCTTTAGAAACACATTTTCTATACGAAAAGGTCTTTAGAAGCACTATTTCTAAAGGAAAGAATCTTTAGAGGCACCCTTTCTATAGGAAAGGGTTTTAAGAAGCAGCTTTTCCACAGGAAAGGGTCATTAGAAGCACCCTTTCTATAGGAGAGTGTCTTTAGAAGCACCTTTTAATAGGAAAAGGTCTTTAGAAGCATTTTTTCTATAGGAAAGAATCTTTAGAAGAACACTTTCTGTAGGAAAGGGTCTTTAGAAGCACTCTTTCTAAAGGAAAGCATCTTTAGAGGCACCATTTCTATAGGAAAGGGTTTTAGGAAGCAGCTTTTCCACAGGAAAGGGTTATTAGAAGCACCCTTTGGAAACACCTTTTAATGGGAAAACGTCTTTGGAAGCACTATTTCTATAGGAAAGGATCTTTAGAAGCAACCTTCCTTTTCTATAGGAAAAGGTTTTTATTTACACCCTTTCTATAGGAAAGCGTCTTTGGAAGCACCGTTCCTATAGGAAAGGGTTTTGAGAAACAACTTTTCTATAGAAAAGGGTCTTTTCAAACACCCTTTCTATAGGAAAAACGTCTTAAGAAGCCCTCTTTCTATAGGAAAGAATCTTTAGAAGTACCCTTTCTACAGGAAGGGGTCTTTAGAAGCACGCTTCCTATAGGAAAGGATATTTAGAAGCACCCTTTAGAAGCACCTATAGCAAAGGGTCTTTAAAGCACTTATTTTATAGGGAAGGGGCTTTAGAAGGAACCTTCCTATAGGCGAGTGTCTTTAAAAGGGTTTGAGAAACACCTTTTCTATAGGAAAAGGTTTTTATTTACACCCTTTCTATAGGAAAGTGTCTTTAGAAGCACACTTCCTATAGGAAAGGGGTTTGAGAAACAACTTTTCTATAGAAGGGTCTTCAGAAGCACCCTTTCATTGGGAAAAAGTTTTTAGTAGCACCCCTTCTATAGGAAAGGGTCTTTAGAAGCACTCTTTCTATAGGAAAGAATCTTTAGAAGTACCCTTTCTACAGGAAGGGGTCTTTAGAAGCACCCTTCCTATAGGAAAGGGTGTTGAGAAACACCTTTTCTATAGGAAAGGGTCTTTTGAAACACCCTTTCTAAAGGAAAAGGTCTTTAGAAGCACCCTTTCTATAGGAAAACGTCTTAAGAAGCACTCTTTCTATAGGAAAGAGTCTTTAGAGGCACCCTTTCTTTAGGAAAGTGTTTTAAGAAGCAGCTTTTCCACAGAAAAGTGTCATAAGAAGCACCCTTTCTATAGGAAAGTGTCTTTAGAAGCACCTTTTTAATGGGAAAATGTCTTTGGAAGCACTCTTTCTATAGGAAAGAATCTTTAGAAGAACACTTTCGAAAGGAAAGGGTCTTTTGAAGCACCCCTCCTATAGGAAAGGGTGTTGAGAAACACCTTTTTTATAGGAAAGGGTCTTTAGAAACACCTTTTCTATAGGAAAATGTCTTTAGAAACACCCTTTCTGTAGGAATAGGTAGTTATAATCACCCTTTCTATAGGAAAGCCTTTTTAGAAGCACTCTTTCTAAAGGAAAGAATCTTTAGAGGCGCCGATTCTATAGGAAAGGGTTTTAGGAAGTAGCTTTTCCACAGAAAAGGGTCATTAGAGGCACCCTTTCTATAGGAAAGTGTCTTTAGAAGCACATTTTAATAGGAAAAGGTCTTTAGAAGCACTCTTTCTATAGGAAACTCTTTCTATTAGAAGCACCCTTCCTATAGGAAAGAGTCTTTAAAGCACCCATTCTGTAGGGAAGGGGCTTTAGAAGCAACCTTCCTATAGGGGAGTGTCTTTAAAAGGGTTTGAGAAACACCTTTTCTATAGGAAAATGTCTTTAGAAGCACCCTTTTGGAAAGCCTCTTTAGAAACACTCTTTCTAAAGGAAATAATCTTTAGAGGCACCATTTCTATAGGAAAGGGTGTTTAGAAGCAACCTTTCTATAGGAGAGTGAGAAACACCTTTCCGATAGGAAAGGGATTTTATTAGCACGCTTTATATAGGAAAGTGTCTTTAGAAGCACACTTCCTATAGGAAAGGGTTCTTGAGAGACACCTTTCCTAGAAGCACCCATTCTATAGGAAAGTGTCTTTAGAAGCACCCTTCCTATAGGAAAGGGTTTTGAGAAACAACTTTTCTATAGAGGGGTCTTTAGAAGCACCCTTTCATTGGGAAAACGTCTTTAGTAGCACCCTTTCTATAAGAAAGGGTTTTTAGAAGCACCATATCGATAGAAAAATTTGTTTAGAAAAATGCTCCCCGTAGTGTCAAGAGTAATACTGCCTAAGATACTATGTACCTAAAATGCAAGGAATGCCAGAATCTAATATAGCATAACATTGTCCCCCCTATTTATGTTACCTTTCAACTTAAACTTTAAAAACTCCAATAGGCGTGCCTTCTATTTTTTGCCCTACTTCCAGAACTTGCGCTATTTATGTTGTAATTATATCATACACCATTTGCCTTTTGTAATAGAATAAATTATTTTTTAACTTTATCATATTTCAATATGTCCCACCAACTAATTTTAGTTCTGCTTACATTCAAATACATTTGCATGTCTCGATTTAATTCCCCATGTAGGGTGTTTCATGACAAACTCCGACTGCATATTAACAAACTTTTGTGAATTTCTAGTGTTGTTTGCTATTTAACTATTTATTATTATTATATTTGTTATAAACAACAGAGGTCGATTGGGCGTTTTGGTGTGTGACGTTGAAGGCGTTGTCGCTGTCGTTGTCGACGATGAGACCGACTTAGATCGATCGATCGTTGGTTGGCTGGATGGACGGTTCTGATGACAGTGATGGCATAATAAAATAAGGAAATCTATTTGTATGAATTTTTGATTGAGTATTAAACTTGAAGTGTTAATAATATTGTGAATAATTGTTGTTAATAAGCCTAGACATGAAATAGAGAAGTAAAATGGGCATGTGGGCATGGACAAGCAATGAAGAACAACTACTACTGACCTAGCAATTCATAACGCCGAACCGTTTTTCAATCTACCGCCGTTGATAATAAAAACCAAATCTTAAGGTTCAAAGACTTGTAAGAATTTTAATAGCCAGCGGTTGTTATGGTTTTGCCACATTCAATTTGCTGTGGCATGTGGAATTAATAATCAAATCGATTTTTATCATGTTTTGAAATCCGAAAACATTGATAATAATTTTTTCACTTTAAATACATAATTAAATTTGATTATTGCCATTTTCGTTGGTGTCTGAGAAACAACAATGAATTTCTTTTTGCTATTGTAATTCATAGAATTGAATATAAAATTAAATAATTTAGGGAAATTGATATTTCTTAGCAATGGATTTTTTTGCATGGATAATTTAAGAGAAATAATAATTTGTCTTTGTTTTGTGCAGCTTTGAAGTGTCTTTGGGAATACCAATATGGTTTTCAGAAGAGAATTTCATTTAAAACAATTTTTACAATTTTTGTTTTGAATTACCATGATTGATATGCTTCAAGCATTTTTTGAAACTAAAGAAAAACCAAGTAAGGAAGGAAGCATGTCTATAGCACCAGATTGTGATTGCCTGTGGGGTTTACTTACTTAGCTGGCCCTCTACAGGCCGAACTAAGAAATGTCTTCCATCTCTCTTTACTTGTTGCTTTATTTCTCCAATTTGAAGTACCGCGTTTGTATACCTTCAGCATTTCCGCTAACGAGGGTTTATACACTTTCATACAGTAAAGTGTGCCTCTTGAAACTTTTAGGCCAATTTTTAGGCCGTTTGTAACTTGACTGTTTCATATATGTATTTCTACATGCATTCACTACCATCAGCCACCACTACACAGTCAGCATAGTGGACAAATTTAACTTCGGTGTAATTAACGACAATCACTGCTGCACAATAATTCTCATTCACTTCGTGTTACCACCCGAATGCATATTTCAGTTTTATGCACCGAAGACGTCGATCACCAGCCGAACAATGTACGAATAGACGTGTTGCTCGTCATCAGTCTACCATACTAGTTACCTACGATTCGACCCAGCTAATGACAAGCTCTCAGCTCTTAGCAAGCTCCCTGCTCATAGCAAGCTCTCAGCGCTTAGCACGCTCCCAGCTCTTAACAGGCTCACAGCTCTCAGCTCATAGCAAGCTCTCTGCGCTTAGCACGCCCCAGCTCTTAACGGGCTCACAGCTCTTAGAAAGCTCCCAGCTCATAGCAAGCTGTCAGCGCTTAGCACGCTCCCAGCTCTTAACAGGCTCACAGCTCTTAGCAAGCTCCCAGCTTATAGCAAGCTCCCAGCTCATAGCAAGCTATTAGCTCTCAGTCAGTTCAAGCTCATATCCAGCTCCATGATCTTAGCCAGCTCCCATCCCCCACAGTAACCTGAGCCGAGTCACACATCCGACGACTAGCGATAGCAACCAGAATACGACAGAGCCGAGCCACATACCCGACGATTGCCAACGAGCCGACAGCAACACGAATACCACAGGGCCGAGCCACATACCCAACGAGCCGACAGCAATCCGAATGCCACAGAGCCGAGCCGCATACCCGACGATTGCCAACGAGCCGACCGCAACCCGAATACTACAGAGCCGAGACACACATACGACGATTGTAGACGAGCCGACAGCAATCCGAACACCACATAGCCGAGCCACACATCCGACTACTGCCGAGATGACAGTCACCTGAATAGCCGACAACATTGCCATCGAGTCAGCAACAACAACCCGCCTACCATTGAGCCCACAACTAAAACCCGATCACCATCGAGCCGATTACAACAACCATATTGTCACCTATCCATTGGTTATCTAAGATACGTCTCATCCATATTCCTCACACACATTGTTCGTCTATCAAAAACCAAGAGTTTTGATAATAAACATTGAAATTGTAAACACTTAAGGTTTGTGGGTTCTTAGGGTTTGTGGGTGCCAGGGTCGACAGCGACTGAGCTTACCTCAGCCCTAGTCAAAACCACTCGTTATACGTTTTAAAGGGAGCCGCAAGAAGAAACTCTTTAAAAGTTTTCAGGACGATTCGAGAGGAGCTCTTAAACTTCACTTTATCCGAATTTTGTGTTGGAGGTACCCGAAGAAGTGGACCGATATACATGACGGGATGAAATAATATGATATTCACAGTCTGCACCAATCAGAAACTCCCTGCGAGAATTATCTTGCGGATTTGCCATTTTGGTTGGTGCCGCCAGGGTTTCTTGGAACTTTTAGGCCAACATATCAGGAAGCATGGACATGCGCAAGTAAAAAGATCTACCGTCGTAAAGAGAACCGCAAGGACAACTTACTGAAACAAATTTCAAAACGATCCGAGAGGAGCTCTTAAACTTCACTTTATTCGAATTTTGTGTGGAAGGTACCTGAAGGAGTGGACCAATATAGTCCACTTTCGAACCCGACCTATATCTGGAAGGAATTATACGATGTGCAAAGTTTGGACCAAATCGATTGCTCCCTTCGAGAGTTATCGTTCACACCATTTTGCAGACAAATTTTGAACTTTTGTGGAGGAGGTACCCGAAGTGGTGGACCGATATGGCCCACCTTCGAAGTTAAACAAAGCTTGGACAAAATATTACGACACCCAAAATTTGGTTCGAATCGGTTGATCTGTTCGAGAGTTATCGTGCGCCCCAGACAGACAGACGGACGAACGTACATGGCTAAATCGACTCCAAATTGTCTGAAAAGAATTTCGTCCAAAATTACTTGGGGTCTAAAACCGTTATTTCTATAAGGCACATTTTTGGTCTATCAAAGTGTATATACCCTTTCTAGCCTAAAGGCTGAGGATATAAAAAGATAAAGTTCAAATATGGACTATATCGGTTAACTCCTTCGGGTACCTCCCACACAAAATTTCGGAAAAGTGCAGTTTAAGACCGCATCTCGAATCCTATTGACTTTCGTTGTAACAACTTGTATTCGCTGCCCTTATTACGACGGTGCAAGTTTTTTCAGGGGCAAGTCCATACTTCCTGAGAAGATAGCATGAAAGCTGCAAAAATCTGCTCTGACACCATGTGTTGTGGAAGGAGAGCGCGGTAACTCTCAAAATGTGGCAATCGTAATATTTTGGCCAAAGTTAAATCTAATTCTAAGATGGGCCTTTTCGGTCCACTCCTTTGGGTACCTCCCCCATAAAAGTTCAAAACTTTTCGCTTAAATGGTACGCACGATAACTCTCGAACGGATCAACCGATTCGAACCAAATTTTGGGTATCGTAATATTTTGTCCAAGCTTAGTTTGAATATGGGCCATATCGGTCCACCCCTTCGGGTACCTCCCCCACAAAATTTGTCTGTAAAATGGTGTGAACGATAACTCTCGAATGGATCAACCAATTTTGTCCAAACTCAGCTTAATTTCGAAGATGAGCCATTTCGGTCCACAACTTCGGGTACCTCCCTACAACAGTTCAAAATTTTTCTGTAAAATGGTGTGAACGATAACTCTCGAAGGGATCAATCGATTTGGTCCAAACTTTGCACATCGTAATATTACTACGAGACATGGATCAGGTTAGTATATGGACTATATATGTCAACTCCTTCAGATACCTTCCACACCAAATTTAGGAAAAGTGCTGGTTAGGACCTCCTCTCTGATAGTTTTGTTTTTTCTTGCAACAGTTTGCACTCAAGGCTCCTATTACAATGGTACAAGTTTTTTCAGTGGCAACTCCATACATCTTGAGAAAATGGCCCGAAAACTGTAAAAAACCCTTCGGTCAGCATGTGTAGTGGCTGGTGCGCACGACAACTCCCGAACCGAATACTGCGTTGGCACACATACAAACTGTGTCGTAATATTTCTTCGAATATTAGATAAAAGGTATTGCTTATAGGTCCACTTCTTCCGGTTCCAACCCCATAAAAGTTCGAAAATATTCCTAAAATGGTACACGAAATCTATAAACTGATTCATCAACGCCCAGGCGAACGGATGAAGCTAGAAACTTGAAATTTTTTGTGTGTGTTGTTGTTGGTGTGTAAGGGTGAGATAAGGCTGGGTTTTTGGAATTTCGATCTAGAAGAGTACTAAAAGGTACTAAATATTGTAAAGTGGTTTCGAGATAAGGAAATGGTTTTATAATTTCTTATTTATGCGTACAAAAAGTACTAAATGGTACTAAATTTGGTACAATTAGTATTTGAGTGAACGAAACTTGAAATTTGGAATTAAGATTGCTGTTGGAGTGTAGAATACATGTATGGAGGTAGTTTTGGAAATTTGTACTTGTGAGTACGTAAAGTACTGAATGGTACTAAATTTGCTACAATTTGGATTTGAGAGAAGTATGTATGTATGATCCCCGAAATTTGGAATCAAGATAGAGGTGCAATCCTGAAATTTGAAATTCAGATCACTGTTGAAATGTTGGATTGAGATATGGAGCTTTGGGAACTCGTACTAATGCGTACTAAATTTAGTAAAATGTAGATTTGAGCGAATGGATAGAGCTGGAATCCTGAAAGGTGGAATGAGGGCCACTGACGAAGAGTAGCAAAGATGGACCAAAGGTCGAAAAATACTAAATTGTACTTAATTTAGTACATTTTGTATTTGGGTAACGGATAGAGCTGGAATCCTGAAATTTGGAATGAGGTTTACTGATGAAGAGTAACAAAGATCCACCAAAGGGTTTTTGTAAATTCGAACTATTAGTGTACGAAAAGTATTAAATGGTACCAAATTTTGTTCAATTTGGATTTGGGTGAACGGATAGAGCTGGAATCCTGAAATTTGAAGTGAGGGTCACTGATGAAGAGTAACAAAGATGAACCAAAGGTCGAAAAGTACTAAATTTAGTTTGGGTGTACGGAAATTTGGAATGAGATCACTCTAAAATTTGAGATAGAGTCCGGAGTTTGAAAAATATATATTGATTCACTCAGTTTATGTTTACCGAATGTGGTTTCTAAATAAATCAAGCAGTCAAATGTGAAGTATCTTTTCAGCAAAAAAAAAATTTTTTAACGTTTTGTAAGGGAACTAGAAAACGTTGGCCTATGCGACAATTTTTTGTTCCTAGTGGGGAACAAAAAGGCCTGATTTAAGTATTCAAGGTACAAATTAAAAAAAATGGACAATATAGGTTTATTATACACTCCACGACAGTAGAATAGAACACCTACATTTTTGATAATGTTAGCTTATTTATCCCCAAGCTAATGATATGCATACTTTTGTTGGCAAGTTCATAAGCCCAAAATTCTGAAAAGCCCCTAAATCAAATGTGTTCTTCTTTGACACAGCGGTGCCGACGTTTTTCGGCAATTTACACACATACGACCCGAATGCATAGAATAAGCGTACGAAAAAGAGACAATGTTTTGATTTGTTTTTGTTTAGTAGCGTGCGTGCATAAAAACACACTAACACACAGTCATAAGTTGCCAATAGTTTGAATACATTCACATTTTGGGCTGTTCTCTTTTTGGTCACGTCTGCCCTAAATACATAAGTTTTTTAGGAAAGACGTGTATCAATTCACACAGGCTGAGGATATATCTATGTCGGTAAAGCCGACAGATACTTTTTTACTTGTTGCCAAATATATATGCCAGTGAGTAAACTGCACCTTCTCTATAAAGGGTGTATTAAGGGTGCGGGGGTTGTTGTTGTTGTAACAGTGTTTTATTATTAAGTTTGTATGTTCGTTCTCCTTTTCAATTTGGCTCTACCTCCAGTTCCAGGAAGTTGGCTACTTCTATGGGATGCAACCACAGATCCACTGGAGTCAGATGAGTAGGCTTGGCGGGGCAGTTGAATAGGTGCTTAGTATTGTGCGGACCCATGCCGCATACTGGGCAGATGTCTTGTACGGTGCGATCGATTCCCGCCCAATAGGAATTTAGGCGACTGCAATATCCTGAGCGTAATTGAGCCAAAACTACTCTGGTTTGTCGTGGCAGCTGACGCTCTTTAGCTGCGATGGATGAGAGATGAGCTCCGATGACTGCATTCACACAATTGGTCTGTTCCTTTACTTCTGAAAATGGTAAAACCGGCAAAAGTATTAAAAGTTGAAAACTGCTCCCATATGAATTGTATTGTGTCTGAAGTAAAGGAACGCTTTTCGAGTAAAAAGTTGTAAAACTGGAAGATTCTTGAACGTAAAGGAACAGGGCTAATAATTGCTTATGGTCTTAGCAACTGTGTCCGTGTGAATGCTGTTCAAACCTGCCTGATATGTCTGTTGATCTAGAGGTTCTCTCCTATATTGTTGGACCGTCGTCTCTAGAGCATGCCTGGGTGTATTGGTGGCCAGCAGATGGTGATTGGGATGGCTCTCACGGTAACACCCGAGCAAGTACTGCAACGATAGCATCTCATTATGTTGTCGTACTGGAAGAATCTTTGCCTCCTCTTGTAGATGGTCCACTGTAGATTTGAGGAGGCACCCTGTTGCTGTTCTCAGGGCGGCGTTCTGACAAATTTGAATCTTATCCCACTGCGTGTCACATAAATTCGGGCACCAAACTGGCGCCGCATACCTTACCACAGACCGACCTATCGCTTTATACGTGGTCAACAAGGTTTCTTTATCTGCACCCCAAGTGCTGCCGGCTAGGGACATGAGGACCTTGTTTTTACATTTCAGTTTATCGCAGATAGCTGTGGCATGCGCAGACATCGTGAAAGTGGTGTCGAATGTGACCCCTAGAATTTTGGGGCAGTTTGTGGTCGGAATTCTGTTACCATCGACCCTGATATTCAATTCTCTTCTATACTGCGACGTCCATGTGGTGAACAGATTGGCCGTCGATTTAGTGGCGGATATCTGCATATTCCTCGCTTGGAAAAAGGTGGTAAGATCGGTTAAATAGGAGTTCAGTCTTTCGCAGATGTCATCAGGGTAGGTACCTGACGCCAGGATCGTACAATCGTCCGCATACGTTACGATCTCAATGCCGTCTGCACGGGGGCGGAATACAGGAAAGGTTGATGTTAAACAGTTCCGGGGATATCACCCCTCCTTGGGGAACTCCCTGTTTCACTCTACGGGGCTTGGATTTCTTGTTCCGGAAATCCACATACGACTGGCGACCACACATATAGTTGATTATCCAACGTTTCAGAGGTTGTCTGCTCGATGTCCTCGAACAGCGTGGAGTGCTTGACAGTATCAAAGGCTTTTGATAAGTCAAGCGCCACCATCACTGTTCTATCACACGGCCGCTCCTGGTTGAGTCCTCGACAAATATGTGTGGAGATGGCGTGCAGCGCTGTTGTCGTGCTGTGCTGCTTACGGAATCCATGCTGATAGTCGGCAACTTGATAGCTATTTCTAATGCTGGGGAGGACTTCGCTACAAGTGACAAAAGCGAAATCGGCCTGTACGATTCACCTTTGCTGCCATCCTTGCCTGGCTTCAATAGCGGGACCATCCTGCCCATTTCCCAGACTTCGGGAACAATAAGAGTGGCTAGCGACAGGTTGAGAACTTTAGTGAGATACTCAACTCCCGGCTCATCCAGCTGTTTCAACATTACCATGGAAATTCCGTCAGGGCCCAACGCTTTAGATGATTTAGCGTTCCTGATGGCATTCGCAACATCATCCATTGTAAACTGTGGTGGTTAATCCTCTGCAGGAAGAGATCTAATGCGACGTAACACTCTTCTTTTCGCCCTGTCACTCTCGGGGTGCTCGACAAACAGTCGATTAAAGTAACTTGAACACCTTTTCGGGTCAGTCAACGTAACGTCGCCAAACGTGACTGAGGTCCTGTCATCCCTCCTTCCGGGGTTAGAGAGTGACTTAACCGTTGTCCACAATTTGCTTATACCGGCTCCAATGTTGCAACTCTTCAGATGATTTAACCACTTGTTCCCCTTATGTTCGCCGACCAGCCTGTTAACTTCCAGTGTCAGCTCCCTGACTCTGGGGTCGTAGTGGTTGGTTCGACGAAGCTTATCACGCTCATTTGCTAATCCCGTCGCCTCTGCTGGGAAATTTGGTCTTACTTCGGGTATTCGACCAGCAAGTATATGGCGAGCGGCTGCAGCATTGATGATGTCTCAGAACGTCCTTTCGGCTACCCGAACATCAGAAGGATTGGGCAATTCTCTGAAGCAGTGTTTGGTGAACTCTCTGAAACTCGGCCAATCAGCTTTCTCATGATTGACGAATGTGCGGCGTTCAGAGGTGATGAAATCGGGTGGTCTGCTGATGGAGACAATTATGGGGAGATGGTCTGATCCAAGGGAAATGACGGGTTGCCAGGTGACGTCATTTGACAGACCAGGTGACACAATGGTTATGTCTGGCGAACTGTGACACGCTCCTCCAATTCTGGTAGGGGCGTCCTCATTGACCGAGCAAAACGTAGAGCTATCAATCTGCTCAACCAGCGCTATACCTCTCTGGTCGTTTCCGAGGGCCGAAGGCCACATCTCATGATGCGCATTAAAGTCCCCCAGGACCAGACGATTATGACCTTCCAAAAGCGGGCTAATGTCAGGCTTATAATCTGAGATACAGCTATTTCTCGGCGGGATGTATACGTTCAGCAACTCTATCTCGGCAGTTCCACACCTGGCTGCTACCATCATACATTCCATGTACCGGTCATTAGAGGCAGGCTCAAGCGAGATAGGTCTGTATTGAACAGACTGGTGCAAAAGGAAAGCTAATCCCCCACATCGACATCTGGTGCGATCCTTCCTTATTACGTTGTAACCATCACAACGTACTGAGCTGTGGTCGTTCAGCATGGTTTCCTGCACCGTCGCGACCTTGATCTTCTTCCGATTCATAAAGTCCACTATTTCATTGATCTTACCTTGGAGCCCATTGCAATTAAATTTTAAAAAGGATGCATTTTCTGGGATTGGAACAACAACGGCTGACGACGAAGGAGTTTCGTGATTTGAGGACGACTCACTGGGGGCTGTGTTCGCGCAGGATGCAGCAACATAGTCCCTATCGTAGTCCCTCCCTTAAACGCACCCACTCCTGACCAGAGTACGTAAAAATACTTTAAATAACATTTCCAATCGTTTCGTTTCGTATTTTCCATAGGAACAATACAAAACGAAACATAACCCTCGTTGGCCGAGCTCGCTGTTTAGTTTTGTTTTGTTTATATTCGTGAGTGCGAGCAAAACGAAAAGCGAAAAGTACTCAACTCCACAAGAGCAGATAGAAAACGGAATAGTACTAAACACATGTGAATAAATCAAAAACGTTTGGTGGTTGATAAAATTCACTGTGGTGTGCTGATGCTATCTTATAGGTAGACAGCGGAATTTTATGCAACCCCTATTTTTGGTCCGATTCATGTAAAATTTTGATACTGGGCATATTTTTGGCTTCTGATTACATTGCAATCGAAACATATGACATATGCAAAATTATGCAAAATGCATAAATTTTTGCATATGCAAAATTTATGCATTTTACATATTTTCTTATGCAACAAATATTTCAATAATAGGTACAAAAATGTTTGTGTGTAAATTTTTTTTTTTGTTTAAAATTCTCTTCCGACACTTCAATAAAATAGAGAAATGTATAACCACAGCCACAACCTTCAAAATACCGAAAATCGGGGGGTATCGCTCTATGGGCACTATATGAAGCCCTGAACCTAAACCGACAAATTTTAGGTGGAAAGTTTTTTACCCCCAAGGAAGACTTAATACCAAATTTCAGCCATTTCGGAGGGATATTGAGACCACAACCCTCAAAATACCGAAAATGGGGAGGTACCGTTCTATGGGGGCTATATGAAGACGTGGTCCTATACCGTCAAATTTCACGTGGAAAATTTTATATCCACATCGAAGACAAAATGCCAAATTTTAGTCATTTCGGTGGGATATTGAGGCCACAACCTTCAAAATACAGAAAATCGGGAGGTACCCTTCTATGGGAGCTATATTAAGACGTGGACCTATATCGAAAATTTTCAGGTGGAAAGTTTTATACCCCCAAGGAAGACTTAATACCAAATTTCAGCCATTTTGGATGGATATTGAAGCCACAACCTTCAAAATACCAGAAATCCGGAGGTACCGTTCTATGGGGGCTATATGAAGACGCGAACCTATATCGAGAAATTTCTGGTGGAAAGTTTTATACCCCCAATGAAAACCAAATACCAAATTTTAGTCATTTCGGTGGGATAATGAGGCCGCAACCTTCGAACTACCGAAAATCGGGAGGTCCCATTCTATGGGGGCTATATGAAGACGTGGACCTATGCCGACAAATTTCAGGTGGAGTGTTTTATACCCCCAACGAAGACCAAATACCAATTTTCAGTCATTTCGGTGGGATATTGAGGCTACAACTTTTAAAATACCGAATATCGGTAGGTACCGTTCTATGGGGGCTATATGAAGACGTCGACCTATGCGGACAGATTTCAGTTGTAATGTTGCATACGCCTAACAAAGACTTAGTACCAAATTTCAGCCATTTTGGTGGGATTTTTAGACCACAAATCCTTGAATATATTTTTGCATATGGTTTTGCATATGCTCATTTTATGCATATATGTACAAATATGTCAAAATATGCACGATATGCAGAATATGCAAAATATGCAAAAATTTCTGGGCCTAATTCGTTTTATTTTGTAATAAAACGAGTTTCTGTCTAATCAGATTTTCTCTACGACCATCCTAACCATATATGCATTTGCATAGAATTCCGCAGTCTACTTATAGGGTTGTTAAGCAATCACATGTGTGTGTGTGTCTGAGTGTGTCATTGACAATACGCACGGCAAACGTTTCCCAAAACAACACGGCAAAGCATAAACGAAGTTACATTTCCGCAATCGTACGGTTTCCATCTTTTTACATTGAAAAGTTTGTGTTTTTGTTTTGGTTGTGAGTATGAAATGATTCAGAGAAGCTGAAAAGTTTGTGGCTTTGTGTGATTGGTACGGGAATCGTTTTATTTGTTTCCGTTCATTGCTCCTGACATCTATTGCATCTCACCGAAGATTGGATATGGGTGAAGATGCGGATGTGACAAACCGAGCACAAATATATTGGTCCTTGGTTTTCCTCCTTTCCGGCAAGGACCAAAAGTATCCGAGGCAGGCATTCCGGGATATGTTGCTGCCAACAGAGAAGAACGAAACAAATACAAATATGTGTACATTTAGGTGGCAGCAGCTGGCCGGAACGCTGATGTTGTGTGGTCCCGGGTCAATCCGGTACAGAGAACCCGCTGCCGTGGGATTGGGGGTCGTCAGCTTCAGTGAGAGTTGTTTTAGTTTTGCTCTGCTGTTTCATAGTATGTTACGTTTTGGAGGGATGCGTTAGCAGCCCAATGCCCAACCCAAGTTTTTATGGTTCTTATGGGGGGAAAGCGCGGCACATGTTAGCTAACTACCTTTAACGGGTGTTAAAAGCAACTCCCCAAGTGACAGCATGGTGAGGTCAGTGTCCACTTGATATGAAAGAAGGACCAAGATAAATTCTGGGCGTTGCCATGTTAAAGCCGGTCAGGGCCGTTGCTTGGTATCTTTCATCCTCTACGGCACATTACAACACAACACAGCCAGTTTACAAATTATGAGAAAATTAACCCCTTTATGGTGTTAATGAAAATGGTTCCAAAACCGTGTAATAAATTTTCCTATAATTATTCACTTGAACGACTCACATGTAGCTGTAAAGTCACATGTTGTCAAAAATATCCTGTCATTGCACTTTATATAATGTCTTATTTCAATTTCTTTAAGAGGCAATTTTCAGCAAAAATACTGCACTCATTCTGATGAAACCCAGAAGCAAAAAAGGCAAAAGAAGAATCAAATTGATTTCAAAACAGGCAAAACATTCCGCCATCAACAACGGTGAAGGTCAATACTCCTGAGCTTGCCAAAAAAATCGAACTAAAAGGGGATTGGCTTTTTGGAGACAAATACCTGCCAAAACGGTTAAATAATAATAAACAAAACGGGATTATTAAACTATAGAAAAAGAACAACGTCTGACCATCGACGATCGACAGAACGACCATCTCATTGAAATTCTTCAAGGAAAATTACAAACAAGTGAGGCAAAGAATGCCATCCATACCTTCTACGACTTTTTTCCAATTGCAATATGCCATTTCATTAGTTATTATCCAAACAATCATCCATCCAACGAGTGGGTGCATTGACAAAATTTTCAATTTGCTTTTATTTCGTTTTTATTTCAAGAAGTAATTTTCGCCACAAATTTATGGCTGTAAGAGCCAATGTTAAATACAAAAGAAATGAAATTTTTCATTTCTTGTCAAATGACAGCCTCAAAAAGAGTTATGTCGCAAAAACGGTAAGATGTTGGCTTAGCACATTTGTTGCCCGTCTGCTGTGTGAGTGTTTTTTTACAGAATTTCGGCATGTCGACACGCCAATATAACGTATTTCGGTTGAATTTATTTCCAAATGCGTTTACATGGCATAAATGGCATATCATCAGGCCACAGTCCGTATCTTGGTGTTGTTGCTGTTTCTGTATTTTTTGGTTAATATTCAAATCACAATTTGAACACCGCTTCACGTTTTAATGACCCTTTATATGCCGAAAGTGCTGTTGTGCTGGGTTCTGACTATGGCTTTTCGAACAACAGCAACAAAGCTGGAGAAGTACCTCATAAAATGTGATTCTTTTGGTACTTGAAACGCTTGACAATTCACTTAAGGAACTGACGAATGGGCAAAGCGAGTGACTTGTTTCGTTTTCTGTTTTACAACAAAAATAATGACATTTGTCAAAAACAATAATTTTATGGTGAGTAGAAGCGTGTAAATCATTAAAGATATGTTTACAATGCTATGTGCGCAATTTTTCTGTGATATCTGATTCCATTTGTATGGAACGAAGGCAATTTTTAAAGGATAATAAATGTGAGCTTCTTTCTGCCAGAAAAAAATATGAACAGATTCATTTTAATCTGCCGATATACACAATTTATGAATATTGTTACAAGCTGTTGGGACTAAGCATGCGAACTTCTAATCTGTAGCTAAACACACTACATATTTTGTCTAGTTCACAATCATTAGGGATTGTTTAAAGGCTTACGTGTACATTAGATATAAAATTTCATGGCCACTGGTTGAAGTTAACGCGTGCCACCCGAGCGATTTTTGTTTGGATAGTAATTTGTAAGGGGCCAAAGGCTCATTTCTACGAAAATTCTGGTCCAATCGATGAAAAAACTTTGCCAGTTCAATTTTAAATTTAGCTTCAATATCCATCCATATTCATTATACCCTCAGCATTTATGCTATATACATTTTAATACGGGCAAAATGTGCCTCATCGAAATAATGGTTTTAGACCCCAAGAATGTTTGCACAAAATCCATTTCAGACAATTTGGGGTTGATTTAGCCATTTCCGTCCATCTGTCTGGCTGGCTGGAGCGCACGATAACTCTCGAACGGATTAACTAATTTGATCCAAAAAAAACCTTTTCTAAGGGAAGGGTGCTTCTTAACACCCTTTTCTATAGAAAGGGTGTTTATAAAGACCCTTTCCTATAGAAAGTATGATTCTAAATACCCTTTGCTATGGGTGATTCTAAAGGTCCTTCCCTATAGAAAGGGTGCTTCTAAAGATCCTTTCCTATAGAAAAGGTGCTTCTAAAGACCCTTTCCTTTAGAAAGGGTGCTTCAAAAGACTCTTTCCTATAGAAAGGGTGATTCTAATGATCCTTTCCTATAGAAAGGGTGCTTCTAAAGATCCTTTCCTATAGAAAGGGTGCTTTTAAAGATCCTTTACTATAGAAAGGGTGCTTCTAAAGTTCCTTTCCTATAGAAAGGGTGCTTCTAAAGATCCTTTCCTATAGAAAGGGTGCTTCTAAAGAGCCTCTCATATAGAAAGCGTACTTTAAATTACCCTTTCCTTTATAAGGGTGTTTTATAAGGCCCTTTCCTATATAAATCGTGCTTCTAAAGGCCCTTTCCTACAGAAAAGATGCTTCTAAAAACCCTTTTCTAAGGGATGGGTGCTCTTAAAACCCTTTTCTAAGGGATGGGTGCTCTTAAAACCCTTTTCTAAAGGAAGGGTGCTCTAAAGACCCTCTCATATAGAAAGTGTGATTCTAAAGACCATTTCCTATAGACAGGGTGTTTATAAAGACCATTTCCTATAGACAGGGTGTTTATAAAGACCATTTCCTATAGAAAGTGTGCTTTTAAAGATTTTTTATACCCTCAGCATTTATGCTAACGAGGGTATATACACCTTCATGCGGGCAAAATGTGCCTCATCTATATAATGGTTTTAGACCCCAACTATGTTTGGACGAAATGTGTTTCAGACAATTTGGAGTTGATTTAGCCATGTCCGTCCGTCTGTCTGTCTGGTTGGCTGGTGCGCACGATAACTCTCGAACGGATGAACCGATTTGGTCCAAAATTTGGCTTTCGCAATATTTTGTCCAAACCTAGTTTAAGTTCGAAGATGGGTTATATCGGTCCACTCCTTCCGGTAACTCCCCCACAAAAGTTCGAAAATGTTCGGAACACTTGTGCGCACGATAACTCTTGAAGGGAGAAACTGATTTGGTCGATACTCTCCACATCGTGAATTTTTTACCAAACTTAGATGTGGTTCCAATATGGAATCAATCGGTCCACGCCTTCGGATACCTCCCACACAACATTTCGGAAAAGTTCAGTTTAGGACCTGCTCTCGAATCGCTTTGATTTTTGTTGTAACAACTTGTAATCACTGGCCTCCATACGACGGCACAAGTTTCATCAGGGACAAGTCCATACTTCCTGAGAAAATAGCCTGAAAGGTTCAAACAACCCCTATGACAACAGGTGAAGTGGTTCGAGTGCCGGATCAGCCGATTCGATCCAAAATTTGGCCTTCGTAATATTTTGTCTAAACTTAGTTTAAGTTCGAAGATAATCCATATCGGTTCACTCCTTCAGGTACCTCCCCCACAAAAGTTCAAAAATGTTCGGAAAAATTGTGCGCACGATAACTCTTGAAGGGACGGACCGATTTGGTCCATACTTTACGCATCCTAATATATCTACCAGATATATATTACTAAAAGTCGTGTGTTCGATTCCCCGGCCAGGCGACATCAAAAATTTCAACGGTGGCAAAATACCCCTCAGTAATGTTGGCGACATTTCCTGAGTATTTCAGTCATGTAAAACTTCTCTACATGTGGTGTCTTAGGACACGCCGTTCGGACTCGGCGATAAACAGTACGTCCCATATCATTGATCTAATATGAATCGGGGTGCACTCATTGATATGAGAGAAGTCTCCCTTGTCCCGTCTGGGATGTTTGTGAAACAATTATTACATTATTTAGAAATCGAATTCGTGTTAACATAGAAACAATAGAACATTATTCAGTACAATTTTTAGAATCCAGAACCTTAGCTCATTAGCTTGTTACAGTTTTAGCTCTACTTGTTCACCCAATGTCAATAGTATTACATGGGGAAACCTTTCATACATTTAAAGGTGGATTTTAATAAACATTCTGATCCAATCTCAACAGTGATCCTCACAACAAATTTCAATTATCGATTCACCCAATACCAGTGCTTCAATATTTAGTATTACTTAATACACCTAGTACATTTATTGTACGACCACTTCTAAAAATGAACCTGTCAAATAGATAATATACCTATTCCTTAGCCCAATACCAAATTGATTGCAACTTTGTACTTTTCACACACTAATTATATTATTCCAGCTTCATTGTTACGCCAACGTCAAATTTAATACCATTGTGTATTTCTCAATAAGTCAGCCAGTCCTAAGCCTAATTTCAGAATTTGTATCCATTTGAAAAAAATTCTTATCTAAACACCAACACCATCCCTCAACAACAATTCGAAATTCCACTTTATCCCTTCAACGCCAAACTGGTACCAAATCCAGTACCTATAACATGTATAAGTTAAAAAAACTACCGCCTTTTATCCAAAACATAATCCCAAACGCAATTTAGTATTTTTCGTATACATAAGTACGTACACATAGTATCGAATTTCACAATTTCAACTCTACTAATTTACACAATAACAGTTTAAACCAAATTCTGTGCCATTTTGTAATTTTGTAAGTATATCCACAACCACATCCATATCTCAACCCTACACATCAAGAGGATCTATAATACCAAATTTCCGAATTCCATCTCTATTCATAATACCATTAATACTTTTCGTATGAAAGTACGAATTTCAATAACTATCTCCAACAGTAATTCCAAATTTCAGGATACTACCCTATCCGTCCACCTAAAACTAAATTGTACGAAATTAAGTACCATTTAGTACTTTTCGTAACCATAAGTACGAACTTCCAAAACTATGTCAGTCCTACACTCCAACAGTAATCTAAAATTCAGGATTTCAGCTCTCTCCGTTCACCCAAATTGTACCAATTTAGTACCACTTAGTACATCCGTGCCCATAAGTACGAATTTCCAAAACTTCCTTAACCCTACACTCCAACAATAACCTTAACTCGAAATTCCAGGATTCCTGCTCTATCCGTTCACCCAAATATAGATTGTACTAAATTAAGTGCCATTTAGTACATTCCATACCCATAAGTACGAATTTCCAAAACTACCTCAATCCTACACTCCATAAGTAATCATAATTCCAATTTTCAGGATTCCAGCTCTATCGGTCCACGTAAATTTCAATTGTACCAAATTCAGTACTTTCCGTACACATAAGTACGAATTTCCAAGTCTAACTCAATCCTACAGTCCAACAGTAATCTTAATTCCAAATTTCAGGATTCCAGCTCTATTCGTTCACCCAAATCTAAAGTATACCAAAGTTAGTACCATTTAGTACTTTCCGTACCCATAAGTACGAATTTCCAGAACTACCTCAATCTTACACCCCATAAGTAACTTTATAAATTTCAGGATTCCAGCTCTATCTGTTCACCCAAATCCAAATTGTACCAAATTTAGTACATTTAGTACCTTCCGTACCAATAAGTATAAATTTCCAAAACTACCTCAATCCTTCACTCCATCAGTAACCTTAATTCCAGATTTCAGGATTCCAGCACTATCCGTGCACCCAAATCCAAATTGAGTACCATTTAGTACTTTCGTACAAATTTTCACAACTTGTTCAATCCTACAGCCCAATAGAAATCTTAATTCAATATTTCAAGATTCCAGCTCTGTCCGTTTACCTAAATTTAAATTGTACCAAATTTAGTATTTTCCGTACCCATAGGTACGAATTTCCAAGATTAACTCAATCCTACAGTCCAACAGTAATCTTGATTCCAAATTACAGGATTCCACCTATATCCATTCACCCAAATCCAAATTGTACCAAATTCACAACCGTTTAGTACTTTTCGTACGAATAAGTACACATTTTCAAAACTACCTCAATCCTATACTCTAACAGTAATAATAATTCAAAATTTCAGGATTACACCTCTATCCATTCACCCAAATACAAATTGTACCAAATTTAGTACTTTTCGTACACACAAGTACGAATTTCCAAAAATAACCCTCATATCTCAATCCTGCTCTTCAATAGTAGTCTTAATTTTAAAAATTCAAGTTTCCAGCTTTATCCGTTCACTCAAATCCAAATTGTACTAAATTTAGTACACTTTAGTACTTTTCGTACACATGAGAACGAATTTCCTTTCATAAACACCACCTCCCATCCTTTATTTCCATACCAAATTTTAAGATTCTAGCTATAGCCGTTCAAAATATACAACTGGTACTAAATTTTATAACTTTTAGTACTTTTCATAAACTTCTAGGTCGAAATTCCAAAAACCCTTTGGTACATCTTTCTAACTCTCCACCAGTGACCCTCATCCCAAATTTCAGAATTCTAGCTTTTCCCGTTTGCCTAATACAAAGGGTACCATATTTAGTACCATTTAGTACTTTTCGTACCCTTCAAGTTCGAATTTCCAAAAACCGAGCCTTATCTCACGCCTACATACCAACACCAACCTACACTTAAAATTTCAAGCTTCTAGCTTCATCCGTTTCGTCTGGGCATTGATTATAAGGCGGTCAGCCACACAAATAAGACAATTTTTAGTACATTTTAGTGCTTTTCGCATCCTTCTAGGACGAATTTCCAAAAACCCAGCCTTATCGATCACCTTCGCCCCAAGATTAACCCTCACACAAAATTTCAAGATTCTAGCTTCAGCCGTTTCGTCTGAGCGTTGATTATTAATCAGTCAGCCATACAAAAAACACCATTGTTAGTACATTTTAGCACCCTTCTAGGACAAATTTCCAAAAACCCAGCCTTATCGGGCACCTTCGCCACAAGTCTAACCCTCACCCAAATTTTCAAGATTCTAGCTTCAGCCGTTTCGTCTGAGCGTTGATTATTAATCAGTCAGCCACACAAATGTTACCTTTTTTAGTACATTTTAGTGCTTTTCGCACCCTTGTAGGACAAATTTCCAAAAACCCAGCCTTATCGAGCACCTTCGCCCCAAGACTAACACTCACACAAAATTTCAGGTTTCTAGCTTCAGCCGTTTCGTCTGGGCGTTGATTATCATGCGGTCAGCCACACAAATTTGAAAATTTTTAGTACATTTTAGTGCTTTTTGCAATTTTTAGTCCATTTTAGTGCTTTTCGCACCCTTGCAGGACGAATTTCCAAAAACCCAGCCTTATCGAACACCTTTGCCCCAAAACTAACCCTAACACAAAATTTCAGGTTTCCAGCTTCAGCCGATTCGTCTGGGCGTTGATTATTAGACGGTCAGCCACACAAATTTGAAAATTTTTAGTACATTTTAGTGCTTTTTGCAATTTTTAGTCAATTTTAGTGCTTTTCGCACCCTTGTAGGACGAATTTCCAAAAACCCAGCTTTATCGAGCACCTTCGCCCCAAGACTAATCCTCACCCAAAATTTGGGAATTCTAGCTTCAGCCGTTTTGTCTGGGCGTTGATTCTTAGTCGACCCCCACACAAATTTGACAATTTTTAGTACATTTTAGTTCTTTTCGCACCCTTGTAGGACGAATTTACAAAAACCCAGCCTTATCGAGCACTTTCGCCCCAAGACTAATACTCACACAAAATTTGTGAATTCTAGCTTCAGCCGTTCCGTTTGGGCGTTGATTCTTAGTCGGCCCCCACACAAATGGTTCCATTTTTAGTACATTTTAGTGCTTTTCGCACACTTGTAGGACGAATTTCCAAAAACCCAGCCTTATCGAGCACCTTCGCCCCAAGACAAATCCTCACCCAAAATTTGGGAATTCTAGCTTCAGCCGTTCCGTTTGGGCGTTGATTCTTAGTGGCCCCCCCACACAAATGGTTCCATTTTTAGTACATTTTAGTACTTTTCGTACCCTTCTAGGACGAAATTCCAAAAAACCAGCCTTATCGAGCATCTTCGCCCCAAGACTAATCCTCACACAAAATTTGGGGATTCTAGCTTCAGCCGTTTCGTCTGGGCGTTGTAGATCTGTCAGTCATCACATTACTCTTTTACATATATAGATTACCTCTGTTTGAAATATGCATTTCGAAAATGCCAAGTTTATGTAGCAAAAACTACGTTTTGGCGATTTAAAAGCAGCAAAATGTAATACTTTTCACCTGTCTCTTAAATTTTAAAAATATGTTCAAATTTAACACTGTGTTACACAACACAACATACGACTTTGCTATTTTGGCTCGTTAACCCTATCAAGGCAGATTATCAAAAATATGTGTTTCAATTTTTCAATTAAGACCCGTTTTTTTCAATCTTGCCCCAACGTGCGTCGCATGGGGGCGGTGAATACAAGTTGTAACAACAAAAATCAAAACCTACTCTCGAGACCCTAAACTGAACTTTTCCGAAATCTTGTGTAGGAGGTACCCGAAGGAATGGACAAATTTTGTCCATATTCGAACCTGATCTACATATATCTGGTAGATATATTAGGATGTGCAAAGTATGGACCACATCAGTTACTCCCTTCAAGAGTTATCGTGCGTACCCGAAGGAGTGGACCGATATAGCCCATCTTCGAGCTTAAACTAAGTTTGGACAAAATATTACGAAAGCCAAATTTTAGACCGAATCGGTTGATCCATTCGAGAGTTATCGTGCTCGTCCGGACAGACGGGCGGACATTGCTAAATCGATTCCAAATTGTCTGAAACGGATTTCGTCCAAACATATTTGGGGTCTAAAACCATTATTTCGATGAGGCACATTTTGCCCGTATGAAAGTGTATATGAAGAAAAGACAAAATTTTTTAGTTTTCCATAAAAAAAAAATTAAAATTTTTTTTTTAAGCTACATGAACGATTTTTGGTACATAGATTGGGAAAAAAATGCCATTCTTAAATCTGTTCGTGATACTAATTTTGGTTGTTGCGCGCAAAAGTTATGGCGGTTTCAATTCTGATAAAAAGAAAAAAATCTTTAAAAGACTCTAATCATTATATTGAGAAACTCTCTTAATTAGGGGCTCCCTACATACTATATGTTTACTGAGGTCCCATAACTTTAGTGAAAAAGTTGTGCATTTTCGCGGAAATTAGGAAATAATTCTAAACAATTGGTAGTTTGCAACTTGTTTTAATAAAATTCAACCTGCTTATGCCTCTGAAAAATATATAAAAAATATGTACGTAATCTATACATCGCGAAGATTCAAATGAAACCAAAACTATACAAATCCGTTTAGTGGTTTTCAAATTATAGCGAAAACAAAAAAATATATTGAGGAAATTTATAAAATTTTTGTAAGAGAAAATATTTATTAAAATTTATTTTGTGAGTTAGTAGAACAAAATGTAAGAAAAATAGGTCGGAGTTTTTCTTCTATTTTAGTTAAATTTCACGCAATAAATCACATTTTTTATTCTACTCACTTCTCGAAAACAAGCTAACATCTAGCAGAAGATATGGATATCTTTCAAATAAATGTTGGGTTCCTTTAAATGGGGTATAATCTTGAAATAAAATTGTATCGGGTAATGTTCATTTTGAAATGCATGTAAATCGCGAAATCCTCAAAATCACTTGATGCGCATGCGGTTTTCGAATACAGCGAATTCTTCTCTTTTAATTTGTACACATTTGCCAGGATTTAGTTTGGCCGCTAAGATGTAGCATCGTCTGCAGTTTAGTGTGCAACAAACTGTATAACGCTTATATTTTGCACAAAGTGCACACACTTTTTATGCGCATCCGATTTCACTATCAACCGTGAAAAAATACATCGATCTAAACATATTTCCATAAAATCCATCAAGAACCGTGGATGTAGCTTCACACAGTATTTTTTGGATAAATCGGATACAGCTCCCACGCCACTAAATTTTTCAAACCGCTGTTTTCGCACAAACGCGAGTGATGATTCACTTTCTTCATTGAAATGGAAACGATCCACATAAAACGCGAATTAGTCAGCGATATTTTGAAAAACATTTTTCGCAAATTTTTCACTTTTTGCAGTAGCCATTTCCGCCGTTCTAGTAGATGGATTTTTATGATCTGTGATTCATATGATCCGGATCGTCGAAAAACTAAAATATCGCGGGGTACCAGCACACTCAAAACGATATTGTAAATACTGTACCCAAAAAATAGGTTTTTTAGAAAAAATATCACACTAAATTTTGGCCTTTGGCAGTAGATTACTCTGCTGCTGTGTGGGCTACATACTCAATATACATATCAGATTATGCGAAATCGCGAGTTCTTTAATCCTATAATTGGTTTTTCGCAATATCCGAATGCGCGTCCCAGTTACATAAAAAATACAAAAAACACCTGAAATCCGGCTTCAAAATGTCAGCATCCATAAAAGGTGGATGCAGTGGAAATTTTGGAAAGTGATACATTAGAAGTGTAATCTTCATTTTGTATTCTCCTACTTTTACTTTGGACAGATGTCCGTCATTTGAATGGTTTAATCAGAAATCGAATAGCAATGTAAAAAACCTGTTTAGATTCAACGTGTTTTACCTATGTTTTTTCCTTTACGCGGTCGTAACTACCACGTAAATTAAATTTTTTTGCTAAATTTTTGAGCTTTGTACAAAAACATCTAAAATAATCCAGCAATAGTCATAGTTACTGGTAAACTACAATAGTTCGCGTATTATAATAGTGCAAACCTTGGCTTCATGGAAACTAAAAAATTTTGACTTTTCCTCATATACCCTCGTTAGCAAACAATGAAACAGTGAAATTTATTTTGTTTATTTGTTGTTATGTTTACGCAGAAATGTTTGTTTTTTGACATTGCTGTCAGATATACTATTTTCCGTTCCTTTACTTTTGTGCAAAACTTTTTACGTGAGAGCAATTTTGACAGTTCTCTCTTTTGCTACTTTTACTATTAAAAAAAGGTAAAGGAGCAAAGCTTATGTGTCCACTTGACAGCATCGTTTTTTTGTGTCCATCATCCTGTACGTGTCGTAAGATAAAACTATAAGAAGTATTTAATTCAGATGTATTTAGTAAGATGTAAACGACCACCACCATCGGAATGGAATGTAGGACATTAAATCTTCGCCCAATTTAATTTCACCAATCATAAGAATCAAATATAATCCAGCTTAATTTCACCCCCAAATTGTGGGAGTTGGATAATTGCAATATTCCGTTCGGGTGGATTATTTTACATGGCCACGATCAATTTGTGTTTAACGATGCATTCAATTTAAGTGGCTTACGGATGTATTGAGATTTTATTTCCGTACATGATGGCTGAGTGACAACAGCAGCAGCAACAACAACATAATGTTGTAATATCTCCACTTACAGCAAGAACAAAAATTAACATCAGCAGCACCAACAAAAAAACCGAAGACAGACAGGAGATATATTCAATCTTAAACAAAGGAGTTTCAATCAACAAAAAGAACAACAATAGCACCACAGCATGATATTGGAGAATAAAATAAGGAAGATGCCACAAAGTAAACAAATTGAACAAGCCAAGTGCGAAACAACTTGACCTTGCGTCTTGGCTGATGATGATACACCTTAAATGGTTGGTTAATTGTGTGTTCCTCTTTTTGTTGTTTTTCCCAATTCAATTGCAATAAAGAAGATAAAGACTCTGCTGAGGAGGCGATGAATTAAAGCCTAAACAGAAGAAAACAAATTGCGTTCGTCAAGGCATCATTTACACGATCAACAACTGCTTGGACATGTTGGAGTGCTGACTAAGATTTTATCTGCTTGGTGTATGATGTTTTTTTGTGTAATAACCCAAAACTTCAGCATAATTCATCGATATTCATAAGAATTCTCTTATTCAATTGAAGAGTTCTAGAAACAAAAAACAGTTTACGTGTTGTGATGAGCCACTTATGTGTGGGGATATCTGAACATCGAAGAGTAGTCATAAAACTCCTCAATGATTCAAACAAAGTTCAGGGTAACTGTATCGCAGTTCGACGTGACAAATTTGCAACAATAATGTGGTGGTGGGTGCCACCGACAATCGTGAAATGGTCACAATGACCGCCTGTCCGTAAGTACATTTCCAATTGTGGTCAAACGTAACCTCAACGTAAAGTGGGTTTCCATTTGTGAGTATTGCCATCATGTAAAACATCTTTAAAAACCGCTTTCCCTTCAGGTTATGATTTTCTAATAATGTTTAAATATTGTTTAATAATAAATAGATAATCAATTGTTTATGATAAATCATCATAAGTACATAATTACAAATATAAGTAAGCATAAGTCCGTACATTCTCCTGCATTATTTAATCCAATTATAATTGAGCAAACTTGACAAAGTCAATTTGTAATCGATAGTCTGTCTGTCTGTCTCATTGCAATATAACAACATCGATTTGTGCTATCAGCAACTTTGATAAATCGCCTAAATGCCAAATCACTGACTGACCATTCACACAATTTAATTGAACATACATACTTGCAACGTATGTATGTATGTTTGTATGTATGCATGTGTGTACATACGATTCTAACATGCAAAACATTAATTTATTGACACATTTACATGCGCTCATAGACATTCACGGTGACAAATTATGCATTAATCACCCTAAAGGTGACAATGCCATTGATTTATGGTGAATTTACCGACCAGCTTTATTTTCTGTTGCTGCTTTGACAGTATCAAATTGCACTTCCTATCCTGCATTTAAATAATTTTCAAAAATAATCATGACAGTTCATGTTGCAGGGTGATTTTTTTAATTTATTTTACTTTTTTCGCATAACCTTAGATAAAAGAAATAAATTCTAATTCCAATCACGATTAAAAGTGAATCATTAAATTTTTTTAATTGGAAATCTGATAACTATGAAGAATGCTTCAGAGAACGCTTCGCAAATAGAATATCGCCAGCTTCAAATGAAACCATTTTTTACGAACTTATGAGAAATATTTTATACCATGTAAAAATAAATAAACAAGTCTTAAGTTCGGAGGGCCGAATTTGTTGTGCCTTCCACCATGAAATATTCAGAGATAATATGGAATAATTAGTTATCTTACTATATACCCAGGGTTACCAAAACGTTTTCCTACAACATGATACAATAAGAAGGTAGCAGCAACTGCTGTTTTTGGTAACATAAGATGTCAAAATTTTACATAAATTCAATGCAATTGACACATTATGTTACCATCAGCTGGGCTCATTGTATCATGACCTACAGTATAGGCCAAAATTAAAGCAGTCCCTCAGTACATTTTTTAAAATGATAATTTATTTAAGAAAACAAGGTTTATTTTTTAAATTAATTTATATCGTTACTAGCTGACTCGGTCCGCGTTGCTGGCCCGTTTTTAGTTTTCCGTGTAAACATTTATAACACATCTACATATTTATATATGTACACATTTTCACATTCAATTCGAATCATTTTAGTTGTAATTCGAGAATTCCATTTTTAGTTCGTAACATTTTATTTGTAATTCGAAAATTGCAATTGTAATTCGAAACATTTCAATTGTAATTCAAATTATTCCATTTGTAATTCGAATTATTCCATATGTAATTCGACTTATTTTACTTGTAATTCGAATTATTTTATTTGTAATCCGAATTATTCCATTTGTTCCTTTCCTTTTTATAAATGGAATAATTTTATAAATGGAATAATTCGAATTACAAATGGAACAATTTAAATTACAAACCAAATAATCGAATTACGAATGAAATGTTGCGATTTTCGAACCGAATTGATGTAACTATGCATTCCTCTTGAAACTTCATAAAATAAATTTTTAGCAAAACTCTCATGTAATTGTATCTCCAGATTTAAAATAGAAAATTCTTTTAATTATACCCTCCACCATAAGATGAAGGGTATAACTAACTTTTTGTTTCCCTTTCTAACACTTCGATCAGAATAAAAATGAGCTAATGTAGCGATGTTCTTCAGCTGAAATCAAGATACAGCCCGCAATATTTAACATTGAACTTTGTAATAAATTTCTCCTAGGATGTTTGGTATTGGAAATGGGTTATACCGGTCCACGTTTTGATATAAACCCCATGGAACTGTACCACCCGATTTTCGGTGTTCGCCAATTAATGGGATTTAGTCTTACTTGGGGTATAAGCATTCCCATTCTGTGTCCAGTTTTTGATAAAGCACCCGATGTTGGTTATTTGCAAGATTTTAGCCAAATTATTAAACTGAAATGGCTATAATTTGGTTTGTTGGGGGTGGTAAATAATTATGCAGAGTATTGTCGCTACAGGTCCACTTTTTGGTAAAGCTCCCATAGAACGATACCTCATGAATTTCAATAGTAAAGAGGTTTTGCCTAATTTTCCCACCGAAATGGCTCTTGTTGGTCTCCGTCGGGGGTCGTAAACATACCTGCAGAGACTTGTCGGTATAAGTCAACGTTCTGATATAGGTACCATAGAACAGTTTGGAGGTTTCCCACCGTCATGGCTACAATTTGGTATTTAGTCCCTACTTTCTGCATTACCAGTAAGCTGAATAGTAAAGGGTTACTTCTTGAAATTTTTAAAAGGAAAAATTACATTGTGGTTATTGTTTCGACTGTAGTCCTTGGCAATATTTGGTTTTCTCCGTCATAATTGTTCATAAAGAAGACCTGCTCACCTAGGGACCTAGCTGATCCGGTTCCGCGTTGCTGGCCCGTCGTTTTGGATTTCCATGTAAGCATTATCAACAATTTATCTATCTAATATTGATACCTCTAGATATTCGAACCGAATTGACGTTATGTCGATGTTTTGGTATAACCATACAATGGTATCTCCAGATGTAGAACCATACAATGGTATCTCCAGATGTAGAATAGAAAGTTACTTAAATTATAGCTTCCACCATACGATGTTTAAGGGTATAATTAACTTTGTGATTCTGTTTGCAACACATCGGAATATTCATCGGAGAACCTATAAAGTATGTATAGATTTGTGATCAACATAAAAAATAAGTCGATATAACGATATCTATCTGTTGATATCAAAATACAGTTCTCGATATTTAACATAGAACTCTTCAAAATGGTACAGAAGTTTCTATTTATTACTCGTAGCATGTTTGGTATTGAAAAGTTATTATATCAGTCCACATTTTGATATAGCCGCCATACCACTGACCGCCCGATTTGCAGTATTTTCAAGGTTTTAACAGCATTATCTTACCGAAATGACAATAATTTGGTATTTAGTCTCCCTTGGAGGCATAAAATATTTCTGTAATAAATTATCGACATAGGTGTACGTTTTGATAGAGCTAGTCTAAAACGGTACCTCCCGAGTCTCGATATTTTGAAGGTTTTAGTCTCGTAATCCCACAGAAATGGCTATTAATTGTTCAGTGTGGCTATAAAATATAGAATATTCGGTAGAGGTCCAGGTTTTGTAAATAGTCAGCGCTAGATTTCTAATTTCGGTATTTGTTTGTGTATAGCCACATTATTCATACGAAATGGCTATAATTGGTACTTAGTCTCCCTTGGGGGTATAAAACATTTCTGCAGAGAATTATTGGGATACGTCCACGTTCTAATACATCTACCATAGGACTGTACCTCCCGAGTTTCAATATTTTGTAGTTTTTAGAGTCATTATTCCACCGAAAAGGCTACAATTTGGTGTTTAGTCTCCGTTATGGGTATAAAACATTACCGGTAGAAGTTGTCATGTGGACCCCATTGAACGACACCTTCCGGTTCTTGGCATTTCCAAGGTTTTAGCGGCATTATTCAACATTATTTGGTATGTAGTCTCCTTTAGAGGTATCAATTATTTTAGCGGAGAATTGTCGGTAAAATTCACGTTTCCATATAGCCCCCATGAAAACGATTCCTACCGATTTTTGGAATTTTTTTTTCAACCGAAATGTCTGAAACCTGATTTCAATATAATTTATGCTGGTGGGTAACGTCGTTTTTACTTGTTGTTAGCAAAGTGCTGTTTCATTGAGCACGTTATTATTTTACACTTTTAAACATGAAACATCGGTGATTCATAAAAAATGACTTCAAAATGCTAGATGCATTTATCTAGACTCTGCTGTATTTCAAGCCCTTAAGTTAATGTTCACGGCGTGTTTGTTGCCCCCTTATTAAATTAGTGAATCTGATCAGAAAGAATAAAGTTTTCAAAAATTGGACGCAATCTCGATATTCTGATTCAAAAAACCCATTATTGACAGAGGCCACAATTACTATTGTTTTTACTAATACGTCTAATAATCCCTGAGTTTCGCGATTTGTTAAAACCTGTTATGGGAGAGGTGCCCCATCCCCTCCATTTTCTGTATTCTACCACCTTATGAACCTGCACACACGGAAGTCTAATTTAGAACATCATGTCAGTCTTAAAGAATTTATATACATTCGTTGTTTTAGTGACCATTTCACATTTTTAGATGTTCCAGTTATTTAACCATCTCTGAAAATACGTTTTGCCTGATTTCTCTATCATTTTTTTGGAATTTCGATCACGCAGCATTTTACATTATCGAGGTTGTACTGTATTCCAAAATGTGGGTTGATCGCGTTTTCCCACTTACAGTGTTTATAGCGTTTGTGTAGTCACTCTTACTAAAATTAAGGATATTATCTATAATAATTCATTTTTGAAAAATTGGGCTGACCGCGATGCTCCACTTCCGAGATGACCATTCAGGATCGGGGCAGTATCTACCATAGTATTGCAAGTAGTTTTTAAACAATACGTTCAAAAATATCCCTAATTTCACGTTTTCTTAAAAAATTTTGTGGGGGAGGTACCCTGGTCACTCCACTGACCAATATGAAAAATAGCTAAAAACCTATTCTCAGACCTAAAAACTCCACATACAAAATTTCATCGAATTCGGTCCAGCCGTTTCCGAGGAGTTTAATTTCGAACATCATGGCAGACTCGAAGAATTTTATATATATATAGATTATTGAAAAAAAAAAACACAAACTTAGGGAATTCTGAATTTAATAAAAGTAGTACAAAAAAACAATTAAGTCGCAAATATACTTAGAGAAAACTAAAGAACTCCCAATTTAAGGAAAAAACAGAAAAATCAATACGTATACCTAAAATGTCAGACTGGAATTCGAAATTTTTTCTCGGGCAAGGGATTGGGAAATTAATGGAATAATCGATCGATTCAAGTATCATAACGTATTAAAAGGTGTGATGTTGGTTTTTGCCAGGAAGATAACGAGCCAAAATATGTGGTTAAGGAGTGATTCTAAAACAATTCGACAGAAGTTCTCCATTAGCCTGCCCAATTTCTTGATCTTAGCTCTCGATTGGGATTTGTGGGAGATCGTTAACTCAAATATCAACCGAAAAAATTGGAAAACAGCAAAAGTAGCCTGGGAACCAATACCACCTGGAATACTTAATAATTTAATATCCTCTATGTGTCATCCAGAATAAAGGATTATATTGATTTACCTGATTTTTTTGTTCCCTTAATTGGGGATGCTTTATTAGTTGTGTCCACTAATATTTGCGACTTAAACAGCCTGTTCATGTATGTCGACCGAAAGGTTGTTTGCGCTTCGGAAGTGGAAAAAAATCATTTTCTGTTCATGTAAACGCCTTCGAAACGAAAATCCATGTGACCGACAAGCCATACGAAATAACACGTAAACGTACACTTTTCCATTAAATTTGGGTTTATGTATTTCGAAAGGACTGTCTCTTACAGAAAGAGAATGTCAAAACCACTCACTTGCTTTGTAGCTGCCGAGTAGAACGTAAACTCGCGAATAACACCGAAAATCTTAAAACAAATTTATGCAACACATTCTTGAAACAAAATAAAAATTTTACAGATACGATTCAATGGCGCTTTCATTCATTATTTTGAAGAAATCAATTAAATAAAATAATTCAAAATACCGACACATTTTATTTTTCAAACAAAACAAATCACACATATTCCAATATTTTTATGTATATTTGGATTTTGTTTTCATTTCTCATTTGGCTCTAATTTATGAAACATAGTTGTACAAATGTACATTCAAATTAGTAGTATTTCGCATAGGATACGTAACGGCAGTCGCACGATAGTTTGCGAAATACATGAACGCATTTTTAGACGGAAGTGAGTGCCTGCTTTACTTTCGTACAGGTTTCCGTGCGACATATATGAACAGGCGGAAAATGTTTTTGAATTATACCCCCAGTTTATGTATTTCGAAACGAAAATGTGTGCGCATGAAAGACACCCAAACTTTAGTTTTTGAAATACTATTTCATTTGCTTTTGCTTCAAAACAAAAAACAAATTTGAAATACACACTCAAATTTGGTAGTTTTTCTTCCGCATTCGTTTTCTTATCGACATACATAAACAGGCCCTTCTTAGGTTTGTGTTTTTCAATAATAAATCTATAAATAAATAAAAAAAGATGTAAATAAATAAAAACAAAAATACAAAAAAACAAGTAAAAAAGTGTGAGATATATACCCTCAGCCAATGTGAAGCGAAACTTTCACTTCTGGACAGATCGAATGTATTTAAGGTCTCTTCAGAATTTTGTGGCCCTTGTTGGACATTTGAACTTGCCGACAACAATGTGGATTAGGAATTAACTGCACTAAGACACAAATGTTGAACATTTGTAGGGCAGGTACTCTAGTAGTAGTCCTTGCATTTTAGTGACATTTTTTAAATATTGTGGAAAGTTGTGGACCGGTATTGCCAATGAAACTTAGTTTGGAGATAATATGACGAAGACCAAATGTTGGACCAAATCGATTGACCGCCACATATGGTGACATAGATGTTTTTTATACCTTTCGTGCTGTTTTCCCAAGAAATATGGACTTGCCCCTGAAAAAAACTTTTACCGTCGTAATATAGGTAGCGAATGCAAATCGCTTCAACAAAAATCAAAGTGATTCGAGAGCAGGTCTTAAAGTAAACTTATCCAAAATTTTGTGTGAGAGGTACCAGAAGGAGTAGACAAATACAGTCCATATTCGAATCTGATCTATATCTGGTAGACATATTAGGATGTGCAAAGTATGGATTACATCGGTCACTCCCTTCAAGAGTTGTCGCGCGCAAAATTTTTCCGAACATTTTTGAAGTTTTGTGGGGGAGGTACCTGAAGGAGTGGACCGATATAACCCATCTTCAATTTTAAACTATGTTTTGATAAAATATTACGAAGGCCAAATTTTGGACCGAATCGACAGATCCGTTCGAGAGTTATCTTGAGCTCCAACCACTACACACGCTGTCATAGGGGCTTCTTGCACCTATCCGGCCATTTTCTCAGGTAGTATGGACTTGCCCCTTATGAAACTTGTACCGTCGTATGGGGGGGAAGTGAATACAAGTTGTTGCAACAAAAATCAAACCGATTCGGAAGGCCGAAATTTTGTGTGGGAGGTGCCCGAAGGAGTGGGCCGACTGAGTCCATATTGGAACCTCACCAAAGTCTGGTAGAAATTTCACGATGTGCAAAGTATGGACCAAATCGGTTACTCCCTGCGAGAGTTATCGTGCCCACAAATTTTCCGAACATTTTGGAACATTTGTGGGGGAGGTATCGGAAGGAGTGGACCGATATAGCTCATCTTCGAACTTAAACTAAGTTTGGACAAAATATTACGAAAACCAAAATTTGATCCGAATCGGTTCATCCGTTCGAGAGTTATCGTGCTCTCCAGCCAGGCAGACAGACAGACGGACGGACATTGCTCAATCGACTCCAAATTGTCTGAAACACATTTCGTCTAAACATACTTGTGGTCTAAAACCATTATTTCGATGAGGCACATTTTGCCCGTATGAAAGTGTATATCACGAATATTGTCAATTATTTCATATTCCATTTCAGAAAAAAAAGATAAATTTTTTCGCGCTACATCAACGATTTTTGATATGTAGGTTAAGAAAAAAAATTCCCAGTACGAATTTGGTCGCGAGCCAATTTTTGGTTGTTGCGGACAATAGTTATGGCGCTTTTATTTCGCTTTTAAGAAAGAAAATATTATAAAAACGCTAATTATTTTAATGAGCACAATTGTTAATACTTCAGCGAGTAGATTGCATAATACCTGCAAAATGTTACACAGAATTCGCGGAGTGTACATAAAATTGATAAATTATTGAATTTAAGTCAACTTTTTTCATAATAAATACCCATTTAGCGGTCATAAAATTACATAAAAATTTGTTGTGGATCAGAACTTCACGGCGATTCAAATGAGACTACAATCATACAGATTGGTGTTATAGTTTCGATGTTACCGCCAAAATAAGCACATATTTTGGTCAAAAAATTATATTTTGTTTGAAGAAATATTTTTTCACATGCATTATGTAGTAGAAAATATTGTAAAAATCTATAGGAATACTTCTTTCATTTTGCTTAAATCTCCCAATAAAATAGACGGATTTTGCTTTATTGACATTCATATTAAAGCTTTCCTATTAGGGAAGATAATTGGGTTGATGAGGATATATCTCATAGCTTCTGAAATGGAAATAGAGGTCAAATAACCCATTTTAATTTTCAAAACCAATTTTAGGTGAATTTCATACATTGGAATTTTGCGTAACTCGCGTTTTAGTGGATGGATTTTCACGAGGAATGATTTATTGGATCCGGAACGTAAAAAAAAAACTAAAATGTGCAATGGAGTACGAGGTATTCCAGAGACAATTGCAAATATTAGACCCGAAACATATGATTTTTAGAAAAATGTTCGCACAAAATTTCCGCATTTGGATGCAGATTTCTATGAAGCTGTGCAGACTACATTCACAATATACGTATCAAATAACTCAGAATCGCAAGTATTACAATCCGATATATGATTTTTTGAAAAACCTGTTTGCGGAATGAAATTAGAAGAAAATTTCAAAAAACACTGTAAATCTGGCTTCAAAATGTCAGCATCATTTAATGGTAGAAGCAGTTCATATTTTGAAAAGTAGTACATTAGTGAGATTATCCTTATTTAGTTCATTTCTACTTTTACTTTGACAGGAAAATCGAGAGAAGTGTGGTTTACTCACAAATGGAGAGAAAACAAAAAAAGACATGTTGGCTTCAACCCATTTTTACCAATTTTTATACCATCAGCCTTTAGGCTAAAGAAGGTATTTACACTTTGATACGACCAAAAATGCGACCCAAGTATGTTTGTACGATATCCGTTTCAGACAATTTTGAGTCGATCTAGCAATGTCCGTCCGTCTGTCTGTCTGTCTGCCTGTCTGGCTGGTGCGCACGATAACTCTCGAACGGATCAATCGATTCGGTTCAAATTTTGGGTATCGAAATATTTTTTCCAGATTTGATTTAAGTTCGAGGATGGGACATATCGGTCCACTCCTTCAGGTACCTCCCCCACAAAAGTTCAAAAATGTTCGGAAAAATTGTCCGCACGATAACTCTTGAAGGAAGTAACCGAATTAGTCCATACTTTGCACATCGTGACATTTCTACCAGACACAGATGATGTTCCAATATGGACCCTATTGGTCCACTCTTTCGGTTACCTCCCACACAAAATTTTGCTTAAGTGCAGTTTAAGGCCTGCTCTCGAATCGCTTTGATTTTTGTTGCAGCCACTTGTATTCACTACCCCCATTACGACGATATATTTTTTTACTTCCTCCGAAATCAGCACAAAAACTGCAAACAACCAATATAATACCATGTGTCGTAGTAGGAGCGCACGATAACTCTAGAACGGATCAACAAATTTGGTTCAAATTTGGGGTCTTTCAATATTTTGTCCAAACTTAGTTTAAGTTCGAAGATAGACCATATCGGTCCACTCCTTCCGGTACCTCCCCCACAGAGGTTCAACATTTTTCGCCAAGATTGTGGGCATGATAACTCTAGGAGGGAGTAACCGAATTGAGCCAAACTTTGCTATTGGTAATATTACTTTCAGGTATAGATCGGGTTCTAATATGGACTATATTGGTCCACTCATTTGGGTACCTCCCACACAAAATTTGGAAAAAGTATAGTTTAACAACTCCTCTCTGATCTTATTAATTTGTGATGCAGCAGGTTGCACTTGCGGCCCGTGTTACGCCGTTGTAATTTTTTTTTCGTGGACAAGTCCATGTAATTGTTCCACAAACGTCCCAGATGGGACAAGGGAGACTTCTCTCATATCAATGAGTGCACGCCGATTCATATTGGCTCAATGATATGGGACCTACTTTTTATTGCCGAGTCCGAACGGCGTATCTTACGACACCACTTGTAGAGAAGTTTTTCATGGCATAAATACTCAGGAAATGTCGCCAGCATTACTGAGGGGGAATTTTGCCACCGTTAAAAATTTGATGTTGCTTGGCATAGATGATGCTAGGCAAGTCCATACTTCCTGAAATAATGACCCAAAAAGGTCCAGAAAATCCTACCGGCACCACCTAAACTGGCTAATGTGTAAAATAACCCTTTAAGAGAGAAATCGATTTAGCTCAAACTTTGTAAATTGAAAAGTAAAATTGTAATATATTTAAATTCAGAAAATAAGTACAACATTTTTAATTATATAGTCTGTAAGGAAAATATCCATAGACTAATAAAGAAAAAAATATTTCCCACAGATTTCTATTAGGTCCGAATATGTACTACATCGGATCACTCCTACGGGTACACCCTACCCAAAGTTTGAAAAAAATGCACTCGTCTTGGATCATTCTGAATTTTGTTGTCCTGGAAAATTTTCCCAACAGCTAAAAAACCTACAGAAGTATTGTGTTAACTTTTTTTCTTCGGGTACGTGGCTGTGGGTATATCTCTGTCGGCTCAGCTGACTGATACTTTCTTACTTGTTTAACATAAATATAGCCACAGCTTCCACGCAAATTATCTTTTAAGACCAACATTTTTGCCACGTCCAAAAACATTTCATTTTATCCAAAAATGTTTAATTTGTATAATATACAATCACAAGTCGCGTGTTCTTAAAGGGTAAAATATTGGTGATATACCCTCGTTAGCATAAATGCTGAGGGTATAAAAATATATAAATAATACAAATCGGCCAATATATCAATAAATTAAGCAAAATTGTCAATCTAAAGCTATTCATATCGTAATTATGGATAAACATACAATAAAACATCGACTTTTATTTTCTGCACGCTAGATCTGCATTTTTTCCCACTGTGTTCCAGTTTGCAAGCAAAATCGTGAAAACCTAAAGAACCCTAAAAATGTGAACTTTGATCGAGTTTTTTTTTCTGAAAAAGCGCTTCCGCGATTTTTTTTTTTGATTTTTTTCATCTATGAGCATTGTAGTTTCAGAATCCTCAAAAACTTCCCAAGTGTAATCTCCTTTCATTTTTATGTTGGTTCAAGAGCATCGTGATGGGTCAACAACATCTACTTTAACAAAAAATATATTCAAATAATTAAAAATGATAATAATAATAAATATGAAAACAATGGCATGCCGATTAAATCTGAAATTCGCATATAAGAGTTCAACATCCTTCTAATATTGTAGTAAATTATTTTATTTACTCTGGCTATTCACGATTATAATCTTTATTTACAATAAATTTTACAAAAAAATAAATAAATTCATATTTGTTTTCTTTTAACATTTCTAGATAAACAAAAGGCAAAGTGCAACCAACTTGCCGCCAATTGGCTAACGAACACCAATCACCAGCGCATTACGCCTTTAGGAGAGATGTTCATTGACCATTGGACGTGCCTGGAATGCTAACAATGTCCAAAAATCGCAATTATAATAAACAAAAAAACAATTGTAAAATTCTGACCAAAAAGAAAAAAAAACATAATTCTGATTCTCTCAAATTTTGATGACTTTCATCGGATCATATTTCACTTGGAATGATTCACTTTCATGTGAACAAATATAAACAGTTTATGTGATGATATATAATAAAATGTGATAAAATTTTGGAAATTGGCTGGGGAGCTTAGATTCAATCAAGAAAAATTTGCGGTTTATAGGACACCTAAGCAAGTATAAAAATGCCACTATGGATCTTCAAATCTCCATTCCAACGCATTTGATTTTTGTCCTCATTCTATCTCAGAAAGGAGACTTGAACTTTTTTCCTGTTCATATAGAAAATGGTCATCGAATAAATTTAATAACAGTCTGCACTGATTTTCTCTGTCATATTCAAAGGTTTTGTTACTAACAAACTGACCTTTCTTCTTAATTGAATAAAGGCCACATCTATTTGATAAGATTTCCGTCACCCCGTAATCGTATTAGCTTTTAACACCTTTTACAACGCAATCCGTTTACACAGATGCTTGTTTTAATAATTATTTGTTTATTGAACTTGAACTTCTGTCTTCTGAACAGCACAGCAGTGACAGACAGCAGCTACAATAAAATAAACAAACAAACAAACGCAGCGAATAAATCAACCAACAGAAAAATATCTGCTCATAAATGGCATAAAAATCACAAAGCAATTCTAAAGAGGTATGTACGTATCGCAGTAATTAAATCATTTTTTTAATCCGCACAATAATGATGATTCCCATGATACCAATGGCGATGATGATGAATGTGCCGTTTGTGCTCATCCTTTGATGACTTTTCATTGTCTGTGAAATTATCTACACCTGCCAGATGCTGCTGAATGGGAGGGACATTAAAACGGTTTTTATTTTTCTGTTTGTTTGTTTGTCTTCCATTGCTTATTGCATTTTTATTGTCATTCAAACATAAATGGTTTCAATTCAATTAAAAATATCCCTAATAACAATAATAATGAAAATCAGATATGGCAGAGAATTCATTCACTGCAGTATGAGGAAGAAATTCCATGTTATTTCCTTTAATAATTCAAAGAAAAGAATTCTGTCATTCTTCGATTGATTGATTCACCTATTCTTTTGTTTTTTTTTACTTTGTTATTTCTCAATATTTCCTTAATTTTTTAACGTACTAACCAGGTAGAGATACAATTGTTATTATTTTCTTTATTGCAATATAACATATAGGGTGACTTTTAGTTAAATGAAATGGGATATTTTTCTTACTTACTTACATACTTACTTAGTTGACCTTTTACAGAACATTTACCTATATGCCGAACTAAGAAAAGATTTCCATTCCTCTCTGTTTGTTGCTTTGCTTTTTGGAATACCGCGTTTTTCGATCTCGTCTACCACTTGTATCTCGATATGTTTAAATATACTGATGTCGTCGTATAGCAGATAAAGCTAGTGGTTCATGCGACAACGTCTTCTTTCGAAGAATTTTTTTCTCAAACACGCCTAGCACTGCCTTATCTGCTTGCGCAAGTACCCAAGCTTCGGAACCATACACTAGCACAGGTAGTATCAGTGTAAAGTGTTACTTTGGTGTGACGAAATATGTTTTTTTTAACTGCTTACTTAAGCCAAAGTAGCAATTGTTGTTCAATACAATTCTTCTTATTATTTCGCAACTGACATTTTTTGTTGGGTTTAGGACGGCGCTGAGGTAGACTTTTACTACCTCAAAATTATAGGAACCTACTTCCACTGTTTGTCCCAGCTCTATAGACGCATTGGACTTCGACACCATAATCTTGGTCTTTCCTCCGTTTACCGCCAGAACCACTCCTTCGACCTTTTTAATTGTATCAGTTACTTCTTTTACTGATCGGCCCATGATGTCTATATCGAGAGGTTAAGCATGTACATTTTATCATTTCTTTTAACATCTGCATCTAGTATAACCTTTTCCAGCAGAGTGCTGAAAAAGTCACACGAAAGGCTGTCTGAGTTTAGTACCAAAAGAGGTTGCAAACAAGGACCTCTTTTGGTACTAAACTCTTCTGTGAGGTTATTTCATATTTTAATTGTCGAATGAGCTTTGCAGGGATGCCAAATTCGTACATGGCTTGGAATACCTATGAACGTAGGGGGGCTTAACCATAGGCTTTAGTCGTAAGCACAATATCCCTGACCCTATCTTATAAGCAATAAGCCTTATCTCTCTTCTTGTGGACGGGACACAGGATGTTTAGGTTCCAATCACCGGAAATGCGTTCTTCTTGCAAGATGGTGCTGATTAGCAGATGTATACACCTTATCAGCGTGTCACCTCCGAATGTGAACAGCTCGGCTGATTTGACATCGCCTCCTGCTGCCTTATTATTCTTCAGCCGGTTTATTACTGTCTTTACTTCATCGTGACCAGACGGCATATATTCGATACCTTCTTCTGGTATGGAAAGTGTGGTATCTTCGTGGTCTTCCCTAGTATTGGATGCCAACAGTGTGGAAAAATATTCATTCCATATCCTGAGCACACTACCAAAATACCTTGCTGGTCTCTACAGGAGGATGTGCCTATACCAAAGCCATCAGTTTGATATTTCACGCTTTGGAAGAACTTTCGGACTTCATTCTCCGGTACATCTCGATTTCTATTTCTCTCTTTTCCCTGCGGAAAAGTCGTTTAACCTCTCTCTTTTCTCCCAATACCTCTCTCGAGCGCTACACGTTGCTACTGATTGTAGAGTAGCCCTATATGCCGCATTTTTATCTTCGGTAGCAGCACGGCATTCCTGTCATACAATGGATTCCTTGGTGAAGGTCTCTGGTATCCAATTATTTGTGATAATTGATACGTTATCGGGACGAGAAGTGCTTTGATTAAGCAATTGGGCCAGCAGAGTGGAATATGTTGTGATTACGGCTTACCGATGTCTAACTTTCGCGTTGTGACTGTTCGTACTTTATTTGCTACCTTTTATCTGGTACGTGCCTTTGCTGCTACAAAGTGGTGGGGGTCCGAGTCTATGTTTGCTACTCGGAACGAACTTATGTATATCAAACACGCTCAATGAATGTCTTCTATCTATCACAACGTGATCAATTTGACTTCTTGTTTTTTGATCTGAAGACATCCAGGTGCTCTTATGAATGTCGAGATGTTTAAAACTGGTGCTGCAACCCAGCAAAAATACTCATTACAAAACCCCCAACTAACCGCGCGACATAGCCTTGTTAAAATAATAAGCGGTCGTAAAATTTATCTTTGGTCTGTTCGTCCTTGTCTTCAGTGGGAGCATGGTCCCGAATAAAGCTGATGTTGATGAATTTTGCTTTTATTAGAATTGCAGCAAGTCTTTCATTCACTGGGGTAAAGCTGGATACCAGATGTTTTAATCTCCTACCAACTACAAATCCGCAGCTATAATACAGTACATCACCATTAGGTGTTGTTGTGACGCCTGTGACGCCTTTCTCAATCCTTTCCCAATCCATGCTATACATGAAGGCAGTAATATCGACCTGCACCTTCTCTGTAAAGAGTGCGAACATTCCAGGTGCAGATTCACAGATCATGGTCCTTAAAACGTTAGAGAGGGCCGTCAACTTTAGAGGTGTTTGTTTTTCCTTTGATTTTATTTGTATGGGTTACTAGCCCAACGCCCAACACAAGTTTTTAACGTTTTTATGGGTGACAGCGCGATATATGTTAGCTCACTAACCCTAACGGGTGTTAAAGGCAGCTCCCCAGGTGACACCATGGGTAGGTCAGTGCCCACTTGAGACGAACGAGGGACTAAGATTTATCTTGGGCTTTGTCATGTCAAAGCCGGTCAGGACCCTTTTTTGGTAACTTTCATCGCCTAAGTCAAAAAGTTTCTAAATTAGAAGTTATAGATTTTAGAATTATCCTAGGAGTTACCATTCCTGAGATATCGCTATTTAAGGTTCCTATTATTACTCGAATCAGTTAAAACAACCACACCATTTGGTAGTTATTCCTATAAGCTTTCAGCAGTAGTGTAGTAGTCGGCTCAGAAAAATCGTGTATGAACCGATATTTGTATCCGGACTTTCTGGTGCAATAAATAATTTTTGTAGTCATCGTGCAAACATCTACTTCGCACTTCGCGATTCTCTAACACATTTTTTGAGTTACACTGTACAACACAAAAAATAATTACAAGATAATTCGGCCAGATTATGAAAGAGGACCGAAAAAAAGAAGACACGTGTATCGGCGTTTTGAAAGTTTACGTCGGAAAGTAACCTAAATAGGCGTGGCAAATTCCGCCGATTTCTACAGGTTTTGAAATATTCGACATCAGATTCCTTGGAATCCTTGCATTTTAGGTATAAAGTGTCTTTGGCAATATTACAGACAACAATGCGGGGTATCTTTTTATGAAAAAAATTAACCTTCATGCGAGTCACTAACCAGGTCTTTTTGGTCCCTTTTTTCAAAAACGTTTAAAAACTCATTTAAAATGTTGTCATATCAGATCAAAATATTCTACAAAATTATTTGTCATAAAATTTTACCACAAAATAACTACCAAACGCCAGGAATTTGCCAGAAGTAAAATCACGTTTTAGGGTTAATGTTGTATTTTATCTGAGTTTATTATGTTTTGTGCCACAAATCTTCATTCTAGATAGAAGACGTCAAAGACAAAAATATTCTCAATCAAATTTCAATATAAGTCGCCGAATAAAAATATTATGTATTTACAATATATATCAAGAAAATATAAACATCAAGTTTGCCAACAAAACACTCAAATATTTTTGGAATAAATTTGTTTTGTTCTTTTTTCGAGTTGATGCATGAAAGTAACATCAAATTTAGTTTTAGACGAAAGGTGTTAAAAGAAAAAATATTCTACACAAAATTTCACTATAAGTCCCAGAAGAAACCAGACATCTAAGTAAAATACTTTGTTAAGAAAATGACGTTACAAAATTAGATATTATAGGTAGAAATTATTTTTTAAACTTTTAGACTCTTAATTAAAATTTATTCCATACTGAGTCAAAATCCCCGAAAATACTTCACTTTTTGGGGATTGTGTCAAAAGAAGAAATGTCCAAAATCAAATTTCATTATGAGTCCCTGAACAAAAGAAATTTGTAGCTATATGTTAAATATTATAGCTACAAATTTCTTTTGCCAGAATGCCAGAATCATGGATGCTAGGACTCGTATGTCAGATATATATTCACTGGACATTAGCCGTAGATTATTCCCGCATTTTCACATACAATATCCTGATGGCGTTATTTAAGTTTATAGTACTAAAATACGTAATTTTACAAAGTCCGATCTGGGTTATCAGTATTTTTCCTATATATATTCACCATAGATATTCCAAAAACAGTTTGGATCCATCACACATAATCTTCCGAAAGAATTTATTAAGATAAAACATCAATAAAATATATTTTGTGACCGCAAATAAGGAAAATGTGAATAAAAACGGTAGAATATGGTCCTAAATCATACATATAAAAAGCGAAAGCTTCTGGAGATGTTAAATATTATAGCTACAAATTTCTTTTGTTCAGAGACTCATAATGAAATTTGATTTTGAACATTTCTTCTTTTGACACAATCCCCAAAATGTGAAGAATTTTCGGAGATTTTGACTCAGTATGGAATAAATTTTGATTAAGAGTCTAAAAGTTTAAAAAATACTTTCTACCTATAATATCTAATTTTGTAACGTCATTTTCTTAACAAAGTATTTAACTCAGATATCTAGTTTGTTGTGGGACTTACAGTAAAATTTTGTGTCGAATATTTCTTCTTTTAACACCTTTCGTCTAGAACTTAATTTCATGTTACTTTCATGCATCAACTCGAAAAAAGAACAAAACAAATTTATTCCAAAAATATTTGAGTGTTTTGTTGGCAAACTTGATGTTTATATTTTCTTGATATATATTGTAAATACATAATATTTTTATTCGGCGACTTATATTGAAATTTGATTGAGAATATTTTTGTCTTTGACGTCTTCTATCTAGAATGAAGATTTGTGGCACAAAACATAATAAACTCAGATAAAATACAACATTAACCCTAAAACGTGATTTTACTTCTGGCAAATTCCTGGCGTTTGGTAGTTATTTGTGGTAAAATTTAATGACAAATAATTTTGTAGAATATTTTGATCTGATATGACAACATTTTAAATGAGTTTTTAAACGTTTTTGAAAAAAGGGACCAAAAAGACCTGGTTAGTGACTCGCATGAAGGTTAATTTTTTTCATAAAAAGATACCCCGCATTGTTGTCTGTAATATTGCCAAAGACACTTTATACCTAAAATGCAAGGATTCCAATGAATCTGATGTCGAATATTTCAAAACCTGTAGAAATGGGCGGAACTTGCCACGCCTATTTAGGTTACTTTCCGACGTAAACTTTCAAAACGCCGATACACGTGTCTTCTTTTTTTCGGTCCTCTTTCATAATCTGTGTGGGGTTTCTTGTAATTTTGAAAAAAGTTCAATTTTGTTTTACAGTGTTACCGACAAATATCGGTAAAATTAGGGACCAAGTTAGCGACCAAAAGAAAGTAGTCGTAAGGTTCTACCGATAGCAACAGTGTTGTCAACTTTTGTTTGAATTTTTCATTCATATTTTTGCGTTTTAATTTTACCGACATTTGTCGGTAACTAAAAAATGAGTTAGAGAATCGCACTACTGCACAAAAATTTTAAGAAATCAGTGAGTGATACACTCCGTTTCATGTCAATAGCACATTTAAAATTGCTTTTTGTTACTTAATTTTAGTCGATATACGTGGAATAACCTCGGGAATGTTTATATACTTTGGTTTGTAATCTTATTAAGTATATTTCAACAAAAAGTTTGGCTTCGATAACGTACCGTTATAATTTTTTGTAAATTTCTTTCAAAAAGCCTAAAATATCTACGGTTTAAAGTATTTCATCGGAATAGCACGTTCTTTAATAACTGAGTAAAAATGCAAATTTTGAAAGATTCTGTCACGATTCTTTCAAATTGAAAATATGACTTAATACCGGGGAAATAAGACCTTATGAAAGCTGTGGACTTTAATTGTCTATAATACGTTAAAAATTTGGCATAAGTTGGCAGTTTCTTGTCAGATTTATAAAGATTTAATGAAAAATAACTGATAGAAGACAAATGGTGCAAAATAAACTTGAGCTTCTACTGAAATTTGGGTACATTTCTTCCTGAAACTTCAAATTCCTATGAACCCTATTGCATAATAGGGTTCAATGTTGGCCTTAAGATAATTTAACCATTAAAATATTGGGCGACTTTTATTGCTTTAGGTCTGAGCCAATATACTATAATGAAAAAACCACAGCCTTCCTTTACACAGAAAGAAAATAGTTCGAATTTATGGAACAGACATAAATTGAAAATATCCGTAAATTTAGTACAGTAATATTTTGTACCGTTCAATTCCATGAGGCGATCAACTTGGCAATATTGATGGTCTATTTAGTTCATCTCTTTCCGAAGATGCAAGAAGTAATAGATTTTGACATCGGATACCTGTAAATAATGATTCGTTGCTTCGGGAAATGAATACATGCTGCCTCAAAAAATCCAACCTATATTCTTTCTGTGTACAGGAAGAATCTGGTTTTTTCTTTATAGTATGTTGGCACAGACCCAAAACAATAAACATCACCTGATATTTTAATGATCAACTTATCTTATAGGAATTTGAAGTTTCTCGAAGAACTGTATCCAAATTTCAGTTTAAGTTGAAGTTTATTTTGCACCATTTGTCTTCTATAATTCGTTTTTCATTAAATCTTTATAAATCTGACAAGAAACTGCCAACTTATGCTAAATTTTTAACGTATTATAGACAATTAAATTCCACAGCTTTCATAAGGTCTTATTCCCCCGGTATTAAGTCATAGTACGACCAATTTTAGCGTTTTAAACTTCAAATAGCTTTTATTTGTTCCAATTTCAAAGAACCGTAACAGAAGCATTCAAAATTTGCATTTTTACTCAAGTTATTAAAGAATGTGCTATTCCGATGAAACACTTTAAACCGTAAAAATTTTGGGCTTTTGAAAGAAAATTATAACGGTACGTTATCGAATCCAAACTTTTTGTTGAAAGATACTTCACAAGATTACAAACCAAGACATATAAACATTCCCGAGGTTATTCCACGGATATCGACTAAAATTAAGTAACAAAAAGTAATTTGAAATGTGCTATTGACATGAAACGGAGTGTATCTCGAATTGTAGATTTTGGGGAAAATCATTCTTGTAAAGAATTTTAAAATCTTTGCTTTTGTTGATAAGGCTTCCTTATTTAAAAGCCCCTTAAACCTTGACTTTCGACTCCGAATAACTACGACTTTCGACTTCTTGACAAAACCAACCGACCTCTCCACCAAAATTCAGCTCTGTAGAAATTTGTTCTATTTAAATATCTATTTAGAATGGGGTAATATCAAAATGTTGTGTTATCACTAGTGAAAATGTTTTTGATTCGACGTCACTTCGGAAAATATTAGTGAATATTTGCTTGCTTACGTGTTTTATATTGTACTCAAAACGTTTGTTCCATTACTTTACTCTCTCTTTCTCTTTACCCGTCTAAATTTGGATACCAATTTTAGAGATATCATCTTAAACTTGTGGTCTGTTCCTTTACGTGGCAGAATCTTGAAGTTTTACCACTTTTTACTGGAAAAGCGTTCCCTTATTATATCCTCAGTAGTTGCGCCTACACACTACGATATACACTTTCATACGGCCAAAATGTGCCTGTTAATTAGAGTTGTGCCAAAGGAACTATATGGAACTATCTAGTTCACTTCGCAGTTCCAATGGCCCACATTTTTTCTGTGACAAACTGCGTATACTTACTATCACACGTTATATTTCATGATGTTACTCATACGTTTTGGAACTAGTACAAGGAACTAGATTACCCAACTATACTGTTAATTACTTATTTTATTTAGATGGCTCCTATACTACTAGAGCCCGATGGTGATTGCCAGTTTCTACGGGGCGCGTCCCCAACGGTGGATAGGGGAAGGTGGATGCTCTTTTTACTCTGCCCTAATTAGGGGAATTCATTGCAACATGACCAGTCTGGGGTAGAGTGGTGCGATCACCTACTTCTGCAAACATTGAGTTTCCCGCAGACAAAAAACTTACTACGGGGATATGGAAAGAAAATAAAAACAATTAAAAAAGCGTTAAGTTCGGCCGGGCCGAACTTTTTATACCCTCCACCATAAAATATTCTGAGCTAAGACGGAATAATTATTTTCTTTCCTGTCCACAATTTTAGGCGGAAATGTTTTGTGACCACTGATAACTAAATAAGCTACAAAAAGCATAAAAATGTATTCAATCGGTCGGGAACCTTATATGGGGCTATATCAAAGTGTGGACCTATGTTTTGGTGGAGAAGTTTTGTGACCACTGGGAAACTCAAATGTCGAATTGCAGATACTTGGGAAAAAATTGTAACAAAAATCCAAAAAACGGGAGGTACCGTTATATGGGGGCAATACCAAAACATGGACCTATGTTGACAGTTTTTGATGGAGATGTTGTGTGAGCACTGGGAACCTCAAATGTCGACTTAGAAATAGTTCGGTCGAAAATTGTAGCTAAAATCTTCAAATACCGAAAACCGGGAGGTAACTTTATACGGGGGCTATACCAAAACATGGACCTATGTTGACAGTTTTAGGTGGAGATGTTTTGTGATTACTAGGAACCTCATCTGTCAATTTACAGGTAGTTCGGTCAAAAATTGTAGGTAAAATCTTCAAAATACCGAAAATCGGGAGGTACCGTTATATGGGGGCTATACCAAAACATGGACCTATGTTGATGGTTTTTGGTGGAGATGTTTTGCGGTCACTGGGAACCTCAAATCGGGATGAACGGTTTCATACCAAAACATGGACCTATGTTGACGGTGTTTGGTGGAGATATTTTGTGACCACTAGGAACCCCAAACGTGAAATTACAAGTAGTTCGGTCAAAAAATGTACCTAAATTCCCCAAAATACCGAAAATCGGGAGATTCCGTTATATTGGGGCTATACCAAAAAGTGGTTCGAATAGCACATCTTCGAACCTGCTGGGTCCAGTGATCTACCTGTTAGCCACACCTCGTCGTCATCAAGCGATCGTGAGAAAATTTCTCGTAAGGTCGAAGGTACGGCTACAAGCACGCAACCTAAAGGAAAAAGGGAGGAGGAGGCAGGGAACCGTAGGGAGAAATTTAACTTGACCACTCCTATAGGCTTGGAATGAAAAAACACCTCTGTTGTGGAAAACCCCAATAAATAGGATGTCCACATATTCTCTAAGCGAGAGTTTTGCTAAACTTACAACGAAAAGAGTGCAGTGGTCAGGGGCTCAATGCTGAAGTTAAGAAGAATCAATAATACTCCCTCCACTTTCTCGGAAGCGGCGAAGAGGATAAGATCTTCTGATGAACATAACACCGATGAAGATCCCATCTACTTATGCCAAGGTAGTCAAAAGGCGCTATGGGGAATAGGGTTGTTGGGAGGTAATCGAATAGTTGCTATGGGGTTTACTAATGAGTCCGGAAGAATACGCAAAGATCATCAGTAGACCATGGCCTACTGCATGCATCGAAAAAATGGTCAACGACAAAAATATTCCTTAGAAAATCCACTTTTATTGCTGTGATATTTTTGGAAAAAAAAAAAATATTCTTTAGAAAATCCACGTTTATTGCTGTGATATTTTTGGGAAAAAATATTCTTTTGAAAATCTACGTTTATTGCTGTGATATTTTTGGCAAAAAATATTCTTTAGAAAATCCACCTTTATTCATGTTATATTTTTGGGAAAAAATATTCTTTAAGAAATCCACGTTTATTGTGTTTTTGGGAAAAAAATATTCTTTAGAAAATCCACGTTTATTGCGTTTTTGGGAAAAAATATTCTTTAGAAAATCCTCGTTTAATTGCTGTGATATTTTTTGGTAAAATATTCTTTAGAAAATCCACGTTTATTGCTGTGATATTTTTGGAAATAATATTCTTTAGACAATCCACGTTTGTTGTTGTGATATTTTTGGACAAAAGATATTCTTTAGAAAATCCACGTTTATTGCTCTGATAGTTTTGGGAAAAATTTTTTCTTTAGAAAATCCACGTTTATTGCTGTGATATTTTTGGTAAAAAATATTCTTTAGAAAATCCACGTTTATTGCTGTGATATTTTTGGAAAAAAATATTCTTTAGAAAATCCACGTTTATTGCTGTGATATTTTTGAAAAAAATATTCTCTAGTAAATCTACGTTTATTGCTGTGATATTTTTGGAAAAAAATATTCTTTAGAAAATCCACGTTTATTGCTGCGATATTTTTGGAAAATAATATTCTTCAGAAAATCCAAGTTTATTGCTGTGATATTTTTGGGAAAAAATATTCTTTAGAAAATCCACGATTATTGCTGTGATGCTTTTGAGAAAAAATATTCTTTAGAAAATCCACGTTTATTTCGTTTATGAGAAAAAATATTCTTAAGAAAATCCACGTTTATTGCTGTGATATTTTTGGGAAAAAATATTCTTTTGGAAATCCACGTTTATTGCTGTGATGTTTTTGGGAAAAAATATTCTTTAGAAAATCCACCCACTTTAGAAAAAAAACCCACTTTTAAAGAAGTTTTCAAAGACCAAAAAAACCGATACACTGAGACACTAGTGTGATAAAAATTTCCATAAAAAATTTCTCCGAAGTGTTACCAGTAATATGTCTAAAGTCGCTATATTTGCAAGGGTAACACAGAATCTTAGGGCGATTATTTGCATTATAGTACAATAGAGGGAATATATTGGTCCTCTATTTAGTCTACCTCTCGATGTAAAACTTTTTCACACCTCATTTTGTGTTGCCCTGTGTAATCCACTCTTACCGCCAACTCTTAAGGCTAATGGAAACCACTCATTTATTTAACTACCTTAATGCCAACTGTCATCAATTTAACCCGCATAAAAAAGTAAAACACTTTCATCTCTTGTGATTTCCTGCTTTTAATGTTTATTTTTCTTTTCTTCTTTTCTCCATCCAATTGTTGCTAATTTGATTTGTTTTTTATTTTCATATTTCAGCGAACCATGTCCCCATCCACCAGAATAAAAAGTAAATATTTTTTGTTTCCACCAATTCAATGATTCTTGTTTAAATGTTATGGCATGCTGTTGTTGTAATTGTTGCTTTTTCCACAATACTGTTGAATTTTCCACCACCATCATTTTCCTTTTTATCCGCCGCTGCTACTGTTGCCTCAATAACCAAGAAAATTAAAGCCACATAACAATTTATCTGGACGTCGCATTCGTAGGATTCCAAACTGAAAGACGGACATATCATCGGCCACATTCATATCCAAGGCCATTAATTTCTCAGCAGCCAGGGGATGCCAGGAGCCAAATGTACAGGCCGAATTGATCTGCGAAATTGAGAAGAAGAAGAAATGGAAGGAGTGAATAAAACGAGGAAAACGAAAACGATTTTCAATGAAAACTCAAAATGTTTGGTTTTTTGTTGTCGTGTTTATATTAACTGAGGTCATGCAACAGCAACAACAGTAACAATATATTTTGTATTATGTTTTGCTTTTGTTGGATAATGTGTTTTTGTAAATGTTAATTGAACCCACCTCCTTGCTGTAGTAATGGCATCGACCATTTAGACGTGTCGATGGCATATATTCGATAAAATCAACCACTGGACAATGAGGTAGTAGGAGAGCCAAACCTGTTAAAGAAAAAAACGAGAAGAAGAACTGTGTTAAAATTGGCTTTTTTAAGTTTTAGTAGGCTGGATCATAAATTTTCGCTGAAACAATTACAAAAATTGAGCATTAAGATAAGGGTGTTAGGGAGGGGTTTAGTGAGAAAATGTGTAGATTTAAGAAATAACAATACATATATACTCGTAATTGAAAAGGGTTTGAGCAAAAACTATATCAGCCGGCTTTGCTACTGCTAAATACTTTCAGCCTATGATTGTACATAAAACAGGAGTGGTGAAACTAATAGTACGTTTATATATAACCGGATTAACCGAACCTACTGGGTTTCAAATGTCAATTCCACTGATTTTGTTTTTAAATAAACCCTCATAAAGAAGGTTAACCCTGCAAAAAGCTATAATCTGAACATGGCCTAAATGTACTATGAACATATCCAACTTTTAACAGGTACATACGGAGAGTATAGCATGAGTTATTTAAAAAGAGATTTCATTAAGTTCGTTCCATTATACAAGAAACCGATAATTCTCCGCAATAATGTTTTGTACCTCCAACGGAATAAATAATAAATGTTAGCCATTTCGCTGGACTAATTGGGTTAAAACCTTCAAAAAACCGAAAATCGAGAGATACCCTTCTATTGGAGCTATATCAAAACGTGGACCTGTACCGACCATTCTCTACGGGAATGTTTTATACCCCCAAATGGGCTATATCAAGACGTGAAGCTGCAACAACAAATTTCGGCGGAAATATTTATAGCCCTTATATCTTGATGTCAACAGATCGAAGGACGCCGTTATATCGACTTAGAATCTTATGATGATCAAGGGTCTCCGACGGGTGACGTAGGGGATAAAAGATACCAAACAAAGACCTTGACCGGCTGTAACATGGCAATGTCCAGGACCCATATTGGTATCTATTTAATTTCAAGTGGACATTGACCTCCCAGTGTTGTCCCTTGGGGAGCAGCCTTTAACACGCGTTAAAAGTAGTGAGCTAACCAGTGCCACGCTTTCACCAATAAGAATTAAAGAACCCTCCAAAAAGCAACATACAATGATAAAACAAAGAAAAAACAAACCCTCTAAATTTGACGATCCCGTAAATGGGCCATGATCTGCGAATCTGCCTTAGGAATGTTCGGACTTTTTATAGAGAAGGTGCAGTTTACGCACTAGCAGATGTATAACGCCGACACTACTGCCATACAGAATATACGATGGATTGGGAAAGGCGTCACAACACCTAAAAGCATGGGATTGGTTGCGGATTTGTAAGTGGTTGGATGTCAAAATCTGGTCTCCAGCTTCACATGAATAGACCAAAGATATATTTTACGAGCGCTTAGAAAAACATATGACCGTCAAAATGGTCAAAAATGGAAAGGAGAATTCTTTGGACCAAGAGTCGGGAAATTCAGCCTACCCAGTGAACCATCTGACAATGGAATGAGGCTGATAGACTCCGCAGCTGCAGAAAATATGGTAGATGGCTTCACGATATTCATGAGAACACCTGGCTGTCAACGGATAAGCTACGATCGTTCCGAGCAGCGAACATCTACTCGGATCACATCTTTGCTGCAGCAACGGTGCGTACCCGAATAGGCGCAGCAAATAAAGTACGACGCTGAATTTTGTCATTGGTTAGCTGCAATCACAACTGATAGCGACAGATAACATATAAGGACAGTGGCAAAATATAACCCACACCATGCAAACAGCCACAAAATCCGCACTTGGATACCATAGATCTCCGCCAAGGAACTCGTGCTGCTACCGAAGAGACGAATGTGATATATGTATAAGGCTGCTCTAAAATCAGTAATAACACGTAACTGACGAAAGATGTATCGGCAGAAAATGAGAGAGGAGAAATGTTTTTTTTGCGCAGGAACAAGAGATAAATGGAAAATTGTTAAGTAAATAAATCGAGATGTACAACAGCCAGAATGAAATCCGAAAATTCTGCCATAGAGTTAAAAATCAAACTGATGTCTTTGGTATAGGCACATCCTCTTGTAGCGGCCAGCAAGGTAACAGATACATATAGTGTGCGGAGGTTATGAAATAATAGCAAAATTCATGATGTTCAATATTAAAGAGGACAATGGAGATACCACAGATCCAATCCCAGAAGTTGGTATTGATCAGCTAAACAACACCATCTGGCAAGTGGAACGCCTACCCAATGATTGAAACGTGATCATTTTATGTTCCGTCCACAAGAAAGGAGAACATACTGTGTGCTCAAACTATAGGGTATAAGTTTGTTTCCTATTGCATACAAGGTAGTGTCAAAGCCTATGGTCAATGAAATAATTCGGTCATACCAATGCGGCTTTAGACCTGGCAAATCCATCATTGACCAGTTATTTACCTTGCGGAAAATCCTGGAAATCCAGTTTATAGACAAAAATAAACGATACGTCAATACGTCAGATAAGGCAGTACTTGGTGTGTTTTTTAAAGATCAATCGGCTAATCTGCGTCAACGGTTAGTAATTGCGATCCACCGTGGTGCAGAAGGTCAGCGGTTTAATCCCAGACCATAACGTCAACATTTTTGGCGGTGTCAAATCCCCACCTTTCCTGAGTAAGTCAGCCATGAAAAAAAAGGTCCAATATAACTAAGCCTATATAAATCGTAGCGCATTAATTGATATGATAGAAGCCTCCTCAAGAAAATTTAAAAAGTTCATTCCTGTGGCTAAAAAAGTAATCCTACAACAAATTGTGAAGTCGTCTAGATTTTAATAAAAGGCTAAAAGGCCAAATACACTATTCGAGCAGTATCAAAATCTTACCCGATTTTCATACATTTTTATATTATTCGTTTTCTAGCCACAGCAATGAACTGGTAAAAGGTTCTCATCGATTGCACAGTAAATGTGGCCTTTTGCGCTATTTCGAGAAAAATCACCTTTGGCCCCTCACAAATTACTATGAAAACAAAAAAAAAACAACATCCTAATACGCCTGAAGATCGCCTTAACCACCCGTGAAACGTAGCGTAATGGTTGGATGCGTGGGACTTCGGTAGACTCCTAATTTTTCAATGTATCTCTTAGGTCATGAAAGCTCAAATCGAAAGAGAATTAATTAATTAAATAAAAAATGCCTTCGCATGCAAAAATAAAATGTTAATGTTTTTTAAAACCACCCTAATTGGGACTATACCAAACATGGAACAATGTTTACAATATTTGGTAAAGATGTTTTATAACCACTGTGAACCTGAAATGCAAAATTACCGGTAGTTCGGTCAAAGAATGTAGCTCAAATCCTCAATATACCTAAACCGGGTGGTTATTTAGGGGCTAAAACATGTACCCACATTGAATATTTTTGGGGGAGAAACTCTGTAGGCACTAGGAATTTCAAATGACGAATTACAGGTAGTATGGTCGAAAATTGTAGCTAATATCTTCAAAATACCTAAAATCGGGAAATACAGTATGTGGGAGAAAACGTTTACCGATATAGATTATATTCGAAATTTGCCTGCCATTGAAAACGACACTCGACCTTGTTCAAGAATATACATACTTATGACATCCCCTCTGTCTACGTCGCACAGTGGTTCAGAAATCGTTTTTCCTGGCCGAAACCCCAATTTGTTGTCGTCCCCGATTGTTAATTTCTAAATGGGACTCGATAGTAAACATATTGAAACTAAGGAAACCAAAAAGTTTGGTAAAAATGTTGGAAGGTGGGGGCGTGGCGTGCTCCTAAAGACGATATTTTTTTTTGCAATTTTGAAAAATATGTAATTTTTGCAAATTTCTGGAAAAAGAAATAGCTAATTCTCGTAAACTATTACAGATATTATGTTCATTGTTTTTGTTAGGTAGGCAGAATTGTTTTCTTTAAGAACCGGTTCAATAAATTGTCGTAGCGTTTACACGAAGTGAGCTAGAACTTTTAGGGAACAGCTTGGAACAAAGTTCCGTTTTCACAGAATGATGCCCGGGAGTGTCCTCTTTCATCCGATATATACTTTTGTATCCGTCCCGTTCCATCCGTTTAACACTTTTTTAAATTTTTTGAAATTACATGGTTGTTTTTTTATACCGTTTCCCATATAAATTATAGCTCTTTTAAAACAAATGGAAATTTTTTTAATATATGAGTTTTTATAAGAGTTAAATGAGTTTTATGAAAACCCAAGGAGTTTTTCAAAAAAAAAAAAAAAAAAAAAAAAAATAATAATAATAATAATAATTTATTGTATATTAATCTTTATTGGTGTCTAGCCTTTTTAAATAGTTAGAACATATGAAAAACTCAAAAACACTCATATTTTGATGCAATATATGAAAAAAAACTAAAATTTTTAACTTTGACCTTGAATTCTGCAGCTACTAGCTGATCATGTCGAACAAAAAACAAAAATTATAAAAATATCTCTATCTGTTCAAAAGTAACAGAGTTTTGACCAGGAATGTTAAATGTTAGCGCTACACAGTGGAAGAAGATTCAAACCTCCCAGAATGCCGCCATGAGGACTGCAACAGGTTGCCTCCTCATGAAGAGACGAAGGTTTTACCCGTGCGTCAGCACAACAAGATATTGTCGATACAGTATCAGTTTGGGTGTTATCGCAGTGAGCATCCCCGATTTAATGGAAAGGCTTCCACGACCAGGCTCGTCAGAAGAGAGAGAGGTCCAAAGGCATAAAAGAGAACTTCTAGATCAACGAGCCTATCAGGCAGGCTTGGATAGCATTCACACTGACATGGTTGCGCAGGCAGTACAGGGATATAATGTGAACTCCATACTTGGAGACCACCCTCCATCCATCGCAGCAGAAGAACGCTAGCTGCCAAGGCAAACACGAGTGGTTTTAGCCCAGTTATGATCCGGACGATGCAGCCGCCTCAATTCGTATTGGGCCCAAACTGATGCCACGATATCTAACTCATGCCGGCATGTGGATTGGGACCTCATTTGTTTAGCTGACCAGCTAAAGCGACTCACCTGTAACCTGATTCTAAATGATTCTCACGGTGCGCCTTAACTAATTTTAAATGGAAGGCGCTTACGCCTGGGAGGTTTTTGCAGATTCTGAAACTACAACGCTCATAGATGAGAAATATCAAGAAACAAAAAAAAAAAAATCGCCTGAGGGATTTTCAAATAAATCGCGATTTATGTTCATATTTTTAGGGGTTCTTTAGGTTGTTACGATTTAGCTAGGAAACCGCGAGTGCTATGTAATTGGGCCTAAAGAAAATGTTGTAGCTGTGAATATTATCCATAAGATTGACCTGCACTATATTTTCGTAGGTTTTACCGTTTTTAAGATATAGAAGTTCAAATTGAGACAATGCACTGGCTGTATCGCCTCCTTATAAAACAATGTCATTACTGCAATTGCCCAAATTAAAGTTATATATCTTGAAAATGGTACAGTCTAAGAAAAAATAAATCATCCAATCTTGTAGAGAATTTTCACAGCTTCAACATTTTCTTTAGTCCCATTTTGATATGACTGCGTATACAAATTGTTAAAACAAATATCAAAAGGATTCGGGAAGAGGTCTTAAAATTCACTTTTCCAAAATCTTTGTGTAGGAGGTACGCGAACGAGTAGACCATATTTGTCCCGTAGAGATATTATAATGTGCAAAGTATAGACCAACTCGGTTATTGCCTTCGAGAGTTATCGTGCGCCAAGGGCGTAGCCAGGATCAAATCTAGGGGGGCAGGCAACTTCTTTTTTTGTATAGTTTTTACATACACAATTTTAAAACCTTTATTTAGGTACCTACCTAATCAAAAACAAGTAAAAAACGTCCACCATGAAGTATTCTGAACTAATATGGAATAGATAGTTTCTTTCCGTTACGAAAGTACCACTGCCCACAATTTTAGGCGAATTTGTTTAACCACTTCATAAACCAATTATCTACTATCAAACCTTATCTGGTCAGATAAAATTTTGTAAAATACTTGAAATTAGGCGGTATTGTTGTTTAGGGGCTATACCAAAACGTGGACCCATGTCTATTGGCGGAGAAGTATTTTGATCACTATGAACCCTTAAATTGCACCCAATTTATAGAGAAATGTAAATAAAAACAAAAATTTTGAATGGGAGGTACCCGAAGAATGGGATTGATATGGACTATATCCGACTTGATACATGACTTGATGAAATAATACGGTGTGCAAATTTTGGACCAAATCGATTGCTCCGACATTCTCTTGTGGTTCTAGCATAGTAATTTCTTAACATATACATATAGCATACCTAGATAATGTTAATATATGTATGTCTCTGTTTACCTGTTTAACCCATTTCGTACTTAGTGTTCGATTTTTTGAACAGTAAAGAAATTTTAAACAAGTTTTAGTATGTATTCATCTGTCAGCAAATAAAAAAATTCTTCCCTTGAAAACACCCCCTTCTCCTAGATGATAGGGGTACAGTTTTGAAACCTATATTTTTGGATTCTTTTCAAATTAATTTACCGCCTGTTCATGTATGTCGCACGGAAACCTGCACGAAAGGAAAACAGTCACTCGCTTCCGTCTAAAAATGCGTTCATGTATTTCGCAAACTATCGTGCGACTGCCGTTACGTATCCTATGCGAAATACTACTAATTTGAATGTACATTTGTACAACTATGTTCCATAAATGAGAGCCAAATGAGAAATGAAAACCAAATCCACATATACACACAAATATTGGAATATGTGTGATTTGTACATCAACAAATCTGCAATTTTTTCAACTTTTGTATAACAGTATAATTTTTCAAAACTTTTTGAAGGTTCTAGGGGGGGGGGGGGGGCAGCTGCCCCCGTGGTGTCACCTTGGAAACTGCCTATAACACTCGAAAAATCAAAAAGACACGCCGTTCGGACCCGGCTATAAAAAGTAGGCTCCACATCATTGAGCCAATATGAATCGGAACATATGTATACTAATGCTGCTTTAGACCAGGCACATTCACTTAGCCATTTGACACATAAGTTTCCCAGTGCTCACAAATACATACATGTTAGCTCACTACCTTCAACGGGTTTTACAGTCAACACTCCTGGTGACACCACGGGAAGGTCAGTGTCCACTTCAGATTAAAGAGGCACCAAGTTAAGTCCTGGATTTTGCCATGTTAAATGCAGCCACCACCGTGGCTTGGTATTTCCCACCCCTAAGTCATCCACAAGGACTACATTCGGTAAAAAAAACAAAAAGATCCTCTAAAGTCGATTCTCGATTCTTCAAAAATATTTGAGTATTTATACTGCAAGTGAACTGAAAAATAATTAATTTATTAATAATTTACTTACCTATAAATCCTGAACTGGGTGGATTTTTTCGCAATGGTCTATTGCCGGCAAACATTTGCAAACTTTGCCACAGACGCCATATTGAATGCGGATCAATGAGAAAGGCACGTGACTTCGGGTAACGACGCCTATAAATTTCATAATTGGTGAATAAATCATAATCCGATGTGGTCAGCCAATCTTCCAGGGTGCCATTATATTTGCCGGGATCCCAGGCTGCAATGGTGACATTTTGAAATATGGGAGCATGGGCAAAATCGAATTCAGGCTTTGTGACAACCTAAAAGGAAGTGAAAAATAAATCTTTTGTTGGAGTATTTCGTATTACTGGCAATGGCAGGTGGGTGGTGGGTGGGTGGATTGGTTGGTCTGTCAATGGGTAGAATGGATAGGCTGGGCTGGGCAATGCGGTTGTTTATTTACCGCAATGTTGTTGTTTATGGGGGCAATGCAAAACATGAAAATAATATTCATCACGAGAGTGACGATACGCATTGAATACAAAGACAATAAATCGAGCGTTCAGTTTTAAAAGCAGATATCAAGAAGGAAAAAATAATAATAACAACAACAACAAAAAACAAATAAAATAAAAACCATCAAAAATCATAAAGATATTTATTTTGCGTAAACAGCCGATGATGATGATGTTTCGTTACGTTACGTTATGTTTTGTTGTTATTGTTTTTCTACCTTCATATTTTGTACCGTTTAGCTCGAGCTACGCATTCAATCCACTCAGCAGTCATCATCAACCATCCACCGCACCATTACCGTGAAAAAATAATTCCCCTTGCGGTTGATTCTTCTTCTTCTCAACGTGTTACTTACTTGCGAATTCACCACACGTATTGTCGTTTTACTGCCCACATCGACTTCGAAACCCCGCGTCGGAGCGTGATTAAATCTCATTACGATGTCATGACTATCTAAATAATGAAATTAGAGTAAAATTTCCATTATTAAAGTATTTATTCCTCTTATATATATTTTTTTATATTTCATATCGCATCTAGGCATCTTTCTCAGAACCAGCAACAAAAACAACAACAATAACAAAATAAAAAATAGGATATTTTATGCGAAATAAAATGTCTAAAATCAGACGTGAATATTTTAAATTGCCATGTTTTGCTTTAAAAAATTACAGCAATGTCTCAAAACAGAATATTTATGATAGGAAGTTAGGGTAGTCAAGGGAAATTGAAACACAGTGGATTCTCCTTTCCACTAAAACAAAAATCTGTAAAATAAAATAAACGGACCAAGAGATAAAAATATTTTATTTTGCGAATATTTTAATAGTTTTATGTTCTTCATTATTTCCTACAGAAATTATCAGTGGTGAAGCCTTTCTATGCAAAAGTTATCACTGGTGTTAATTTTCTTTTTGGGGTCTTGAAAATCTAAACTTCAATGTTTTTAGACTACTCACCAATAAACCTTCCCAATTTCGAACCGGCCATTGATCCTGCACTCGACACAATCGCACATGTTTTGATGTTTTTCTTTTGGCGAAACAACTTCTGTTTGGGAAAGAGTTTGCCAAATTGCAGCTTATTAAATGGCGGATCTTTACGTTTAAGAACTCGCACCCCGGCTTCCATCACAAGACAAGTGGAGGGATAATATTGTTCTTCGAAACTATCACCAAACACCGGCTTGAAATCTACATTATAGAAATTCGATTCATTCACCGATTCCATTAAAGATTTTTCAAATATTTTCAAAACCCGCTCCTTGAAAGCTTGCGTCTTATTTGCACACACCGGTGACAGTTTATCATGGCATTGATAATGTTTGGCATTCAAATTGAGTTTTGTGGTCTTTGACACTTTTAGACGGGGATGTGGTGCCAGCTTGGAAGAGTTAATGGCTGGATTTTCATTCGACTCCACAATAAAACGTTCATTGGGATTCCAGCGTACGTGAAAAACACTGCGTCGCTTGCGGGAACCTGTTGGAGAAGGGAAAAACAATTTGATTAAATTTGTGGATTAAAGGAGTTCGAAAGTATGGAAAAAAGTTAGAGAATGTTTATAATAGGTGACTGAACTTAATCTGTAATTAAAATATGCAAATATGAATCTTAACTATATTCGAGCGTAATATTGGCACCTGATGCAATGAGGTTTGCGGAAAGTTAAACATCCTCAGCCTATGACAGTATTGGTGTAGCTGGGTAACTTAAGGGATGAATGATACCAAGCAACGGTCCTGACCGGCTTTAATATGGCAAAGCCCAGGATTTATCTTGGTCCCTCTTTCATCTCAAGTGGAAACTGACCTACCCGTGGTGTCACCTGGGGAGCTGCCTTTAACATCCGTCAAAGGTAGTGAGCTAACATGTGCCGCGCATTCACCCATATGAACGTTAAAAACTTGGGTTGGGCGTTGGACTAGTAACTCACCCCGTCAAAACACCGCCTACTATGAAAATACAAAGAAAAAGTTGACGAACACCGCAAACGTTTTAAGGAACTTGATCTGCGAAACTGCACCTGGAATGTCAGGACTCTCTACAGAGCAGGTGCAGTTTGCACACTGGCGGATGTACTTGTTAAGCACAAAGCTTCCTTACAGGAAGTGCGATGGAACCGGGCAGACGTAAAAATAACAAACGATTACGCACTGTATTATAGCTGCCATGAAATGAAACATGAGCTAGGTGTTGAATTTATGATAAATAGGAGACTTAAAAATCTCGTCTCCAGCTTCACTCCGGTTGAATTCCCACAATCCGTATAAAAGCAACGTTTTTTAACATCAGTCTCATCTGCGCCCATGCCCCGATCGAAGGGAATGATGAACAGACCAAGGATATATTCTACGAGCGCCTAGAGAGAGCATATGACCGCTGCCCTGGCCATGACATTAAGATTGTTCTAGGAGATTTTAATCCTAAAATTGGGAGAGAAAATATCTTTGGTACCACGATCGGAAAGTTCAGCCTTCATGAGGTAACATCCGACAACGGAATGAGGTGCTCGATTTTGCAGCGGCAAAAAACATGGTTACACAACGCCACGTGGATATCCCCAAATGGGATAACAAGAAACCAGAATGATCATGTTGTGATAGACGGAAGACACTTGTCCAGTGTGTTAGATGTCCGATCGATTCGAGGAGGGAACATCGATTCGGACCATTTCCGTGTAGCAGCAAAGGTACTCACTCGTCTTAATGGTGCGGCAAAAGTGCGATCTAACACAGGACGGAAGCTGGATGTCGAGAAGCTGCAAACACAACCCAGCAAAAATCCTCATTACAAACCTCCTTTCCCACCTATTATTTTAACAAGGGCATGTCGCGCAAAATATCTGGTTATTTTGTAACCACTGAACAAAGTAGATGGTAACCACTGAAATAAGTAGATACTGAGTAGATTCTGACTACTTATTTCAGTGGTTACAAAATAACCAGACATTTCGCGTGACATGCCCTTGTTAAAATAATGGGTGGGAAAGGAGGTTTGTAATGAGGTTTTTTGCTGGGAACATATAGCACAAGCCTATTTCGCTCAACTGACTCACATGCTGAAAGACAGCACTCCTTGTCCCGATAATGTGCCAGCGTAGTGGCAAAGAATAGCCCACTCACTTCAAACTGCCGCAAAATATGTGATTGGGTAACAAAAACCACCACCTAAAAATCTATGGTACGATCAGGAGTGCCGCAAGGCTACTGAATAAAAGATAGCGGCATACAGAGCATTCAGAACAACACGAAGCGCGAAAGAAAAATATCGAGAGAAGAGGAGAGAGGAGAAGAAAAATGAAAGAGCAAGAAAAACGTGAGCGTGAGAAACTCGAGATGTCCAGGAGTCAGAATGAAGTCCGAAAATTTTACCAGAGTGTTAAACACCAAAGATCATAAAGGGAATCTGGTCACTGATACAGATAGCGTACTGAGGATCTGGAAGGAGCATTTCATGAAGCTCTTAGTAACGAATAGCGGCGGTGATGAAGATACACCAGAACCAATCGCAAACAACGACGTTTAATGTCATCCACCTAGTGAGATCAAGGGTATGGTATAGGCACATTCTCCTGCAAAGATCATAAAGGGAATCTGGTCACTGATACATATAGCGTACTGAGGATCTGGAAGGAGCATTTCATGAAGCTCTTAGTAACGAATAGCGGCGGCGATGAAGATACACCAGAACCAATCGCAAACGACGACGTTTAATGTCATCCACCTAGCCAAAGCGAGATCATGACAGCAATTAATCGGCTGAAAAACAATAAAGCAGCAGGAGCTGATAGGCTTCCCGCCGAACTGTTCAAGACCGGTGGCGAAATGCTGATAAGGTGTACGCATCATTTAATTACCAAAATTTGGCAGGAAGAGAGCATACCCAACGATTGGAACCTCAGCCTCCTATGTCCCGTACACAAGAAAGGAGACAAGACGGTGTGTACAAACTACAGAGGCATAAGTCTGCTCCCAATCGCATACAAAGTGCTGTCGATTGTGCTGTGTGAACGTTAAAAACCCATGGTCAATAACATGATCGGGTCATACCAATGCAGTTTTAGACCTGGTAAATCGACACATACCATCTGTTCGTCGACTATAAGGCCGCCTTCGACAGCCCAATTCGATCAAAGGTGTTCCAAGCCATGTCTGAGTTTGGTATCCTTGCGAAACTTATAAGATTATGCAGGATGACATTGGCTAATACAAGATCAGATGTTAAAATAGGAAAGAACCTCTCGGAACCTTTTGAAACAAAACGAGGTTTCAGGCAAAGTGACAGTCTATCGTGTGACCTATTTAAGATTCTATTGGAAAAGGTCATACGAGAAGCGAAGGTATATACCGATAGAGATAAAAATAGTACTATATACAATAAGGATGTAATGTTACTGGCCTACGCAGACGATATTGATATAATAGGTCGATCAACTCGATCCGTAACAGCCACAGAAATTAAAAGACGAATAATGTTGGCCAACAGATGCTACTTTGGTCTAAGTAAACAGTTTAAAAGCAAAGCCACCTCTCATCAAACAAAACTTACACTCTACCAGACACTGATACTACCCGTACTTCATCAAAAGCATGCGTTGCACGTGCAGCTGTACTGAAATAATCTTTGTCTCCTCATGTAAAAGACATGAGGAGGCACCCCATTGAAGTTCTCAGGGCGGCATTCTGACAGGTTTGAATTTATTTCAATCGCGCTTACAATATTATATCTGTAACCATATTGCCGTGCTCGTCTCTGCATTAGGACGAGCCTGTTTGACGTTTCAATATTTGTTAGAATTTTCGGACTTCATTCTGGCTCCTGATCATCTCGATTTTTTCACATACCGGATTTTCCATTTCTCTATTTTTCCAGTGGGAAATAGGTTTCTCTTGTCTCCTTTTCTCCAGATACCTCTCTCGTGGCGTAGCGAACCTGTGCTGATATTTTTAAGCAATTGGCCCAGTTGAGTGGAATATGCTGTGGCTGTCTGTTGTGATTTCGATAATATTCGACATATTTTTTTCTAGACCGAATTCAGCCACACATTCCAAATTTCATCGAAATCAGACATATATAGCGTTTAGTGCAGCAAATACGTGAAATGGACCAAAAATATATATGAGAGCTATAGCCAAATCTAAACCGATTTTCACCAAAAGCAATAGCGTTCTTCCTCAAAAAGTGATATTCCCCAATTTTCAGCTGTACGTTGCGAACGGACGGACGGACATGAATATATCGACTGAGAAAGTGATTCAAAATTTGGCCTTCGAATACCTTCAATTTTTGTTGTAACAACTTATACGAGTATTCGCTTTCCGCATTACGACGGTACATATTTTTTCATGGGCAAGTCTTGTCTGCTTTATGTCCAAGGCTGAGGATATATCTCTGTTGGCCAACACGACTGATACTTTTTTACTTGTTTTCCAACCGAATTAGCATGTTTTCTATACGTAGGAAACATCTACCTCAAAAGTTGTTGACAAAGACATCATTATGATGCAGCTTCTCAAAATGTTCCCAGCAAAAAGAGGCAGTTAAATGATATGTACAAGTGATCTGGAAGTGCATCAAATTATGCATTTTTACTCATGATTTTTACAAGAGCGTGACTACTGAAAGAGGCACTCCATTGCACTGCATTTTAACTGACCCTTTGGCACCGCATTTTAACTGACCCTTTGGCATTGCATTTTAACTGACCCTTTGGCACTGCATTTAAACTGACCCTCTGGCACTGCATTTTAACTGACCCTTTGGCATAGCATTTTAACTAACCCTTTGGGGTAGAATAGGAGGCAGTCCAAAGCACGTGTTTTGATACAGGCATTCTGCGGAAATTGTGCAAGCCATTACAAAATATCCCAGAACAAAAAAATGCATTTATTATTTGTGTAAAACAAAAATATTAAGAACTTGATTACATTAACACAAATTATGAAAATTCTCCATTGAATTCAATCGCAAACATGCGTGTTTCCTCCGCTCTCCATTTTATCCAAGCTGAACTGTTTTTGTTTCATCTGCTAAATGGGTTGTCTTCCGATCACCAGTTAAGTTTTCCACATGTACTCCAACAGCACTCCATTCGGAAATTTTCTTCTCGTGAGTTACCGGAAAAATGTTCACAAATTAAACATTATTTAGTTTCTATTAACAAATGTTTGGAAATGCTAACACGCTTATCACTTTTTGTAAAATGTATACCGCTGCTTGTAGAGATGTACAAACTGATTTATGTACATGTAGGGATCTCTAACAACTGCTAATAAAATGTAGCGAACGGAGTGCCTTTTTCACGACTCCTTTTGGGCTGCAACCGGATGCTGTTAAATTGTGAGGAATTGGAGTGCCTTTTTCACGACTCCGCTGAACTGCATCCGGATGTTGTTAAAAAGTGACAAGTGGATGTGATTCTTTGGATTGCATCCAAATGCAGTTAAAATGTGAGGACTGGAGTGCCTTTTTCACGACTCCGTTTGAACTGCATCAAAACATGCCGTGACAGAACTAGTCCACATTGCACTACTTCCAATTTATTTTGCTGGGTTGTTATTATTTGTCTTTATTTTGGTATAATTTGATATCTGATTGCTTTAAGTCTGAAGTATTACCCCATTGGCTTAACTTTCTCTATTATAGAGAGGAATGTTTACAAAACACACTGATAGTGTTTGAGAGTAATAATGAAGTTAAGCCAATGGAGGAATACTCCAGACTTAAAGCAATCATATGATTGAATCTTCAACAATAACAAAGAGTAGTAAATGTATAGTGGTTTTTCAAACCGATCATGACCCTATGGGCTAGGTTTTTATATGAGCATAAATAAATAAAAATAAATAAAACAAACAAAAACATGTGAGCAAAGGCTATAATCGGGACGGGGCCGACTATGTGATACCCTACACCACTACCCCTGTACATAAGCTTTTCACTCGTAAACGTTTCTTTTAAGAAGATACTGAAGTTTTCGCCTATTTAATTTTATATTTGACTACTGTCGACATCTACTTCGCTTCTTCCCCTTTGAGATCCCCATCAACACCCAACATTTGGCGATTGAATCTTCAAGAATAAGAAAACAAAAACAAGGGAGCAAAGGCTATAGTCAGGACGAGGCCGACTATGTGGTACCCTACACCACTACCCCTGTAAATAAGCTTTTCACTTGTAAACGTTTCTTTTAAGGAGATACAAAATTTTATATTTTATATTTGACTACTGTTGACATCTACTTGACTTCTTCCCCTTTCGAGGCCCCCATCAACACCCAAAATTTGGCGACGATCCGATCAAAATTCCGACCTTTAGCGTAATTACAAGGTTTAGATGGACATACTTTTTAAACAAGTAAAAAGGTATCAGTCGGCTTTGCCGACAGAGGTATGCCCACAGCTTATGTGCTTCAACAAAAATCAAAGTGATTCGAGAGCAGGTCTTAAAGTGAACTTATCCGAAATTGTGTGTGGGAGATACCCAATAGAGTGGACAAATATTGTCCATATTCGAACCTGATCTATATCTGGTAGATACATTAGGATGGGTAAAGATCGGTCACATCCTTCAAGAGTTATCGTGCTCACAATTTTTTCGAACATTTTTAAACTTTTATGGATGAGCTTCCTGAAGGACCAATATGGCTTATCTTCAAAATGAAACTAAGCTTGGAGAAAATATTACGAAGGCCAATTTTTCGACCGAGTCGACAGATCCGTTGGAGAGTTATATTGCGCTCCAACCACTATACATGGTGTCATAAGGGGTTTTTGCAACTTTCAGGCTATTTTGTCAGGAAGTATGGACTTGCCCCTGATGAAACTTGTACCGTCGTATGGGGGGCAGTGAATACAGGTTGTTACAACAAAAATCATAGCGATTCGGGAGCAGGTCCTAAACTGAACTCTTCCGAAATTTTGTGTAAGATGTACACGAAGGAGTAGACCAATTGAGTCCATATTAGAACCTCATCTAAGTTTGGTAGAAATATCACGATGTGCAAAGTATGGACCAAATCGGTTACTCCCTTCAAGAGTTATCGTGCGCGGAAATTTTCCGAACATTTTCGAACTTTTGTGGGGGAGGTACCGGAAGGAGTGGACCGATATAACCCATCTCGAACTTAAACTAAGTTTAGACAAAATATTATAAAAGCCAAATTCTGGACTGAATCGGTTGATCCGTTCGAGAGTTATCGTGCGCACCAGCTAGACAGACGGACGGACTGGCTAAATCGACTCCAAATTTTCTGAAACGCATTTCGTCCAAACATACTTGGGGTATAAAACCATTATTTGGATGAGGCACATTTTTCCCCATGCCCGTCTGGTGTAATCACTTCCATTCACAAAAATGGAGATAGGACGCTGAAATGTTGACAAGCTGCGTCTTTTGTTTGCAGGCAGGTCAGGTTCGATGATGGGCTATATCGGTCCACGTTTTGGTATAGGCATCACATAACGATACCGTCCGATTTCAAGTATGTTGACGTTTATAGTCACATTTTAGACCGAATTAGCTATAATATGATATTTAGGGTTCCTAGTATCAAAAAAAAAAACTTATATTCCCATTTATGGGCATAGGTCCATGTTTTGGAATAGCCCCCATATAACGGTACCTCCCGATTTTCGATATTTTGAGGGTTTTTACTACAATTTGTAACCGAACTAGCTGTAATTTGACATTTGAAGCTCTCAGTGATCACGAAACTTCTTCACTTAAAATCGTCAACATAACTACATGTTTTGATATAGCTCCCATATAACGGTATCTCCCGATTTTCAGTATTTTGAGGATATACGTCCACGTTTTAGTATAGGCCCAATCTATCGATACGTCCCGATTTAAAGTATTTTGAGGTTCTTAGTTGCATTTTCTGACCGACCTAGCGGTAACTTGACATTTTAAGTTCCGAATGGCCAAGAAATTTCTCCAAAAAAATTTTTAAGATAGGTCCACGGTTTGATGTATCCCGCATATAACGGCACCTCCCGACTTAAAGTATTTTGAGGTTTTTAGCTATATTTTTTGCCCACATTGGGTCCAATTTGGCGAGTTTATAGAGGTCATGTTTGTGGAACAATTATTATATATAGAGGTCAAAAAACTTCTGCACTAAAAATTGAGGAACTACGTCCACGTTAGGTATAGGCCCCATATATCGGTACGTCCCGATTTATAGTATTTGAGGATTTTAGCTACATTTTTTGACCGAGCTAGAGGTAATTTGACATTTTAAGTTCCCAATGGCCAAGAAATTTCTCCACTAAAAATTGCCAAGATAGCTCCACGGTTTGATGTATCCCCCATATAACGGCATCTCCTGAGGTTTTTAGCTACATTTTTCGCCCACATTGGGTCCAATTTGGCGAGTTTATAGAGGTCAAAAAACTTCTGCACCAAAAATGGTGGAGAGGTCCACGTTTTGGTATAGGCCACATATAACTGTACATCCCGATTTAAGGTATTTTGAGGCTTTTAGCGACATTTTCTGATCGAATTAGCTGAAATTTAACATTTAAGGTTCCCAATGGTCAAACAACTTCTCCATATAAAATTTCCTAGATAGGTCCACTTTTGGGTATAGCCCCCATATAACGGTACCCCCGATTTTCGATATTTTGAGGACTTTAGCTACATTTTTATCGAATTAGCTGAAATATGACATTTGAGGTTCTCAGTGGTCCCGAAACTTTTCCACCAAAAATCGTCCACATAGGTCCATTTTTTGGTATAGCTCCTATAGAACGGTACCTCGCAATTTTCGGTATTTTGAGAATTTTAGTTACAATTTTTAACCGAACTAGCATTTTGACATTTGAAGTTCTCAGAGGAAACAGGAAACTAATTGTTCCATTTTAGTTCAAAATATTTTATGAAGTTCAGTAATGCATTATTTAATTTTATAATGACCTACACGCTTTTCGTTATAACTTATTAATAATTTTAATCTAATTTAAAATCAATATCAAACCATTCTGGACCGCGATATTAAAGATCATTTAATGCACCTTAAACAATGTTGCATTTTTTTATACCCTCCACCATAGTATGGAGGGTACCATATAACGGTACCCCCCGATTTGCGGTATTTTAACTTTTTTAGCTACATTATCAGACCGATGTAGCTATAATTTTACATTTAGGGTTCTTAAGTGTTAATACACTTATATATTAGAAGTTGTGGACATAGGTCCACGTTTTGGTATAGCCCCCATATAACGGTACCCCCCGATTTGCGGTATTTTGACGTTTTTAGCTACATTTTCAGACCGATTTGGCTATAATTTGACATTTAGGGTTCTGAAGTGTCAATAAACATATATAACAAAAGTTGTGGACATAGGTCCACGTTTTGGTATAGCCCCCATATAACGGTAACCCCCGATTTGCGGTATTTTGTAGTGTTGGGCAATCTCGTTCATTGAGCGGATCGATCTTTTTCATTCCGTTCACCAAAAAGATCCGGGTCATTTACTTCGTTCGTTGGCTCTTTTTCGTTCAACAATACATTTGACTGTATTATTTTCTTTTGAAGTCATTCGTTCTCTGCTGCATATGACTCCGTCGTTCTTTTCACCGAATCGTTCTTTTGAAAATGTTCGTTCACGAATGACACAACTGTTGTGTTACTTGCTTGTTTGTGTGCTAATGGGGGTGGTTTTGTTTCTGAACGTAGTGGTGGTGGTTTTGATATGAAAGAACCAGATGAACGAATGATGCAAAAGAAAGATATGACCGAGATCTGCTACTGAATGAGGTGAGTTACTGAGCGAGAGTAGCTCTCTGAATCATTGTTTGTTTTGTGTGGAAATTTGTGCTGCTTCCGTTAACGCAGCGTTTGTTTAGAGCAAAACCAATGCTGCTAATTTTGTAAGCAGCAATGACTCGTCCATCGGGGATCTAAATGAACGATATAAAAGAATGAGCTGGATACGCATCCGTTCGCTCTTTTCACGGAATCGTTCCTTTGAACGACACAACTCTAGTATTTTGACGTTTTTAGCTACGTTATCAGACCGATGTAGCTATAATTTGACATTTAGGGTTCTTAAGTGTTAATAAACTTATATATTAGAAGTTGTGGACATAGGTCCACGTTTTGGTATAGCCCCCATATAACGGTACCCCCCGATTTACGGTATTTTAACGGTTTTAGCTACATTTTCAGACCGATTTAGCTATAATTTGACATTTAGGGTTTTTAAGTATCAATAAACTTATATAACAAAAGTTGTGGACATAGGTTCACGTTTTGGTATAGCCCCCATATAACGGTACCCCCCGATTTGCGGTATTTTGAAGTTTTTAGCTACATTTTCAGACCGATGAAGCTATAATTTGACATTTGAAGTTCTTAAATGTCATTAAACTTATGTGACAAAACTTGTGGACATAGGTCGACGTTTTGGTATAGCCCCCATATAACGGTACCCCCCGATTTACGGTATTTTGACGTTTTTAGCTTCATTTTCAGACCGATATAGCTATAATTTGACATTTAGGGTTCTTAAGTGTAACTAAACTTATAAAACAAAAGTTGTGGACCTAGGTTCACGTTTTGGTATAGCCCCCATATAACGGTACCCCCGATTTACGGCATTTTGACGTTTTTATCTACATTTTCAGACCGATTTAGCTATCAATTGACATTTAGGGTTTTTAAATGTCAATAAACTTATATAACTAGTGGACATAGGTCCATGTTTTGGAATAGCCCCCATTTGACATTTGCAATTCTTAGTGGTCACCACACCTCTCCACCAAAAATTGTCAAGAAAGCCCCCATATAACGGTACCTCCCGATTTTCAGTAATTTGATGATTTTAGCTACAATATTAAACCGAACTAGCAGTATTTTGACATTTGAAGTTCTTAGTGGTCACAACACCTCTCCATCAAAAATTGTCAACATAGGTCCATGTTCGGATATAGCTCCCATGTAACGGTACCTCCCAATTTTCAGTAATTTGGCAATTTTAGCTACAATTTTTAACAGACCTAACTGTAATTTGACTTTTGAAGGTTGTAGTGGTCACCACACATCTGCATCAACAATTTTCAACATAGCCCCAATATAACGATACTTCCCGATTTCGGTACTTTGAGGATTTTACTTAAAATGTTTAACCGAACGTACCATGTTTTTGTATAGCCCCAAAACAAACCTCCCGATTTTCCGTACCTTAGCTTTTTTTTTTGGACGAACTTTCTGTAATTTGAAATTTAAAAGTCAACAAAAATTGTTCATTTAAGTTCATATTTTCGTATAGCCCAGATACCTCCGAACTAGCTGTTAATGACATTTGAAGTTCCCACGTTATGTACCGATTTTCGATATTTTGAGGATTCTAGCTAAATTTTTTAACCGAATTAGGAGTTATTTGACATTAAAGGCTCCCATCAAAAACTGTCAACATAGGCCCATGTTTTATTATAACCCCTATATAACAGTACCTCCCAATTTCGAGCCCACCAAAAATTATCAACAGTTAGATATAGGCACCATAAAAAGGGCCTCCCGAATGAAGCATTTTATGTACATTATCTGACATTTTAACGTACTCACTTAAAGTTGGGGACAGGAATGAATATTTTATGGTGGAGGGTATGAAAAGTTCGGCCCGGCCGAACTTAATGCGTTTTTACTTGTTGTTTTTCTTTTGAAACTCGCGAATTTTATGTTTGTATTTATTGTACCTATGGGCAAATAGAATATGTGATCATTTGCAACGATTTCGAGAAAGTTACAGACTGACTTTGCCAGTGAGAATCGTATTTGTTTTCTATATATACAGTTGAACCTCGATTATCCCTGAATCGATTATCCGGGAACCTCCATTATCCGTGATGGAAAAGAAATGTCGTTTTAAACTTCATTGCCCGGGAGTAAAAACACACTTTCCAATTAATCTGATTAAGCAAACAAAAGGTAAACAAACGAAAACTGGAAATTCTCACAATTTGTGTATTTATGGTATGGGGCAAAGTCAATTCAGGTGAATCTAATGGTGATGATATTATGTATCCTTTTAAAATTTGGTGGATTACCGGAACAAATTTAATAAAAATTGCAGATTTTTATATTATTGTACAATATTATGTAATTTTTACTTAAAGATATGTTCAGAAACTGCATAAAAGCATTGCCTCCATTATCCGGGAAAATCGATTATCCGCAATGCCTCCGGTCCCGACTATCAAGGATAATTGAGGTCCGACAAAGCAAAATTTAAACTTTTAAATAGAAAAAATACCACAGAGTCTTTAGTAATCGCAGTCGGTGAGGAAACTTTTTTCATCGAATCGAACTGGAACACGCCTTTTCGTTATCAGGACAATATTCCGCACATGGTACTGGGGTCGTATTTTAAGGTTATACCCCTATTGTACATATTGTAAAAGCTTATTTAAATTCTTTCTCATATTTCGTTAGAGTAATTTTTAGTTATTTGATTTTAATTTGATCCCAACAAATTGGCTGATTACACAGTACAACAAAATTGAACTTTTTTTTAAATTACAAGAAACACCGTACAGATTATGAAAGTGGGCCGAAAAAAGGAAGATACGTGTATCGGTGTTTTGAAAGTTTGCGTCGGGAAGTAACATATATAGGCGTGGCAAGTTCCGCCCATTTCTACAGGTTTTGAAATATTCGAAATCAGATTTCTTGGAATTATTTGCTTTTTAGGTATAAAGTGTCTTTGGCAATATTACTGACAACTGACTAACCCTCATGCGAGTCACTAAACGGGTCTTTTTGGTCACACCAATAAAATATATTTTGTGACCGCAAATAACGAAAATGTGAATAAAAACGGTAGAATATGGTCCTAATTTTTTTATAAAAACCGAGAGATGTTAAATATTATAGCTACAAATTTCTTTTGTTCAGAGACTCATAATGAAATTTGATTTGGAACATTTCTTCTTTTGACATAATCCCCAAAAAGTGAAGTATTTAGGAGATTTTGACTCAGTATGGAATAAATTTTAATTAAGAGTCTAAAAGTTTAGCAAATAATTTCTACCTATAATATCTAATTTAGTAACGTAATTTTCTTAACAAAGTATTTTATTTAGATATCTAGTTTGTTCTGGGACTTACAGTTAAATTTTGTGTAGAATATTTCTTCTTTTAACACCTTTCTTCTGAAACTAAATTTCATGTTACTTTCATACATCACCTCGAAAAAACAAACAAAACAAATTTATTCAAAAAATATTTGGGTATTTTGTTGGCAAACTTGATGTATATATTTTCTTGATATATATTGCAAATACATATTTTATTTATTAGGCGACTTACATTGAAATTTGATGGAGATTATTTTTGTCTTTGACGTCTTCTATCTAGAATGAAGTTTTGTGGGACAAAAGTTAATAAACTCAGATAAAGTACAACATTAACCCTAAAACGTGATTTTACTTTTGGCAGATTCCTGGCGTTTAGGTACGATTTAGAGTTTTGGTGTATTCGGGGACCTATAATAACATTTTATGATTACTAATTTTGTAGAATATTTTGATCTGATACAATCACATTTTAAAGTAGTTTTTAAACGTTTTTTGAAAAAAAAATTGAACAAAAAGATCCGTTTAGTGACTCGCATGAGGGATAATTTGTTTCATAAAAAGATACCCCGCATTGTTGTCAGTAATATTGCCAAAGACACTTTATACCTAAAATGCAAGGATTCCAAGGAATCTGATGTCGAATATTTCAAAACCTGTAGAAATGGGCGGAACTTGCCACGCCTATTTAGGTTACTTCCCGACGTAAACTTTCAAAACGCCGATACACGTGCAAAACAGGGTAAATGCACAAAACGACCACGAAAACGCAACAACATCGATTAGTTGTCAATGAGAGCCATACCTAAAATTTTCTGAGCGACATTTTTGCAGAACATTTCGAAGCTGAAAAACGTCATTATGTGGTACTTTTATAGCGGCTCTTAAAAAAAAGGCGAACAGGACATTGAAGGAAGCGAGTTAGAAGGTCGAAGTGCTCTACGAAAATAATCCTCATTCGATTTGACTGTAGACATGTCATCTCAAAAATAAGCTAAAACAACAGTGAACAAAGATATAACGCTAATTCCTGATGCCTTACAGCGTATCTAGCAAAATCTTCATCACGCCATAACGCGGAAGTTCGACTCACGGCGGATCTGTCCTTTGGGATTCTTAATATACTCACTAAGGGCTTTCATCTCCAAAAGGAATTATCTCATCCCCAAAATTTGTGTTCACAGTGTTATTCATATCCAACATTTCAACAGTTAAGTTAAAAAACTTGTTGATTGCCAATAACATTACCTACATATTTTACTGTGAGCTCATTTACATAGCCTACTTACCTCTTCCATGTTGTTTGAATTTCAACACACCTCTGTTATGTTCATGATTTGTTGCTGTTAACGTTGTTGAAATTCGATGGTGTTGGGGTTGTGAACTTGGCTGAGCTTTGGTTGCGTTAACACTGCTCCAATGTTTAACATTTCGCTGTTGCTGTTGCAGCTGACTAAGGTGGTGAAATGGTTGATGTATGTTGTTGCTATGATGATGGTTATTGTTGTTGTAGTTGCTGTTTGTAAAATGACTGTTGCTGTGACTATTGGCTTTGATGTCACGTCTGTTAAGTTGTCGCTTGATTTCGTTGATTGTTTTGGCGCAATTTGGCAGAATTTGAATTTGAAGTACGGCAATTAGCAATGTTAAGTATTTAAGCGTTTTCATAGACGGTCTTAGCATTTTAAGCGTTTATAAGCACTATAATGGCAGCTTTAGGATCTTTGGATTTATTGTTGTATTTTGCTTTTTGGTGTTTTTTTGTTTTTTTTTTTTTTTTTGGTTGGTTGTTTGTTAATTATTTCTATAAAAGGTCACATTTAATTAAAGTTTTCTCGTTTTTTTTTCGGATTTCGTTTTGTGCTTGCTGGCTGTATGTTTGTTAGTTAGTTTATTTGTACTGAACGTTTCCAATTATGTGCTGAAAGGGAAACCGGTTGGTAATGGTTTAGAAATGCAGTTAAGTACATTTGTATTTATTTGAGACATATTTTATTACGGAAGTGTATTTAAATCTCATTAATAGTTGTGAAAGTGGAAAATTAAAAAAAAAATTATGCATTTATATGGAATTGAAGGGTTTCGTTTTTTTCTAGTCTACAGCATTACTTGGGAAACTAATTTGTTCTTATTTTTGCAAGAATACCATGGCCACGTTTTTTTTTTTTTTGGAAAATTCAAGTCATTATCGGTATAGGTATCGAGAATAAAACTATAGCCTTGTAGCAAAGACCACAAAGACTATTATAAACTTGAGTCCAAGATGTTTATGCAGGACTGGGCCTAAATATTGGAACATTTCGGGGCAAATATGTCAAGTTTCACCTTTTAAAAAACAGAATGATTCGAGAATTGGCTTTAAACCGGATGAGAAAAAGACAGCAAACTTCGCATAAACTTAGATAAAGTACAACATTAACTATAAAACGTGTTTTGATTTTTACAGATTCCAGGCTGTCAGGTAAGAGTTCTGATAGGTAGAGTTCTGATGTATTTTAAAGCCTATAGTGAAATTTTATGTCGAACATTTTTGTAGAATATTCGGATTCGATCAGATTTTAAGGGTGACGTAGGGGATGGACGGTACCAAGGAACGGTCCTGACCGGTTTTAACATGGCAAAGCCCAGGATTTATCATCTTTCATCTTAAGTGGACATTGACCTCCCCGTGGTGTCACCTGGGGAACTGCCTTTAACACCCGTTAAAGGTAGTGAGCTAACATGTGCCGCGCGTTCACCCATAAGAACGTTAAAAACTTAGGTTTAGGCGTGGGGTTAGTAACCCTGCCCTAGAAAAACAGTCTACTATGAAAAAACGAAAGAAAAGAAAAACAAACCCCTCTAAAGTTGACGAACCCCGCAAACGTTTTAAGGACCATGATCTGCACCTGGAATGTTCGCACTCTTTATAGAGAAGGTGCAGTCTTCGCATTGGCAGACGTACTTGAAAAATACAAGGCCGATATTACTGCCATGCAGGAAATACGATGGATTGGGAAAGGTGTCACAACACCACCTAAAGTTGACGCACTGTATTATAGCTGCCATGACGTAAAGCATGAGTTTGGTTGCGGATTTGTAGTTAGTCGGAGACTAAAACATCTGGTATCCAGCTTCACTCCAGTGAATGAAAGACTTGCTGCAATTCGAATAAAAGCTAAATTCTTCAACATCAGCTTTATTTGCGCTCATACTCCCACTGAAGAAAAGGACGAACAGACCAAATATATATTTTACGAGCGCTTAGAAGAAACATATGACCGTTGCCCTGCCCATGACATTAAAATTATTCTAGGCGATTTTAATGGCAAAATTGGAAAGGAGAATATCTTTGGCCCAACAGTCGGGAATTTCAGTCTCCACAGTGAAACATCTGACAATAGTATGAGGCTGATAGACATGCAGCTGCAAAAAACATGGTAGTTAGCAGTACCAGATTTAATCATCTCGATATTCATAAGGGCACCTGGCTGTCTCCAGATCAGAAAACAAGAAATCAAATTGATCATGTTGTGACAGATGGAAGACATTCGTCGAGCGTGTTGGATGTACGATCGTTCCGAGGCGCAAACATTGATTCAGACCACTACCTTGTTGCAGCAAAGGTACGCACCCGCTTAAACATAGCAAACAAAGTACGAACAGACACAACACGAATGTTAGACATCGGTAAGCTGCAATCACAACAGATAGTCACAACATATTCCACTCAACTGGCCCAATTGCTTAATCAAAGCCCTCCTCATCCCGATAACATATCAGCGCAATGGCAAAGCATTGCCCACTCCATGCAAACAGCAACAAAATCCATATTTGGATACCAGAGATCTCCACCAAGGAATCCATGGTATGATCTCAGGAGTGTCGTGCTGCCACCGAAGAGAAAAATGCGGCATATAGGGCTACTTTACAATCCGTAGCAACGCGTAGCGCACGAGAGAGATACAGGGAGAAAAGGAGAGAGGAGAAACGTCTTTTCCGCAGAAAAAGAGAGAGATGGAAAAGCGGGAGTGTGAAAAAATCGAGATGTATAGGAGCCAGAATGAAGTCCGAAAATTCTACCAAAGAGTCAAGCATCAAACTGATGGCTTTGGTACAGGCACATCCTCCTGTAGAGACCAGCAAGGTAATTTGGTAACTGATACAGATAGTGTACTCAGGATATGGAAAGAACATTTTTCAAATCTGTTGGTATCCAATAGCAGCGAAGACGACGAAGATACCACAGTCCCAATCCCAGAAGATGGTATTGAATGTATACCGCCCAGCCAAGATGAGGTAAAGACAGCAATAAATCGGCTGAAGAATAATAAGGCACCAGGAGCCGATGGCTTACCAGCCGAGCTGTTCAAAAACGGAGGTGACACGCTGATAAGGTGCATGCATCAGCTAGTTAGCACCATCTGGCAGGAAGAATGAGTACCCGACGAGTGGAACCTGCTTATCCTGTGTCCCGTCCACATAGTATAGTATGATCTAACTATAGGGGCATAAGTCTACTCCCTACTCCCTATCGCTCATCCGGCTTTGTAAAATGACTTTAACTGACACGAGGTCCTCAGTTAAAATAGGAAAGAACCTCTCCGAAGAGTTTGGTACCAAATGAGGTTTCAGACAAGGAGACAGCCTTTCGTGTGATCTCTTCAACATCTTGCTGGAAAAGGTTATACGAGAGTCAAACGTCAAAAGAAGTGGCACAATCTACACCAATAGTCACATGTTACTTGCTTATGCTGATGATATAGACATCATGGGACGATCAGTAAAAGAAGTAACTGATACCTTTATAAAGGTCGAAGGAGAATCTGCTAAAGTGGGTCTGGCGGTAAACGGTGAGAAGACCAAGTTGATGGTGTCGACGCGCAATGCGTCCATTGAGCTCGGACCGACTGTGGAAGTTGGTTCCTATAATATTGAGGTAGTAAAAGACTTCGTCTACCTCCGTAAACACAACAAACGACATCAGTTGTGAAATAAAAAGAAGAATTGTATTGGCCAACAGATGCTACTTTGGTTTAAGTAAGCAGTTGAAAAACAAAGCCACATCTCGTCAAACAAAAATAACGCTCTACAAAACACGGATACTTCCCGTACTGATGTATGGCTCCGAAGCTTGGGTACTTGCGCTAGCAGACATGGCAGTGCTTGGTGTGTTTGAGAGAAAAATTCTCGGAAGATCTACGGACCAATCTGCGTTGACGGTGAATATCGACGTCGCATGAACCACGAGCTGTATCTGATATACAACGACATCAATATAGTTAAACGTATCGAGATGCAGCGATTGCGTTGGCTAGGCCATATCATAAGAATGAGCGATGATGAACCCGCTAAAAAGGCGTATAAATTCGGACCGCTTGGCGGTGCACGCGGAATTGGCAGGCCAAGGAATAGATGGCGCAAACAAGTGGATGATGAGATGAAAAGGCGCGGTATTCCAGAGTACGAAGCAACAAATAGAGAGAAATGGAGATCTTTTCTTAGTTCGGTCTATGGAACAAATGTTCTGTAATGGGCCAGCTAAGTAAGTAAGATTAGATTTTAAAGGGGATTTAAAACGTTTTTGGAAAAAGGGACCAAAACGGCCCATTAATTGACTCGCTTGAGGGTTCAATGTTGCAACTAATAGATTCATCACATTGTTGGCAGTGATATTGCCACAGACAGCATATGTCTAAAATGCAACTAAAATCCTAATTAATCAACTGGCTATCTCCAAAGCAGAAAACAATAAATCACTTTGTGATAGATGGAAGCATAGTTAAAAGTATCAGGGTTATGTTTCCAGTATGAGAGAATAACATTCTGAGAATGCATATGACAAGCCTTTCGACTGTTGATGAAGAGTGGAAAGTCCTGGATTCCAATGTAACAAATGGCCAGCGATATCTCTAATCAGAAATTAAATTGTCACTAATATGGCTTTCACCATATGACAGTGAAATACTATTTTCCAATAAAAATGTTATATCTGCAAAGTTATATTACTAAATGATTTATTACTCGTCCACCGTATTTATTCACAGATTTAGTTGAAAATGTTGCCACATTACAAAGTGATGTGAATTGAAAATAAAAGTAACAAAATAAATTCGTATGAATAACTAATCATTATTTTTGTTACCCCTCAGGGAACAATATATACATACTCGTAGAAATATACATATGTATGAAAGTGCATACATACATATATAATCACATACGCACAAATATGTTGATTCTCAATAATTTTATGCAGGAAACAGAAAAAAAGTTCTACTTTCTAATTATTTTGGGAGATATCATTGAGTGAATTGTTGTATCTCATTATTTTGCGATTATGCAAACATATTTCATTTGTGATTCCAAAAATAAAATAAATTATTCCTGAATAACAAAATGCGATGATTATTTGTGAGAATTTGCTATAAATTTGTAATTATTGCAAAATGTTGCTTCATAAACAACACTTTGATGTGTTCCTTCACACACAGTGGGTTCTAATGAAAATTATACAAACCAGATAAAAGAGAAAATATAAACGTACAATTTTTTAAAAAATTGTTGATGATCATAACGAACATAAAGAACATCTTTGATATGGCAATGCCATTAGTCACACAATACATCATGGTCAAAGCAAAGACAACAACCTTTTGAAAGGCTTCTTTCTATTGTGAATAGTTTATATATTTTTTTAATGCGTTGTGTATTTTTATCATAATTCTGAATCCATGCACGAGTTATACGATCTTACATTGTTTGTGTTCCCGTACATTGTTTGTGTTCCCGTATAGGTACACAATAATATATGTATACTTTTTTTGAATTTTTGTATGTATACTTTTTTGCGCCATCTATTCTTTGGCCTGCTAATTCTGCACCGCCATGTGGCTCGAATTCACTGTGCAACATTTTTAAGGTGATCTTGTGCAAACAATTCGAACTGAGGATTTTTTGAAAGCACAGACCCAAACGACAAGAAACCCATTCCACGCCGTATCTCCAAAACCGTTAATTTTTTCTGAATATTTTCTTTTGCAAAAATATTCCCTGGAATGTAATACACAACTCTTCAGAACATGTCATTGTAGTAAAATGCCTCTATGCCTCTATTCTCAGTACATTTTTAAACGACCATTTAATAAAAATGCCAATAATGTAGTGAAATCCGAAATGCGAGAATAAACTGTTGGTGTGAACTGTGTTTGAAATACGTGTTGTAAAATATATAATGCAAAATACCGCTGAAACAACATGAAATAGGCATTTTAGAGTTTCAGTATGTTCTAAACAATTGTTGAGAACATTATTTGGAAGATTTTTGCAAAAGGTTGCTTGGTTCAACTCCCAATAGTTTAGCCGATACGGACCAGAATTTCAGCAATTACGTAAAATTTTCTATATTTTATAGATTTTGATGCCCTAGATGGAGTTTTTCTTATGTGGTCTGTTCAAAAGATAAATTCTAATAGTTTAGGGCTACAATATTGCCTAAGACAGCAAGGCCAAATTCCTAATCGTTTCAGAGATAAAGGCCCGATAAATGCAAAAAAGTGTAGTTTTAGCCCGGTTTAGATGCGGCCATAAAATACGAACTGGATCTGACAGGACAAAGCCCTACTAGGGTTTTTGTAGTCTAAATATGTACTATCAAAAAATGCATACTAGAAGTTGTTTGCATTTTCAGTGTTGCATAGTGATTTATACGCCTAGCCAACGCAACCGCTGCATCTCGATACGTTTAACTATATTGATGTCTTTGTATAGCAGATACAGCTCGTGGTTCATACGACGTCGATATTCACCGTGAACGCAGATTGGTCCGTAGATCTTTCGAAGAATTTTTCTCTCAAACACGCCAAGCACTGCCTTATTTGCATGCGCAAGTACCCAGGCTTCGGAACCATACATCAGCACGGGTAGTATCAGTGTTTTGTAAAGCGTTATTTTGGTTCGACGAGTTATGGCTTTGTTTTTGAAGTGCTTACTTAAGCCAAAGTAGCATCTGTTGGCCAATACAATTCTTCTTTTTATTTCACAACTGATGTCGTTTGTTGTATTTACGGCAGTGCCGAGGTATACGAAGTCTTTTACTACCTCAAAATTATAGGAACCAACTTCAACAGTTGGTCCGATCTCAATGGACGCATTGCGCGTCGACACCATCAGCTTGGCCTTCTCGCCGTTTACCGCCAGACCCACTTAGCAGATTCTCCTTCGACCTTCATAAAGGTATCGGTTACTTCTTTTACTGATCGTCCTATGATGTCTATATCATCAGAATAAGCAAGTAACATGTGGCTATTGGTGTAGATTGTGCCAGTTCTTTTGACGTTTGCCTCCCGTATAACCTTTACTAGCAGGATGTTGAAAAGGTCACACGAAAGTCTGTCTCCTTGCCTGAAACCTCTTTTGGTACAAAACTCTTTGGAGAGGTTCTTTCCTATTTGCACTGAAGATCTTGTGTCAGTTAGAGTCATTTTACAAAGCCGACTGAGCTTTGCGGGGGATACCAAATTCAGACATTGTTTGAAATACCTTTGAACGTAGCGCGCTGTCGAAGGCTGCTTTATAATCGACAAAACGGTGGTAGGTGTCGATCTGCATCTCTTGGGTCTTTTCCAGGATTTGCAGCAGGGTAAATATCTGGTCAATAGTGGACTTGCCAGGCCTAAAGCCGCATTGGTATGGTCCAATTATTTCGTTGACCATGGGCTTTAGTCGTTCGCACAATATCCCTGACACTATCTTGTATGCTATAGGGAGTAGACTTATGCCCCTTTAGGTGGAGCATATAGTCTTATCTCCTTTCTTATGGACGGGACACAGGATGCTCAGGTCCCAACCGTCGGGTACGCATTCTTCCTGCCAGCTGGACCTAACTAGTTGATGCATACACCTTATCAGCGTGTCGCCTCCGTTTTTAAACAGCTCGGCTGGTAGGCCATCAGCTCATGCTGCCTTATTATTGTTCAGCCGGTTTATTGCTGTCTCTACCTCATCTTGGCCGAGTGGTATACATTCAATACCATCTTCTGGGATTGGATCTGTGGTATCTTCGTCGACTTCGCTACAATTGGATACCAACAGTTTGGAAAAATGCTCTTTCCATATCCTTAGCACACTATCTGTATCAGTTACCAGATTACCTTGCTGGCCTCTACAGGAGGATGTGCCGGACTTCATTCTGTCCCCTGTACATCTCGATTTGTTCACACTCCCGCTTTTCCATCTCTCTCTTTTTCCTGCGGAAAAGACGTTTTACCTCTCTGCTTTCCTCCCGATACCTCTCTCGTGCGCTACGCGTTGCTACTGATTGTAAAGTAGACTTATACGTCACATTTTTCTCTTCGGTAGCAGCACGACACTCCTGGTCATACCATGGATTCCTTGGTAAAGGTCTCTGGTATCCAAGTACTGCAATGTTTTGCCATTGTCCTGATATGTTATCGGGACGAGGAGTGCTTTGATTAAGCAGTTGGGCCAGTTGAGTGGAATATGCTGTGGCTATCTGTTGTGATTGCAGCTTACCGATGTCCAACATCCGTCTGGGTCTGTTCGCACTTTGTTTGCTACGTTTAATCTGGTACGTACCTTTGCTGCAACAAGGTAGTGGTCCGAGTCTATGTTTGCGCCTCGGAACGATCGTACATCCAACACGCTTGATGCATGTCTTCCATCTATTAGAACGTGATCAATTTGATTTCTTGTTCTTTGATCTGGCGATAGCCAGGTGCTCTTATGAATATCGAGATGCTTAAATCAGGTACTGCTAACTACCATGTTTCTTGCAGCTGCAAAGTCTATCAGTCTCATACTATTTTCAGATGTTTCACTGTGGAGACTGAATTTCCCCACTGTTGGGCCAAAGATATTCTCCTTTCCAATTTTGACATTAAAATCGCCTAGTATAATTTTAATGTCGTGGGGAGGGCAACGGTCATAAGTTTCTTCTAAGCGCTCCTAAAAAATATCTTTGGTCTGTTCGTCCTTGTCTTCAGTGGGAGCATGAGCGCAAATAAAGCTGATGTTGAAGAATTTTGCTTTAAATCGAATTGTAGCCAGTCTTTTATTCACTGGGGTGAAGCTGGAGACCAGATGTTTTAGTCTCCAACTAACTACGAATCCGCAACCAAACTAATGCTTTGTGTCTTGGCAGCTATAATACAGTGCGTCATCTTTAGGTGTTGTTGTGACGCCTTTTCCAATCCATCGTATTTCCTGTATGGCAGTAATATCGGCCTTGTACTTTTTCAAGACCGTCTGCCAATGCGAAGACTGCACCTTCTCTATAAAGAGTGCGAACATTCCAGGTGCAGATTCGCAGATCATGGTCCTTAAAACGTTTGCGGGGTTCGTCAACTTTAGAGGGGTTTTGTTTCTCTTTTTTTTCGTTTATTCATAGTGTTTTTCTAGAGTAGGGTTACTAACCCGACGCCCAAACCCAAGTTTTTAACGTTCTTATGGGTGAACGCGAGGCACATGTTAGCTCACTACCTCTAACGGGTGTTATAGGCAGTTCCCCAGATGACACCACGGGGAGGTCAGTGTCCACTTGAGATGAAAGAGGGACCACGATAAATCCTGGGCTTTGCCATGTTAAGGCCTGTCAGGGCCGTTGCTTGGTATCTTCCATTCCCTACGTCACCCTATGTCAAAGTCTATAAATACATATATCATTACATTACAATTATTTATTCATTTCCTTATTCTGTCTTGTAGTCAACAAATGCATGTATGTTCACCTATCTCATTATAGACCTCAACACTAATAGACACGTGTTTTAAAATGCGGTTAAATTAATGAAGATGACTTTTAGTGGCTTCTGACATCAACACTAAGAAAAATAAATATCGAACCATTCAAGTACATTTTCCATTTATATTTGTACTTACATATGTATATACATACATATGTATGTGGAAAATATATGGCTTTTAATTGGAAATGTATGTACGTACGTATCCTGTTTTTAACCACTTGTAAATGTTGAACTTTATAATACATGATTTATAACTAATTATCAGTGTCATCAATGACAGGCGTATTAAGAAACTTATCCACAGCTCATGTCTAGGGAACGATGGGACATTTAGTACCAAGACAAATTGAACACACGTTTTGTGTTACACTTACACCAAGCTAAAAATTGTAAACAAATTTATAGGCAAATTTCAAAATACAATTTACCTAAATGATACATTCAACTTATATCTATATGGACAACTAATTATGTACGGCGACAATATGGAAATGCTGTATCCATTTAGTCATCAATTCGTATTGAAATGTCAAATGGAACATGATACTAATGGTATTATGGAAAACTGTCGTATAAATAGGCTCGTTATCAAAACAAAAATCATTCTATTCCGTTCCCGCTGCTGTCCACAACAAATTTAAATTGGAGGCAAGGCACGCGTATTTTTGTGAAAGCCAATCACTCAAAAGCCAATAACTGGGCATACATTTACAAAACAAATTTGACGTGGGATATACATAATGTTAATTTGAAAAGGGTAATTTCTCTGGCTAAAGGAATTCAATAGAAATTCAGATTCTAGTATACAACTCTTAAGTGCCGAGTCAACTAAACTACTTGAAGTCACTACGGAGATGCCTAAACAAAGAAAAAGCATTTCTGATTGTTTATTACTTTCTTATTAAGCCTGCTCTGAATATTGTTCACGCCTCATAAAAAATTGTAAAAAAAAAACAAGTAAAAAGGCGTTAAGTTCGGGCCGGGCCGAACTTTTTATACCCACCACCACGAACTGTATTAAAGTAAATACACACAGAAAAAAGGCCTCTCTAACATATGTCCCAAACATATTTTGCAGCAAACTTATATTTGTTTGCAAACAGTCCCAAACATAACATATGTTTGGGTCCTGCAACTAAATATATGTTTGGGTGCAAACAAATTATATGTTTGCAAGTAACATGTGGCTATTGGTGTAGATTGTGTCTCTTCTTTTGACGTTGGCCTCTCGTATAACCTTTTCTAGCGGGATTTTGAATAGATCACACCAAAGGCTGTCTCCTAGCCTGAAACCTCTTTTGGCACAAAACTCTTCGGAGAGGTTCTTTCCTATTTCAACTGAAGATCTTGTGTCAGTTGGAGTCATTTTACAAAGCCGAATGAGCTTTGCGGGGATACCAAATTCAGACATTGCTTGGAATACCTTTAAACGTAGCGGGCTGTCGAAGGCTGCTTTATAATCGACAAAAAGGTGGTAGGTGTCGATCTGCATCTCCTGGGTCTTCTCCAGGATTTGCCGCAGGATGTATATCTGGTCAATGGTGGACTTGCCAGGTCTAAAGCCGCATTGGTATGGTCCAATTATTTCGTTGACCATGGGCTTTAGTCGTTCGCACAATATCCCTGACACTATCTTGTAAGCGATAGGGAGAAGACTTATGCCCCTATAGTTGGAGCATAAAGTCTTATCTCCTTTCTTATGGACGGGACACAGGATGCTCAGGTTCTAATCGTCGGGTACGCGTTCTTCCTGCCAGATGGAGCTAACTAGCTGATGCCTACACCTTATCAGCGTGTCGCCTCCGGTTTTAAACAGCTCGGCTGGTAGGCCATCAGCTCCTGCTGCCTTATTATTCTTCAGCCGGTTTATTGCTGTCTTTACCTCATCTTGGCCGGGTGGTATACATTCAATACCATCCTCTTGGATTGGATCTGTGGTATCTTGGATTGGCTACTATTGGATACCAACAGTTTGGAAAAAGGTTCTTTCCATATCCTTAGCACACTCAGTTACCAGATTACCTTCCTGGTCTCTACAGGAGGATGTGCCAGTTCCAAAGCCATCAGTTTGATGTTTCACTCTTTGTAGAATTTTCGGACTTACCGATGTCCAGCTTCCGTGTTGTGTCTGAACGCACTTTGTTTTCTACGTTTAATCTGGTACGTACCTTTGCTACAACAAGGTAGTGGTCCGAGTCTATGTTTGCATCTCGGAACGATCGTACATCCAACACGCTTGATGCATATCTTCCATCTATTAATTTGATTTCTTGTTCTTTGATCTGGCGACAGCCATGTACCCTTATGAATATCGAGATGCTTAAATCTGGTACTGCTAACTACCATGTATCAACGTTCTTATGGGTGAACGCGCGGCACACGTTAGCTCACTACCTTTAATGGGTGTTAAAGGCAGTTCCCCAGGTGACATCACGGGAGGTCAGTGTACACATGAGATTAAAGAGACACCAAGATAAATCCTGGGCTTTGCCATGTTAAAGCCGGTCAGGACCGTTCCTTGGTATCTTCCATCCCCATACGTCAGTCTAAAACCTTAACATTCCGAAGATCGGGTTGTACCGATCAGTTGGAAAGTTGTATACCTTCAATGAAAACTAAATGCCAAATTTCAACCATTTTGGTGTGATAATAAGGGTAAAACTTTCAAAATATCGAAAATCGGATGGTATAGTTCTATGGGGGCTGTATGAAGGGGTAGACCCTTACCAAAAAAGTTCAGGTGGAAAGTTTTATACCGCTAACGAAATTTTAGCCATCATCTGATAATGATGCTTAAACCTTCAAAATACCGAAATTCAGGAGGTACCGTTCTATTGGGACAAATTCAAAAAATTGGACCGATATAGCCCATTTTCAATACTAAACAACCTAGAAGTAATAGAAACTTCTTTACCAAATTATAAAGCTCGTGCTGCGTGCACACATTGATATGAGAAAAGTCTCCCTTGTTCCTTCTGGGATGTTGTGGGAACATGTGTATGTATGTATATTTTAGCCACTTCGGTGAATAACAAAAATGGCGCTCAAGTCAAAAAGTAGAACCTAGATCCTAATTTATCTGTGATACTAGGATAAGAGAGTAGGTAGTGCGTAACACCGAAGCATTTAGCAATACATAGTCATTTTTGAGTTAATAGCCCTAATGTTCTAGATCGATGCAAAATATATGTATTTAACTAGAGTTTCAGCCAGATCGTTCTCAAGATACTTTATAAAAGAACAATAGCGGAATTAGGTATAGTAGTAAGGCTAGGATAAAAGTTATTATGGGTAAAAGTGCAAACTCTAGTTATGTATTGTTGCTATGAATGTTTGTAATAAATACCCAGCAAACACAGAGTCGGACGTCCGACGCGTCTGCTCAAAGTCGGAAATTTTTTCCGACGCGTCTGACCGACTTCGGTCCGAGGTCTGTCCGACTAGTCTGACGAACTTTTTCCTGTCCTCTCTCTCTCTTAAGGGAATTTTTCTATTTTCCCTTGTGCTGCTTTGGCAAAATTAAGTGTAAATAAGCAGAGAGAAAAGAATTGTACATGCTTCGCTCGCACATTGTAAATGTGTAATTGTTGATGTGCCGACGTTGATGCAGTACGAACGAAAAATTGAGTGCTCGGGTTTAAATTTCTGTATCGGAGAACAAATTTGGTTTATTTTTGTTATGCGTGTTGATGCATGATAGTGTTTAAATGTCATTCATAGTGATCGATTGCATACATATTTCTTTATTTTTATGAAGTTAATGAAAGTAAAGATTTTCTTCGTCAAACTTCAACACTATTCCGTGGAAAGTCATATGTTTTATATTTGTATATGGCCATAGTTAAGTTTCTTAACACTTTTATGTGTATAAAATTTTTTTGCATGTGAAGACATGTATTTTTTCATATATTAATAACAATTGTTTTACATATTTCACAGATCGTGTTGACGAATTTGTTGGTCTCCACAGTTTGTTTTTCCACCAAGTCGCGCATTTAACACAGCATAATATGATATTAAAACCGTTAATATGTTTATAGTAGATAAACTTTTATAGGATTTGGATCTTTCATGAACATTTTTTAATAATAAAAACAAGTAAAAAAGTGTCAGTCGGCTTTACCGACAGATATATACCCTCAGCACATTGGCTGCGAAACTTTCACCTCCGGACAGATCGAATGTATTTAAGGTCTCTTCAGAACAGGACATCAGGACATTTGAACTTGCCGACAAAAATGTGGATTAAGAATTAACTGCACTAAGGCACAAATGTTGAACTTTTGTAGGGCAGGTACTCTTAGGGAAGACCGAAATGGGCCATTTTAGAAGTTAAACTAAATTTTGATAAAATATTAAGAGATCCAAAGTTTGGACCGAATTGGTTGCCCCATTCAAGTGATATCGTTCTACTATTTTAGTGACATTTTTTTAATATTGGGGAGAAGTACCGAAAGTTATGGACCGATATTGCCCATTAAACTAAGTTTGGATATAATATGACGAAGAGCAAATGTTGGACCAAATCGGTTGAACAGTTCGAGAGTTATCGTGCTCTCCGACAGCCACATATGGTGACATAGGGGTTTTTTACACCTTTCGGGCTGTTTTCCCAAGAAATATGGACTTGCCGCTGAAAAAACTTTAACCGGCGTAATGGAGTTAGCGAATTCAAATCGCTTCAACAAAAATCAAAGTGATTCGAGAGCAGGTCTTAAAGTGAACTTATCCGAAATTTTGTGTGAGAGGTACCAGAAGGAGTAGACATATTCGAACCTGATCTATATCAGGTAGATATATTAGGATGTGCAAAGTATAGATTACATCGGTCACTCCCTTCAAGAGTTATCGTGCGCAAAATTTTTCCGAATATTTTTGAAGTTTTGTGGGGGAGGTACCAGAAGGAGTGGACCGATATAGCCCATCTTCAAATTTAAACTGTTTTGATAAAATGTTACGAAGACCAAATTTTGGACCGCATCGACAGATCCGTTCGAGAGTTATCTTGCGCTCCAACCACTACACAAGGTGTCATAGGGCTTTTTTGTACCTTTTTAGGCTATTTTCTCAGGAATTGTGGACTTGCCCCTAAAGAAGCTTATACCGTTATATGGGGGGCAGTGAATGCAAGTTGCTACAACAAAAATCAAAGCGATTCGTGAACAGGTCCTAAACTGAACTTTTCCGAAATTTTGTGTGGGAGGTACCCGAAGGAATGGACCGATTGAGTCCATATTGGAACCTCATCTAAGTCTGGAAGAAATTTCACGATGTGCAAAGTATGGACCAAATAGGTTACTTCCTTCAAGAGTTATCGTAACTTTTGTGGGGGAGAAACCGAAGGAGTGGACCGATATAACCCATCTTCGAACTTAAAATAAGCTTGGACAAAATATTGCGATAGCTAAATTTTGGACCAAATCGGTTCATCCATTCGAGAGTTATCGTGCGCACCAGGCAGACAGACAGACAGACGGACGGACGTTGCTCAATCGACTCCAAATTGTCTGAAACACATTTCGTCCAAACATACTTGGGGTCTAAAACCATTATTTCGATGAGGCACATTTTGCCCGTATGAAAGTGTATATACCCACGATAGCATAAATGCTGAGGGTATAATAACCCTCGAAATATATACAATTTGGCATTACCGGCTAGACTTAAACCTGGATATACATATGTATATGGATAGTTTTTTTTTGGAGTAAGTTTTCTATCTTCTGGGAAGGCAAAATTCTAATTAACAACCAAATCGATAGAAAAATCTTCAAAAATCTCAAACAGGGCTACACTTATATGGGGGCTATACAAAAACGGGTACCTACACTTTCTGATTTTTCTGAGCCTGTAATAATGTTTTGTACCTTTAGGGCAGGAAGAAAGTTTTAAACTCCCAGCGAAGAAGAGTACCGTTCCACGAAGGCGTGGACCTACACCGATAAATTTCAGGTGGAAAGTTTTTTACTTCCAACGAAGACTAAATACAACATATCTGCCATTTCGGTGTGATAATAAGGCTGAAACCTTCAAAATACCGAAAATCGGGTTGTACCGTTCTATGGCGGCTATACGAGGACATGAACATATACCGACATATTTCAGGTGGAAAGTTGTATACGCCCAATGAAAACTAAATGCCGAGTTTCAGGCATTTCGGTAGGATATTGAGACCACAACCTTCAGTCATTACGGTGTGATAATGATGCTAAAACCTTCAAAATACCGAAAATCTGAAGGCAAGGTTCTATGGGGGCTATATTAAAACGTTTAACGATATAGCCTATTTTCAATACTAAACATCCTAGGAGTAATAGAAACTTCAATAGCAAATTATAAAGCTCTATCTTTAACATTGCAAGCTGTATCTTGATGTGTTACAAACGTAATGACAAATTTAATTATACCCTCCATATTATGATGGAGGATATAACAATTTCCATTTGTGTTATAAAGCTATACTTTGTATGGGAAACGTAATATTATAGCTTTTATTAAAGGACAACAACCCTACCTACCTAAAAAAAAAACAATGAACACAATATCTGTTATAGTTTCCGAGAAATAGATATTTCTTCTCCAGAAATTTGCAAAGATGACGTATTTTCCAAAATTGGGAAAAATTGTCGTCTTTTGGAGCACACCACGCCCTCCCTCACTTTCCAATATTTTGAAATTTTGATTCAATATGTTTAATATCGAATCCCATATGGAAATTTACAATCGGTGACGACAATAATTGGGTTTTTGGCCGGGAAAATCGATTTCTGAACCACTGTGCGGTGGTGGCAAATAACCTCAGTGCCCTAAGTGAAATAGTGGATTACATTTCCCGAGTATTTCAGCCATGAAAAACTTCTCTACAAGTAGTGTCGTAACAACGAAAAGTATGTCCCCTGTCATTCAATTTAGGCAGTTTTGGAAATTCTTACTTAAAGATGCGAAGAGTACTAAATGGTACTACATTTTGTACAATGTGAATTTATTTGAACGTATAGAGCTGAAATCCTGAAAATTAAGATTGCTATTGGAGGAGGTAATATTGGAAATTCGAACTTATGTGTACAAAAAGTACTAAGCGGTGCTAAATTTGGTACAATTTGGATTTGGGTAATGAAATAGAGGAATGTTGAAATTTTGAGTTAATTAATTGTTGGAGTTTACGATTGAGGAATTTTAGAAAAATTAAATTTTATTTTATGGATTTTTAATTAAGAGTACAGTTGGAGTGTAGGATTGAAGAATTCATACTTTAGTGTGCAAAAAGTACTAATTGTTAATAAATTAGGTACAATTAGGATTTGGGTGAACGGATAGAATTGAAATCCTGAAATATGGAATTAAGATTGCTAATTGGATTAATGATTGAGATATGGTGTTAGTTTCCGAAGTTCGTACTTATGTGTACGAATAGTACTAAATGTGGTACTCTTTGGTATTTGCTAAAATATGGAATTTTGGTATTAGGGTCAATATTGTTATAAGAAAAATATTTCGGATATAAGTGCATATATGCACGAAAAGTTCTAAATAGTACTAAATTTAATATTGAGATACGGATGTGGTTTTGGTAATATGTACCACAGATTTTAAATCTTAATCGGTCCTGAATTTAATATTGCGTGTACGTATAGAGTTAGAATTCCAAGTTTTTGTATTAGGGTCACTCTTGGCGTATATGTTTGAGATACTATGGACGTTGTTTTCGAAATACGTACTATAAAGTTACAAAAGTACAGTTATTCTGCTGGAATTTTGAAATTTGGTATTAGGAACAGTTAGAGCTGGGAATAAACGGATAAAGCTGGAATTCAGAGTTTTTGTTCAGCATTTCCCTATTAAATATTGTTTTAATGTATTTTATTTCCTTTCCACATACAAAGGTAGCGGGCACTTTGCTAGTATGTGTATGTAATGTTTGTCTAGGATATCCTATGGAGATCAAACACTCTTTCTTTATACAAATAGGAAAAAAGATGATACAAACAATAGATCATGACAAAATCGATGGATTCTCTTGAGTGTGTGTTGGTTTTTAAGAATAATACTGATCCGTTCAATATTTCATAGCTTATTTTTCTCACAATACATTATCGTCCTTTGAAAATATAGGCGTTCCCTCCCTTATGAAGATAAATTCGTATTTACTAAAAATTTTCACGAAATGCCCACAGTGGCAAAGTATTGCCAACTCCATGCAAATAGCCTCAAAAATCAAACTTGGCCTACACCAAGGAAACCACGGTAGGGCCATGAGTATCGTGTCGCTACCGAAGAGAAGAATGCGGCATTTATCTACTTATCTCCAATCAGTAGCAACAACAATATCTGGAGAAAAAGAGAGAATCCCTCAGTGTTGTTGGCGACATTTCCTGAGTATTACAGCCATGTAAAAGCGAAGTCCCTTCTTATTATTATATTAAAATCCACGGTTATAGGTCTGATGATCTTCCCACAAATATTTTTAACAACTCGACAATTTTACTGGTTGCTCTACTTCAAAAATATCCTTAAGAATCAATGATTAGAAATCTGGTGATCCTTCAAAATTCACAATAAAACAAGTGAGAAAAGGCTATATAGTCGGTACGGGGCCGACTATGTGATACCCTACACCACTACCCCTGTGCATAATCTTTTCACTCGAAAACATTTCTTTTACGGAGGCGAACGAACCAAAATAATTCATATTTAGTTTTATATTTGACTACTCCCGACATCACCAATCAATAGGCTTCTATCTCGGTGAGCAAATTTCGTGATGATCCGATCAAAATTCCGACTTGTAGTGTGATTGCAGAAAAAGTGGAAAAAAGGGATGCATTATCGACTATTGTGATATCTCTATTATTTGACCACCTACGCCAACCTAATTTGCGTAATTTTAAAGATGGGATTTTCTACTTTCTTAGTCAGGCTTTGCTTTTAGAAGGTCCCCACCAAAGGTGTGACATCCGTCATTATTATTAAAATCGCAAAAATGAAAAGTTGGGTTGTATTAGCGACTATTGCGATATCTTCGTTGTGTGACCACCTACGACAACCTACGTTACATCGTTTCAAAGGTAATATTTTCTACTTTCATTGCCAAGTTTTGCTTTTTATATACCCCTTATAGACGCTGAGATATTTGCTTTGGAATAAAATGTAGACTTTTTCTCCAAATAAATTTGTTGCTCATTCCGACCCCTAATTATTATCCGACCATCACCAAAATCATTAGGCTTCTTCCCCCCCGGGACCCTCATCAACACCCAAAATTTCGTGACGATCCGATCAAAATTGCGACCTGTAGCGTGATTTCCAAACAATGGAAAAATGGGATGTATTACCGACTATTGCGATATCTCCGTTTCATAGTCAGGCTTTGCTTTTGGAAAGTCCTCAACCAAAACTGTGATATTTGTCATTATAATTAAAATCGCAAGAATGAAAATTTGGGTTTTATTTGCGACTATTGCAATATCTTCGTTGTTTAATCACCTACGAGAACTTACTTTACATCATTAGAAAGGTGATATTTTTTACTTTTATTGTTAGGTCTTGCTTTTGGTATACCCCATATAGAAGCTGAGATATTCGCTTTGGAAAAACGTTGTCTTTTTATCCACATAAGTTTTTTGCCCATTCCGACCCCTGAATATTATCCGACCATCACCAAAATCAATAAGCTTCTTCCCCTCCGGGACCCTCATCAACACCGAAAAGTTCGTGACGATCCGATCAAAATTGCGACCTGTAGCGTGATTACAAGGTTTAGATGGACAGACGGACAGACGGACGGACGGACTGACGGACGGACTGACGGACACACATAGCCAGATCGACTCAGCTCGTCGAGACATTCATTTTGATATATATAAGTATGGGTCTACGACCATTATTTCGATGCGTTACAAACTTTTTGGGCAAAACCAACTTATAATACCCTCCCCACATAGTGGTGTAGGGTATAAAGACTGACATAGAATTAGTTGCAATTCAAATTTTAAATTTGGATTGAAAATATTTTTGGAAAAATGTTAAGAAATGTTCATATATTGGTGTTGTTCAATTTGAAGTGTATGGAGTTTTTCCAGGAAAAAAATGTCCTACTGTTGTCCCTGAGGATCAATAAATATTTCAAACCTTTGGAAGCCAAAAAACACATTTCTCAGTGTGGATTCGATAATAAAATCTACATATCTTATTGCTTTTAAATTATCCATGTGTAAACCTAAAGGCATATTGACGATGATGTTGATGTATTATGCCAAAGAAAAAGAATTCCAAAATGAATTCGCAAAACAAACATATGGATATGTGTGTACATTAGGGCTATGACTCTTTTTACAACCACATATTCCCTAAGATTAGATAAAATCTTAATTATAATGTGTTTTGATGTACATTTTGTTGTATTTCGGAGGGGCCGGGGTATCTCCACTTTACCCTATGTTTTTAAAACGCTATTTTTGTAAATCTTGCGAACTTATCGGTTTGAAAATGGAATGAAAATATACTATATACCCTTTCTAGCCGGAAGGCTGCGGGTATAAAAAATTCTTTTGAAAGTGGTTTGTGAGTGACTTTTTTAATTTAATTTAATTGAATAAACGTTACTTTAGTCATTAATATGGAAAAGTTCCTATATTCTAGCTACATGAAATAGTTTTTGAGAAAAATAGTAAGAAGTCATAACCCTAATGTAAATATCACATTGACACACGTACAAATGTTACTAATGCAGTAACCATACATTTATAATGTTGTATATGTTTAACATAATAAACAAACAAATACACAAATATATTGAAAATAAAACAACACACACAGAAGTTTATGGTTAAAGGATAACATTCCTCTACTGCTTCCCATGTGTCATATTCATTCAATTCATAGAATGTCAAATGACATTTAACCAAGTTAACATACCTACATATGTATGTATATTACAAAATAATGTTGATGCTGATGATGACATTAGGGATTGACATGAAGTTGTAATGAAATTTCCCAAATATCCATAAGTTATTTTTCCATGTAACGCATGTGCGTGTGTGTGTTGAAATGTAAATGTGTTTGTTTAACATGTTTAACATATCATTGTTTTACAATCCCTACCTTATTGTCATAACTCTTAAAGGGAGTTATTTAAATTCATGTGAATTTATGTATGTGAATACGTTGAGTATAGAAGCATCCTTGCCCTTTTCTTTGTAGTCGTAAGAAAATTAGGTTATCCAGCTCAAGGGACCTAATATCATTTTAATTCATGATTGAGTTTGTTAATAAATTTAATTTCCATTGATCACTTAGGAACAAAAATAAACAAAAAATAAAAAATAAATAAAAAGGGTTAAATTGAACATTTTTGTTTATCTCTCACAAGGGTAAATTAGTTAAATGATGAATATGTTTGTTGTTCAGAAACCTACATACTTCCAAATGAATTTTATGTATGTCAAGTTTGTAAAAGATATTTAAAAATATTTGTCGTTATTGGCATGGAAGGCTATTTTTTTTAAGACTATATTACAAATGGGGATAATTTTTAATGGATCATAAGAGACCATGGTAGAATATTATTGTATTTTATTCTTATTCTACCATGATAAGAGACAAGGGGAAATTCTCTCATCAAATGAGTGATTCCTTACTTAGATGGTCCGATACAGAACATTTGGAATGGTATGTTCCTACAACATCCACGCCGGAACCAGAGAGACTTCTCTAATATCAATGAGTGCCCGCCGATTCATGTTCATTGATATGGGACCTACTTTTTATCGACAAGTCCAAACGTGTCTTACGACACTACATTTATAGAAGTATTTCATGGTTGAAATACTCAGGAAATGTAATCTCAAATTACAAGGGGGACGTGCTTACCTTTGCACTACCCTGTCATGGAAAATCTGGTACATGAGTTGTTAAAGAAATATCCCTTGATTACTGTGCAACATTTTTAAGTTTGTCGTGTGCAAAAAACGACTACTGAACATTTTATTAAAATAGAGACGCAAACTTCAAAAACCCTATTTGGGTTTTGTTTTGTCAGATCCAGTTCGTATAATGGGCTCAAACCAATTCCAACAAGAACACGAAGAAAACATTTATGGACGCATTAACTGGTTCTTATCGCCGTTTATTGTCAGATCCCACTGTAGCAGATGTTCGGTCTACTTTTTATACCCTTAGCTTTTAGACTAACGAGGGAAAAATGAAAATGTTGCCAATTTTTTCATAATCCATTTCCAAAAAATTTAAGTTTTTGTTTTCGCGCTATATCAACGATTTTTGGTGCATAGGTTAAGAAAAAATTCCACAGTACAAATCTGCTTGTGAGCAAATTTTTGTTTCTTACGGACAAAAATTATAGCGTTTTTACTTGTGCTTTTAAGAAAAAAATAAATAATTATTTCAATGTGCTAAAAAGTCATCACGAAGTGGCGTCATAATATTTTTAAAATGTTACGCAGTATTCGCCTAATTTACAAAAAAAGAAATACAAAACTTTAATTGTAACCCGACATTTTTCAAAATTACAAAAACATAAGTTTTAAATAAAAACTTCAGGGGTATTAAATGAGACTAAAATTATAATGAGACTAGCAAAATGCCCGCTACTTCGTATGCGGAAAGGAATAATGTACAAATAAATAATATCTAATATGAAAATGGTGGACACTAAAATTTTTGATGTACTAATACCTATTTTAATTGATATTTAATTTATTTTAGTACTGCTCGAATTTCCAAAAAGGACCTTATCGCACCACTGCACATCTATAGGGTATTTTTGAAGAAGTTGCTGTAATTTAGGAATTTGTGATATCAAAATGGAGAAAACCTATATTAAAAAAATGTTACTGTATGCGCCCGCTTTGACAGTTAATTTTTTAAGCATTTTAATTTTAACAGGGGATAAAAGCATTCTTGTAAAACAATAGTCGCATAGATCTACGTTTGTTAAATGTACTTTCTAAAACGTTGAGAATATATAAAAAACAATTTTGTTCAGCATTTCTTTGACTCTTTGATTTCACTGCATTATTCAGAAACCGCCTTAGCGTTAACTTGAAAGCAATAATACACTATTCAGTACAATTTTTAAAATCCATGGTATTACTCGTACATGCAGAAACATTTTATAGATTTTAAAGGCGGATTTCCATAAACATTCCGATTCAATCTCATCAGTGATCCTCATAACAAAATTCATTTATCGATTCACTCAGTACCAGTGCTTCAATATATAGTATACAAATCACTACATGGCCTGAAAGTAACATAGACTATACAAATTTCTGAAATTCCGCGTTGATCCGGAGATACAACATCAGAATCCGATGCACTTCCAAAAGATTTATTTTTTTTTATGATATAGATAGATTGTAACAGATAATGTCTCCAAATTTGGAATGTATGACGGAATTAGTCCTAGAAATAAATTTTCCAAATTATATTGAAATCGGTTCAGATTTGGATATAGCTCCCATATATTTTTGTCCGATTTCATGTATTTGATCCACCAAAACGCTCTATATACCCGATTTAAATGAAAGTTGGAATGTGAGACGAAAATTGGTCTATAAGCAAATTTATCAAAATATATTTTACCTTATTCGGTGTAGCAAAGCGCACCGGATTCAGTTAGTAAATAATAAATCAGAATTCCATTTATATTCTTTAGCCCCTTACCATACCCATTGCACTTTCGTACCCTTCGCACATTAATTGTATAATTCCAACACCAAATTTATTACTATTTTGTTCTTTTCATATTTCCAACACCAACTCAATAATTCAGTTCTTAGCGACCTCCATATCTAACTTTAGAATTTGTATGCATTTCAAATACTTCTTATATACCCCCAACATTCCAACTATATCCTTTATGGAACATCAAAACCAAATTTAGTGCTTATAATAGGTACAAGTTTAAACAAGTAAGAAAATGCTATAGTCGGACGGGGCCGATCATGTGACACCCTACACCTTTACTCCTGGGAATTAGCTTTCCACATATCAAAATTTCTTTATGGAACAAATAAACTTGCTGTAAGAAGTAACTTTGTGGATTCTGGTACCGTATCACACCAAGCTTAAATAATAATATAATAATTGTTTCACAAACATCCTTGAAGGGACAAGGGAGAATTCTCTCATATCAATGAGTACCCCGATTCATATTTGCTCAATGATATGGGACCCACAGCTTATCCGAACGGCATGTCCTAAGACACCACTTGTAGAGAAGTTGTACATGGCTGAAGTACTCAGAAAACGTCGCAAACCTTACTGAAGGATATTTTGCCACCGTTGAAAATTTGATTTTGCCTGGCTGGGGAATCGTTTTCAAAGAAGGTGGCAAAGCGATCCATGCTGCAATGTATGTATAAAAAACCAATTGAACAATTAAAACGTTAGGACATCATGTAATTTGCAATAATGCAACAACTGGGAATGGGCAAATGTCGTTCTCTAAACAAACCCCATTTATATTAGGCAGTAGGCCCGTTATCTAGCAGACACGTTATTGCAATTTGCATCAGGGGGAAGATCAGTAAATCTATTTAAATATGTAGTCTATTTTGCCGGTATATGTCCTCCAGGAAATAACATATATACCATTTTTTTGTATTTTTCATACAAAAGTAATGGTCCATTTTACCCGCTAAATATTATCAGAGCATCATCCAAAATTGTAAGAATCTACTTCGACCTAAAGTCTTACCTCGTGCAAAATTTCGTGATTATTGAGCTATAATTGCGAACTCTAGCGTGTTTATGATAACTCTACAAATAAAAAACAGGGTATATTAGGTTGTAACTCTGTTATCTGAGCACGTAAATCAATGGAAAGGTCAAGAAATGGCCTTTCAAATGCTATTTACGTGGGCGGGATGTCTCTTCCAGGAATAAAGATAAACGCTGTATATTAAGCTGTATATTTTTCACAATTTTCACACAAAAGTTGTGGTCCATTTAACCATCTAAGTATTATCTGATCGCCATCTCAAAATGCAAGCTTCTTCTTTGTCATATTCTCTTACCTTGTTTAAAATTTCGAGGCGATCGGACTATTATTGCGACCTACAGAGCAGCTACAAATTTGGATAAAAATTATGTTTTTGGTCCATTTCACCCGCTAAATATTTCACGATCATCACCAATTAAAATAGCGATCTATTCTGATGTGAAACCGACCTCCATACCAAATTTCGTGACGATCGGTCCATAATTGCGAGTTTGATTACAATTTATAATGGAAAGACGGACACACGGACGGACGGACACACATCTCAAAATCGCTTTATCTCGCCGAGATATGAAGACTGGTATACCACATTGGGGGTCTCCGAGTATTTCGCGGTGTTACATGATTTTTTACCAAAACAAACTTATAATACCCTTGCCACATAGTGGTGTAGGGTAAATAAAAAATCTCAAAAAGAATTTTTTTTTTCATTTACTAACGTATGTGGATCTATGCTCTGAATTGTTTTTTAGAATATTTTCTATTTAATGAAGACAAATTTTAAAGTAAACCAAACTCGGTTGGCAATTAATAAAATATCCCTAATGGGTTGCCCCCCTCATATTGGGGCTTTAGCAACACGAGAAAATACGTTGCTAATATTTCGCAAAAAAGACAAGTTTTTTTTGAGCTTGAGCTCTGTTTTGTTGTTGTTTTTATTTTCTTTCCAATATTTCGCAATTCACTGAATTGCTTCCTCAGGGAAAATAAGTAAATTGAGTTTCAACTTAACTTAAAACAAGTAAAAAAGAGTCAGTCGGCTTTACCGACAGATATATACCCTCAGCCAATGTGAAGTGAAACTTTCATGTATGTATTTAAGGTCTCTTCAGAATTTTGTGGCCCTTTTGCGACATTTGTACTTGCCGACAAAAATTAGTAGTTAACTGCACTAAGGCACAAATGTTGAACCTTTGTGGGGGAGGTACCTTTAGGGAGGACCGATATGGGCCATTTTAGAAGTTAACTTAAATTTTGACAAAATATTAGGAGATCCAAATTGTAGACCAAATTGATTGCCCCATTCAAGTGATATCGTCCTAGAAGTTGTGGACCGGTATTGCCCCATGAAACTAAGTTTGGATATAATATGACGAAGACCAAATGTTGGACCAAATCGGTTGAACAGTTCGAGAGTTATAGGGATTTTTGTAACCTTTCGGGCTGTTTTCCTAAGAAATATGGACATGCCCCTGAAAAAACTTTTACCGTCGTAATGGAGGAAGCGAATGCAAATCGCTTCAACAAAAATGAAAGTGAACTTATCCGAAATTGTGTGTGAGAGGTACCAGAAGTAGTAGACAAATATAGTCCATATTTGAACGTGATCTATATCTGGTAGATATATTAGGATGTGCAAAGTATGGATTACATCGGTCACTCCCCTTAAGAGTTATCGTGCGCACAATTTTTCCGAAAATTTTTGAACTTTTTCGAACTTAAACTATGTTTGGACACAATATTACGGAGGCCAAAATTTGGACCGAATCGGCACATCCGTTCGAGAGTTATCTTGCGCTCCATCCACTACACACGGTGTTATAGGGGCTTTTTGCATCTTTCAGGCTATTTTCTCAAGAAGAATGGACTTGCCCCTGATTAAAATTGTACCGCCGTATGGTGGGCAACTTATACAAGTTGTTGCAACAAAAATCAAAGCGATTCGAGAGCAGGTCCTAATCTGAACTTATCTGAAATTTTGTGTGGGAGGTACCCGAAGGAGTGGACCGATTGAGTCCATTTTGGAATTTCATCTAAGTTTAGTAGAAATTTCAAGATGTGCAAAGTATGGATCAAATCGGTTACTTCCTTCAAGAGTTATCGTGCGCTCAAATTTTCCGAACATTTTCGAACTTTTGTGGGGGAGGTACAGGAATTAGTGGATCGATATAGCCCATCTTCGAACTTAAACTAAGTTTGGACAAAATATTACGAAAGCCAAATTTTGGACCGAATCGGCAGATCCGTTCGAGAGTTATCTTGCACTCCAACCACTAACCCGGTGTCATAGGGTTTTTTGTAACTTTCAGGCCCATTTTCTCAGGAAGTATGGACTTGCCCCTAATGAAACTTACAGCGTCGTATAGAGGACAGCAAATACAACTTGCGTAAACAAAAATCAAAGCGATTCGAGACCAGGTCCTAAACTGAACTTTTCCGAAATTTTGTGAGGGAGGTACCCGAAGGAGTGGACCGATTGAGTCCATATTGGAACCTCATCTAAGTTCGGTAGAAATTACACGATGTGCAAAGTATGGACCAAATCGGTTATTCCCTACAAGAGTTATCGTGCGCACAAGTTTTGCGACAATTTTTGAACATTTGTGGGGGAGGTACCTGAAGGAGTGGACCTATATGGGCCATCTTCGAACTTAAATCGAATCTGGACAAAATATATCGATTCCCAAAATTTGAACCGAATCGATTGATCCGTTCGAGAGTTATCGTGCGCACCAGCCAGCCAGACAGACGGACAGACAGACAGACAGACAGACGGACGGACATTGCTAGATCTACTCAAAATTGTCTGAAACGGATATCGTACAAACATACTTGGGGTCTAAAACCATTATTTCGATGAGGCACATTTTTGGTCGTATCAAAGTGTAAATACCCTCTTTAGCCTAAAGGCTGAGGGTATAACTATGATAGACTTCACCATCATCGTCGAATATAAATATTGCACTCGCAAAACGGTTTTCAACTTAAGGAGAACATAAAATACCAAAATGCAAACAAATATATTGGTAAATGTGCTTGGAATCTTTAAAATATATTATATTTGCCGGTACCGCTCAATGGGGGCTATACCAATACGCGAACATATATTGACAATATTTTGTACATATGCTCTCCATCCACTGAAAGCCCAATATACCAAATTGAAGTAAAATCCGTTAAAAAATGAACCTTATACGTAAAAACGGTCACCACCGATATGTGGGGGCTATAGGAAACCGCAGGTCTATGTGGCCCATATTTATCCACATACGACCCTGAACTATAAGAAACATTTTTGGAAAATTTTAGTAACCTACGTTCTTCACATTAAAAGTTATGAGTAAAGTTCCACTAAAGTGTCCATGTTTCGCACTGTGCGGCGTGTCTTTTGACACAACTTGTAGAGAAGTTTTTCTTGACTGAAGTACTCAGGATATGCAAGCCAATATTACGCTGAGGGGATTTGCCGAAATCCTTCTGAGTTCAGGGCGGACGTACATTCCACTGCAACACTGTGTCTCCCAATTTACATTATCTTACCAAAATGGCTGAAATTTGGTACCTAGTATTGTGTATTTGTATATGCCTAAGTTTTGTTGAAATTAGTTATATAGTTTTCGTTGGGGTTATACAACATTGCCGCTGAGAATGATATGTGCTGATCCACGTTTTAATGTAGCCACCGTAGTATGTAACTCCCGATTTTCGATATTTTAAGGGTTCAAGTCACATTGTCTAACCGAAATTACTGAAATTTGGCATTTAGTAATCGATATGGGGTCTAAAATATACATACAAATTTGTAGGTATTGATGCAAGTTTTAATATAATATCCATAGAAGAGGTATTACGGGTCCTCAAATTATACCGCTCGTTGTGAACTCGGTATTTTGGATTCTCAATAGGTAGAAAACCTCCACGCAAAAAATGGCTAATTTAGGTTCATATTTTGGTATATACCGCATATAACAGTACCTCTAGATGTAACTTTTTTCGATGTTGAACAGATCACACGAAATGGTGTCTCCTTGTCTGAAACCTCTTTTGGTACTAAACTGGTCTTACCACCTTTGCTGCAGAAAATACTGATCTGCATGAATGTCTTCCAGCTATCACAACGTGATCAATTTGATTTCTTGTTTTTTACCTGCTGAATGTTGATATACTGGTACAGATAACTACAATGTTTTGGCCGCTCAAAGTCTGTCGGGCTCATTCCGTTGTGAGTACTGAATTTCCCGACTATTGGGTAAAAGATATTCCTTTTTCACTTGCAAATAATTTTAGATCATCAAGCTTAACTCTAAACGAGAAAATTAACAAAAATCATTAAAAAAATGATCTTCGCCCTAAAAAGGCAAAATTTCAAAAAAATAAAAAACAGGCTGAGCCCGGCTGGGATTTGAACCCACGTCCTTGAAAAACATATCAAAAAATGTTGTCATGGCGTGTTAGCGTTCAAAGCCAAAACTCATAACTTCAAAGTCAGCGCAAAAAGCGTTTGTAATGAAGAAAATACATTTCTGTGGCCAAGTATCCGCGTTAATGTACAAAAACACATTGCATTTGAAAAACGATAAGTTATAGGACAGAGAAGCCATTACATAGTCGATACGTCCGAAGATTTGTTTTACCACCAATGAAACCAGGTAACGTAATTTGGTGACTATGTGGGTTCGAGTCCTTGGCTTTCCTTTTTCACTTGCAAAGAATTTCAGATCATCAAGCTTAACTCTAAACGAGAAAATTAATTATTAATTAATTAAAAAAAAATTATTAATTAAAAAAAATGATCTTCGCCCTAAAAAGGCAAAATTTCAAAAAAAAAAAAGATATTCATTCACCTTTCTAATCGCCTAGAATATTTGTTAAGTAATGGGCAGGACATCGGTCATGTGGTTTTTAAAAGCTCCTAAAATATATATTTAGTTTGCTCTCTTTTCGTCCTTGTCTTCGGTGTAGGCATGGGCGCGGATAAGACTGAAATTGAAGGGTATCACTTTTATTCGAATTGTATCAAGTATTTCTTTCATCCACCGGGATGAAATTGAAGAGCAGATGTTTTAACCTCAGTCTAAGTACAAATCCGCCTAAATTAGGTCAGAAAATGTATCTAAAAATATCTTTAATGTTAAACATTTTTGAGAAAGAAGTTTTGTGAGTGCAGGGAACCTCAAATGTTAAATAGCCAGTAGTTCAGTGGAGAATGTAGCTAAGCCCCTCAAAATATCGAAAATCGGAATGGGATATTCCAAAAATGCACCTGTGGTGACAATTTTTGACGGAGAGGTTATGTGACCACTGGCAGCCTCAAATGCCAAATAACAGATAGTTTGGTAACCAATTTAGCTAAAATCGTCAAAATACAGAAAATGGGGGGTGGAGGTTGTTTACGTTATATGGGGCCTATACCAACACATGGACCTATTTTACAAAATTGTAGTGAAGACGTTTTGTGACCACTTGGAATCTCAAATGTCAAGTCACAGGTAGTACTTTCAAAAACAAATTACAGATAGTTCAATTAAAATTTTTGGATAAAATCCTCAAAATCGGGTGTGCCATTATGTGGAGGCTATACCAAAACATGGACATCTGTTGATAATTTTTGATGGAGAAGCTTTGTAACCGCTGGGAATCCCAAATACGAAGAAACAGGTAGTTCGGTCAAAAATGTAGCTAAAATCCTCAAAATACCGAAAATCGGGAGGTAGACTTATATGGGGACTATATCAAAACAATGACAAATGTTGATAATTTTTGGTTCAGAATTTTTGTGACTGCAGAGAACCTCAAATGTAAAATAACCGATAGTTCAGTCAAAAATGATTGAGTGATTGAGACATTTTGTGATCACTAGGAGCCTCAAATGCCACATAGCAGGTCGTTTTGTCAAAAATGTAGCCACATATTGCAAAATACTGACAATCGGGAGGTACCGCTATGTAGTGGCTGTACCAATACATGGACCATTTTGAAAAATTTTCGTACAAAAGTTTCGTGACTGTAAAGAACCTAAAATGTCAAATAACCGCTAGTTCAGTCAACAAATTTAGCTAAAACCCTTAAAATATCGAAAATCGGCAGATACCGTTATATGATGAATATACCAAAATAGAGGCCTATGTTGGCAATTTGTTTGAAAATGTTTTCTAATCACCGGCAATCTCAAGTGTCAAATTAAAAACAGATCGGTCAACAAATTAAGCAAAATGTCTCAAAATACCGAAAATCTGTAGGTACCATTATATGGAGCCTATACCAAAAATTGGACCTATATAGACCTTTTTTTGATAGAGAAGTAATGTTATCACTAGGAATCTTAAATGTCAAATTAAAGCTAAGCTTGGTTAAAAATTGTAGCCAAAATTGGGAGGTGCCATTATATAGGAGTGCCATACCAAATCAGGAGCCAATATTGCGCGTCTTTACCTCGACTTAGGTGCAAAAAATAGAGTGTTTTAACCCAGTTATTGTGGATGTGCTTGTGATTACAACAGACCGACCAACGGACATGGCTATAACGACACAGAAATTTATCCTGATCAAGAATGTATGTATATACTTTATAGGGTCGCAAATGGGAAAACAAACTTAATATACCCTCATATCTATGGTGGAGGGTATAAAAACGTGAGAGTGAGAAATTTAAGATATACAGGAGCCAGAATGAAGACAGAAATTCTTACATTCTCCTGCAAAGATGACTAAGGGAATACAGAAAACGTATCTGAGGATTCCCAAGCTTTTGCTGGAGGTGGCTGGGTGCTGGAGGTAAGGATAATACAGAACCAATCCTAAACGACTGTTGTAGACGTTGACTTTGTCAGTTTAATTCCTACGGGTATTCCCCCTAGGTTTCAATATTTTGACGCTTAAATCCATCTTAAAATCACCTCATAGATACTTAGACAAAAATGTATATAACTTAAATAAGTTAAATTCAGAAGATGTAGAAATATCCTAATTTCGATAAAATGTTTATGCAAATGAAAATCCTCCGGTCTTTTATTTGTAATATATTAATAATAATATTATATGCTAGAGTCCAAAATGTTTGATCCTATTGTGGTGTTTGATTTATCCTTTAAATCCAACCAAATAAACAAAAATGTCTTTAATGTACCTGCTTAAACCCCTGCGTATACGTAATACCTTTAAAATTCTCATAATCCATACGCACCATTACACCACTGCATGATTCTACCTAATGACAAACACACGCTCAGTTTCACATCTACAAATGTACTCTTCTCTGATTATGGCACTTTTCCATTTTTGCTTTGTATTTACGTTTGTTTGTTGTTCTTTTTTGGGTACTTTTGTCAACGTCAGGTTCTTAGCTTTGTTGGGCTAATTAAATTGACAAGTGTTACATTGTTGTTGTCGTCGTTGTTATTTTACACTTTTACATTTGTTTAGCTTTGCTTTGTTGGTATTTGTGTTGTGTTTCGGTTTCTATTTCACTTTTAAATTTGTTTGTTTTCCCTTTTTTTTGTAATTTACATTAACCTCTTCTCACGTTAAACAGAGAACTGCTTGCTTAAGGGGAAGGCTAAACGCGGGAAGTAAACGACCAACTGACACATAAACACCCGACAAAAATCTTTTGTTATATTTGTAACAGAGGTAAATAGCCAACAAAAACAAAATGAACAAAACAAAGCAAACAACTAAATCGTTAGGACTTCTCCGAAAATCCTTTTTGTTGTTTGTTTTGTTTTTAGGTTGGACCTATTGTTCAGCGTGGTTGTTGTTCTTGTTGCAGCAAATGTAATCTATAGCCAGGTATGATGATGCCATCTTTACTTTGACATTGTCAAGAACCTTCTGCTAGCTCCAAGCTTAAAGAACTCTACCCCTTGTTTGTTACCCTCGATGCCAGTTTTTCATTTGAGTTAACATTAATTATTTATTGGAAAAACTTTTGTTTTTTGCTTTTGAGCAGTTGTCGTTGTTGTTGGCATTGTTGTCTTTCATTCAGTCCACCTGCCCCTGATGCTGACGATATTTTGACATTATTTTAATGCAAACATTTATTTGCCTTAAAGGTTCTTTTTTGCTGCCAACTGAATTTATGTGAGAATGTGAGGAAGTATGTAGGTGTGTGTGCGTGTCTTCTATATATAAATTTAAAACTATATAAATATAAAAGTTTGAAATGTTTAAAAAATTGAGTTTTTTCCATTACTCCTTTAAAGTAATTTGTGTTTCTTTTACTTTGTATCGGAATAAAAGAAAGAGTTTTTTGTTGTTTTATTTAATTAATTATACACAGGTGATTAATCATGATTAGTTGAAATTTATGGTTTTGCATTTGCATTTTGTTTATTTGCATGTTTTTTAATAATTCTGAAGTCATGTTTTTAATAAGCTTTTAATTTAATGAGTTCGTGTTATCAGAAAGACAATTTTTTTAATGATTAATGTATTAAGCTGAGTTTCCATATTCTTATAGTCAAACTCACGATGGACGTTCAAACTCCTCTAGTAGAAAATACAATAGTAGGACTTAGACGATGAAAAATTCATTTAAAGAGAAATAAATAAAGTGATGTTGGGTGACGCAGGCTATGGAACATACCAAGCAACGGTCCTGTCCGGCTGTAACTTGGCAAAGCCCAGGATTTATCTTGGTCCCTCTTTTATCTCAAGTGGACACAGACCTCTCCCAAGCTGCCTTTAACACCCGTTAAAGGTACTGAGCTAAGATGTGCTGCGCGTTCACCCATAAGAACGTTAAAAATTTGGGTAGGGCGTTGGCCTAGTAACTCATCCCTCCAAAAAGCAACATACTATGAAAAAACAAAGGGAAAAAACCCCTACAAAGTTGACGACCACGCAAACGTTTTAGGGGCCATGATCAGCAAATCGGCATCTGGAATGTTGGCACTTTTTATAGAGAAAGTGCAGTCTACGCTTTGGCAGATGTACTTGAAAGTTGGGTGCCACCGTGGTGCAATGGTATGCACACCTGCCTTGCACACATAAGGTCGTGGGTTCGATTCTCCGCCCAGGCAACATCAAAACACTTTTCAACGGTGGCAAAATACCCCTCAGTAACTTTGGCGATATTTCCTGAGTATTTCAGCCATGTAAAACTTCTCTACAAAAGTGGTGTCTTAGACACGCCGTTCGGACTCGGCGATAAACTGTAGGTCCCATATCATTGAGCTAATATGAATCGGGGTGCACTCATTGATATGAGAGAAGTCTCCCTTGTCCCTTATGGGATGTTTGTGGAACAATTATTAGTTGAAAAGTATAAGGTAGACATTTCTGCCATACAGGAAATACGATGGAACGGGAAAGGCGTCACAACAATACCTAAAGGTGACGCACTGTATTATAGCTGCCATGATACAAAGCATGAGTTTGGTAGCGGATTTGTAGTCGGAGGTAGGAGGTTAAAACATATGATCTCCAGCTTAACTGCAGTGAATTAAAGACTTGCAACAATTCGAATAAAAGCAAAATTCCTAAATATCGGCTTTCTTTGCGCTCATGCTTCCACGGAAGACAGGGACGAAGAAAGCACACATATATTTTTCCAGCGCTTAGAAGAAACATATGATCTTTGTCCTGCCATGATGTTAAAGTTATTCTAGGCGATTTTAATGCCAAAATTGGAAAGGAGAATGTCTATAGCCCGACAGTCGTGTAATTCAGTCTACACAGTGATACATCTGACAACGGGATGAGGCTGATAGACTTCACAGCAGCAACATCATGGTAGTTAGCAGCGACAGATTTAAGCAACTCGACATTCACAAGGACATCTGGCAGTCTCCAGATCAGAAAACAAAAAATTAAATTGATCACGTTGTGATGGAATACATTTATCGAGTGTGTGGGATGTACGATCGTTCCGAGGAGCAAACATAGACTCGGACCATTACCTTGTTGCAGCAAAGGTACGTCTAAATGTTGCATATAAAACACGAACAGATACAAAGCGGAAGTTGGGCATCGGTAGGCTGCAAACACATCAGATAGCCACAGCATGTTCCGCTCAAATTGCCTAGTGAGAGCACTCCTCGACCCGATAACATATCAGCACAATGGCAAGACATTGCTCACTCCATGCAAACAGCCGGAAAATTCATGCATGGATATCAGAAACCTCCACCAAGGAACCTATGGTATGACCAGGAGTGTCGTGCTGCTACCGATGAGAAAAAATGCGGCATATAGGGCTACTTTACAATCAGTAGCAACACGTAGTGCACGAGAGAGATCTCATGAGAAAAGGAGAGAGAAGAAACGTCTTTTTCCTAGAAAAAAAGAGAGGAATGGAAAATGGGAGTATGGAAAAATAGGGATTTACAAGACCCAAAATGCAGTCCGAACTACCAAAGAGGGAAACATCACACTGATGGCTTTGGTTCAGGTGCATCCTCCTGTGGAGAACAGTAGGGTAATTTGGTAACTGATGTTGTATGCATCAGCTAGATAGCACCATTCGACAGCCCCATTCCTTCAAAGGTATACCAAGCCATGTCTGAATTTGGTATCCCCGCAAGCTCATTTGACTTTGTAAAATGATTTTAACTGATACTCGGTCCTCAGTTAAAATAATAAAGAACCTCTGCGAAGAGTTTTAGTACCAAAAGAGGTTCCAGGCAAGGAGACAGCATTTGGTGTAACTTATTCAACATTCTGCTGGAGAATGTTATACGACATGCACAATTTACACCAATAGCCACATGTTACTAGCTTATGCTGACGATATAGGCATCATGAGCCGATCAGTAAAAGAAGTAACTGAAACCTTTATGAAGGTCGAAGGAGAATCTTCTAAGGTGGATTGGCAAACGGATATAAGACCAAGTTGATGGTGTCGACGCGCAAAGCGTCCATAGAACTCAGACCAACTGTGGAATTTGGTTTCTATAATTTTCAGATAGTTAAAGGCTTCGTCTATCTCGGCGCCGCCATCAACACAACAAACAACATCAGTTGTGAAATAAGAAGAAGAATTGTGGCTAATGCAATGATATTTTGGCTTAAGTAAGCAGTTTAAAAACAAAGCTACATCTTGTCAAAGAAAAGTAGCACTTTACAAAACACTGATACTACCCGTGCTAATGTATGTTTCCGAAGCCTGGGTACTACCGCAAGCTGATAAGGCAGTGTTTTGTGTGTCTCAGAGAAAAATTCTTCGAAAGATCTACGGGCCAATCTGCCAAATATGTAAGTTAGATCCAGGCCATTATCATGTCATTATGGACGATACTCTACGCCAATACCACTGTACAATTCCTTTAAGGACATTTTATGGATTTATTGTTTCCAATTAAAAATACGATTTTTGGCCGGCAGATCTAAATATTTCACCTTTTACCCAAAATTATGTAATTAGAGATTTTCATAATTCGGAGACGTAAGAACTTGTCGACAAAAATATCGTAACTTTTTGAGTATAAATGTTAAAAATTGTGAGCGTTCCGAATAAATGGTTATCTTTTGCTTTGCAGAGTACGTACCTGAAGGAATAGGTCAACATAGTTCATTTTGGATTTTGATTTGAGCTTCTTATTTATCGCTATTATCTAAAGCTAAAGGACCAATATGTCAGGAAGCATGGAGTTGCCTTAGAAAAACATAATATCGCTGAAAACAGGGCCAGCAGGAATACCTTCGGTAAAAATTTCAAAATGGTCTTTAGACAGACCTTAAACCGCACTTATTCGAAATGTTCCATTACCTCAGGAAGTATGAACTTGTCCCCGAAAACTGTACCGTCGAAATTTTGTGTGGGTGGTACCTGAGGGAGTGGATCTATAAATCTTATTCCATTCTGATATATTTTTTAAAGAAATATTGCGATGTGAAAATTTGGACCAAATTGGTAACACCTTTCAAGAGTAATCTTGTGCACCGAAATAACAAAAAATATTCAATGCATTCATGCATTCATGCATGGAAACAAAGATCCCTCGGCTGGCACGGGTTAACGTTAACGTTAAGGGCTGGTTTAATGAATTCAATCATGGCCGTCGCTCGATCAAACACGAAGGCCGTGAAGGTCGTCAAAAACTATCGCTGTGCCAGAAAACTGTGCATACAGAATAACATTTGTTCAATGATGTGGATCCCTTTAAAATATATCATTAAATATTCACCCAGTTTGATCAGATAGTCCTTTCAAAGTGTTTGTTTTTTTTTAAAAATTCACTTTACAGTTCTTTAAAAATTGTTGTAGAAATTCCACTATGTTCAACTTAATAGTTAATTAAAAAGCTAAAAATACGCCGATTTTCCAAAAAAAAAATCACGTATTTTGATCTAATAATACTTTAAAATTATCCTTAAAATTTCATGAAATTTGCTCAATAATCCTTAAAATCCACTTAATAGTCCTTTGAAAAGTCGTCCATAAAATTCCACGCAGTTTGATCCAATAATCCTTTAAAATTATCCTTAAAAATCAACTTAATAGCCCTTCTGAAATTATCCTTAACAAATAGTCCCTTAAAATTGTTTTGTTTAAATCAATAATCCTTTAAATCTTATCCTTAAAAATCCACAATGTTTGACCAATTATTTCTTAAAAAATTGCCCTCAAAAATCCACTTTATACCCCTTTAAAAATTTTCCTTAAAATGTACTTAAAAATCCTTAAAATTATTCTTAGAATTCCACGCAGTTTGAACGTTTACTTTAAAAGTTATCCTTAAAAACGAATTTAATAATCCCTTGAAGACCTTTAAAAAGGTTCATAAGAATGATGCTTTAAAATGTTTCCTTAAAATCCACTTTGACCTAATAGTTTTCAAAAATAATCCTTATTTACTTAGTACCCCTTTAAAAATTACCCTTAAAAATCCACAGAGTTTGGACCAAAAATTCTGTAAACTAATTTATAAAAATTCTTAAAACAAAATCTTTAAAAATCTACGACGATTGATGTAATAGACCTTCAAAAAATATCCTTAAAAATCCACGCAGTTTTAACCAATAGTCCTTTAAAAGTTATCCTTGAAAATGTACTAAACAGCCCTTAAAAATTAAAAATCCATGATATTTGAGTTAATATACATTTAAAATTTGTCCTTAAACTGTACTTCCCTTAAAAATCTACATTATTTGACCCGATAGTCCTTAACAGTTATACTTAAAATTCACTTAAGTGTCCCTCAAGATTGTCCTTAAAAATACACTTTAAACTTATCCTTAAAAATTCACAAAATAGTCCTTTTCAGTTGTCCTTAAAATTCTGCCTTTTGACCCAAAGACTACTTTAAAAACTAATTAGGACTCCTTTAAAAATTATACCAATTGATCCACTGTACCCCTTTAAACTTATCCTTACCAATGCACTTAATATTCCTTCAAAAATTGCCCTTGAAACCCACTCAGTTTAACCCGATAGACCTTTAAATTTATCCTTAAATGCATTTAATAGTCCTTTATAGATTGTCTTTAAAGATCCACGCAGTTTGACCCAATAGTTCTTTTAAGAATTATCCTTAAAAATCCACGATGTTGAAATAATAGTCCATTAAAAATTATGCCTAAAGAATTCACTTAGTACCGTAAACGAATGATCTCCGATAATTCATTTCATAGTCCTTAAAAACTTGACCTTAAAAATCCACGCAGTTTGACCTAAACGTCCTTTAAAAATTAATCATAAAATCCACTTGGTACCCTTTTAAAAATACCCATAAAAATGCACCTTTAAAACTTGTTCACTTAGTACCCCTTCAAAAATAATCCTTAACTTAATAATCCTTGAAAAAATACACACCATTTGATCGGATAGTCCTTTAAAAGTTATCTTTGAAAATGTACTGAATAGTCCCTTAAAGATCCAGGCAGTTATACCCAGTCAATACTCCTTTATAAATTATTCTTAAAAATCAAAGATGTTTAACCATGTAGTAATTTGGAACTTATCCTTAAAAATCCACTTAGTATCCCTTTAGTCCACTTAATTGTCCGTTAAAAATTACATTAAAACTCATACAATTTGAACCGATAGTCTTTAAAGTTAACCTTAAACTTCGCTTAATAGTTCCTTAAAGACTACCCATAAAAATTCACATGGTACCCCCTTAAAATTATCCTTAAAAGTCCACACAGTTTAAACCAATGATTCTTTAAAAGTTATCCTTAAAAAGTACTTAAAAGCCCTTAAAAACAATCCTTAAAAATCCATGATGTTGATCTAATATTATGTTAAAATTTGTCCTTAAACTGCGCTTAAAATTTCTTTAAATATTTTCCTTAAAAATCCACAAAGATTTACCTGATAGTCCTTTAACGGTTATCCTTAAAATTCACTTAATAGTTCCTTAAATATTGTCATTAAAAATCCGTATTAAAATTATACTTAAAAATGCACTTAACAGTCCTATAAAATTGTCCCTCAAAATTCAGCCTTTTGACCCAAGAGTCTTTAAAATTTATCCTTAAAAAAAAAACACCTAATACTCTTTTAAAAATTATCCCTAATGGTAGTAACAACTTTAAATTATCTATAAGAATACACTTAATAGTCCTTTAAAATTGGACTTAAAAGTCCTCACGGTTTGATTCAATACCTTTTAAAAATTATCCTGAGAAATCCTCCTTGTCCTTCAAAAGTTGCCCTTAAACCCCACTCAGTTTGACCTTATAGAACTTTAAAAGTTATAACCAAAATTGAATTTAATAGTCCTTAAAATGTTGTTGTTAATGATCCACCCAGTTTGTCTCAATATTAATTTTAAAATTATCCTTAAAAATCCACGATGTTGAAATAATAGTCCATTAAACATTATGCCTAAAAATCCCGTTTAAAATAGTCTTTGAAAATTCATTTAATTGTCCTTTAAAATGTTTCCTTTAATTTATTCATAGAAATCCAATTAGTACCCTTTTAAAAATTGGTGATGTAGGGGATGGAAGATACCAAGCAACGGTCCTGACCGGTTTTAACATGGCAAAGCCCAGGATTTAACTTGGTCCATCTTTCATCTCAAGTGGACACTGACCTCCCCGTGGTGTCACCTGGGGAACTGCCTTTAACACCCGTTAAAGGTAGTGAGCTAACATGTGCCGCGCGTTCTCCCATAAGAACGTTAAAAACTTGGGTTTGGGCGTCGGGTTAGTAACTATGAAAAAACGAAAGAAAAGAAAAACAACCCCCTCTAAAGTTGACGAACCCCGCAAACGTTTTAAGGACCATGATCTGCGAATCTGCACCTGGAATGTTCGCACTCTTTATAGAGAAAGTGCAGTCTTCGCATTGGCAGACGTACTTGAAAAGTACAAGGCCGATATTACTGCCATACAGGAAATACGATGGATTGGGAAAAGCGTCACAACAACACCTAAAGGTGACGCACTGTATTATAGCTGCCATGACGTAAAGCATGAGTTTGGTTGCGGATTTGTAGTTAGTCGGAGACTAAAACATCTGGTATCCAGCTTCACTCCAGTGAATGAAAGACTTGCTGCAATTCGAATAAAAGCTAAATTCTTCAACATCAGCTTTGTTTGCGCTCATGCTCCCACTGAAGAAAAGGACGAACAGACCAAAGATATATTTTACGAGCGCTTAGAAGAAACATATGACAGTTGCCCTGCCCATGACATTAAAATCATTCTAGGCGATTTTAATGCCAAAATTGGAAAGGAGAATATCTTTGGCCCAACAGTCGGGAAATTCAGCCTCCACAATGAAACATCTGACAATGGTATGAGGCTGATAGACTTTGCAGCTGCAAAAAACATGGTAGTTAGCAGTACCAGATTTAATCATCTCGATATTCATAAGGGCACCTGGCTGTCTCCAGATCAGAAAACAAGAAATCAAATTTATCATATTGTGATTGATGGAAGACATTCATCGAGCGTGTTGGATGTACGATCGTTCCGAGGCGCAAACATTGATTCGGACCACTACCTTGTTGCAGCAAAGGTACGCACCCGCTTAAACGTAGCAAACAAAGTACGAACAGACACAACACGAAACTTAGACATCGGTAAGCTGCAACACAACAGATAGCCACAGCATATTCCACTCAACTAGCCCAATTGCTTAATCAAAGCACTCCTCATCACGATAACATACCAGCGTAATGGCAAAGCATTGCCCACTCCATGCAAATAGCCGCAAAATCCATACTTTGATACCAGAGGCCTCCACCAAGGAATCCATGGTATGATCAGGAGTGTCGTGCTTCCACCGAAGAGAAAAATGCGGCAATCCGTAGCAACGCGTAGCGCACGAGAGAGATGCAGGGAGAAAAGGAGAGAGGAGAAACGTCTTTTCCGCAGAAAAAAGAGAGAGATGGAAAAGCGGGAGTGTGAAAAAATCGAGATGTACAGGAGCCAGAATGAAGTCCGAAAATTCTACCAAAGAGTCAAGCATCAAACTGATGGATTTGGTACAGACACATCCTCCTGTAGAGACCAGCAAGGTAATTTGGTAACTGATACAGATAGTGTACTCAGAACATTTTTCAAAACTGTTGGTATCCAATAGCAGCGAAGACGACGAAGATACCACAGTCCCAATCCCAGAAGACAGGTAAAGACAGCAATAAATCGGCTGAAGAATAATAAGGCAGCAGGAGCCGATGGCTTACCAGCCGAGCTGTTCAAAACCGGAGGCGACACGCTGATAAGGTGTATTCATCAGCTAGTTAGCACCATCTGGCAGGAAGAACGAGTTCCCGACGATTGGAACCTGAGTATCCTGTGCCCCGTCCACAAGAAGGGAGATAAGACTGTATGCTCTAACTATAGGGGCGTAAGTCTACTCCCTATTGCCTACAAGATCGTGTCAGGGATATTGTGCGAACGACTAAAGCCTATGGTCAACGAGATAATTGGACCATACCAATGCGGCTTTAGACCTGGCAAGTCCACCATTGACCAGATATTTACCCTGCGGCAAATCCTGGAGAAGACCCAAGAGATGCAGATCGACACCTACCACCTTTTTGTCGATTATAAAGCAGCCTTCGACATCCCGCTGCGTTCAAAGGTATTCCAAGCCATGTCTGAATTTGGTATCCCCGCAAAGCTCATCCGGCTTTGCAAAATGACTTTAACTGACACGAGGTCCTCAGTTAAAATAGAAAAGAACCTCTCCGAAGAGTTTGGTACCAAAAGAGGTTTCAGACAAGGAGACAGCCTTTCGTGTGATCTCTTTAACATCCTGCTGGAAAAGGTTATACGAGAGGCAAACGTCAAAAGAAGTGGCACAATCTACACCAATAGTCACATGTTACTTGCTTATGCTGATGACATTGACATCATGGGACGATCAGTAAAATAATTAGCTGATACCTTTAAGAAGGTCGAAGGAGAATCAGCAAAATTGGGTCTGGCAATAAACGGCGAAAACAAATTTGATGGTGTCAACGCGCAATGCTTCCATTGAGCTGGGACCAACAGTGGAAGTTGTTTCCTATAATTTTGATGTAGTAAAGACTTCGTCTACCTCGGTACCGCCATAAACACAACAAACAACAATAGTTGCGGATTACGAAGGAGAATAGTGTTGGCCAACAGACGCTATTTTGGGCTAAGTAAGCAGTTTAAGAGTAAAGCCACAACTCGTCAAAGAACAGTAACACTTTACAAAACACTGATACTACCCGTGCTACTGTATGTACTTGCCCAAGCAGATAGGGCAGTGTTTATTGTGTTTGAGAGAAAAATTCTTCGAAAGGTTTACGGAATGACTGATTATGAACCCGCTAAAGATACGTATAAATATGGGTAACATTGCGGTACCCGCAGGGCTGGCAGGCCAAGGCTTCGATGGAGCAAACAAGTGGAAGACGAGATCGAAAAACCCTGTTCGGCTTATAGGACAAATGTACCGTAATAGGCCAACTAAGTTATCATGTCACTATGGTCGTTACTATACGCAACTACCACTGCACCTTTCCTTTTGGAACATTTTATGAATTAATTGTTTCAAAATATATATTAGGTTTTTTGTCGGCAGATCTAAATATTTCACATTAGAAATTCTTAAAGTTCCAACTTTCAGTGATAAACAAGTTATACAAGCATCATTCGGCAAAATTGGTTACTCTCTTCATGAATTACCTTGCGCATCACTTGAGCGAAAAATGTTGAACTTTTGCAGAGGAAGTACCGGAAGGATAAAATATTATGAGCACGGAAATGTTAGGAGGACCAACTCAGAAGGTTCCTTTAAAAATTGTTCATAAAATCCAAGCAGTTTGACCCAATAGTCTATTAAGAATTGTCTTTTAAATCCACCCAGTTTGATGATCAACTTGAAAATCCACGCTGTTTGACTTAATAGTTAGTTAAACAGTTACAAATCCGCCAATTTTTCTATAAAAATTCCCGCATTTTGCTCCAATAATACTTTCAAATTATCCTTAAAATAATAATAATAATCCTTTAAAATATCCTTAAAAATGCACCTAATAGTCCTTAAAAAATTGTCCCTATTAATCCGCTTAGTACCCCTCTAAAAATTATCTTTAAAATCCACTTAGTACCCTTTAAAATTTTTTGTTAAAACGTTGTTTGTTAAAACGTAGACATAAGACTTTAAAAACTATGAATTTTATAAATATAAATTAATACATAACACTGCTCAACAAAATTGAAAAAGTTGAATGTTTCAGACGAAGTTGCAGTTGTTTCTAGATGAAATCGGCGAGTTATTTTCAAATCCGTTCCCGGTTTTTGTCCATCAGCTCTTGTTTTTGAGATATAGCTCAAAATCGGTTTTTACGAGTTTAACCCAGACTTTCGTTATTTTCGGATACAAACAAATATTTTTTGTGGGTTTTTCGACATTAATCTATTAAGGAGATGTTGTACGGTCGATACAAATCATTTTTGAAAAAGTTATGGTGAGTATATATCAAAAAATATAGAAAATATACGACGGACCTTGTAGAAATTGCATATTTTGAGTACTTTAAGCTGTAATTACTTCATCGGGGGAAGTCATAGGATCTTCATATGGCAATGCGGATATGCTTAGGGTGTCTACTATATAGTCCAGTATTCAAATATATAATATAAAGTTCATAGCGCCCATGATTCCGCCATAACCTAAAAACCATCATGAAGACTGCCATTGAAAAGTAAATGGCTTATGTGGTAATGATATCACTGGTAAATGATTTCCCTTTAGAAGTCTTCATGGCGATTTTTAGGTTATGGCCGAATCATGGGCGCTATGAACTTTATATTATATATTTGAATACTGGACTATATAGTAGACACCCTAAGCATATCCGCATTGCCATATGAAGATCCTATGACTTCCCCCGATGACGTAATTACAGCTTAAAGTACTCAAAATATGCAATTTCTACAAGGTCCGTCGTATATTTTCTATATTTTTTGATATATACTCAACATAACTATTACAAAAATGATTTGTATCGAGCGTACAACATCTCCTTAATAGATTAATGTCAAAAAACCCACAAAAAATATTTGTTTGTATCCGAAAATAACGAAAGTCTGGGTTAAACTCGTAAAACCCGATTTTGAGCTATATCTCAAAAACAAGAGCTGATGGACAAAAACCGGGACCGGATTTGAAAATATCTCGCCGATTTCATCTAGAAACAACCGCAACTTCGGTTGAAACAAAAGTCGTGTTGAGCAGTGTAATCCACTTGAATTTATATCTACGTAAAAAATAACCGCCAACATTTGGCAACATTAAACTCATTTGAGCTTTCATTGCATATTTTTAACTACCATTTATTGTCGTTCAATACTATTTGTTAAATTTTTCCCTTTTACACAAAAAATGTCTGATGCACAGCCATTTTCATTTACTTCACTTGGATTTTGAAAGTCATTGTTATAACATCGAGGAATAAAGCCTTTTGCTCCACCGCTCAATTTGAATCAAAAAACAATTGCCTTTTTATTTATCATTTGCCGATACAATCGTGGGAGTTGCCACCGCTAATTTCACCGCAAATGTATACAGTCCTGGCCAACCGTCCACGATTTTACAAATGTCCTTCAAAAATTGTATTTAGAATTCCACACAGCTGTAAAATTTATCCTTTAATCTGAATTTAATAATCCCTTAAAGATTTTTAAAATGTTCTTAAAAATTATCCTTTAAAACTTATCCTTAAAAACCACTTAGAACTCGTTTAAACATGATCCTTAAAAATCCACTTAGAAATTCTTTAAACGTGATCCTTAAAAATCCACGATGTTTGACGTAATTGTCCTTTGAAAATTATCCTTAAAATTCCACTAAGTACCCAACGCAGTAAACCACGCAGTTTGAACCAATAATCCTTTTAATTTTATACTTAAAAGTGTACTAATAGTCATTAAAAATCCTCTTAATAGTCATTTTAAACTTGTCCTTAAAAATCTACGCGTTTTGATCCGATAGCGCTTTAAAAGTTATCCTTAAACATAAATTAATAGTTTTTTAGAGACTGTCCTTCAAAAATCCACATTGTACCTTTTTAAAACTTATCCTTAAAAATCCACGCAGTTTGAACCAATAATCCCTAAAAGCTAACCTTTAAATGAAGTTAATAGCCCTTAAAATTATCCTTAAAAATCTATTATATTTAACCTAATACTCATTTAGAATTTGTGCTTAAACTGCACTTAATAGTTCCTTAAAGATTTTCTTAAAAATCCACGAGGTTTGACCGGAAAGTCCTTTAATAGTAATCTTTAAAATGCATTTAATAGTTCCTTAAATATTGTCATTAAAAATCCATATAAAAATTATAGTTAAAAATGCACTTAACTGTCCTTTAAAATTGACCTTAAAAATCCAGCCTCCTTTAAAAATTATCCCTAATGATCCACTTAGTACCCCTTTCAAATTATCCATAAGAATGCACTTGATCGTCTTTTAAAATTGTCCTTAAAAATACACACTGTTTGATTCAATAGCCTTTTAAAAATTATCCTGAAAAATCCTCCCTGTCCTCCAAAAATTGACCTTAAAAGCCAGTCAGTTTGACCTTATGGAACTTTAAAAGTTATACCCAGAATTGAATTTAATAGTCCTTAAAATATTTTTCTTAATGATCCACCCAGTTTGTCTCAATACTTATTTTAAACATTATGCCTAAAAATCCAGTTTAAAATGGTCTTTGAAAATTCATTTAATTGTCCTTTAACAAGTAAAATAGTATCAGTCGGCTTTGCCACCAGAGATATACCCTCAGCCTGTATATATTGAAACAATTTTTTCCCAAAATACGTATGTATTTAGGGGGTTTTAAAAATTTCGGGCGTTTGAACCGACAAAAATGTTGATTAGGATTAAAGATCAAAAGTTTTGCGGAGGAGATACTAAAAGGAATGGATCGACTTTGACCGTTATGGAAGTGGATCTCCAGTCACAACATATGGTGCCATAGGGGGTTTTTACACTCTTTGTGTTGTTTGCTCAAGAAGTATTGACTTGCGAATGCATTCAAGATACTGAATCCGATTTTCCGCTGGCGGCACACTTTTTACGTAAGTGCATGTACGTTGACGATGTCCTAACGGGATATCATGATTTGGAGACTGCGCATAGGTCTAGGAACCAACTTATTAATGCATTAGGTTCCGCCAAATTTGAGTTGAGAAAATGGACATCTAACGATCGCTCCATCCTAGACCCCCTTCCTGTTGAACATTTAATAGACTCTAAGCTTCTTAACTTCGTGGAAGCTAGTAGCTCTAAGCCGCTGGGTATCAGATGGAATGCTCAGCTAGATATGTTCTATTTTAGTGTCAAGCCCCTTGCCATCAAAGATAGCTATACCAAACAAAAGTAGGACCAATCAAATCAATTTCACTGTCTCGATTAGGATTATGTGGTGCAGTTTTAGCTTCAGAACTGTATAAATCGATTGTAGCTGAAACTGATATATCTTTTCTAAAAGTTTACTGTTGGACCGATTCTACGATCGTCCTTTCATGGTTAAAGAAAACCCCTTCGACATCAGCGAATGCAAGTTGCTTCAACAAAAATCAAAGTGATTCGATTGTAGGTCTTAAAGTGAACTTATCCGAAATTTTGTGTGGGAGGTACCAGATGGAGTGGACAAATATAGTCGATATTTGAACCTGATCTATATCTGGTAGATATATTAGGATGTGTAAAGTATAGACCAATTCGGCCACTCCCTTCAAGAGTTACCGTACGAACAATTTTCCCTAACATTTTTGAACTTTTGTGGGGGAGGTACCTGAAGGAGTGGACCGATGTGGCTTATCTTCAAACTTAAACTATGTTCGGATAAAATATTAATAAGGCCAAATTTTGGACCGAATCGGCAGATCCGTTCGAGAGTTATCTTGCGCTCCAACCACCTCACACGGTGTCATAGGGTTATTTTTGCAACTTTCAGGGTATTTTCTCAGGAAGTATGGACTTGCCCCTGATGAAACTTATAACGTCGTATGGAAGGCAGTGAATACAAGTTGCTAAAACAAAAATTAAAGCGATTCGAGAGATGGCCCTAAACTGAACTTTTCCGAAATTTTGTGTTGGAGGTACCCGAAAGATTGTACCGATTGAGTCCATATTGAAACCTTATCTTAGTCTGGTACACATTTCACGATGGGCCCCTGATGAAATTTGTACCGTCGTATGGGGGGCAGTGAATACGAGCGAAGGCGAGAAGGTCCCAAAACGAACTTATCCCAAATTTTGTGTGGGAGGTACCCGAAGGAGTTTACCGAGTGAGTCCATATTGGAACCTCATCTAAGTCTGGTAAAAATGTCACGATATGCAAAGTATGGACCAAATCGGTTACTCGCTTCAAGAGTTATCATGCGCACAAATTTTCCGAACATTTTCAAACTTTTGTGGGGGAGGTACCGGAAGTAGTGGACCGATATAACCCATCTTCGAACTTAGACTAAGTTTGGACAAAATATTGCGAAAGCCAAATTTTGGACCAAATCGGTTCGTCCCTTCGAGAGTTATCGTGCGCACCAGTCAGACAGACAGACAGACAGACGGACGGACATTGCTAAATCGACTCCAAATTGTCTGAAACACATTTCGTTCAAATATACTTGGGGTCTAAAACCATTATTTCGATGAGGCACATTTTGCCCGTATGAAAGGGTATATAAAAAATATTTTTTCTAATTGGATCAATATTAAACAAGTAAGAAAGTATCAGTCAACTGTGCTGACTGAGATATACCTTCAGCCTTGGATCCAAAGAAAAGAATCAATAGCATACAGAACATGTTTTCAAAAATATTAAAACGACGAGACGAGTCCTTAGCTGCTCTCTTTCCAAACTTTGTGTGGGACGTACCCGAAGTAGTGCTCCTATGTAGTCAATAGTCAATTCGAGGCTGTAGGAAATAATACGATGTTCAACGTTTGCACAATATCGGTTTCTCCCTTGGAGGGTTATCTTATCACCAAGGGAGAAACCGATATTGTCCAACCCAAACGTTTTGCAAAAAAAAAAAAAAATCCAACAAAAAATGCAATTTTCCCAAATTTTGTGTGGGAGGTACCCGAAGGACGGGACCGATATAGGTCATATTCCGACCTGATACATGACTAGATGAAATAATACGATGTGCAAAGTTTGGACCAATCAGAATCTCCCTGCGAGAGTAATATTTCAGATTTGCCAGTTTAGTTGGTGCCGTCAAGGTTTCTTAGAGCTTTTAGGCCATTATCTCAAGAATTATGGACTTGCGCCCAAAATAAATTGTACCGTTGTAAAGGGAGCCGCAAGGACAACCTGCTGAAACGAATTTCAAAACGATTCGAGAGTTGCTCTTAAACTTCACTTTACTGGAATTTTGTGTGGGAGGTACCTGAAGGAGTGGGCCGATATAGTCCACATTTAAACACGATCTATATCGCGAAGGAGTAATACGATGTGCAAAGTGTGGAGCAAAACAATTGCTCCTTCAAGAGTTACCGTTCACACCATTTTACAGAAAAATTTTGAACTTTTGTGGGGGAGGTACCCGAAGGAGTGGACCATCTTCGAACTTAAACTAAGTTTACACAAAATATTAGGATACCCAATATTTGGTACGAATCGGTTGATCCGATCGAGTGTTATCGTGCGCACCATCCAGACAGACAGACCGACAGACAGATAGCCGGACGGACATGGCTAAATCGACTCCATATTGGCTGAAACGGATTTCGTCCAAACATACTTGGGGTCTAAACCCGTTATTTCGATGAGGCACATTTTTGGTCGTATCAAAGTGTATATACCATTTCTAGCCTAAATAAAGGCTGAGGGTATAAAAAATTATGTGTATTTCTTTGCCTATAGTTTTTACAGAATTCGGCTTTTTCAATACGTGATATCTCTGGAACCCTTAGTAAAAAAAATTTGAAAACATACTGAAATATTTTGCTGAGGAGCAGAATCGCCATAGGAAAATAATAAAGGAAATCAAAAACTACTCTTTGAAAAATTGTCAAATTTCACTCAGAAATCCCCTCATATATATTTGTTTATATTGATAACTTTGAATAATGTAGAGCATTTTGTATTATACATATGTAACAATACTTAAACTATTTCTTATAATTGTAATTTTCTCAATGTGTTTTCTCAAAATAAAATCACTATTTTACAGTCCATTTACTTTTCAACTATTCAAACAACAAATAAATTACGTTCATGAAAACTGAAAGCTGAGAATACTTCATAGAATTCCATTCATGCACAAAGAGGACATCCATCAATTGAGTTGTGCATTTTTTAGTTTGCCTCTCGGGCACAAACTTTCCACTTTCACAGCTAAAACATTTCAAATGTAGGTTTTGAATGAAGCTTTAAGAACACTTTAGATGAGTCCGTGAAAACACACAGAAAAAACAAAAACAAAAGAAAAAAGGCTTCATTAATTTTTTGTTTCTAAGGATTTTCGTTTCACTTTTTTCTATGCAGTTGGCAGGTGGCAAACATATACACTTTTTAACAACCACAACATCACTTGTACTTGTGTGGATTTGTACTAAACACGTACATACATATGTATGTATGTTTATTTGCTATTATAAACATCTATATAAAATATAATTATTTTAAGCACACAGGCACATTTGCAAAATCTCCACTCCACTACACGCCATTTCTATATTTCTTCGTCTTTCAAAACATTTGTTTGAGTGTTGAAATAAAATTTGATTTTATAATTAGCATCGCGTGTTGAGTCGTTACCGTTTCATATTACCGTTTTTTGTTTTCGTTTTTTTATTATTTTTATCAAAAGTAACTAATTTTGTTTGTATGTGTGTGTGTTATTTTGGCGCAATCAAGCACTTGACCAAGCCTCAATTAAATAACCAACACAACGTGGATTCCAAATGATTCGTGTTTCCGTTAATAGTGTTTGCCTTTCTATGCGGTTTTCCGTTTTGTTTTACTCTCATCACATTCATACGAGTCACATTGTTAGCGTTTTTTTTTTTTTTGGTTTACCGTCGTTTTCTTCTTTTCTATTTTTTCTTGGATGCGTAACCAACAACTTTCCCTTTCGCCAGTCGAAACGTGTCTGCGAGTAATGTCCTGAGCATGTTATGGAATCCTTAGCGCTAAAGTGTTGTTCTGTTAACCTAACATAGAACACAAATACATTGAAAATCATTTCCTGTTAACATTACATAATATTTAAATCCTTCCATTTACAGTAGCCTAATGTAGAAGGTTTAACCCAATATGTATAATTTTAAGAAGTAACAAGTCGGTTTTGCCGACAGATGTATATCCATAGCCTGTGTGAATTGAAACACCTTTTCCCCGAAAAACGTATGCATTTAGAAGGGTCTTCAGAATTTTAGGCGTATGAATTTGTCGAAAAATATATGGATTAGTAAAAAATCTAAAAAGTGGAATTATGTCTTATTTTGGGAGTCATTCCTCTCGATAGGACCATTATATCAGGAAGCATGGGCTTGCCCGCGAAATACATCATATCTCTGTAAACAGGGCTACTAAGAGTACCTTCGGTAAAAATGTCAAAGGATTCTCGCAAAGACCCATAACCGCACTTAAGCAAAAATGTTGATCATTTGTGCGGGTGGTACCCTAAGGAGTGGATCCACAGGGCGCACTTTTGAACATAAACAAAGTTTGGACAAAATAATTCTTTATCCAAACTTTGGACCAAATCGGTTGCACCGTTTATGAGATATTGCGCATAATATTTTAGCGAATATTTTCGAACTTTTGTGGGGGAGGTATCGGCAGGAGTGGCCCTATAAGCACCATCCAATATTCTAAGAAATATTATGATATGTCAAGTGTGGACCAACGCAGCACTCAGTTCGAAAGTTGTCGTGCGCACCAGCCACTACACATACTGGCCGTAGGGGTTTTTAACAGTTTTCAAGAAGTATGGACTTGAGAGAAACTTATTGAAAGAAAAATCAAAACGATTAGAGAGGAGGTCCCAACCTGCACTTTTCCGAAATTTGGTGTGGGAGGTATCCGAAGGAGTTGACATATATAGTCCATATTCGAACCTGATCTACGTCTCGTAGAAATATTACGATGTCTAAAGTATGGACCAAATCGATTTACTGCCTTCGAGAGTTATCGTGCGCACCATTTTAGCGAAAAGTTTTGAACTTTTGCGGTGGAAGAATCGAAAGGAGTTGGCATATTTTGGACCCGATCGGTTGCTTCGTTCGAGAGTTATCCTGCGCACCAGCCAGTCAGACGAACAGACGTGGCTAAATCGACTGTCTGAAACACATTTCGTCCAAACATACTTGGGGTCTAAAACCATTATTTCGATGAGGCACATTTTGCCCGTATGAAATTGTATATACCCTCGTTAGCACTAAGCCTACCTGATTGTTATGTTTATTGCCAAAAACATTATTGTGATTTAAAAATTTTTTTCGATATCTCGTACCATTTTCGAAAAAACCGATATTTTCGAATACATGACAGAATTGCAATTTTCGAATTTCGAAAAAAACCGAGCACAATTTTTCGTCCATACATTGGAAATTTCCATCTTTATGATAAGGTTTTCTCATTTTCAGCGAGTAACGAGTAAAGTTGGAAATTTCTAATGTATGGACGAAAAACATTATTTGCTTTTTTAACGAGTAACGAGTAGTGATGGAAATTTTCAATGTAAGGCGAAAAATGTGTGCTAGGTGAGCACAATTCAGCACAATTCAGCGCAATTTACAGAATTAAAAAATTCCTTTTTAAACGGAAGTAATAGAATTTTTTCATTTTGAGCGAGTAACGAGTAAAGTTGGAAATTTCCAATGTATGAACGAAAAATTGTGATCAGCGAGTCCAACTCAGCACAAAAAAGATCATTTCGATATTTGCATTATTACAGATATTACAGTGATTTTTCATAACAAAAGATATTGAAAAAATTTAAACAGCACAAGTTGGCACAAATTTAGTAGAATTCAGCACAACTTTTGTTTTTTCGAAAAATTTTTTTGCGGCGCAAATGAGCACAAACTGAGCATAATTCAGCACAACCTTTTCGAAATTCGAAAATTGCAATTCTCTCATGTATTCGAAAATATCGTTTTTTTTTCGAAAATTGTACGAGATATCGAACAAATTTTTGCGGCACAAATGAGCACAAGCTGAGCACAATTCAGCACAACTTAAATTCGAAAATTGCAATTCTGGCAACATTTTTTCGAAAAAAATGTTTTGTCGAATATCTCAGCCATTTTTTCGAATTTCGAAAAAAATTTTCGGCGCAAATGGGCACAAACCTAGCACAATTCAGCACAACTCAGCTTTTTTTTCGAAATTCGAAAATTGCAATTCCATCGGATACCACATTGAAGAAACGCAAGAAGAAAATTATCTCTGCCATTTTCGCAAACAGAACAAAATTAATTCATACATGTTTTTCTTTTACAGTTACAGAAAAAATGCATATTTGTGAAAGAATTAAATCGCATCAACAACTACAAAGAACGAAACACACACACGAAACAAACTTTTTCACTCTCTCGTTGTCGTTTCAGCGTCTTCTCTTGCACCATACACACCGCTCTTTAGAATATAAAGCGAGGCAAAAATGACAAAAATACTCTCTCAACATATTAAAAAATATGTTCTAACATAAGAAATATGTTGGTACTTAAATAAAGAAAACTGAGATATATTACAAAAAGTTGCAAACATATATTTGATTGAATCCAAACATAATTCTGCGTGTAACATTAAAACAGCCACACCGATTAGGCTACCGCTTTTTAGCCTTTCATTATCGCCGAAACATTGATGTAATTCTCATTCACGTCGTAATAGCTGACATTTAACTAATTTGGTTTCTAATACTGAAGGGAAGCTTGCTATTACAGGGGACTATCCTTCAAGGTACTCTTAGATCCGACATTGTGTTTAAAAATATGGGAAAGGCTATCCAATGTGGCAGCTACATCAATGCATTACCACAGAGACTTCGGTTGTCTCTCTCTTACAGAGTCCTGGGTTCTCTGTAAGTTTTGAATGGATATTGATATTTTTATATATATATATATATATTTTAAAATTGATTTAATTTCGGGAAAGGCAAAGAATACTAGTTTCGTCCAACGCCACTTGGACTCATCAGTTCTCTTAGTTCTTTGTATTGAAACAAAGAACTCTTCCCCAATTTTATGACGACCAGAGCTCAAGAATAAACGTAACCGATGTATTCGTTTTAACGCGAATTCATCAGAAACATTTAAAAAATCTCGTAGCCGCATATGTAAACCAAATAACTACTTCCCACTGTTATGGTCTTTGCATTGCAAAGAAACGCATAACAAATTTTGATGGTTTGTTGTAAACAACAACAAACTATCGTCACCGTGCTGTGTTGTGTGTCTATTTTTAGATTCACTTTTGGCAGTTTTGTTGAGATGTGTATTATTTTATTGTTGTCAAATAATTCAGCTAAATCTCGGGTTTTGTTGTTTTTAAATTTTAAAACAACAAGTTTTATTTAAAGTGGGATGTAGTTTCAATACAAAGAACTAAGAGAACTGATGAGTCCAAGTGGCGTTGGACGAAACTAGTATTCTTTGCCTTTCCCGAAATTAAATCAATTTTAACTACATTTTAAAGTGGATGGTTACTTAAAATCGATTTTAATGTCGGAATATCCGGTTCAAAAGAAAATTAGTTATTAACGTGTTCATCATTACAAGAGCTATTTGTGGTAAATTTTTCAGAAGCACCCCAGATGTCTACATAAGCAATAACCAATTGTTATGTCTACATACCTATACATAACCAATAACGAATATACAGAAAAACAAAACATAGTTTAATTCTGAACCAAGTATGAATAAATGTCAAAAATGACAATGAAAACGGGACAAAATCGATTAGTTGTCGAAGAGAACCGTACCTAAAATCTTCTGAGCAAAATTTTTGTAGAATATTTGGATGCTGAAAAATCTCATCTTGTGGTACTTTCACTACGGTTCAAGAAATAAAGGACGAAAAAGACATGAAAGGCATTGAGTTAGAAGAATGAAATGTTCTACAAAAAGATTCGCCAATCGATTTGACTGAAGAATGTCACCCCAAAACGAAGCTACAACAACGCCAAACAGAGATATGGAGCTATTTTCCCAAGTACTGTAGGGAAAAAAATAAAAAAACTTCATCGTGCGATATTTCAGAAACTTGGCCTATGGCGAAAATTTCCTTTTGGCTTCTTAGTATACTCATCAAGGGCTTTCATTTCCAAAAAAATTTTCCACCTCCCAAAAATGCTGCTGCACAGTGATATCAAACACCAATAAATAAAAATATAAAAATAAAACATAAAATTTTTCTTTCATAAAAAAAATTATTTATTTCACTAAATGGTCATTTGTAATTCATATGGGAAAACGGTAAAAAACAAAACACATTTTTACCCATGTAATTTTAATAAATTTAAGAAAGTGTTAAACGTACAGGTACTAAAATATGTGGCCTCAACAAAGACACCCTCAAGAATCGTTTTGCTAAAATAAAACGTTGTTCCATGTTGTTCCCTAAAAGTTCTAGTCCACTAAAATTGGAATTTCACAAAAATGTAGTACCCTGGGCAAAATAAATAATAATAAACTTTTTAAAACGATTCTTAACTATAACAATCCTACATTCTTAAAAAAAGAATTCTGAGAAATAGATATTTCTCTCTCCAGAAATGTGCAAACATTATATATTTTCCAAAAGGGGGACAATTTTTCGTATTTAGGAGCACGCTACGCCCACATCTTCCAATATTTTGACCTATTTTTTTGGTTTCCTTAAAATTTTTGGCTTTGGCCAAGAAAATCAATTTCTAAACCACTGTGCGATGTAAATTCCTTAATGTAATCAGTTAGCCTTAAGTCATTCGGTATAAAAGCCAGGGTGGCAAATAATTTTATTATCTTCCCAAATGAAATGATGATCGGTGAATAACTTATGTACAGGAGTAGTGGTGTAGGGTATTACATAGTCAACAGCGTTCCCGCGTTGTTTTGCTGAGTTGCTAAGTACCAAACTACCATTAAACAAAGAAGTTGAAAACCAGTTGCACCACATCCTGCTGTTATTTTAACATTTCCGCTTTCCAAATGTTAAACGGAAAAATCACCAACAAAAGACAATTATAATAACCCATAACAGAATGTAAAGAAGTTCAAAACCATGATGTTTGCATTCTTATACTGTTGTAAGCAATTTGTGGAGAATAACAAGAAGTAACATCATTTTTACAGCTCTTTTTCCTTTGGCCTACAATTGGTTTATGCGGTAGCATAAACGCCATTAGGGCTTCTATGATGGTTTGCTGCAAAACTTAAAAAGTAACATCATGCAACCAACATGCGGCAAAAATTTCCTCATGGTTTTTGTGTTTCTACTGGTGCTGGTTTTTTAAGCTTCTTTACACAAGTTAAGACATTTTACATGTTCATTATTTACAAATTATGAGTTACGTATGAACATTCTTATATCATCCTCAAGTTTGGTTAGCGTCTTCTTATACTTTTTATGTAATTACGTGCAGAGCTGCTGTGACAAGGTGAATTTTTCTAAACTTCTTTACATCTGAGCTAATGAAATTGGACACAAAACGTTTATATTAATGCATTAAATGGAGCAAGGGCTACCAACTATGTAGATGGGGATAGATGACGCATATATTGGGCATGTTATATTTTGCAAATGAAGCATGAAAAAATATTCTTTAAAAAATCCACGTTTATGATGGTCAATGAAAAATATTCTTTAAAAAATCCACGTTTATGATGGTCAATGAAAAATATTCTTTAAAAAATCCACGTTTATGATGGTCAATGAAAAATATTCTTTAAAAAATCCACGTTTATGATGGTCAATGAAAAATATTCTTTAAAAAATCCACGTTTATGATGGTCAATGAAAAATATTCTTTAAAAAATCCACGTTTATGATGGTCAATGAAAAATATTCTTTAAAACATCCACGTTTATGATGGTCAATGAAAAATATTCTTTAAAAAATCCACGTTTATGATGGTCAATGAAAAATATTCTTTAAAAAATCCACGTTTATGATGGTCAATGAAAAATATTCTTTAAAAAATCCACGTTTATGATGGTCAATGAAAAATATTCTTTAAAAAATCCACGTTTATGATGGTCAATGAAAAATATTCTTTAAAAAATCCACGTTTATGATGGTCAATGAAAAATATTCTTTAAAAAATCCACGTTTATGATGGTCAATGAAAAATATTCTTTAAAAAATCCACGTTTATGATGGTCAATGAAAAATATTCTTTAAAAAATCCACGTTTATGATGGTCAATGAAAAATATTCTTTAAAAAATCCACGTTTATGATGGTCAATGAAAAATATTCTTTAAAAAATCCACGTTTATGATGGTCAATGAAAAATATTCTTTAAAAAAATCCACGTTTATGATGGTCAATGAAAAATATTCTTTAAAAAATCCACGTTTATGATGGTCAATGAAAAATATTCTTTAAAAAATCCACGTTTATGATGGTCAATGAAAAATATTCTTTAAAAAATCCACGTTTATGATGGTCAATGAAAAATATTCTTTAAAAAATCCACGTTTATGATGGTCAATGAAAAATATTCTTTAAAAAATCCACGTTTATGATGGTCAATGAAAAATATTCTTTAAAAAATCCACGTTTATGATGGTCAATGAAAAATATTCTTTAAAAAATCCACGTTTATGATGGTCAATGAAAAATATTCTTTAAAAAATCCACGTTTATGATGGTCAATGAAAAATATTCTTTAAAAAATCCACGTTTATGATGGTCAATGAAAAATATTCTTTAAAAAATCCACGTTTATGATGGTCAATGAAAAATATTCTTTAAAAAATCCACGTTTATGATGGTCAATGAAAAATATTCTTTAAAAAATCCACGTTTATGATGGTCAATGAAAAATATTCTTTAAAAAATCCACGTTTATGATGGTCAATGAAAAATATTCTTTAAAAAATCCACGTTTATGATGGTCAATGAAAAGTATTCTTTAAAAAATCCACGTTTATGATGGTCAATGAAAAATATTCTTTAAAAAATCCACGTTTATGATGGACCATGAAAAAATATTCTTTAAAAAATCCACGTTTATGATGGATCATGAAAAAATATTCTTTAAAAAATCCACGTTTATGATGGACCATGAAAAAATATTCTTTAAAAAATCGACGTTTATGATGGATCATGAAAAAATATTCTTTAAAAAATCCACGTTTATGATGGACCATAAAAAATATTCTTTAAAAAATCCACGTTTATGATGGACCATCCGCGTTTATTTGTATAATGGACTATAAAAAATATTCGTTAAAAAATCCGCGTTTATTGGTCTAATGGACCATGAAAAAATATTCTGTGAAAAATCCACGTTTATTGGTCTAATGGACCATGAAAAAATATTCCTTAAAAATCCAGTTTATGGTCTGATGGACCATGCTCCCGTGGAGGTCAGTGTCCACTTGAGATAAAATACATGTTAAAACATGGCAGGACCTTTGCTTGTTATTGTGGGGTCGATTTAGGCCTGTCCGTCTATACGTTTGGCTTGTTGGTGCGAACTATAACTCTTGAACGAATAAACCATTTCTTTTTCAAACTGTTCACCTCGTACAATTTCCTACCAAATTAGCTAGTTGTAGTTCCTTATCTCAGCAGTTTGGAATGTATGCATTTTATACTTAAAAATTCACATTAAAATATTACAATATTTTAATTACTTTGTTTTTTTTACGACTTTCTTAAAGTATCCGCAACAGAACTAAAGCCACTAGCTTCTACAACAAATTAATTACAAATTTTCCCAAACCAAAGAAATTTTCTGCATCATCAAAAATAATCCCATTCTTATTATGAATAAATGTTGGCTGTATTTTTGTATTTATAAACAGCTTGACTTAATTTAGTTAAAAGAAAAATCTCAACTCACTCCACTTAACTAAATAATAATTACAAGTTTTATTCTTAACACACCCACACAAATAGCCGACCTACTACATGCATCCAACACCACTACGTCAAGCAACTACCTAGACCCGTAAAGCTGTCCCATAAAAAGGGAAAGTAAAAGTTGGGTGATTTAATAGTTTCGTGGGATTTACTAAAACGCACCACAAAATGTGCGGGTGCGTGTTGGTATTTAATGGTAGGAAGAATGAAATTATTTTTTCTGTCCACGCTAAGTAAATTAGTTGAAAAGTTCTATTTAAATGTTTCGAGTTGTCGTTGAAAACTTATGTTTTAGTTTTAGTGGGAGACATTTTGAGAGAAACAATTTTATATTATTCTCAAATAATATTAAATGTCGTATAAAAGTTTTATTGGTATTTTATATACAGTTTGGAGTATATCAAAGTATAACTACGGTGTGGGCAAAATTGTTTATAAAAAGGTACGCTACAAAACGCCTGTATATAAATATATAAACGGTTTTCTTGAACAAAGATGATGTTGATTTCCGACTTTGTAGGACCAGAAGCTACTTTGAAGTGACGTCGATTGATTGTTGCCTAAGTTATATTATGTCTTGAAATGGAGTGGAATCTGAATAATATCTATTAAAAGTGCACTTTGATGACTTGACCAGGATTCCCTCTGTGATATAAAGCTATCTTCAGGGGATTTAATTTACTTGAACGGATCGCATGTTTTCCACAGGGTTACCATAGATCCCTAATATGTTGACAAGAAAGTTTAACGACGCCTTACTTTCACAGTAGATCCTCTTGAGGCCCTCGTGAAATGCTACGATCGTGGTGTTGTGTGTTAATTGCTCCAAAAACTGTGCCTAAGAGATGATTATCGAACAGCAGCCAACGATTTTCTCCGATTCTCTCCTCATTGTAGCATCTTTGGTTAGGTCAAGCTTTATGGCGGCCTTGTCTTGGCTGACCTTCCTCTAGAAAGACTTGGACTGAAGCTGCAACAAGTTGAGTGGTTTGGCTTTCTGCTATGCTTACTTTTGCGCGTGGTTCTGTAGCGGTCGAGGGTTATAAGATTAATTTTTACGCTCTCAGTTTTATACCCTCCACAATAAAATATTATGAATTAAAATGGAATAATTATCTTCCTGTTAGGTATAGAAATTATTCGACCACGGATAGACGGAAGCTTAAAGTAGGACAAAAAATGTATCCAAAAATTTCCTCAATCTGTTGATACTTTTATAGGGGGGATATACCAAAACATGTACCTATGTAAACAAGTTTTGGTGAAAGAGTTTCCGGACCTCTGAGAACTTCAAATGTGAAATTACAGAAAGTTCAGTTAAGTTGTAGCGAAAATACTCAAAATACCGAAAATTGTTATTGGGGGCTACACCAAAAAATTGACCTATGTTTTTGGTGGATAAGTTTCGTGAACGCCGAAGACCTCAAGTGTTAAAATGCAGCTAGTTCGGTCAAAATTGTAGCTAAAATCTTCAAGATACCGAAAATTATGGATGGAGAAGTTTCGTGACCACTGGAAACCTCAAGAATTAAATTACAGCTAGTTCGGTTAAAAATTGTAACTAAATTCTCAAAAAAACCGAAAATCGGGTGGTACCGTTATATGTACCTACATATATTGACGATTATTGTTGGAGACGTTTTGGGACCGCTGAGAATCAAATGTCAAATTACAGCTAGTTCGGTCAAGAATGTAGCTAAAATCAAAATACCAAAAATTGCGAGTTATCGTTCTATATGGGGATATACCAAAAAATAGGTCTATGTTGACGATTTTTGGTGGAGATGTTTCGGGACCGCAAGTGTCAAATTTCAGATAGTTTGCCTAAAAATTGTAGCTAAAATCCTCAAAATACAGAACGTCGAGGGTGGCGTTATATTGGACTATTCCAAATTTCGGGATCACAGAGAGCATCAAATGTAAAATTTTAACTAGTTTTACTAAAAATTGTAGCTAAAATCATCAAAATACCGAAAATCGGGGGTACCGTTATACATATGGGTGCTATTCCAAACCATGGACCTATGTGGACGGTTATTAGTGGAGAGATTTCGCCACCACTGAGAACCTCAAATGTCAAATTTCAGCTAATTCGGTCAGAAAATGTGTCTAAAGTCCTCAAAATACCTTAAATCGGGAGGTACCGTTATATGGGGTCTATACCAAAACGTGGACCTATCTTGACAATTTTTAGAGGAGAAGTTTTTTGATAACCTTAAATGTAAATTTTCAGCTGATTCGGTCATAAAATGTAGATAAAAGCCACAAAATTCTTTAAATCGGGAGGTACCGTTATATGGGGGCTATACCAAAACGTGGAACTATATAACCTATCTTCGCACCTGACCTGCTTATGGAAAAAGACACTCGGGTGCAAAATTTTAGCGTTCTATCTCAGTTATTGCAGAGGCTAAAGTGATTACAACAGATGGACAGGCGGACGGACAAACAGACATGGCTAGATCGTCTTAAAATTTTATCCTGATCAGTCCTTTATATGGTCGCAAATGATGTGTTGTATGGTGGAGGATATACAAACGTACCTAAAACCACTTCATTGTATTTGGAATCGATCTAGCTGTGTTCGTTCGAACGTCTGAATGCCCAACCGTAATATTTCATTCAAGTTTAGATCAAGTTACACCATGATCTATATCGATATTTCGGGTAACTCCCACACAAATGTCACTAACTTTCGCTTAAGTGCAGTTTAAAGGCAGTTCTTTCTCATTAAAATTTTTACCAAGGGTAGTTCTTGTGAGGCTGATTACACTGACATCATTTGTTTCGTAGGCGAATCCATATGTAAAATTTCAAAGCTATCCGAAACTTGACATTAAACACCCTTTTTACAGTGTTTTATTTAACTTGCCTTGGTGTGTGTTTAGTTCAAATCTGGTAACTCATTTTTAACACGGTTGCAGTTGACCAATCGAACTAAAACTTTGCACACTTCTCAGATTTGGATGACAATACACGAATATGAAATCGAAACCAATATTGGTACATTTTTACACTGTTTTACAGTGTTTTATCTAATTTGCTTTTCAAATCTGGTAACTCATTTTTCACATAGTTGCAGTTGACCAATCTAACTTAAAATTTGCACACTTTTTAGATTTGGATGACAATACATGAATATGAAATCAAAACTAATATTGGTCCATTCTTACAGTGTTTTTATGGTGTCTAACTTGACCCCCTTTTCAAATCTGGTAACTGATTTTTAACACGGTTGCACTTGACCAATCGAACTAAAACTTTGCACACTTTTCAGATTTAGATGACAATACATGAATATGAAACCAAAACAAATATGGGTCCATTGTTTCCTATAGCCCCCATATAACGGTACCACCCGATTTCTGGTATTTTGCTTTTCAAATCTGGTAACTCGTCTTTCACGCAGTTGCAGGTGACCAATCGTACTTAAACTTTGCACACTTTTCAGATTTGGATGACAATACATGAATATGAAATCAAATCTAATATTGGTCCATTCTTACAGTGTTTTTACGGTGTCTAACTTGACCCCTTTTAAAATCTGGTAACTGATTTTTAGCACGGTTGCAGTTGACCATTCGAACTAACACTTTGCACATTTTTCAGATTTAGATGACAACACATGAATATGAAACCAAAACCAATATGGGTCCATTTTTTCCTATAGCCTCCATATAACGGTACCACCCGACTTCTGGTATTTTGAGGATTTTGTCTTCATTTTTAGCCCGAATTTGCTGTAACTTGGAATTTGGAGTTCTCAATAGTCCAGGAACTTCCCCACTAAAAATTGTGGATGTAGGTCAAGGTTTAATATAGCATCCATATAACTGTACCACCCAATTTCAAGCATTTTAATTTACATTTTCTGCTCAAATGGACTGTAATTCGGCATTTGGGGATCTCAGTGGTCAAAAAATGTATTTACTAAAAAGTTAAAAATAAAAACTAATTTAAAAAAATTAAGTTTCAGTGTTTTATTTAGAAATGCACTTAAAACTAAAAAATAATTTGTCGCTTAGACTCAATATATATATATTCTTTCTCATGATAGAATCTCTCAAATAAAACGCTTGCCGTTTAATTTTGCCACCATTCATAATTTAAATGCAAGCGTTTTATTTGAGAGATTCTATCATGAGAAAGAATATATATATATTGAGTCTAAGCGACAAATTATTTTTTAGTTTTAAGTGCATTTCTAAATAAAACACTGAAACTTAATTTTTTTAAATTAGTTTTTATTTAAATTTGTGTCGGAGGTGGACAAATCATGATTTTTGTGTGAGAGAAATATTATAATATCCAAAGGTAGGACCAATGCCAGTCACTTCTTTCGAGAGTTATCGTGCCCACCAGTCATTCTAGTTGGTCACTGTAAATATATGTTCGTTCGTACATCTTTCAGTTTTCTGGTTCTGGGTCCTCTCCTACATCCATATATAATTAGGAGACAAGTGTGTGGGTTTACCTGGGTAGTCAATCAAATGCAGCGTATAGTGCGGTCCCAATCCACATGCAAGATATGTGTTTGGTATCGTGCTATCAATTTAGGCCCAACACGAAGTGTGGCGGCTGCATGTTAATTGAGATAAAAGCACTCTTGCTTGTGGGTGATCTTCGAGTACTGCATTCACTCTGTATCTTTGTGGTGGCTCGGCAACTATATCAGTGTAAGTGCTATCCAAGCCTTCCCGATAGGCTCGTTAATGTAGAGGCTCCCTGTTTGTATCTATAGACCTATCTCTCTAGATTATGAAGATTTCTCCTGAGGTGCCTGGACGTTGGAAGCTTCTCCACTATATTGTGGCAGGGTTTCTCACGTTGATAACGCCCAACATCTTTTGATGAACCGGTAAAATCATTGTCTCTTTATGCAGATGGTACACTGGTGTCAAGACGAGACACGCTGTCTCAGGGAGGCATTCTGACAGGTTTGAAAATTCTTCCACTGCGTAATACTTACATTTGCATACCACACTGGCACCACATATCTTACCACAGATAGGCCCATTACTTTGTAAGAGGTCAACAAGGTTTCTTTACACCTTTTAAGACTTTGTTCCTAATTCTAAACTTGTCACAAATAGATGTGGATTGGACGAATGTTACATCCAAATTCTTTGAGTAGTTGGTGGTCGGAATTAGGACACCATCAACGAACATTTTCCGGGTTAGCCTCATTTCAACCGTTCAGATGGATATAGCGGCGGATATTTTCATATTCTTCATATGGAAGAATTGTACTAAGTCAGCTTTGTAGATATTTGACCTGTCACATGTGTCGCCGATGATAGGACTAAGCGCCAATATCGTACATTCATCCGCACAATTTACGCCAAAGACCGCCCTCTTGAATTTCAGGAAAAGAAAAGGTTAAACTGTTGCGGAAAACCTTGTTTCACTCTACGGGTTATAGACAACTTATATCTGGATTCCTACACACACATATATAGTTGATTATCTAACGTTTCAAACACGGCTGGAGGAAGTTTTCTCTATATCCTCGTACAGCTTGATATGGTTGACAAAGGCGTTTGATAGGTCAAGAGTCATCATAACTGTTCGGTCGCATGGCCTGTTCTATGCAGTTCAGTCATCGACTAATAGGTGTGGATATGGATTGTAATGCTGTTGTGCTTTTTCCGGAATCCTTATGTTGGGCAACTGTGAAACTGATTTTCATCATGAAGAGGAGTAGTGCCTCCAGAATATTTGTTACTAGCAACAAGAGGAAGATAAGCTTGTACGATTCGCATCTGCTGGCAAATTCTCAACCCCGGGTTCATCCAGTTGCTTAAGCATTACCATAGAGATTCCGCGGTGGCCCAACGCTTTGTATGATTTCGCGTTTCGAATGACATCTGAAACACCCCTTATCGTAAATTACGGTGGTACATACTCGGCAGGGAATGCTCTTATACGGCGTAGCACATTCCTATTCGCACTATCTCCCTCGGAGTGTTCTATAACTGCTGATTAAAGGAACACCAACACCTCTATCATCCTTCCTTACTGGATTCGTCAGTGATTTAACCATTGCCTACAATTCCATTAATCCTGTACCAATGTAGCATTGTCTCAGGTGTTCTCCAAGAGCAAGTTCCCTAACTCTTGGTTCTTCAGTATTCGTACGACGAAGCTTCTCAAGTTCATTTGCTAGTACCGTCCGTCGCCTACTGGGAAATTAGTTCTAATTTCGGGAATTCGGCAACCAGGTATGTAGCGAACGGCTGTAGCTGTGATGATGTCCCGAAATATTCCTTCAGATACCCGAAGATCTGAGAGAATGGGCAATGGTTTGTGATTGGCAATTTCTCTGAACCGATTTAAAAAAAGTACTTCGGGTAGACAACAATTATGTGTTGTTTTCATTTTAGTTAGTTTCGGAAGGGGACTTTCTTTTGTGTCGTTATTTCAGAAAGAATGGACTTGCTCCCGAAAAATATTTTCCGTCATAAAAAGCTCTACAAAAATCAACCGGCTCGTTGCCACTATAGCTCCCACACTTAGATACCCGTCGATTCAATCCTTCAGGTATCTTCTCCGCAACGTTGTGACATCTGCTTTTTTATACCCTCAGCATTTATGCTAACGAGGGTATGTACTCTTTCATACGGGCAAAATGTGCCTCATCGAAAAATGGTTTTGAACCCAAAGTATGTTTGGGCGAAATGTGTTTCAGACAATTTGGAGTCGATTGAGCAATAATCCGTCTGTCTGTCTGGCTGGAGCGCACGATAACTCTCGAACGGATGAACCGATACGGTTCAAATTTTGGCTTTCGTAATATTTTGCCCAAACTTAGTTTAAGTTCGAAGATGGGCTATATCGGTCCACTCCTTCCGGTACCTCCCCCACAAAAGTTCGAAAATGTTCGGAAAATTTGTGCGCACAATAACTCTTGAAGGGAGTAACCGATTTGGTCCATACTTTGCCCATCTTAAAATGTGTACCAGACTTAGATAAGGTTTCAATATGGACTCAAAAATTTCGGAAAAGTTCAGTTTAGGGCCATCTCTCGAATCGCTTTGATTTTTGCTTTAGCAATTGTATTCACTGTCCCCCATACGACGGTATAAATTTCATCAGGGGCAAGTCCATACTTCCTGAGAAAATTGCCTGAAAGTTGCAAAAAACTCTATGTCACCGTATGAGGTGGTTGGAGCGCAAGATAACTCTCGAACGGGTCTGCCGATTCGGTCCAAAATTTGTCCTTAGTAATATTTTGTCCAATCATAGCTTTAGTTCAAAGATAAGCCATATCGGCGCTTTCCTTCAGGTGCCTTCCCCACAAAAGTTCAAAAATGTTCGGTAAATTGTTCGTACGGTAACTCTTGAAGGGAGTGGCAGAATTGGTCCATGCCTTACACATCCTAATATATCTACCAGATATAGACCAAGTTCAAATATGGACTATATTTGTTCACTCCATCCGGTACCTCCCACACAAAATTTCGGATAAGTTCACTTTAAGACCTGATATGGAATCACTTTGACTTTCGTTGAAGCAACTTGCATTCGCTGCCTCAATTGCGATGGTAAAAGTTTTTTCAGGGGCAAGTCCATACTTCTTGAGCAAACAGCCCGAAGGGTGTAAAAACCCCCTATGGTACCATATCGCACCTGTTCAACAAAAGGGTAGTAACTCAAAATTTTGAAATTTTCACTTTTTATCAAAAAACGATACATAATAATCAACGCCACCTACTGTAAAAAACTCCCATTGTTTTGTCTACTCTTTCATCAAAAATACCGATAAGTCAATTGTCATCTCTTCAGAATTACTACTCTGTATCGACAAAAGAGACTTATTTCAAGTTGCGCCCACATGTTTCAGGCATTTACGTCGCGATTTTTTCAGCAAAAGAGTAGTATTTCGAATTGTTCCCTCTTTATGTTATCAATCGCCGCCTATTTTTTCAGTTAAAGGGGCACAAGTCGAAATAATTTCTCTACTAAAAAAACATTTGTTTCAACAAAATGGTAGTAACTCGAGAAATGGTTAAAATACTTAATGAAATAAAAAGAAATCCAGTGCTGTAGTGTAGTAAAAAAGACATCTTAAGGATGGCATAGTTTTTTTTGTGTATTATACATTTAACATAAACATAAATCGTTTATTGTCTATACTGAAAAGTAGATAATTTTGAGTTACTACCCTTTTGTTGAACAGGTGCGATATGTAGTGTCTGGAAATCTATTCTTTTTAGTATCTCCTCCGCAGAACTTTTGATCTTTAATCCTAATCAACATTTTTGTCGGTTCAAACGCCCAACATTTTTAAAAACCCCTAAATACATGCGTTTTTTGGGAAAAATTGTGTCAATATACACAGGCCGAGGGTATATCTCTGTCGGCAAAGCCGACTGATACTTTTTTCCTTGTTTGGAGCTGAGATCGACAAACAGGCTCCAATGTGAGTACATTCCGTTCATTGAAATGTATTAAAATAGATTTTTTCTTTCCAACTTTCACTCGCCTTGAAGAATATCTGGGTGGTTTTTAAAGTGATTTCCTCCAAAATGAATTTACTTAAAAATGGAAAATGTAGTTAAAACTCCTGAAATGTTTAAACGTGTACCTAATTACAACCAATTATGTTAAAAACGTTATAAAAACCTTTTACTGAATATGAATTACCAAATTCACACTTTGCAGGATAACTAAGGTTGACTTGGGTTGAAATAACAAAGTTTTTGAAATTGACTTGAAATGAAAAAATAGAGATTCATAAAGATTCACTATCCTAGTGAATTTTTGATAGTTCAGCATATGATATGCTTATACCCAATCATTGAACCTCGCCGTAAACATATATTAAACAATTTATGTTCGTTTTATTTTTTCTTTGTAATTACTCTTTTTTCCTCTCACTTGCCATTTGTTCTGCCATTTGCCTTCATTACATATTTTCTTGTATTACATTTCAGTTTCAGATTCTATTATTATTTGGTGAAGCACGAAACAACTTAAAGTTCTCATGAATGTGAACTTCACGTTCATGAACGAACTCAACTCAACATCAACTTGTGGAAGAGAGAGAAAAAAATACAACAGAAAATATGTAGTACAAGTTTAAGCCACACATTTATGTGGCGATACATTAAATGGGGTCGAGACTATATTGAACATTCCGTTAATCATTAATTTATTAGCTGATATTTAGCGGCAGTTGTTTAGCAGTGACAACAGTCATTCTGATTAAAATGCTCAGATGACAACATAAGTTTAGAATATACTTCCAAGAACACCAACAGATACGCTTAATTATGCCTAGACTCACGCTCATTCGAATAATTAGATATTTTGCATAATTTTTCTCTCAAACACACGAATTACACACCTAGTACGGACTTATTTCTCTGCGTAAGTTCACATGCCTCGGATACATATCGTGATAATCGATATTTACTCATCCGATCGCCTTTGTTTTCAATGATTTGGCGACAGCTTCTATAAGGTTTTTTTGCTGAATATTGCTGACCAAGCAAGATTGATACTCAGTAATAGCCAGAAAGTCCATGGCTGCCGGTACTATGTACCGAATTGACTTGGAGCAATCTTCGAGCAGGTTACGACACCTCAACAATTATTTGTTTCTGTCAGCATATTTTTCCACTATGAGAGGACCATTGATCTGTAACATTTGCCATATGTCAACATCGGCGAGATGTGCACTTTCGAGGCTGCTCTGGTTTTAGCCGGCTTCAGAAATACTGCTATTGGAGTTATGCTGCTGCTAACTGCGCCAGATTATATCCCAGCATGTTTCTAACTTTGACGTCGGAATATGAGACATTCCCATAGTCTCCCCAACAAAGAAAACAGTTTCTAACGCCACGTGTTGTTGTTCAGTGCCTCGAAAAGCAACGTTCCTGCAATTCAATTGCAATGGTCTTCGTAACAAAGTCAGAGAAATTGTAGATTTATGAGTCGAAAGAACAACCATGGTTGCCGCCAACCAGAAAACAAAGATCAACGTCACCTTTAGCTGGCAACGCTGGTTACAGCGTTTTGCGGAAAATCGAACAAGAAGCGAAGGAAGAGGACTTACCTGCCCTTATTCTTCATTCTGTCTAGTATAGATCTATCTTGATTGATTTTGACTCGATATTAGTTCGCTTTTTCAAGGCAGTAACCGTCTGGTGCTAGTGGACTTCAATGATAATCATGAGCTTTGGCATTCCGCCTTTGGCAATGACCAGAAGGGTACAGAGCTGGCCGAACAAATTGATAGCTCCATATTTTGCACGCCCCTACGAGGAAATGATGGGATTGCCACAGATCGCCAGATATCGCCATTGTGGCACACAGTTGGCTAAATGACGTGTGCCTTGGGCCACATAATTATCATCGTTTCCATTAACAGACCCCCCTACTTCATAACCATTGAACCTCTGAACCATGGAAAATATGATTGGCAAGGATTTCATAGAATTTACCAATCGCCGCTTAAGAGAGCTGTTCATTCCCTCAGGTCCTGAGAGAAGTTTTTGGCACATCATCACAGCTGCAGCCGCTTCCCGGAAGAGAAGAAGGAACTAGCAAATGAGCTTCGTGATAGCAACCCCAAGCAATGTAACAGTAGTACAGGATTAAGTGAATAGTGGGCAACGGTTAAATTACTCTCAAATCCGGAAAAAAGGATGATAGAGTGGTGCATTAGTGATAGATCCGAAGAGGCAGTTTATAGAGCTCCCCGAGATAAGGCGAAGGCGAGCGTGCTACGCTTCTCAGCCGAGTAGGTAATACCACAGTTTACAATGATCGATTTTGCAGATGTCTTTCAAAACGCAAAATCACCAAAACGGTGGGCCAACACGCAATCTCAAAGTCAATACTTAAGCAATTGGATTAACCCGGCGTTGAGTATTTAACACATGTCCTCAATCTATAGTTAGTTATCCATATTGTACGAGATGCCTGGAATGTTGACAGATGATCCCGCTTCTGGAGCCAGACAAAGATGCCAGCAGTGGCGAATCGTACAGGTAGTAGCAAAAATTCTAGAGGTACTAATTCTCCCCATGATGAGAAGCTGTTTTCCAGTTGCCCAACATTAGCATACATTCCGGAGAGTGCATATTATCACAACAGCATTACATGCCATATCCACACATATCACTCAAGGACTGAACCAGAACAGGATGTGCGACCGAACAGTGATTGTTACTTTGGACCTACCGTCAATCATGCCAAGCTGATATAGAGAAGATATTCCTCCAGCCGTGTAAGAAACGTTGGACAATCAAATATATGTGTTGGCGCCAGTCGTTTGTGGAATTCAGAAATATGAAGTCAAACATCCGTTGAGGTAAACAAGGAGTTCCCAAAGGTGGAGTGATATCTCCGGAACTGTTTATCTTCTACCTTTCTTAAATTCCACACTCTTCAGACGGTATAGAGAACGTAAGATATGCGGAATATGGCGCGGGTCCTATCATCGTAATATATGCGGATGACTGTACGATCTTGGCGTCGGGTTCTAAATGTGATAGATTAAATATCTACATAACTGATTTAGTACAGTTCTTCTATCTGATGAATATGAAAATATTCGTCGATATATTCACCTGGACGGCTGAAAAGAGACTCCCCATGAACATATTGGTCGATGGTTTCCTGATTCCGACCACTAACTACCCCATGATATTAGGTCGTCCGAGCAAGCCACATCTATTTGCGACAAAATAAGAAGTAGGAATAAGATTTTCAAATCACTGGCTTTCAGAAGTTGGAGTGCTGACAAAGAAAGATTTTTGACGTCATACATAGAAATATACTGGTCTGTTGTAAGATATGCGGCGCCAGTGTGGTATGCAAATGTAAGCGCTACGCAGTTGAAGAATATTCGAAATTGTCGGAGTTCTGTCCTGAGGACTGCAAGGGAGTGCCTCCTGGTGACACCAGTTGACAATCTCCATGAGAATATGATGATTTTATCGGTACATCAGCACAATGAGATGCTGTCGATGTATTATCGGCTTGGATGTTGCCGCCATGATCATCTCTGCTACGATTTAGGCGATAGGCTTCCCCAATCCAGGCACGTTAGGAGAGATATTCTTATCAGGGGATAGAGAGAGAGGTCCAAAGATACAAGCCTATCAGCCGGGCTTAAATAACATGTCAGCTGCCAAGGCAAACACAAGTGGATTTAGCGCAGTTATGATACAGACTATGCAGCCGACTCAACTCGATTTGCCATCCGCAATAGTTGAGCTACAACGCTATATTTTTGCACCTGAGTGTATTTTTTCCATAGGCAGTTCAAGTTGGAATATGTACTATATTAGCCCACGTCTTTGTATAGTCCCCATATAACGGTACCTTCCGATTTTGGGTATTTTCAGGATTTTAGTCACATTTTTGATGAAACTACCTGTAATTTAATATTTGAGATTCTCAGTGGTTGCAACAGGGCTCCACCAAAAATTGAGGAGTTTAGCTACAGTTGTTGATGGAACTAGTTGTAATTTGACATTTGGAGTTTCCTGCGATCGCAAAATTTCTACTCCAAACATTTTCAACACAGGTCCATGTTTTGGTATAGCCCCATATAACGGTACCTCCCGATTTTCGTTGCTTTCAGGATTTTAGCTACATTTGTTGATCAAATTACCTGTAATATAAGATTTGATATTCCCAGTGGTCACGAAATTTCTCCACCAAAAATTCTTAAGCATAGGTCCATATTTTGGTATAACCCCCATAAACGGTACCTCCGGATTTTCGGTGTTTTGAGGATTTTAGCTACAATTTTTAGTCGAAACAATTGTAATTTGACATGTGAGGTTCCCAGTGGTCACAAAACTTCTTCACCAAAAATTGTCAACATAGGTCCATGTTTTGGTATAGCCACCATATAATGGTACCTCCAAATTTTCGATATTTTGTATCAGTTTAGATACGTTTGTTGGCCGAACTATCTGTAATTTGGTATTTGAGGTTCCCAGTGACCACAAAAATCATCCACCGATCTTCGGTTTTGTAATGCCCAAAAGTCGCATCCCTTGTTTTTGGGGTTCATTATAATATTATTATTTTTATTTAGTATTGCATTTTATTTATACATCCTTAAATACTTATAAATATGAATTTGTTTGTTTATGTTGATTTCATTTAATATAATTTTTTAAATAATGAATTGTTTAAATAGTAACTGTCGAACGATCTACTTAGCGAATATCGTCAGCATCAACGCTTGAATGAAGGACAACGACATCTGGCGGTTAGTAGTGTTACCACAGTGACAGTGCTTTGTACCATTCACGTATACTACATGTGGAGAGAACAAAACAATTTAGTCTCAGCTGAGCAGGCAATGAAGAAGGTTGTGCGTCTCTTTTTTTTGTTTTTTGTGTATGCAATACTAATGCAAACAACGCAATGTGCGTTGGTATGGGTTAGTCCGGTCAAAATAGACATGCGTATAAGGGGGAAATAGCAAAAATTCCCACAAAGCTGAATTTTGGTGGAGAGCTAGGGTTAGCCATTAGAAGCAATGTCCTAAAAGCCCCCATCGATCCCATGTGTGCAAAACAAGTTATTCGGGGTCAAAGGTCATTTTTGGAGCCATTATTCAGTTTTTTTAATTTTTCTCAAAAACGGTAAGACTTAGCAAAAGCCGGCTAAAGTAAAAGTTGTAGATTTAATAATTATCTACAAGAATGGTCTTTATAATTCTTAAAAAAGACTTACCATTTTCGAGATATCGCGATCTAAAGGTCAAATAAAGAATTAGCCGCGTAAGTACATTATGAGGCGAACCGGTTAAAGTAACGACACTATGTTTTAGATACTTCCGTAAGCTTTCAAACGATATCCACTTTGCAGTAATCGGTTCAGTAGAACCGGGTCTAACCCGGTTTTTAAATTTGGCCTTTCGGGTCGAATAACCGGCGAACCGGATCCGCAACCGTTGAAAATTATACATTTCCGCAATCAGCGCAACAAACTCTACCTTCGAACAAAACTTGAAAAAAATCGGAGAGTTTTCGTTGGGGTCGTTCCCGTTAGGCTTTCGATTATACACGTGGGTTAAATGGGCTATTTTCGCATAAAATGACTCTAACATTGAATAACTCTACCAAACACCAAACCAAAAATTATAAAAGTCAAACTTGTAGATAATTTTCCTGTCTACAATATTTACTTTAGTCACTTTTTGATTGGATCAACCGTTTTCAAAATAAAACGGAATAAAACGGAAAACCTAAAAAACCCATAAAATTTGACCTTTGACCCCGGATAACAACTTATGAGGCTATGATTGTTATTGGCTACGTTCAATCCTGTGCAAAATTTCCTGTTACCCCTTCTAATATACGCACATACCTTACATATTTGTTTATATGGACCAATATTGACTTACCTTTTATCCACCTAGACATAAAGTCGTACAAACATACGTAGTATGTATGCATGTTTGTGTATCAATTTAATATTATGAAGATATGTTTGCGGGGCTACGTGCTACACTTTAACATACCCAGTCGTATTTGTGTCAACAACCATAGCAGTAGTTGTAGTAGTTGCTGTTGTAGTAGTACTATTAAATGGGATGATGTGCATGTGTGTGTGTCTTTACATATTTACTTGCAAAATTAGGTTTATTTTGTTACTGGTCTTCTTGATTTCTGCATTTATGTCTACTTTCTTCTACTTAATTATAATGTGTGCTCATTTTATGCATACTTATTTCTTTCTACATACACATGTACATATTTATACTTTGACGATCTTACCTACAGAAAGCATAAATAAAGATATACATATGTATTTACAAGATGTTCTAAAGGAGTATTTTATTTGCGTTAGTAGAGTTAGGAATAAAATGGTAGTTGTTGGTTGCATTTTCTTTGGGAAGTTGTTTGGGACTAGTGGAAGACTTACGGTTAACAAAGAGAAAAATTACTCAAGACCTACATAATAGATTGTGAGTAGTCAATAGAAGACTTCAGCAGTGATTATTGGTTGAATTTTAACAATAAATTCATACTCATCACAATATGCTCAATTTAAGAGTGATCTCTTAGTTAAAAGAATAGGTCATCTTATTTCATTGTGGACTTTATGTTTTTTTTAAATTTTCAAATTTGTTAATTTGCTCACTAAACCAATACTTAAAGCAAGCATGGTCACATTTGGCACGGCGGTGCCGATGATTTTCGGCAATTTACACGAACACGACCCGAATGCTCAGAAAGAGCGTACAAAAGAGAACAAATGTTTTGATTTGTTATTTTTTATAGCTTGCGTGAATACAAACTTACTAACACACTGTTATAAGTTTCCAATATTTTGAATACATTCACATTTTCTCCGTTCTCTTTTTGGTCATGCCTGACTTAAAGACGAATTTGGAATAACGGGCGAATGATTAATAAAATGGAACAAAAAATAGGCCAAGAAAGATTACAAATGATCTAATTATCAGGTTGTTGACCCATGGTTTCACCTTGGTCTTCGGATGCTTATCCAAAACTTTTTTTGCATCACATAGAGTATATTAACAGTCGTATATATATATTCTCACATTCCTTTTACGTACATATCAAAAACCTCCTCACCTCAACCACACACATATAACCACTCTGTGTTTACTGTCAGCTTGTTGCAATTTCCCGTACTCCTTATCAGCTTTTGAGGGGGGAAATGTAAAAGAATGTCTTCTTAATTTAACAAGCGACAAAATTTATCTTTGCCTTGTAACTGCCTCTTTAGTTTTTCATTTTACTTTAGCCTTTCAAACAGTTGTGGTTGTTTTTTTTTCTGTTTTGCCCGGCTATTGTAACTGTCAGACTTGTTAAATATTTTTGGGTTAATATGCCGGTAATTTTTATAACTTAGTAAGAGCATTAAATGTTTCTGGGTTTTTTGCCCTGACTTGTGACTAGTCACAGTAACATAGCACACACTTACACACATGTCACATGACAATGTCACAGACATAATTGAGATAATATGAGTCAGATACAATCTTTAATTAATGCTGTAGCGAGCACTAACACAGTCACAAGTTATGTACATATCATGTGTGGAATGTTAAAGAAGAGCCGTTTTAATTAAATGTTGTAGAGATCAAGACATGTCCGAAAATTTCATGAAAATAATGAAAAGTACATATTTTTAGAGCCTCCACCATAAGATTGTCAATTTGTCATTTCGTTTGTAACTAATCGAGAAAATTATTGTAGTTCCAACATTTAAGACATTTAATGCTCAAAGTGGTCCAAAAACGTCTCCTTTAAAAATTTTGGACATAGGTCCACGTTATAGAATATCCACGATATAACAGTACCACCCTATTTCAGCTATTTTGATGTTTTTAGCCAATTTTTTTCAGACAGAATTGGCTATAATTCGGTATTTAGGGTTTCTAGTGGCTAAAAAAACTTATCTACCAAAAATTGTGGACATAGGTCCATGGTTTGGTACAATATAACCCCATATAACAGTACAAACCGATTTCAGGTATTTTGACGTTTACATTTTCAGAATGAAATGGCTTTAATTTGACATTTAAAAAATTGTGGACATATGTCCACGTTTTGGAATCTGTATAGCAACTGCAGGCATGGCTTGGAATACTTTTGTGCGTAGGGAAGTGTCGAAGGCTGCTTTATAATTGACAAAAAGGTGGTAGGTGCCGATCTGCATCCCTCGGGTCTTTTCCAGGAATTGTCTCAAGGTAAATATCCGGTACATTGTGGATTTGTCAGGTCTAAAGTCGCATTGGTATGGCCCAATTATTTCACTATTGGCTTTAGTCGTTCGCACAATATCCTTGACGCTTGACGCTGATTCCCCTTTTGTGAGAGCATACAGTCTTATATCCTTTCTTGTGGACGGGACACAGAATTCTCAGATTCCAATCGCCCGGTACGCGCTCTTCCTGCCAGATTGTGTTAACTAACTGATGCATACACCATATCAGCATGTCGCCTCCGCTCTTCAACAGCTCGGTTAGTAAGTCATCGGCTCCTTATTATTCTTCAGCCGATTTAGTGATGTCTTTATCTCACCTTGGGCGGGTGGTATACATTCAATATCACCTTCTGGGATTGAATCTGTGGTATCATCATCGTCTTCGCTAGTACCAATAGTTTGAAAAAAATGCCCTTTCCATATCCCGAGCACACTATCTTTATTAGTTACCAAATTAATTTGCTGGTCTCTACAGGAGGATCTGAATGTACCAAAGCCATCAGTTTAATAGTGCACTCTTTGGCACAATTTTCGGACTTCATTTTGGCTCCTGTACATCTCGAATTTTTAACACTCCTGCTTTTCCTCTTTTCTTTTTTCTCTATACCTCTATCGCGCGCTACGAGTTGCTACTGACGGTAGCAACACGACACTCCTGATCATACCATGTAGTCCTTGGAGGAGGTCTCTGGTATCCAAGTATGTATTATGTGGCTGTTTACATGGAGTGGGACTAGGTGCGCTTTCATTAAGCAATTGAGCCAAGTGAGTGGAATATGCTGTGGCGGCTATCTGTTGTGATTGCAGCTTACCAATGTCCAACTTCGGTGTTGTGTCTGTTCGTACTTTATTTGCTGCATTTTATCTGTAACATACCTTTGCTGCAACAAGGTGGTGGTCAGAATCTATGTTTGCTCCTCGAAAAATCGTACGTCCCACACGCTGGGGTGAAGCTGGAGACCAAATGTTTTAACCTCCGACAAACTACAAATCCCCAACCAAACTCATACTTTGTGCCATGTCACCTATAATAGAGTGTGTCACCTTTAGGTGTTGCAATGACGCCTTTCCCAATCCATCGTATTAACTGTATGGCTGTTATGTCGACCTTGTACTTTTCAAGTACATCTACCAGTGCGTAAACTGCACCTTTTCTATTAAGAGTTTAAATATTACACTTGCAGATTAAAACGTTTGTGGTGGTCGTTAACTTTAGAGAAGTTTGTTTTTTCCCTTTGTGGTTCCATAGCATGTTGTTTTTTGGAGAGATGGATTACTAGCCCAACGCCCAACCCAAGTATTTAACGTTATGGGTGAACGAGCGGAACAAGTTAGCTCACTACCTTTAAAGGGTGTTAAATGCAGCTCCCCAGCTGACACCACGGTGATGACTGTGTCCACTTGAGATGACAGAGGGACCAAGATAAATCCTGTGCCGTGTTAAAGCCGGTCAAGTCCGTTGCATGGTATATTTTATCCATTACGACACCCGTTGTGATATAGTCCCAAATATACCGTTAGAGCCAAATAGCATGTATTTGGAAGTTACTATCTACATTTTCGGCCTAAATTAGGCATTGTGGGTCTCCGGCAAAAGTTGTGGAAAAGTTGCACTTCTTCGAATAGCCGGCATAAAACCGTACCGCCCGATTTAAGGTATTTTGGATGTCATTTGGCATTTAGGGTTAAAAACTTCTCCACCAAAAATTGCGGACATAAATCCATGTTGTGGAATAGCATCTAAATACAGGGTGACTTGATAAAAAAAAATGACTTCAATAAATACTTCATAAAAATGTTTGTATAAATAGAAGCTATCAAAATCAGCCTTTGTCTTCTAGCCATTTCCCAGCAAAAATTTGGATCCATTAATCATTACGTAACCCATTACAAAGTAATGTAAACAAGCTTCTTTTCCCATTACAAGTAATCTGAAAAGTAATGGGATACTTCTTAAAAAAATTACAAGGCAAACCTACTTACTTTGCTCCTCACTAAGTAATGAGTACGGTGGCACAGTGAATGTGTATCCGACTATAAATCCTAGGGTTGTGTGTTCAACGCTCACAGTCGTCACGCGAGTTTTCTTAAATTAAAAAATAACAGTTCGTGTTGCACATGTGCACTGCACATTTAAGTTCTTAAGCAACCCTTAATGTTCGTGTGCGTAGCATCCCAGCAAAATTTTATGGAAGTGGTTCCATGAGATGCCAATGTTTCACTGGATCTTTTGCATTGGTTCAAATGAAGTAGTGAAAGATCCGATCTTTTCATCAGCATTTGAACCCATTCAAAAGAAGTCGTGAAAGATCCGATCTTTTCATCAGCATTTGAACCCATTCCATCGATCCAATAGAGATGAATTTTGTGTTTTTATTTATACGCATGTATATAATTTTTCTTTTGCTTATTTAAGATTTATTACGCTAGGAAGTCCCAATCTTTAAGCAATTATAAAAGTTTCTTTGTCTGCTCTAGAGAGCCCTGCTCTACAAGTCGATTTGTAGATCCCTACATTTCCAAACTGTTCGTAAAATAAAATTCACGAAATAGTAATTTGCAGTTAAAGTCCATGTCGAAATCTGTACTGGTGATGGGAACTGAAAAACCTTTTGTAAGATAAATCAATCAATCAGTTGCGGAGGAATTAAACTATGTTGCGAGTAGCGGTGGTTCTTAAACTGCAACAGCTGACGGCCGAATGTCAAGTATCTCAATAAAGTTCTCAACCTGTCGCTAGCCACACACACATTGTTCCCGAAGTCTGGAAAATATACCAGCTACTGAAGCCTAGCAAGGATGCCAGCAAAGGTGAATCGTGCAGGCCAATTTCGCGTTAGTCGCCCGTAAAAAAGACCCCGGCATCAGAATAAACTGTCTAGTTGCCTATCAATAACATGCGATCCGCAAGCAGCACAATAACTGCGCTACACGCCATCTCTACACATATTAGTCGAGGACTCAACCAAAGTAAGCCGTGTGATAGAACAGTGATAGTAACCCTTTGATACTGTCAAGCACTCCACGCAATTTTATTTAAATTATAGTTATTTCATAAATTACTTTGAATAAATAAGAAAGTCATGAAAATCATATTTAAATACAGCATTTTCGTTGAAAAATATGCTAAAAACAATGTGATGGAGACATTATTACATTTCCAGCGAATATTTTTCCAAAGATAACATTTAGAAACATTTAACCGTTTTGGAGATACGTTGCTAAATTTATACAAATTACGGAATTTTTTCCAAATACTTTCTTCTTGTTCTTATCTGCACGTTTGCTGCGGATTTCATAGAAAGATTCGTAAGGGTTTCAAAGATATAGCCCCGATTTGCTCTAAAAAGTCAATATTTAACCAAGTTTAGATAGGGCCATAAAATCCGAACCCGATCTAACAAATCAAGACCCAAAGAGGGTTTTTGTCTACTGTCATAAAAACCCCACTAGAAGTTGTTTGCACAAAATTACCCTAAAAATGTTGCACAGTGTCATATTATTAAATGTGATTTTATATTGTTATGGATCTCGTTTGTTTGTTTACGATAAAAAGGATTCCACATGTCTCCAACCGATAAGTTATTCCAGTTATATCAAGCGAAACAGCCGTATAAATTCCCTTAAATCAGGCGAATGGACAGTCATTTGAATTATTTGTGTTTCGAATTATAATTCCTACCTAAAAGTGTGGTGGTCGTATTTACCTTAAGGCCACATAGAAAAAAACCAATGTGAATTATTCGAAAGCTCCAACTCCATGTTTCTCTTCAGTAAAAGAAGTAATCTGGCAAGGGCTAAAATTTGAATGTATTGTATTTATTTCAAATACAAATATTTATTTAAATAAATCATTTAAATATCTCAGCACAAAATAACGCCATCTACAATAGATACAATAGAAAATCATTATCTTTATATTATATGCACTGAGCTACTAAAAGCTTCAAAAGCTCTGTGGGTTGTTATAATAGCTAAGCAAAAACCTTCATGTTAGTATTTTTAAGTTAACATTGAACGTTTAGAAAGCTTTCGCCATAAAACCAGCAACCAAGAACTACAGATAGTCGGCCATTCAGCGTTCTGTTAACAACTTTTGACAACAAACATGATATATTCTTCATTATTGTGATTTGAATTTCTTTGCATTTTAAATCACAATAATGTTTTTGGCAACAAACATAATAATCTGGTGTGCTTTTTGGCCGACCTTGTGTAGGCCTTGACAGCAACTGTAAGAATTTGCAAGTTTTACAACTTTTTTCTTCATCAAATATGAAATGTTTTATAAGCCTTTGCGTTAAGGGACACACACACAAACTTTTATTATTTTTGTACTTTCAAGCCTTTACCTAATTAACTGCGTGTTGCGTGTGCGTTCAAAAATACAAAAACAAAATACATGTATTTCAAATTGAAAACAAAAACAAATACATTGTATTTGTATTTTTGAACGCACACGCAACACGCAGTTAATTAGGTAAAGGCTTCAGGAATTGTTATTTTTTATATCATCAGCCTTACCTGGCGTTTACACACAAAAAATTTTGAGCAGACAATAGCTAATTTATAAACCACTTTCACCAATACGCTTATAATTTTTTCAATACATATTTAAAAATTTTTAAATGTATTGCACGATGCTCTTGAACCAACTTTAAATGAAAGGAACTTACACCTGGGAAGTTTTTATGGATTATGAAACTACAATGTTCATAGATGAGAAAAATTAAGAAACCAGAAAAATCGCCGGAGCGTTTTTTTAAATAAATCGCGGTCAAAATTCACATTTTTAGGGTTTTTTTAGGTTTTCACGATTTTGTTGGGAATCCCTATCAAAATGAAACTAAAGAAAATGTTGTAGCAGTGAAAATTTTCTACAAGATTGTCCTTTTTGATATTTTCGTAGGTTTTACCATTTTTATATATAGAAGTTGTAACGACACCTGTGACTCCGTTTGCTGAGGCAGCTCGCGGTGGCCAGGGCACGTCCCAGAAATTTATTGATTCTAGTGACGGAGAGTAAGAAAAGGTTGTTGTGGGTGTTGGGAGTAGCTTTTGTTTTTATTGGATATTAAACAAGATGCTCGGGGCTGTGTCCGGGAGTTAAAATTACGGGTGCGCTACTCAATACGGCTGCCTATCGTCTATCCTCGGAGCCGACAACGTGAGACCTAGAGCAGTTCTCGTAACCGTTGGGTGTCCACCCTTTGGGCTGCCGGGATTTTTGTAATACCTGGATACTTTTACATGGGCACTGGGATACTCTGCATACGCCTAGGAAAAAATTACGAAAGCCTATCTTGTAGAGAATTTTCACAGTTATAAGATTTCCTATTTCGATAAGACTTGCCGTTTTCAAGGAAAATCGTGAATACTTAAAAAAAAACCTAAAAAATGTGACCTGAACTTCTATATCTCAAAATGGTAAAACCTACGAACAAATCATAACGGTCAATCCTCTAGAGAATTTTTACAGCTACAACATTTTCTTTAGCCCCATTTAGATAGGACTTGAGGTTTCTAAGCAAAATCGCAAAAACCTAAAATAAACATAAAAATGTGAATTTTGACCGCGATTTATTTAAAAATCCCTCCAGGGTTTTTTCTTGTTTTTCGATTTTTCTCACCTATGAACATTGCTGTTTCAGAATCCTCAAAAACTTTCGAGGTTTAATCGGTTTTTATTTAAAGTTAGATAAGGCGCATTTTTAGGGGTTCTTTATGTTTTCACGATTTTTCTTGGAAACCGCAAGTCCTATTAGATTGATAATAGCAAAACTGTTGTAGCTATCAAAATTCCCTACAAGATCGACCTTTATGGTATTTTCGTAGGTTTTACCATTATTGAAATATAGAAGTTCAAATTGGGACAATGCACTGACTGTATCGCCCCCTTATAAAACAATGTCATGAAGGGTGCGCCTTAACTAACTTTTAAAGAAAACCGCTTACACAGGGAAAGTTTTTGTGAATTCTGAAACAGCAATGTTCATAGATGAGAGAAGAGAGAGATTTTTCTCACCTATGAACATTGCTGTTTCAGAATCCTCAAAAACTTTCGAGGTTTAATCGGTTTTTATTTAAAGTTAGATAAGGCGCATTTTTAGGGGTTCTTTATGTTTTCACGATTTTTCTTGGAAACCGCAAGTCCTATTAGATTGATAATAGCAAAACTGTTGTAGCTATCAAAATTCCCTACAAGATCGACCTTTATGGTATTTTCGTAGGTTTTACCATTATTGAAATATAGAAGTTCAAATTGGGACAATGCACTGACTGTATCGCCCCCTTATAAAACAATGTCATGAAGGGTGCGCCTTAACTAACTTTTAAAGAAAACCGCTTACACAGGGAAAGTTTTTGTGAATTCTGAAACAGCAATGTTCATAGATGAGAAAAATCCAAAAACAGGTTTTCACGATTTTGCTTGGAAACCACAAATGGTGCTAAAGAAAATGTTGTAGCTGTGAAAATTCTCTAGAGGAATGACCTTTATGAATTGTTCCCAGGTTATACCATTTTTGAGATAAAGAAGCTCAGGTTACATTTTTAGGTTTTTTTGTTAGAGTTTTGCGATTTTGATTGAATGGGGCAAGTCTTATCGATGTGGGACCTGAGAAAATCTTAAAGCTGTGGAAATTATCTACAAGACTGGCTTATGTAACTTTCCTAGGTTGTAATATTTTTTAGATATATAAGTTTAAGTTGGGAATTTGCAGTCATGACTTTGTTTTTAAGGGGGCGATACAGAATTGAATTGAATTTGAATTGTCCCAATTTCAACTTCTATATCTCAAAAGATGTAAAACCTACGATAATATCATGAATGTAATTTTTTTCTTATTATTGTGCGTAGTAAGGATTAGTTTTATAAACAATACTGAGTATCCCGACGTGGTAACCCTTAACCCACATAAATCCACAGGCCGTTTAAACGCCACAAAAAATGGTTGCAAAAATTTATGTAAAACTCAGATATTTTCGCAATTTCTTGTGGGCCTAAAACGCAAGCAAAAAATCGACTTTTTTGTAATTTTCGACTTTTGATGAAAAACGTAGATATGCGATAAAATTTTAATCATATGGTATGTTCCTTTACTTTTGAAAATGGTAAAACCGGCTAAAGTAGTAAAACTTGAAAACTGCTCCCATTTGAATTGTATAGTGTCTGAAGTAAAGGAACGCTTTTCAAGTACTTTCACGTAAAGCAACAGAGCTATAAATGTTATCTTCTTCTATATATATGTATAAAATTCTCCTGTCACGGTGTTTGACATTAAACTCCTCCGAATTTGTTGAAATTTTGTATGTGGAGTTTTTAGGTCTGAGAATAGGTCGTAATCTATTTTTTATAGGTCTAGGTGGAGGGGCTTGTATGTATACCTTCCCCACAAACAATTTTAAGAAAACGCGAAATCAGAAATATTTTTGACCGTATTGTTTAAAAATTGCCTGCGATACTATCGTAATAACTGTCTTGATCCTGAATGGTCTTCTCGGATGTAGAATATCGCGGTCTGCCCAATGTTTCACAATTAGCCCTTTGTTAACAAGAAGTAAAACGGCGTTAAGTTCGACCGGGCCGAACTTTTATACATTTCACCATAAATTATATTAAAACAATCAAATTCCCCAAAAAATCGGGAGGTATGGTTTATGGGGGATATATCAAAACGTGTACCTATACCGACAATTATCTCCCAAAATATTTGGTACCACCAAGGAAGACTACAATACCGAAAATCTGGAGATACCGTTCTATGAAGCCTTAATAAGAAACCTGAACCTTTTCCGAATATTCTATGCGGGAACACCCACAACGAAAACTAATTACTAATGTTTACAATCATCGGGAGGTAGCTATGGTAGCTACATCTGAACTTGCACCTGCATATACCAATAATTCTCTGCAGAAATGTTTTATGTTTCCAATGGAGACTAAATACCAAATTATAGCCGTTAGCTAAAAACCTTGCGAGTACCGGTACCGTTGTATAAAGAAGATTCTAAAAACCTGGACCTATTTTGGTAGGATAATGCGGCTAGAGTACATTTTTATGAAGCCTATATAAAAATGTGGACCGATATAACCCATTTTAAATAACAAAAATCCTACGAGCAATATACACTTCTGCGCCAAGTTATAAAGCTCCATGTTAAATATTGCGATTTCAACAGACGGACATCGTGATATCGACTTATTTTTATGCTTATAGGGTCTCTGGCGAATATTCCGATGTATTACAAAAGGATGCACAAAGTTAATTATATCCTCCATCTTATAGCGGAAGGTATAAAGGAATTTTCGCAACGCGGACCCGAGTCAGCTAGTATTCATATAAAGTTAGGTTCTGTTAGGAATGTAATAAGAGTATTTTCTCAACCAACAACCAAGGGATTGACATGTAAGAATACACCTGTATTACGCTTCAAAGTTTTCGGCACTTTTAAAAGAAGGACCGATTGAAGGAAAAAAAGTTATTTGTTAAAAAGTGCTTAAAAAGTCTCAAAAATATCAATTTCACACAAAATGTTAAGTTTTCTCGCAAAAAAAATTTCGGCGTTATTGGGTTAACACGACTTCATTGAATTTTTTTTATTTCAATTACCTAACCAAAAGCTGGTATATATCCCCAGATGACTACAAGGTCTACTCGCCAACATCTTTAAATGAATGAGAAATAAAATTAGAACCATTGACACAAAAAATTTTTCTCCTATGTCTCTATATATCACATAGACTGCCACTAAACACCTGCATGGATACAACTGAATATATCAGTTCCGACATTTTTCAACATTGAGTGAGTATGGATATGTAGAATGTAGTTTCAGTTACAAGTTGATACTGATACTTTTTCAAACAGGTATGATATGAGTTGGTATAGACAGAAAAAAAGGAACATATTTGTTTATATCTGGTTTGTACAAACTGATATAAATGGATATTGGTGTGATACAATAAGTATTTATTGTATGTAGCCCAAACAAAATAGGAATTGAAATAGAAAAATTCTCACAGAGCTGAATTTGGTGGAAATGTAGGATTTGTCATTACAAATGAGGTCTTAAAAATCTCTGTTGATCCCATGCGTGCAAAGAAACTTATTCATGGTCATAGGTCATATTTTTGGGTCTTTTTTTTTATATATCTCAAAAACTGTGAATAACAAAATCGTTTAATTTGTTATGGAGGCTATATTATGTTTGTCATTCTGTTTGTAACACCTCGAAATAATAATTTAAGATAATATAAATTGTATATGTTCTTTATCAGCCTGCTTCTACACCGATAAAGCCCCATGACTGTACTTCTGTGGAAATGACTTTAATGTCCGAAGTAAGTAGGTGGATAATACTTCGGTAAATGTATTGTAGGTCTATTCAGCTTGGAACAACCCCTACCTTACAAAGTGACGCGTCGTTTTAAGGGCTTTTGAAGGTATTATTCTCTTAAGGCCAATCCCCGACCAGAAGAACAACATTTTCGGCGGTAGTGGCCTGAGTATTTCAGCCATGAAAACTTATTTACAAGTTGTGTCGTAAGATACTCCCTTCGGGCTCGGACTTGATATGGAAGAAGTATCCCTTTTCCCTTCCATGAAAACTTATTTACAAGTTGTGTCGTAAGATACTCCGTTCGGACTCTGCGATAAAAGTAGGTCCCATATCATTGTGCCAATATGAATCGCTGTGCACTCATTGATATGGAAGAACTATGCCTTCTCCCTTCCGGGATGTTGTAGGAACATATAATATGTAAGTATTAGTTTAAACTAACCATAGGAAAGCAAATATGTTACTCTCTCTATCTCCCTCTCTTTTTAATCAGTACCACACCAATTTAATCCGTTCGCGGACGTGAATGCTATAGCATTCACTTCCAAAGTCTATTTTAAATCATTTACTTGTATACAATCGAATGTTTTTGTGATTAATGTACATAATACGACTAATTTCATAAATATCCATAGTACAATAAATAAAAAATTATAATAATATCAATAGTTAATTAATAAATACAAAAAAACTAATTCCATTTGAAGCATTGTGGCGTTTTTTTTATTGTCGTCGAATTTCGACGAATGCACACACCAAAATTTGGTTGGTCTGCTTTACACCAAAAACAACACACGTCGTGCCAGTGTCTTCAATTTGAATTAACCCAGACTATTTTGAAAAAACAAAATTGCAAACGCTATCCCAATAAAAAAACGCCACAATGCTTCAAATTGAAGACACTGGCACGACGTGTGTTGTTTTTGCTGTAAAGAAGACCAACCAAATTTTGGTGTGTGCATTCGTCGAAATTCGACGACAATAAAAAAAACGCCACAATGCTTCAAATTGAAGACACTGCACGATGGGGCCAATGACAGGTTTTCGAGGCAACAAATCACTGGCGCAGGCTAGACCTTCCAAATTTTGTACAAATGTTTATAATGGGCTTAGAAACTAATATGCCAAATTTGGTTCATATCGGTTCATATATACATATAGCTCCCGTATATATGTTCGTCCGATTTCAAGCAATTGATGGACCAAAAACGCAAATTCTGCCCAATTTTTATGCGATTTGGGAAATACCACGGAATTAGGACTACAAATAAGTTTGCCAAGTTATATTGAAATCGGTTCAGATTTTGATATTACTCCCATATATATTTTCGCCCGATTTTAGGTATTTGGTCACCAATCCCGCTATGTATGTCCAATCTTGATGAAATTTGAAATGTGTGACGGATTTTGGTATAGAAACATTTTTGGCAAATCATATTGAAATCGGTTCAGAATTGGATATAGCTCCCATATATATGTTCGCCCGATTTCATTTCGATTTCCGATTGACCAAGCATGCAAATTCCATCAAATTACAACAAAATTTGGAAAATGTTACAGAATTCGGACTACAAATAAGTTTTTCAAGTTATATTGAAATCGGTTCAAATATAGAAATAGCTCCCCTATATACATATGTTCAAATTTCATGGTTTTGTCTGTGGTTTGTTATAAGATAATAAAACAAGGTTCCAAATTTAGTAAAAATCGGCTAAGATTCCGCCACAAAAGCCAAAGTTTGTCTGCGATATCTTGGAAATTATATATTATTATTATATACATCTATTAAATTTTTCCGAAATCCAATTGATAACATAAATGGGTTTCCGATTATTCTCCAACCAAAACATAAAAATGTCCATATTTTTAACTATTACGACATCTGAAATCAGATTTTTATGAAAAGGCGCAGCTGGGCGCAGCTAATTTTTTCACAAAATGATAGTACACATTAATACCTTTCACCACATATATATAATATCCTAGATCTACCTAGATCTCAAAAGTTATACTCCAGAGAACACATGGATAACAAAGCAAAATACTCCAAAAAAAGACATCACATCTTAACTCAAAAATACATTTACCACATATAACATTTTTATTATTTGTTAACACTATCTTATTTTACATACCCATTGAAGAGCTTTCCATGTTTAAAAAAAATAAAAATGTTGAAATGTTCTTTTTGCGCCTAAAATGCTTTCACTATTTATTTATAATGAATGTCGGAAAATGATGCATAAGAAAATATGTCACCATTGCCAGATCAGTATGTCGCTATGTGATGTTACCAGATTTATTTTTTTATTTTTAGTGATTCAGAGTGTTGGCAATCGAAATCCGTTATTATTTTTTTCAAATTGTTCACTTCAAAAATTGACTTTTTGCCTCGAAAACCTGCTATTGGCCCCATCGTGCACTGGCACGACGTGTGTTGTTTTTGCTGTAAAGCAGACCAACCAAATTTTGGTGTGTGCATTCGTCGAAATTCGACGACACATACAAGTGGAAGAGGTTTAAATTGTTTTCGCAGACACTTTCGTCGGAGTTGTATGAGGTTGCCAAGGAAAAACTTCTCATTGAACTTTTTTCTTTGCTTACCTTTATTATTATTATTATTTATTAATAGATTGATAGGATTACCATATTACGAATTAACTATATATATACATAGTAGACTACCATCTATATTTGGCGTAGCAGGAATGCTGTTTGCCAATTTATAAGATATAACCGTTTATACAATTCATTATTCATTAAAGTTATTTATTATTAGTTTTCTGTAATTAATACAGCGTTCAAGATATAAATAGAGAGAGGAAAGATTCGTGCCATTTAGTACATTTAATGTTTCATTTATGTTGAGAGTAATTTTATTAAAGTATATTTTTCTAAACTCATTGAAGATAGGGCAACAGCCGATGAAATGAAATGTGTTTTCTTTTTCATTTGTGTTGCAGATAGAACAAATATCACCATAACTATTTCTAAATGCTTTAGAATTTAAATCGAGTAATCCACCTCTAGCCTTAATTATTAGACTGGAAGCACGACCCGAAAAATTAGATAAGAGTTTTGGTATCACGTCATAATTAAGTTGAGAGTATAAATCATGGAATTGAGAATTTTTAGCTGCAGATGTAAAATCAAGATTTTCTTTTCTATTTAAAGCTACAATAATTTCTTTCCAGTAAATACACAAAGGTAGCCCGTTATTGGTTGGATGGAGATTTAAATCTTGACATAGTTCTGACCATACCTTAGCCCAAGAAATATTTTTTTCCAAGATTTCAAGAGCCAATATTTTAGGAAGACGATGAGAACTTAGTTTAAGTATTTTATTGATGTATATAAGATGACTTTTAAGTGTAGATGAGAATAGCGAATGTAGACCGGTTTCCAGATGTAACATGTAATTAGGGGTGTTGTTGGGCAGGTATAACATTCTTTTAATGAAAAATCTAAACAACTTTTCAACATCATCGTATCTTTCATATCCCCATATCTGATCAGCGTAGCACATAATTGATTTGGAGCAGGATTCGAATATTTTAAGTTTATTTAAATGTGAAATTTTAGGATTTTTTATGTAATTGGACCAAGACGAGTTAATGGCAATTTTAGATGCTGATAATTTGTTTCTAAGATGTTTTTTAAAGGAGAGGTTATAAGCGACATCTACTCCAAGATATTTATAATTGTTTACAATTTCAATAACTTGACTATTGTAGTAGAAATTTAAATTCGCTGGAACTCTCGTGCCTTTTCTAAAAACCATTATTTTTGATTTGGCAAGATTAACCTTTAAACTCCATTGAAAGCAATACTGTTCTAAAGCATTAATCATCTTTTGTAATTCTTTGGGAGAGTCAGCTAAAAGGACTATATCGTCGGCATATAACAATATTTTGATACAACAATTTGCAACATTCACACCACCGGGGAGAACATTTGGAAGATCATTTACATATAGAGAAAAAAGAATCGGACTGAGGATACAGCCCTGTTTTACACCAGACTGCACTGAAAAGTAATCAGAGTATGTATTGCCATCCCATACTCTGGTTTTGGTATTCTTGTATAGTAGTTTTATAATCGATACCATCTTTGTAGACAGCCCTAAAGCGGTGAGTTTATAAAATAAACTATTCCTTGGAATCAAATCGAAGGCTGAAGAAAAGTCAACGAAAAATGCATATGTGACTTTATTGTTGACTTGGTTTAAACTGACTATACTGACCAAGTTGAAAATATTGTCAACAGTAGAATAGTCTTTCCTGAACCCAGCTTGGAATTCATTTAAGATGTTATTTGTTGTAAGCCAGTCAGAGATTCTGTTTAAAAGTACCATATTGAATATTTTACAAATTGAATCAATTAAAGATAATCCTCTATAGTTACTAGGAACGTCAACATCGCCTTTTTTATGCAGTGGGATTAAAATAGATTCCGTAAAAGAGGACGGTATGTCTTCTTTTAGAAATATGCTATTGAAAACACGTAGCAGATTTAGTAAAAAATTTCTAGGGGCATGTCTATAGAATTCATATGGAATGCCATCCTGACCTGGGGATTTATTTGATTTCAGCTTACGTACGACACTATACAATTCACGGTATTCGAATGGCGAATCCAAAAATGGGTCAAGAAAAAATGGCATACACCAACTTATATCATGGGTAACATCAGCATTACTCAAAAGATTCCTGAAGTATATTTTAAAATCATCAGCGTCAATATTACACTTTACTTTAACATCTTTTTGTTTTAAGGACTTAGATATATCCCACCTTTGCTTACCTTTATACTTCGAGCTGACGATTGATGTTTGGGTATAAAAAGTTTCTTGTTGAAGAAGTTATTGAAAAATAACTTCGGTGGAGAATATCCGCAAACAAGAAACAAGGGAACTGATGAGATCCAGTGGCGTGGATCGAAACTATAGTATTCCCTGCCTTACCCCTTGGCGAACAATGCCAAATCTTTTCCACTAATAAAATAGTTGTTTTAAAATATTAAAACAACAACAATGGGATTAAGCCAGACTATTTTGAAAAAACAAAAACTAATTCCGAAAAAATTGGGTGTCATTTTTTGCACCTCTCTGAGTTTTTTTGCGTCCGCGAACGTGTTAAAAATGTAACAAGCTAACACTTGCCTGCGGGAAATAAATTGGTTTGAAGGTGCTTAAACCTAGTTTTGAAATAACCACAAAAAACGCTTCAATATAACAAAACTATTTGCAATAAATATAATAAAACTATTTTTGATAAATATTCGCGTTTTCATTATTAGGTCGGACACTTTTCTAGTAGCCCTCGTACATTCCACTCACTGAACCCAGAAAAACATTCGAATTGATGCGTTCAGTTATAATAGTTCATGTCTTTAATATTTATTTATCCCCTAAATAATAAAAATGTTCAAAAATGTTATTTTTTATGAAATTTTCCTTAGAAGTTATTCACACAAGGCTGTTACACCTATAGTATCTGTTGGTATCTGTAGTATTTGAAAAATATCTGTTGTACAACAGATACTTGAGAACGAAAAAACAAATAAAGTTCTCACTCGTTCATATACAACACAGAACTGTTTCTAACAGTTATGTTATTGTGAGTATACACAACCCAAACAATATCATAACTGTTACACTCATTCCCACATTTATATCATATTATATCTGTTATGTATATGATATATCTGTTTTGTTGATATAAACAGTTATACCATTGCACGTGTTTAACTGCCACATAAAAGTTATTGCATATACTTACCTGCATTAAACAAATAAGGTGAAATAAATCATACATACTCGTATATCATAAAAGCAATGGAATACCAATGAAGATTTACTCAGTTATTGTATTTCCTATCAATGATGTAACATTTGAACACTAATTTGTGTTGTGATGCATTGGTAGTGGTAATCATTTTTTGAAAAACTCTCAAAGAAAGAAAATTTCAATGTTCACAAAGGCAACAACACGAGCCTGAGTTAAATAATTCCTCCAATTGCCATGGATATGTTTCACTTTAGTAGTTGAATGTTACAGGTTTTATTGGAAGCATACATACCCAGCAAACCATATGTCGGGTGTCCGACACATTTAAACAATTTCGCAAGCAACATCGTTCAGATTTCGTTCCGATTTCTATACGATTTTTCGTAGGGGAATTCATTCCGATTTCGGAAAGAATATCGAAAGTAAATTTCCCACCGAACATACCATTGTTTTTCTTCCGCTTTCGATGCCAATTCGGAGCAAAATGTCGGAATCAAATTAACAAAAGGCGTCTAATTTTTTTGTCATTCGATATTCCTACGACATTATTCCAAAATCGTTCAGAAATCTTTACGAAGATTCGGAAGGTACATACGATTTTCATACGACATTATTCCGAAATCGTTCAGAAATCTGTACGAAAATTCGGAAGAAAAAAATCGCCTTCCGAATTTCCCAAGGATTTTCTTCCGATTTCGTTCCGAATTCTGACCGAAATCGATTCGATTTCGCTAACATTACCATGAAAATTCCCTCAGGGCCCAACGCTTTGGATGATTTAGCGTTCCTAATGGCATTCGCAACATCATCCATTGTAAACTATGGTGGTTCATCCTCGGCAGGAAGAGATCTAATGCGATTTAACACTCTTCTCTTCGCCCTGTCACTCTCGGGGTGCTCGACAAACTGTCGATTGAAGTAACTTGCACACCTCTTCGGGTCAGTCAACGTAACGTCGCCCAACGTGACTGAGGTCCTGTCATCCCTCCTTCCGGGGTTCGAGAGTGACTTAACCCACAATTCACATATACCTGTTCCAATGTTGCAACTCTTCAGTTGATTTAACCACTTGTTCCGCTTATGCTCGGCGACCAGCCTGTTAACTTCCGGTGTCAGCTCCCTGACTCTGGGGTCGTCAGGGTTGGTTCGACGAAGCTCATCACGCTCATTTGCTAATCCCGTCGCCTCTGCTGGGAAATTTAGTCTCACTTCGGGTATTCGACCAGCAGGTGTATGGCAAGCGGCTGCAGCATTGATGATGTCTCGGAACGTCCTTTCCGCTACCCGAACATCAGGAGCGAAGCGGCGATTGGTGAACTCTCTCAAACTCGGCCAATCAACTTACCCATGATTGACGAATGTGCGGCGTACATGTGTTTGTTACGATGTCGGTACGATTGGTTTGCTGGGTGAATACATACTTACATACGTATTTGTATCTGTGCATACCATGAGGGTGAAAATATGCATCATAAATTAAGGTGACCATGTTGTTATTTCGATTAATTTTATATTTGTGTACATCTATTAAATGAAAAATATTTTCGAACAAACCAATATTCAATATATTGTTTAATATGCATATACTATTGGCATTGAATCTTTCAATATTATTTAATATTTCCTGCAACTCTCCACCTTGTCTAGCCACCTCTTTGATATTTTGTGACAGTCAAAAATTCTTCATTGGCATCCGTTCCACGTCGACCAGTTGCCGTTTTTAATTGTGGTCCAATATCCATGGGACCAATTAAAATCGAGAGTTTGATGCACAAATCGTTGGCTCACACTCATCCGCCGAATGCCGAACAATTGAGAACTTTGTGCAATAATTGATGTTTTACTGGGCAAATTCTCCTCGCTGAGTGTTTGCAGTGACTGGTTTTCTGATATCACCATGCCATACATTTGGAATTTTCAATAAAATCGGCCAGAATTGGGGTTTGCTTGTTGTTGTCTTTGTTAGAGAGAAGGACAACCTTCACATTGACGCTGTATGAAGTTGTCATGGGAATTGCATATCAAACAAGTATTAGCAATGATATTTTGTTTGTGCTATTTGGTTTTGAATTAAATATTTGTTCAAATACAAAAAACAACACCCTAAAAACGCTAGAGGTCAGATGCTGTAAACTAATCTAATGCGTTTAGTAATTTATGGGATTTTTTTATCAAATTGTTGATTTATTGCGAAATCTGTGAAATGTAGTTACATAATGTTAAGATTATTTTACAACGGAATGTAATAACTGTTCCACAAACATTCCAGAAGGGACATAGGGACTTCTTTCAATGAGTGAATCCCGATTCGAGTTGGTTGAAATATATGGGACCTACTTTTATCGCCGAGTCCGAACGGCGTGTCACTTGTAAAGATGGTTTAACATGGATGAAGTACTCAGGAAATGTCGCCAACATTACACTGAGATGTATTTTGCCTCCTTTGTTGGCAGTCCTGCGATCCGAACCCAGGCACTCAGGGTGCAAGGCGGGTGTGCATACAATCGCACCACGTGAATCTTTAAAACAGGATGTAAAACTTGATTATTTTCTAGATGAAGTCTGTTTTCTCCTAAAATTATTTCCCACGAACATCCCAAAAAGGGACACGTAGTGACTTCCCAATGGCACTATTTTAAGCTGAATGATATGTGACCCCCGATTCTATATTTGGATTAATTTTATGGCATCTGATGCAACATCCCAGAAAAAACTCCTATTATCAAATATTGGGTTCATATAGAACTTTGTGGTTTTTGTTGTTGTAACAACGCAAATGTGTCCGTTCCTATATAATTTCAGTTATTCTTCCGTGTTTAGATTAAAACAATCTACAATCTGAACTGACAGCGTCCTGAGGGCAGAGCTCCGAATACTCGCTCGAATTTGCTCGAATTCGACACGCGAGTGAAACTCTTCTCGAATTATAGCAAATTGAGGGGGTTACTTGCCCCTTCCCCACCACCAATTTGAGCTTAATATTGATGCGGCTGCACTGTCCGTATCTATATTGGGCTAAATCTACTCGTGTTTGTCTTTTCGGATCGTGTTCTTCTGCTGCGAGGGATAGGCGTTAGTCTCCTAGTTCAGCGTTCATACTATACATTTGAACTGCCTGTGCCTGCCTGATATCCTCGTTGATCACGATGTTCCCCTTCGTTCCCTTGTACCTGTCTCTCTAGATAATGAAGATCTCTCCTAACGTCTCAAGCCTGTCCGCAAAGTTATGATAGGGATGCTGGCGGCGTTAAGACTCAAGCAGATCCTGCACCTACAACATCTTGTAGTGCTGATGCACCTTTAAAATCTTCGTCTCCTTGTGAGGACGGTCTACTGTTTTCATCACCTGTTGCAGTTAGTAGTACGTTATTTTGGCAGGTTCGAATATTCCTCCACTGCATGGCGCCACATAGTTTACCACCGACTATATTATTCCTTTATAAGAGGTCAGCAAGTTTTCTTTTTCAGAACACCAAGTGTTGCCAGCCAGTGTCAAGATGACCTCAGCCCAGGGCAATGGCGGGTTGTCAGGAAACGTCATTTATCTGACTGCAGGTGCCACACTGGCGTTGTCTTGCGAGCTGTGCAAACTTTTCTTATCCTCGTATGAGCCTCTTTGCCCACCGTGTAAAATTTAAAGCTATGAAATTGATCGTAATCGCTGTATCCCTCTGACTAATGCTTATGGCGGTATGCCAAAGCTCGTGACGAGCATTGAAATTCCCGAGGCCCCCAAAAGCGAACTAATATGAGGCATATAACGCAGGGAAAAACTATTTATTGGCGAATGTACACATTAAGCAACTCAAACTCGGCAGTCCCACACTGCTACCTTCATACATTCCATGTATGTGTCACTAGAGTCACGCTCAAGCGAGATAGGTATTTACTCGGTAGATTGGTGTATAAGGAAGGAAAGTCCTGATGAATCTCCGCTTCTTGTATGATCCTTCCACAAAACGTTACAACCATCGCAACGTTGCAAGATACAAGTGACTGTGAGCTTTGCATCCTAAATAGCAGTACCGATGATGTTCCTCCGACTCATAAAGCCTTTAATTTCGCTGACTTTTTTGCGAAGACCATTGCATTGCAGGAATGATGCATTCCTGGGCGCGGAGCAAAAAATAGGGTGTAAGATACTACGTTTGTTGCTGTTAGGGTGACTTCGGAGTGGACGGTTGTTTAGTTAAGCGGCGTGCCCTTGGCTTGTGTAGAAGCAGATTAGTTGTAGTTTCTGGTCGTGAAACTTGCCTTCGGCTACATGTGGAAATCGATTAGCTGTAATTGCTGTCTAGTCAAGTAAGGTTGGGAAACGCGACCTTGGCTTCACGACGAAACATCAGTGTACATTTGCCCGCCACTGTTGTACCTGGTTTTGTTGTCGTCTGGATCTAGTGAGGTTGTAAGTCGTGTCATTGGATCTGACGTGGTGGGCTGTCTTGGCGTCTGAGGCCTTGACTTCAAGACGAGACATCAGCGTGCATCTGTCTGTCACTGACGTATCTGGTTGTCTTGGCGATTTAGTCAAATGGGCTTTGTAAAACATGACCTTGGCTTCAAGACGATGCATCAGTGCACACTTTACTGTCACTGCATTTGCTGCTTGTTTTGTCGTCTGAGTCAACTGTGGTTGTAAAACGAGCCCTTGGCTTCAATGCGAGACATGAGCGTGCACCTGACCGATACATGAACGTACATTACCACACCGTGGATTTTTTAGGGCTTTCTGAGCTATGTGTCAGGAAGCATGGAAAAGCTGTTTTTAGCTTTAAGAAAAACCTAAGTGCCTATGTGTTGTGCTATCGGGTCGCTGCAGTATCATTTTGCCGCCGACCTGCGTTTTGTTGCCGTTCATCAGACCGCTGCTATGCCACGCTACTGCCTACGTGTCGTCGTCGTTCATCGGACCGCTGCAGTGGCCGCCACCAGTCTACGTGCCGCTTAAATTCAATGTATTGCTATTGTCATATTGTTGACTCCGATACATGCTTAACAGTTCATCGGACAACCGATGTAGTGCGTTTCTTTCTTTCATGTCTCTGAACAAGATACATTCTTGTGAAGCCCCTTACCTCAGCTGAACCTACCCAGCTTTAAGATGCAGACAAAGAACCCTGAATTTGAAAAATCAAAGCTTGTTCTGTCAATTACGAGGGCTGCATGAAAACCACCTGGCCTTGGCAACACCGCGTATTGTCAGGCGCCATTTGATTTTTTTTTTGAAAGTTTGATAGTTTTAAGCCTAGACTCACTCAGGACAGTTTGTCGTTGGACCATGTTATGTGTTGTTTACAGTGACTAGAAAAAATTACTTTGCACAAAAAAAAGGAATTTACTTGTGAACATTTTCGTCTATCAATATTTCACAATTTTCGACGTGGATAATCACGGCAAGAGTGTATCGATCAAATTAAATATTTGTATGTCGACAAAGGACCATCCTATAGGACCATGAAAAACTGGTATAATGAATTCAACCGTGGTCGACACTCGCCAAAAAACAAAGGTCGTGAGGGTCGCCCAAAATCGGTCATTTTGCCAGAAAAAAAATATGCCGTGCATGAACGGATAATGCAAGATCGCCATGTTAAATACCGTGAGATAGAGGCATACTTGGGCATTTCTTCCACCAAATAACATTTGATATTGCATAAACACATGGCCGCAAAAATTGATTTTTCTTGTTAGATCCAGCAAAATAGGACAATCGCTCAAAAAAAAAGGCTCCTGTGAATTGGTTCAAAGATGTTGTGCATAAAATCGATCGTGGTGCTTCAAACGACGTTTATAAGACCGTCACAGACGACGAATCTAGCATCTATTCTTTGGTGGGTGAAACAAAGTAGTAGTCGGCCGTTTGAGTCTTCAAAAGTGAGCCAAATCAAACAAAAGTTGTTTATGTAAGAAGCACTTCGAAGCACAACATTGCCTGTTTGTTCAGAAAAACTGACCGTGTGGCGACTATACAGCTTGGAAATATAGGACGGTTAATTCTGATTGGTACACTATAATTTGTTTGCCTAAAGTGTCCTGAGAAATTCGAAAAACGAACAAGAGAGGACAAATCATTCTGCAACATGACAATGTGGGCTCTCACACATCGATTCAAACCAGCGCCTGTTTGACCGAACAAAAGGTGGAATTGATGGGTCATCCGCCGTACAGCTTTGACTGGGGATCCAATGCCTTCATTGGCCAGAAGTTGCTGTAAAAGCGTTCAAAAACTATATTTTGGAAGTGTCTCAATCGGGGTAGAAAAAGTTATTCAGCAATTGGTTTGAGAGCATAAAAAGCGTATTAATCATGCTGGAGACTACTTAAGAAAACAATAAAACTATTTTTTGATGGTAAATATTCGCATTTTCATTGTTAGGCCAGATAGTTATCGTTCAGCCCTCGCATCATATTTCGCAGTTATATTATAGCAACAAGAACATTGAAAGCAAAGACATACTTGTTGAGATGACTGCCCCTGGTAGAAGATTCCTCCGAGTAAATCCGTTGCAAAGAACCGGCCGCCGTGGGATTGCCCGTCATTTCCTTGGCTCAGACCACCTTCCGATCATCGTCTCCGTAAAAAGACCACCCTTCTTCATAACGTCTGAACGCCAAACTTTCTTGAACCATGGGAATGCTGACTGGCAATGGTTCGGAGATTTTACCAATCACCGCTTCAGAGCTGCACATTCCCTCCGATCCTCGGGTAGCTGAGAGAACTTTCCGGGTCGATTACCAAAAAAACAGATCAAATTATCGTGATGAGCTTCGTCGTACGAATACTGAAGATCTAAAAGTTAGAGAGCTTACCCTTGAAGTCAACAGGCTAGTAGGCGAACATAAGCGGAAAACGTGGCTAGACAACATGAAGCAATGCAACATTGGTACAGGATTAAGTAAATTGTGGGTAAAGGTTAAATCACTCTCGGATCCGCGAAAGACGGAAGACAGAACATCTATTTCTTTCAACGGCGTGACAGTAACTGGCACGAAGAGGATACCATCAGGTGGGTGAATCGTACAGGCCGATTTCACTCCTGTCGCCTGTAACAAAGATCCTGGAGGCACTACACCTTCCCACGATGAGAAGTTATTTTCCACTTGCCCAACATCAACATAGATTTCGGAAAATGGAAAGTACATCTTCTTGAGGAGACGAAGGTTTTACCGGTACATCAGCGTAATAGGATGTTGTCGATGCAGTACCTGATTGGGTGTTATCGCCGTGAGAATTCTTGTCAATATTTAATGGACAGGCTTCCCCCACCCAAGCACGTCAGGAGAGATCTTCATGAACTAGAGAGAGAGGTCCAGAGGTATAAAATAAAACCTGTAGACCACCGAGCATATCAGGCCAGCTTGGATACATTCACAGTGATACTGAGTCTAAATGCCACCCACATCCATCGCAGAAGAAGAACGCCAACTGCTAAGGCAAATACGAGTGGTTTCGTATTGCGCCCGAATTGCTGATTGGAACCACACGACACACTACATTTGTTTAGCTGCTCAGCTAACCCCACTAACCTGTCTCCTTATTCTTTATGGACGCAACCAGTACAGATTGCAGAATTCTTGAGTCCGAATACAGAGGAACCAGAACCTGATAGCCACTTGCACATACGATATGCCTGATGAGCTGCGTAACTAACAGCGAAACCTTTCGCATAAATAAATCATTTGCAAAACTTCATTCAGCTCAAATCGAAAGAGAAAATAAAAAAAAAATTGTCGTGTTTTTACTAACAATTTTTTTGTCGACGCTAACGCTTTTAACACACAACTCATGTCTTTGTACTCCAATACGCACACTCTGTGTCATCGTTACATATTACTTTGTAATGAGTAAAATAAATAGTTTTCCCTTGTAAATAACTCATTATTTTCGAAACGAATGAGTAATACGACTAATGTGGCTTCCAATTTTTTACCAAATATTTTGAGTCACTTCTGTATACAAATATTTCCATTAGTACGATTACTCGATAAATAACTGCTTCAATGACATATTATATCGACACTACCACCTGTTGTTCTTTAATTAAGAAAACTCAAATAGAAGAAGAACAAAAACATTATTTAAATTCGAAAATATAATTACTCTTAATGATTCTTAAATGTCACAGGAAGGAAATATGTTCCTGAAAAACAGTTATTACCGATAACAAAGAATACTTCCGAGAGACATTCCAATGAAAATGGGTTTGAAAATGTATTGGCATGTGTACAAAGTTCAAAAGATTCCAATATGTGCACGTGAATCAATACAGCAATAAATACAATAAGTGGAGAACAACAGTACATTCATTGTGAAGACAATGGAAACTTCAATGGAAATGCATATTGCCACACATAACAAATTGTTGAGAAATGATGCGAGGTAACATAATCATCGAAGCTTATCAACACAAATGTATTCTAATGGATTAACCGAAAATAGTAGTAAAGAACAACATATCAGAGAAAAATACTTCAGTCAGAAGGGCGGACCACCATCCTTGTACCACAGAAATGTTAATTAATAATAACCATTGCTTGTACGCCTTCCCGAGAATACCACATTCGACATCCAATAGCGGTTAACACACATCTTATTTAACAGCAATTATTAACCGAAGTTTAACACTTCAATAGTTTGCATAACTATCGAAATTGACAGATTGAACGGTAAAACAAACCAAACATAATGTTTGAGGAAAGCATTCATGTATGCCATTCGGCAATTTACCGACTAAGGCCTTTTTAACACAGGGCCTTATTTTTTAGCTACAAGTAAAATGGGTGATATAAAGGAATAAAAGATATCAAGTAACTGTCTTGACCTGCTTTAACATGGCAAAGCCCAGTATTAATCTTGGTTCCTCTTTCATCTCAAGTGGCCACTGACCTCAACGTGTTGTCACCTGGGGACCTGCCTTTAATACCCGTTAAGGGTAGTGACCTTACTTTTTGACAAGTATGCCAGAAAGCATGGACTTGTCCACGGAAAACATAATATCGCTGTAAATATGACCAAAACGAACAGCATCGGTATACATTTCTAAAAGATCTTCGAACAGACCCTAAACTGCACTTGTGGGAGAGGTACCCTAAGGAGAGTTAAACTAAATTTGGACAAAATATTAGAAGATCCAAAGTTTGGACCAAATTGTTTGCCCCGTTCAAGAGATATCGTGCATATAATTTTAATGCAGTACCGAAAGTTGTCGATCTGTGCTGCCCATCTTCGAACTGAAACTAAATCTAACTAACTAATTCGAGAGTTAACGTGCTCTCCAGCCACTACATACGGTGCCATAGGGGGTTTTTACATCTTTTGGGGCTGTTTTCTCAAGAAGTTGCACTTACCATCGTAATGGAGGCAGCGAATGCAAGTCGCTTCAATAAAAATCAAAGTGATTCGAGAGCAAGTATTTGACCTGATGTGTAAAGTATGGACCAAATTGGTCACTCTCTTCAAGGGTTGTCGTGCGCACAGTTTTTCCGAACATTTTTACACTTTTGTGGGGGAGGTACCTGAAGGAGTGGACCGGTATGGCTTATCTTCGAACTTACACTAAGTTTGGATAAACAACAAGTAAAGTAAAGTGTCAGTCGGCTTTGCCGACAGAGATATACCCTCAGCCAATGTGAAGTGAAACTTTCATCTACGGACAGATCGAATGTATTTAGGGTCTCTTCAGAATTTTGTGGCCCTTTTGAACATTTGAACTTGCCGACAAAAATGTGGATTAGGAATTAACAGCACTAAGACACAAATGTTGAACTTTTGTGGGGGAATTACCCTTAGGGAGGGCTGATAGGGGCCATTTTAGGAGTTAAACTAAATTTTGGCAAACTATTTGGAGATCCAAAGTTCGAACCAAATTGGTTGCCCCATTCAAGTGATATCGTCATAGTATTTTAGTGACATTTTTTAAATATTGGGGAGAATTACCGGAAATTGTGGACCGGTATTGCCCCATTAAACTAAGTTTGGATAAAATATGACGAATACCAAATGTTGGACCAAATCGGTAGAACAGTTCGAGAGTTATCGTGGTCGCCACATATGGTGACATAGGGATTTTTTTTACACCTTTCGGGCTTTTTTCCCAAGAAATATGGACTTGCCGCTGAAAAAACTTTTACCTGATCTATATCTGGAAGATATATTATGATGTGCAGAGTATGGATTACATTGGTCACTCCCTTCAAGAGTTATCGTGTGCACAATTTTTCCGAACATTTTTGAACTTTTGTGAGGGAGGTACCTGAAAAAGTGGACCGATATGGTTTATCTTCGAACTTAAACTAAGTTTGGATAAAAAATTACGAAGACCAAATTTTGGACGCAAGCGGCAGATCCGTTTGAGAGCTATCTTGCGCTCCAACCACTACACACCGTGTCATGGGGGTCTTTTGCAAACTTTCAGGCTATTTTCTCAGGAAGTATGGGCTTGCCCCTGATGAAACCTCTACCGTCGTAGTGAATACAAGCTGTGACAACAAAAATGAAAGCGATTCGAAAGCCGGTCCTAAAGTGATTTTTTTCCGAAATTTTGTGTGGGAGGTACCCGAAGGAGTGGACCGATTGAGTCCATATTAGAAACTCATCTAAGTCTGGTAGAAATTTCACGATGTGCAAAGTATGGAGTTATCGTGTGCACAAATTTACCGAACATTTTCGAACTTTTGTGTGGGTGGTACCGGAAGGAGTGTATCGATATAACCCATCTTCGAACTTAAACTAAGTTTGGGCAAATATTACGGAAGCCAAGTTTTGGACCAAATCGATTGATCCGTTCCAGAGTTATCGTGCAGGGCCAGCCAGATAGACGGACGGACATGGCTAAATCAACTCCAAATTGTCTGCAACGGATTTCGTCCAAACATGCTTGGGGTCTAAAACCAATATTTCGATGAACCACATTTTGCCCGTATGAAAGTGTATATATGTATCCTAGTTAGCATAAATGCAATGCTAAGGGTATAAAGCAACGAAAAAACAAACCCCTCAAAAGTTGACGACCACCGCAAACTTGTTAAGGACCATGACCTGCAAATCTGCACCTGGAATGTTCACACTCTTTATAGAGGAGGTGCAGTTTACACACTGGCAGATGTTCTTGAAAAGTACAAGGCCGATATAACTGTCATACAGGAAATCGGAAAGGCGTCACAGCAACACCTAAAGGTGGCACACTCTATTATATCTGTCTTGACAAAGATCATGTGTTTGGTTGCGGATTTGTAGTTGGTCGGAGGTTAAAACACCTGGTCTCCAGCTTCACACCAGTGAATGAAAGACTCGCTGCAATTCGATTAAAAGCAAAAATCTTCAACATCAGCTTTATTTGTGCTCATGATCCCACTGAAGACAAGGACGAACTGACGAAAGATATATTTTATGAGCGTTTAGAAGAAACATATGACCGTTGTCCTGCTCACGATATTCAAGGGGGCACCTGGCTGTCTCCAGATCAAAGAACAAGAAATCAAATTGATCACTTTGTGAAAGATGGAAGATATTCATCGTGCGTGTTGGAGAAAACATAGACTCGGACCACCACCTTGCTGTTTGCAGTAAAAGTACGTACCAGATTAAAAGTAGCAAATAAAGTATGAACAGACACAACACGGAAGTTGGATATCGGTAAGCAGCAATCACAACAGATAGCCACCGCATATTCCACTCAACTAGCTGAATTGCTTAATCAAAACACCACTCGCCCCGATAACGTATCAGCACAAAGGCGAAATATACTCCTACTCCATGCATACTGCCGCAAAATCCATTCCTGTATACCAGAGACCTCCACCAAGAGCAAAATGCGGCATATAGGGCTACTCTACAATCAGTAGCGACGTAGCGCACGAGAGAGGTATCGGCAGAAAAGGAGATAGATGAAACGCCTTTTCCGGAGAAATGTAAAAGCGGGAGTGTGAAAAATCGGGATGTACAGGAGCCAGAATGAAGTCCAAAGAGTGAAACATCAGATTGATGGCTTTGGTATAGGGAGATCCTCTTGTAGAGAACAGCAAGGTCATTTGGTAACTGATACTGATAATTTGCGGGATATGGAAAGAGCAATTTCCCAAACAGTTGGCATCCAATAGTAGCGATTATAAAGAAGCCTTCGACAGCCCACTACGTTCAAAGGTATTCCAAACCATGTCTGAATTTGGTATTCCCGGCCCATTCGGCTTTGTAAAATGACTTTAACTGATAACCGGTCCTCAGTTGAATATGAAAGAACCTCCCCGAATATTTTACCAAAAGTTGTTTCATACGAGTACAAGGAAATCTCTTCAACGTCGTGCTGGAAAAGGTTATACGGGATGGAAACGTCAAAAGAAATGACACAATCTACATCAATAGCCACATGTTGCTTGCTTATGCTGCTGATATAGACATCATGGGACGATCAGTAAGCGAAGTAACTGATAACTTTAAGAAAGTCTAAGAAGAATATGCTAAAGTGGGTCTGGCGGTAAACGGCAAAAAATCAATTGATGGTGTCGATGCGCAATGCGTCCATAGAGCTCGAACCAACTGTTGAAGTTAGTTCCTGTAATTTTGAAGTAGTAAAAGAATTCGTTTAACTCGGCACCGCCGAATGAGCTTTGCGGGGATACCAAAAATCAGACATGGCTTGGAATACCTTTGAACGTATAGGTCTTTCAAATGCTGTTTTATATTTGAAAAAAGGTTGATAGGTTGTCTCAAGGTAAATATCTGGTCAATGGTGGATTTGCCCTGTCTAAAGCCGCTCAATTATTTCATTACCCATTGGCTTTAATTACTCACACAATATGCCAGATACTATCTTATATGCAATATGGAGCAGACTTATGCCCCTGTAATTTAAGCACACAGTCTTATATATTTTCTTGTGGGCTGGACATAGGATGCTCACGTTCCAATCTTCGGGTACGTGTTCTTCCTGGCAGATGGTGCTAACTAGCTGATGCATACATCTTATCAGCGTGTCGCCTACGGTTTTGAAAAGCTAGGCTAGTAGGACATCGACCATATTGAGACTACAAAACCCCTAGTAGGGTTTTGTCATGTCAGATCCAGTTCGAATTTTATGTCCTCATCTAAACCGGGCTAAAACTACATTTTTTTGCATTTATCGGGCCTTTATCTCAGAAACGATTAGTAATTTGGCCTTGCTTTCTTTTACGATATTATAGCCCTAAACTAGTAGAACTTGTCTTTTGAAAAGACCACATAAGAAAAACTCCATTTAGGACATCAAATCGATAAAATATAGAAAATTGTACATAATTGCTGAAATTGTGGTCAGTATCGGCTAAACTATTGGGAGTTGAACCAAGTAACCTTTTGCAAAAATCTTCCAAATAAAGTTCTCAGCAATTCTTCAGAACATTCTAAAACTCTAAAATGCTTACTTCATATTGTTTCAGCGGTATTTTGCATCATATCTTTTACAACACGTATTTCAAGTGAATATTTTTCAAAAAGAAAATGTTCAGAAATGTTCTGTTTTGGAGATTTTGGACCATAATGTATAAAAATTACGGAAATTTTCTATATTTTATAAAATTTTAAACAATAAATGTTATATTTCGAGTTAATTATTTCTCCAATTATTTTATTTTTTCCCTTATCTACATTTTTTTCAGAGGTCAGATGAAGATTCACATAGGCTTCAGAGATATAGCCCAGAATTGCTTTAAAAAGTCAATATTTAACCATGTTTAGATTGGGCCATAAAATCGAAGCTAGGTCTGACATAACAAAACCCAACTAGAGTATTTGTCATTTGGGTCTGTACTTTCAAAAAACCCTCAGCTCAAATTGTTGCACAAGATTACCTTAAAAATTTGGCACAGTGTTATTCAGCCGGTTTATTGCAATGTTTACCTAATCTTCGTTAGCATTAGATACCAACAGATTGGAAAAATTCTCTTTTCATATCCCGAGCACACTGTCTGTATCAGTTGCCAAATTACCTTGCTTGTATCTACAAGAGGATGTACCTGTACCCAAGCCACATGTTTGATGTATCACTCTTTGGTAGAATTTTCGGACTTCAGTCTGGCTCCTGTACATCCCGATTTTTTTACAGTTCGGCTTTTTCATTTCTCAGTTTTTCTTTCGGCAAAGACGTTTCTCCTTTTCGACAGATAAATCTCTCGTGTGCTACGCGTTGCTACTGATTGTAAAGTAGCCCTATATACCGCAATTGTTATTGGGGTAGCAGCACGATACTCCTGGTCATACCATGGGTTACTTAGTGGAGGTCTCTGGTATCCAAGTATAGATTGTTCGGCAGTTTGCATGGATTGGGCAATATTTAGCCATTGTGCTGATATGTTATCGGGGCGAGGAGTGCTTTCATTAAGCAATTGGGCTAGTTGAGTGGAATATGCTGTGGCTATCTAATGTGTTTGAAACTTACCGATGTCCAACTTACGCGTTATGTCTGTTCGTGCCCTATTTGCTACGTTTAATCTGGCACGCACCTTTGCTGCAACAAGATGGTGGTCCGAGTCCATGTTGGTTCCTCGGAACGATCGCACATCCAACACGCTTGATGAAAGTCTTCCATATATCACAAAGTGATCAAATCGATTGTTGTTTTCTGATCTGGAAACAGTCAGGTGCCCTTATGAATATCGAGATGCTTAAATCTGGTGTTCATAACTACCATGTTTATAGCCACTGCGAAGTCTATCGTCCTCATTCCATTGTCAGATGTTTCACTGTGGAGACTGAATTTCCCGACTGTTGGGCCAAAGATATTCTCTTTTCCAAATTAGGCATTAAAATCGCCTATTTATAATTTTAATGTTATGGGTCAACGGACATACGTTTCTTCCATGCGCTCGTAAAATATATCTTTGGTCTGTTCTTTCTTGTCTTCGGTTGGAGCATGAGCACAAATAAAGTTAATGTTGAAATATTTCACTTTTTTCCGATTTTTTGTTTTGTTTTTCTTTTTTTTTTTGCTTTTCAGATGGATGGGTTACTAGCCTATGCCTAACCCAAATTTTTGAGTTTTTTATGGGTGCTGCACATGTTAGCTCACTACCTTTAACGAGTGTTAAAAGCAGCTTCCCAGGTAACACCTCGGGGAGGTCAGTGTCCACTTGAGATGAAAGAGGGTCCAATATAAATTCTGGGCTTTCTCATGTTAAAGCAAGTCAGGGCCGTTGCTTGGTATCTTTCATCTCCTACGTCACCCATCTTTGCATTGATTCAACAATAGAATCTCTATAAATAATACCGAATTTTTTTGATAGTATCCGGCTTCACAGTTTGATAAGAAGTGTAACGTGACCGCTACATTGCAAACCGCCCCTCTGATATTACATCCAGTATCAATACAAAACTACCTTATCAGTGCGTGCATAATCCCAACTTCATGCATAATTACAACTCCACTCATACATTATTTAAAATTCAGTGTATTTCCTGGTTGTCTCGCCTTACAAATAATTCTCATTCACTCCGTAATCCCAGGTGGATCAGATGTTTAGTTTTCGTCGCTGAATTTGTCGAGTGCTGGCGTTAACTGGCGTGAAAGAGAAGACGTGTGGCATTGTCCGCAGTCCTATTCGATTCAACCGAAGACTACTGCCGATTCGTTCGCTCCTTCGATCGCTCCTGCCGATTCGTTCGCTCCTGTAGATTCGTTCGCTTCTGCCGATTCGTTCGCTCCTGCCGATTCCTTCGCTCCTGCCGATCCGTTCGCTCCTTGCGACTCGTTCGCTCTCTGCGATTCGTTCGCTCCGTTGTCTAACTATATCCGACTCCTTTCTTTACAGAACAGCAATCCGAATAGGAACGAACCGAACTCAACACCCGAACACTACCGAGCCGAACTCAACACCCGAAGACTACCGATCCGAACTCAACACCCGAAGACTAACGAACCGAACTCAACACCCGAAGACTACCGAGCCGAACTCAACACCCGAAGACTAACGAACCGAACTCAACACCCGAAGACTACCGAGCCGAACTCAACACCCGAAGGCTACCGAGCCGAACACAACACCCGAAAACTACCGAGCCGAATCCAACACCCGAAGACTACCGATCCGACAGCAATCCGAATAACGCCGAGCCGTGCGATACCCCAACAACGGGAACTACAGACCCATTGCCAATCCGAGTATTGCCGAGCGAGGGCTGACGATCAGAAGATTGTCGATTTCACTATTGCCGAGCCGAGTGTTATCGACCGACTGTCAATGACCTACCCCATCTTGTTTCCGCCGATTACCACCTACTTTATACCGACCAATTCGACATCAACTAATATACTACAACATCAACTAATCTCCATACTATCTAAAATTTATGTTTACGAAATTATATAAATAAAACTCTGAAGCACAGTTCCATCGTGTCTCATCTAACTTAAGGTTTGTGGGTCCTTGAGTAAGCCTTTGGCAAAACCACTCGTTATAGAAGGAACTCTACACACTTTTCCCTTCTAGAATGTTTTAGTATCATCTTCCGGGTTAAGGCCCTCTAAGGCATCTTAACATTTCGATTTCCCCATTTTGTAATAAAAATATACCACAATTACATATGTATTGACATGTGTATTTCGTTAGCTGCTGCTATTAAAAGTGAAATTTTTCAACTGCAATAAAACACCAACTTTCACATAAACACCCACACACTCTTAACATTTACATAACTTTTGCCACTACACAAAGGATACATCATGCTGACATGTAAAAGTTGCAACTCAAAATTTGTGTTTTTGTGGTCTGTTGATTTCTTGTTCGATGAATTCATTGAAATCTCTGCAGCGACTGATGGCATCGTCGTTTCCATGGCACATTAACAAATTTCTTCGGCATGACCGATTTCATTAAAATTACAAAATATCGATGGAAATGCATTGTGACAACATGGTGAAAAGTGGATGTCAAAAGTGGGAAATTAACAAGAAGTTTAAAAGAATTGTCAGATTTCGTGATTTATGATTTCAGTTTTACAATAATATTTACAAATCTACAATTAATAATAAGAGGAACGTTGATGTTGTGATTGACTACCAAGAATATTGCCACATGTTGGCGAAGTCAAGTTTCGATAAAAGTGTATGAAGGTGACTAATTTGCAATTTTAACAATTCTCTTTGCAATGGAGTTTGGCACCAAATCAATGCCAACAACCATATTTGATGTTTTCACGTACAGTTTTTTTAATTGGCAGTATTAAACAATGTTTTCCTGGATTCTGGAAAATGAAGGAAAACTATTAATTGAAACTTAGATTTCCAAGCCGATGAGCACTATTCACTATTGTGTACGATATGTGCTTATGATATTACAACGGCCAATTTAAAGATAAATTTTCATTTTATTCTCTACTTGTCATGGGAAAATTGTGATAAACGGTAATTGGATGCATGTATTTCTGTAAGTGATATTTGCACAGAAGAATACTGACTTGAATTTTTTTTTGCCAGCAGGTGAAAATGAAATATCATATGTGAGTGAGCAAATCGTTTTTGTAGGTGACATATCATTTTTCTCAAAATATAAATATAAATGCATGTAGTGATGTAGATTTTTTAAGAGATCCATTAAAAGGATATTTCGATTTTGTGAGAAACTTTTTTATACCCTCAGCCTTTAGGCTAAAGAGGGTATTTACACTTTGATACGACCAACAATGTGCCTCATCGAAATAATGGTTTTAGACCCCAAGTATGTTTGTACGATATCCGTTTCAGACAATTTTGAGTAGATCTAGCAATGTCCGTCCGTCTGTCTGTCTGTCGGTCTGTCTGTCTGGCTGGTGCGTACGATAACTCTCGAACGGATCAATCGATTCGGTTCAAATTTTGGGTATCGAAATATTTTTTCCAGATTCGATTTAAGTTCGAAGATGGGCCATATAGGTCCACTCCTTCAGGTACCTCCCCCACAAATGTTCAAAAATTGTCGCAAAACTTCTGCGCTCGATAACTCTTGTAGGGAATAACCGATTTGGTCCATACTTTGAACATCGTGTAATTTCTACCAAACTTAGATTAGGTTCCAATATGGACTCAATCGGTCCACTCCTTCGGGTACCTCCCACACAAAATTTCGGAAAAGTTCAGTTTAGGACCTGCTCTCGAATCGCCTTGGTTTTTGTTGTACCATCTTGTATTCACTGTCCCCTAAATGAAGGTACAAGTTTCCTCAGGGGCAAATCCATACTTCCTAAAAAAATAGCCTGAAAGGTGAAAAACAAACCCTATGACACCATGTTTATGGGTGGAAGCGCAAGATAATTCTCGAACGGAAATGCCGGTTCCGGTCAAAATTTGGCCTTCGTAATATTGTTTCCAAACTTAGTTTAAGTTCGTAGATAAGCCATATCGGTCCACTCCTTCAGGTACCTACCCCACAAAAGTTCAAAAATATTCGGAAAAATTGTGGGCACGATAACTCTTGATGGGAGTGACCGATTTGGTCCATACTTTACACATTCTCATAATATCTACCAGATATAGATCAGGTTCGAATATGGACTATATTTGTCCACTCCATCCCGTACCTCCCACACAAAATTTTGGATAAGTTCATTTTAAGACCTGCTATTGAATCACTTTGATTTTTGTTGAAGCAACTTACATTCGCTGCCTCAATTACGATGGTAAAAGTTGTTTCAGGGGCAAGTCCGTACTTCTTGAGAAAACAGCCCGAAGGGTGTGAAAACCCCCTGTGGGGGGTGCCCCATGGTCTATGTCGGTTCATTCCTTTAAGCAACATTTTTGAACTTTAATCCTAATCAACATTTTTGTCGGTTCATACGAGACCAAAATTTTGAAACCCCTTAAATACATAAGTTTCTTGTGAAAAAAGTGTTTCAATTTGCACAGGCTGAGGGTATATCAGTCGGCTTGATACTTTTTTACTTGTTAAAGAACAATAAAAAGTAAATCTTTTGAAATGTTTGTGATAACCCAATTTAGGTTTTCATGGAAAGAACATTTAACCGCGCCCATTTTTGTATAATTTCAATTTTTTCTACAAAAACTACAGAACCGATTTTCCTGAAATTACCCGGGAATGTAGAGGAATGAGTCCCGGTGAAAATAGGCTACATATTTTGTTGAATTTCGGAGAGAGTTGGGTACCCTTTTTTATACCCTCAGCCTTTTGGCTAGAAAAGGTATATACACTTTCATACGGGCAAAATGTGCCTCATCGAAATAATGGTTTCAGACCCCAAGTATGTTTGGACGAAATGTGTTTCAGACAATTTGGAGTCGATTTAGCCATGTCCGTCCGTCTGTCTGGCTGGTGCGCACGATAACTCTCAAACGGATCAACCGATTCGGTCCAAAATGTGGCTTTCGTAATATTTTGTCCAAAGTTAGTTTAAGTTCGAAGATGGGTTATATCGGTCCACGCCTTCGGGTACCTCCCCCTTAAAAGTTCCTAAATGTTCGGAAAATTTGTGCTCACAATAACCCTTGAAAGGAGTAACCGATTTGGTCCGTTCTTCGCACATCGTGAAATTTCTACTAGGCTTAAATGAGGTTCCAATATGGACTCAATCGGTCCACTTCTTCCGGTACCTCCCACACAAAATTTCGGAAAACTTCGGTTTAGGACCGGCTCTAGAATCGCTTTGATTTTTGTTGTAGCAGCTTATATTCACTGCCCCCCATACGACGGTACAAGTTTCAAGAGGTGCATGTCCATACTTCCTGAGAAAATAGCCTGAAAGGTGCACAAAAAACTCTCGAACGGATCTGCCGTTTCGTCCAAAATGTGGCCTTCGTAATATTTTGTGCAAACTTAGTTTAAGTTCGATGATAAGCCATATCGGTCCACTCCTTCAGGTTTTTGTTGAAGCAACTTACATTCGGTGTCTCAATTACGACGGCAAAAGTTTTTTATTGGCAATTCCATACTTCTTGAGAAAACACCGAAAGGTGTAAAAAACCCCTATGGCACCATATGTAATGGCTGGAGAGCACGATAAATCTGGAACTGATCAACCGATTTAGTCCAAAATTTGGCCTTCGTCATATTTTTTTCCAAACTTAGTTTCAGTTCAGTTCAGTCGAATCTCCTAATATTTTGTCCAAATTTAGTTTAACTTCTAAAATGGAACATATCGGTCCTCTCCTTAGGGTACCCCCACAAAAGTTCAACATTTGTGTCTAAGTGCAGTTTATGGTCTGTTCGAAGATCCTTTGGAAATGCGATATTATGTTTTGCGTGGACCATTGTTCCTTGAATACTGGTCCAAAATTTATACGATGACCACTGAAATGACTAGTGGGCGCGATATCTATCAAAACGATGTGACTCCCAAAGTAAGATCCACTGTGGACTATATCGGTACATTTCTTTAATCCTAATCCACATTTTTGGCGGCAAGTTCAAATGTCCAAAAAGGTCCACAAAATTTTGAAAAATACCCTAAATACATTCAATATCTCCGTATATGAAAGTTTCGATTCACATAGGCTGAGGGTATATCTCTGTCGGCAAAGCCGACTGATACTTTTTTACTTGTTTAAATGCTATATTTACAAAAATTAAGAATGCATCGGTGTAAACATTTATTTGCGAGACAATTGAGGCTGTGTCTTCACCTTAGGTACTTAATGAAGAACCAAAAACTTGATCACGTCCACTTTTTAAAATATGTTACAGGTACAAAAGTACTGAACCGATTTTCCTGAAATTGTCAGGGAATGTACAGGGATGGCCACCGGTGAAAATAGGCTACATATTTTGTTGAATTTGGAAGAGTACGGGGTATCTATGCCATATTTAAAAAAGTCATATCTTTATAAATAAAAATCAAATGTAGTTCATTGGTAATTCCATCCGTTGAGAACGGCTGGACTAATTTGGATATAGACATTTATTTTTGAAATTTTTGTCGTAACTAGACAGCGGAATTTAATGCAACCCCTATTTTTGGTCCGATTCATGTCACATTTTGGGACTGGGCATATTTTGGCCTCTGATTAAATTGCAACCGAAACATATGTACCTATACCGACAAAATTCAGGTCGAAAGTTTTATACCTCCAAGGAAGACTTAATACCAAATTTCAGCCATTTCGGAGGGATATTAAGGCCACAACCTTCAAAATACCAGAAATCCGGTGGTACCGTTCTATGGGGGCTATATGAAGACGTGAACCTATACCGAGAAGTTTTATACCCCGATTTCAGCCATTGCGGCCACAACCTTCAAAACACCGAAAATCTGGAGGTACCGTTCAATGGGGACTATATGAAGGCGTGGACCTATACCGACAAATTTAGAGGAGAGAAGTTTTATACCCCCAACAAAGACTAAATACCAAATTTCAGTCATTTCGGAGGAATATTGAGGCCACAACCTTCAAAAACCGAAAATCGGGAGGTACCGTTCTATAGGGGATATATGAAGGCGTGGCCGATACCGACAAAATTCTGGGGGAAAGTTTTATACCCCCAACGAAGACTAAGTAACAAATTTCAGCCGTTTCGGTTTGATAATGAAGCTAAAACCCTCAAAATACCGAAAATCGGGTGGTACCGTTCTATAGGGGGTTATATGAAGGCCCTTCATAATATGGTGGAGGGCATAAAAAGGTCCATGCCATAGACCTTGTGGAAAATCCCACGAAAGAGGAAGTCCACAAGATGGTAGAGGAAGTGAGCGAGAGCATCGCAAAGCTCACGACGAAAAGAGTGCAGTGGTCTGGGGCCCAAAGGAAGAAATATAAGAGGAACCAGGCTAAACTAAAGAAGGAACAACAGCTGGCTGCTTCAAAGGTTACCACAGACAGTCCCTCCACTTCTTCGGAAGCGGCGAAGAGGATAAGGTCTCCTGAGGAGCAGGACGTGGCAAAACCCAGTAAGAAGAAAAAGAGCTTCCCACCTTCAATTGCCCAGGACAAACTTTGTCAGGAAAAAGCCAAGGTGACTGCCAAAAGGATCCTTCACTTGAGACTGAAGAGGCGAGTTCTGACAAAAAGAAGGTGAGCGCGACGTCGGAATCTTCTGCGGTGGCCAAGGACTCAGTAAATAAGCCTACTACCACCCAGAAGAGGAAGATGGACGGGGAAACGGAACGGAGCCGCCGACGGCATCTCCTTGTGATGGGGATCGACGATCTCTCGCTAGCCGGGCTCGTCAAAGGCAAGAGTTGGTGAGGAGGAAATTGCCAAACCAAACAATCAGGAGGTCAACCTACCAAAAGGCTTACAGGAGGGAGGAGCAGACGAAATTAGCGACTCCCAATAAGCCAACCTACTGGAGGACCAATGATTGAGGTCATCCAGATCAACCTCCATCGGAGCGAAACGGCAACACTAGCCCTGATGGACAAAATAACTAAAGGTAATATACATATTGGTTTAATACAAGAACCTTGGACCATAAAAAACAAGGTTTCTGGACTTAACCATATAAATTATCAACTTTTTTACGCAAATACGGGATCCCGACCGAGGACCTGCATTATATGCCACAAAAACTTATGCTTTCTTTTTTCTCCAGAGTTGTCATCGTCGGACGTCACAGTCTTGAAGCAGGGGAATGGTAACATATACCTAGCATCATTATACCTGCCGTTCGACTCCCCGACATTACCACCTTCGTCGGAATTGCAGCAACTGGTGAGAAGGATAAAGCAAACAGGTAACGAAGTACTAGTAGTTAGCGATGCTAACTCTCACCACATCTCGTGGGGTAGTACTAACACTAACAAAAGGGGTCAAGCCATTATAGATTACTTAAATACTAACGACCTGATTACACTTAACACCGGGAATACGCCAACCTTTGTTAATAGAATTTGTTAATAGAATTAGATTTAAAATAGCTAGGCCATCGCCTAACCCGATAACCTTCCGAAACAAATCCAAAACAAATTGGACAAAGTTCGGAAAACGAGTAAAAGAAAGACTTTGGCAACCAGATGAGGAATGCCTAAGTAAGGAGGACATAGAGAGATGTCCATAAGCTAACCGAGGTAAGGTCATTCGAAGAAAATTGTCCGCTTCGAGAAAGCAAATCTGCCTACGAAAAACCTTGGATGACAGGGGAAATTCGTAACAAGGGCAAGGAGGTCCGCAGACTTTATAATAGGGCCAAACGTAAAAAAGCAGCTGCATTCTGGGACAACTATCAGGCAAAATTAAAGGAATACAACAAAATAACAAGAAACGCCAAACGAAACTCCTGGAAGGTTTTTTTGCGAACAGGTGGATAGTGTAAATGACGTTTCAAAGATTAAAAAGTTTCTATTTAAAGCCCATACACAGACCGAGCAATTGGTCGATGGAAATGGAAAAAGGATTGAAACAACAGAAGAAACTCTAGGCCTTCGGATGAAAACGCACTTCACGCAGAATACCATGGTTAACACTGAGGCATCGAGGGAATGTATTAACTCATCGGAAGAGGCACCAAAGATCGACAGCTTAATGGTCCAACAAGCCATCTTAAGCTTTTCACCATATAAAGCAGCTGGACCAGACCAGATCTTCCCGGTTTTACTACAGAGGGAAGTGGACATCATTGCGTCCAAACTGGTCGGGATCTTCAATGCATGCTTAAAACTTGCATACACTCCTATAGCCTGGCAGGAGGCAAGGGTAGTCTTTATACCCAAACCTGGCAAGGCAAGTTATAAAACAACAAAACATTGTTCCACAACATCCCATACGGGACAAGGGAGACTTCTCTCATATCAATGAGTGCACCCCGATTCATATTTAGCTCAATGATATGGGACCTACTGTTTATCGCCGAGTCCGAACGGCGTGTCTTAAGACACCACTTGTGAAGAAGTTTTTCAAGGCTGAAATACTCAGGAAATGTCGCTAACATTACTGAGGGGCATTTTGCCACCGTTGAAAAAATGTTTGATGTTGCCTGGCCGGGAAATCGAACCCCCGACCTTCTACGTGCAAGGCGGGCGTGCATACCATTGCACCACGGTGGCACCCAAGGCAAGGCAAGTTATGCAACACCAAAATCTTATCGACCGATAAGTTTAACTTCATTCTTACTCAAAACAATGGAACGGACAGTCGACACCATGATAAAGAGTAAGATCCCCAACGATATGCTTAAATTCAAACAACATGCAAACGTTAAAGGCAGATCAGTGGAAACCGCATTGCATGAGGTAGTACACCACATAGAAAGAACCTTCGAAATGAAAATGTACACACTTGCTGTATGCATCGACATCGAAGGCGCTCTCAATAACGTAAGTACAGAGACACTTATCCACTCCTTAGATGAGTTTCAGGAAGACAGGGCCTTAAGGTACTGGATAAACCACATGCTAAGGAGCAGATGGATAAGCTGCGGCGACGTGAAAATAAGAGACAAAGTTGGACAAGGAACGCCACAGGGAGGGATACTTTCACCTCTGTTGTGGGTTACCACCATAAACAGTCTCTTGAGGACCCTAACCGAAGAAGGAATTGACCCAGTCTGCTACGCAGACGACGTTATAATACTTCTGAGGGGAAAGAATCCGAATCAGCTCTGTCGAAGAGCAGAAACGGCTCTAATTCTGGATAGGAATCTTAAATGGAAAGACCATATAGAAGAAAGGGCCAACAAGGCCCAAATATGTTGGTCAACCTGCAGAAAGGCGATAGGCTCAAAATGGGGGTTCAATCCTAGGATGATACACTGGCTATACAGAAGCGTAATTAGACCAATTCTAACGTACGCGTCTGTGGTATGGTGGACAGCCATGAACAAAAAATGCAATGTGGAAATATTGCAAAAGGTCCAAAGAACATGTTGCCTAAGCATTAGCGGAGCAATGAGGACCACACCGACTACGGCTTTAGAAACAATTTTGTTTGTACACCCAATAGATATTCAGGTAAGGTATGAGGCAACCATCGCAGCTGCAAGGCTAAAGTCGATGAGCGAGTGGATCGAAAAGAGCCACCAAACATACCACCAAAACATTTAATATGTCACAACGGGTGAATCTATAAATCAGGTAGTATCGAACCGTATACCTGAAACTAGTGAAGTAGCCTTGTGTGAAGTGTCAATACCTGACAGAGACATGTGGATCGGGGGAGCTCTAGCACAGATTCCCGCTGGAAGCTGTGTGTTTACGGATGGGGCTGTGCTAGGGGGGAGAACCGGACTGGGTCTTTATATAATGGAATCGGAAACGGAAATCTCCATCCGTCTGCCGGATCATAACACGATCCTGCAGGCGGAACTCCGGGCGATAACAGAGTGTCTGCTTTGGTTTGATACTCACACAAGGCCTACCACTGTAAATATCCTGCAGGCGGAACTCCGGGCGATAACAGAGTGTCTGCTTTGGTTTGATACTCACACAAGGCCTACCACTGTAAATATCCTTACGGACAGCAAAGCAGCCATTAGAGCTATATCAACCAAGACAGTGAAATCTAGAACTGTCTTGGAATGTATTAAATCTATAAATAATTACTCTCAACACGGTAAGGTAAACATTATATGGGTACCAGGGCATACCGGGATTAGGGGTAATGAAATAGCAAACTCCTTGGCAAAACAAGCCAAGGAGCAACCCACGGTAAGTCTAGAAAACGCTAAGCCGTTTAAAGCTACGCGACTAGAACTAAAGACATGGGCAAAAAATGCACATATATCCCTCTGGAGTAGTGAAGAGAAGGGAAAAAACACAAAAATCCTATGGGAAACCCAGACGAGGACAAAACAAAAGAATTACTTTTACTAAGTAAAAAAGATATTAGTAGACTGACAGGAATCCTTACAGGTCACCAAGGTCTTAAAGCGCACCTGCACAAAATAGGTTGTGCAGAAAACAGTGAATGCAGAGCATGCGGAGAGGACGACGAAACGTTGGAACATTACCTCTGTCATTGGTAAGCCTTCACAAATTTGAGAACCCAGTTACTAGGGAATGACATTATACCAGGACTCGACCAAATTAGGACAATCGAGTTCAAAAAGATCAGAGACTATGTAAATAGGACAGAGATCCTAGTCTAAGTCATAAAACATAATCTCCCATAACCCAAAATTAGAGCGCACAACAGGCCTACTTATGGCTTAAGTGTATGTCCACGTGGGCATGTGGTGATCTAGTATCACCCCTCTTTTCAACCTAACCTAACCTAGTCAAACAAAGCAAATTTTAATTTTTAAATTGAAAAAATATCAAAAGGGCCTTAGTAATCGCAGTCGGTGCAGAAACTTCTTTTTCACAGAATCGAACTAAAACACGCGTTTTCGTTATCAGGACAACATTCCGCACATGGTACTGGCGTGATATTTTTTTAGTTATATCCCAACTGGACATGGTCGCATGTAATTCCAATGTTTTTGCATTTAAGTTTTATAACATCTCTCGATAGTCTATCATCCGCCGGGGTTTATTGCAAATCCATAGTTACATTCATGTTTCATGGCAGCTGTAATACAAGGAGGCAGCTTTAGTTATTACTGTGATGCATGGACATCTGCCAGGGTATCATACAAAAAGATTCTCACAGCAAGGTTCATCTTTATTTATCGGTTTTCCATACAAGTAATCAATGACTTTAAAGCACTAGTTTATTTCTTTGATATTTAATTTCTAGCTCAGTGCATCCTGAGATACATTGTTACTACATACATATGTATGTTCATATGTATAATAACTGACAAGAAGATTTCTTTTGTATGCATCTGTTTCTATGAAATGGATCAACAAGATGTTGTAGAGTTTTTCATAATTAATAAACATGGTCAACAGGAAAAAATCAAACAGAAAACCTATTTTGAAATAGAGTAATGATGATTTTATAATAAATTTTCCTTTCAAAATCTTGGCTATTGTCCGTAAAGCTTTATCCAAATATTACTTTATTATTCAATGGACAACAAAAGTCCACATAATAAATGGTCAAGCTGTTGACCAAGAATCAATTCTGTTATATTCAATAGAATTTAAAATAAATCAAAAGGAAATGAAATAAAGGTAAAGGTTATTTTATTTCTCTTTTGTCTCAATCAATCACTTGAATTGTTAAATGTTCACATTTATACTCCTCTTTATCTCTTTCACATGAAATAAGCCAATTTGTAGCAAAAACCTAAAGAATTTCCACAATGACAGTGATAAAGAGAAATCATTGTAGTTGCCAAACATTTAATGAAAAGAAAATTGAGTGAATAGTTAGATGGAAAACAAACAATGATCAGAACTTCTTTCGATCGGTTGCTACGCTCTACTACCAGGGATACACCAAATGTTTAAAATTTATTTAAAAATTTCTTCAATCTGTTGCTAACTTTATATGGGGTATATAACAAAACATGGACATATGTGGATAATTTTTGGCGGAGAAGTTTTGGGGCCTCTAAGAACGTCAAATCAAAGCTAGTTCGGTTAAAAAATTTACCTAAAATCTGCGTGGTACCATTCTATAGGGGCTATACTAAAAAATGGACGGACCCTTGTGGACGATTTTTAGTGGAGAGTTGTAATTGTAGCTAAAATCCTGAAAATACCGAATATCGGGGTGTACCGTTATATGAGGGCTTTACCAACACATGGACCTATGTTGACGATTTTTGGTGAATAAGTTTCGTGACCGCTGAAAACCTCAAATGTTAAATTACAGATAGTTCGGTTAAAATTTTAACTAAAATCCTCAAAATACCGAAAATCGAGAGGTACAGTTATATGGAGGATATACCCAAACGTGGACCTATCTTGGCAATATTTAGTGGAGAAGTTGTTTGGTCGTTGGGAACATCAAATTTCAACTAATTCTGTCAGAAAATTTAGCTAAAACCTGAAAATACTTTAAATCGGATGTACCGTTATATGGGGTCTATGCCAAGCGTGGACCTATCTCCACCAGTTCTGATTCAGAAGTTTTTTAACTTCTTGTAACTCCAAATGCCAAATAAAAGCCAATTTGGGTGGAAAATGTATCGAAAATCCTCCAAACACCTTAAATAGTAAGGCACCGTTTGATGGGGGATATACAACAACGTGGACCTAGCTTGCTAATTTTTAGTGGAGAAGTTTTTTGGTCATTTAGAAAATCAAATGTCAAATTTCAGCAAATTCTGTCGGAAAATTTAGATAAAATCCTCCAAATGCCTTAAATCGGGAGGTACCGTTATATGGGGGATATACCCGAACGTGGACCTATCTTGGGAATTTTTAGTGGGGAGGGTTTTTTGGTCATTAGGAACATCAAATGTCAAAGTTCAGCTAATTTAGTCAGAAAATTTAGCTAAAGCCTCAAAATATTTTAAATCGGGGGTACCGTTATATGGGGCCTATACCAAAACGGGGGTACCGTCATATGGGGCCTTGTACCAGTTTTGGTCCAAAAGTTTTTTGACCTCTTGAAACTCCCAATGCCAAATTAAAGCGAATTTTGGCGAAAAATGTAGCTAAAATCCTCCAAATACCTTAAATAGGAAGGTACCTTTATATGGGGAATATACCAATACGTTGACCAATCTTGGCACTTTTTAGAGGATAAATTTCTTGGCCATTGGAAACCTCAAATGTCAAATTGCAGATAGTTCGGTCAAAAAATGTAACTAAAATCCCCAAAATACCTTAAATCGGGTGATACCGTTTTATGGGGGCTAACCAAAACAATATGGCTCATCTTCAAAATTAAACTGAGTTTAAACAAAGTTTAAAAACTTGTACCATCGTAATGGGGGCAGCGAGCACAAGTTTTGAAACAAAAATGAACCCGATTTGAGAGCAGGTTTTATACTGACCTTTTCCGAAAATTTGTGTGGGAGGTACCCAAAGGAGTGGACCGATCGGGTAGCAGAGATGATTTCCGGTACACCATCACCGCTGCAGCCGCTCGATACTTACTTTCTGGTCGAATACTCAAAATAACACTAAATTTCCCAGCAGAGGCAACGGGACTAGCAACTGAACGTGATGAGCTTCATCGTATGAACCTTGAAGACCCTAGATGTAGGTAACTTATTCTCGAAGTCAGCATGCTAGACTTTGTCTCCAGTAGCAAAGATTCTAGAGGTCCTATTCCTTTCCATGCTGAGAAGCAGTTTCCCACTTGCCAAACATCAGCATGGATTCCGAAAAAAGAACAGACAGTCGAGGACTGAACCAAAACATACAGTGGTTTTGCACCTATCGTTGCCTTCGATACCGTCAATAAAGCTCTTTGAGGAAATAGTTCTCTATAGTACCCTCCAGTCGTGTTTGAACTTCAACTATCCCCAGCAAAAATTTGGATCCGTTACACATTATGTAACCCATTACAGAATAATGTAAACAAATAACTACTTATATTTCTCCTTACTAATTTATGAGTACGCTGGCATAGATCGTGTGTGGCCGGCTAAAAAGCAACCCTTAATGTAGGAACGCGTGGCCTAATGTGTAGTTCTGTAGTGTGTAAAATAAAATAATACAAAAATTATATAAAATAAAATAAATGAATATATTTACTAAAATAAATATAAATAAACAAATAAATGTATTTACTAAAAAGTTACAAATACAAAATAATTTAAAAAATTCAGCTACAGTGTTTTGTTTATAAATGCACTAAAATCTAGAAAATAATTGTTCGCTTTGCATCAAGTAATATATTCTTCTTCACGACGAAATCTCTCAAATAAGACGCTTGCCGTTTAATTTTGTCACCATTTTTAATTTAAATGCAAGCGTTTTATTTTGGGAGATTCCATCATTGAGAAGAATATACTACTTGATGGTAAGCGAACAATTATTTTCTAGCTTTTAGATCATTTATAAACAAAACACTGTAATATAATTTTTTTTAATTATTTTTTATTTTTAACTTTTTAGTAAATACATTTTTTGACCACTCAGAGCCCCATAACCAAATTACAGCCGAAAATGTAGATAAAAACTTTAAAATGCCTGAAATCGGGTGGTACCGTTGTATGGATGCTATACCAAAACGTGGTGGGGAAATGTCTGTACCATTGGGAACTCCAAATGCCAAGTTACGGCCAATTCGGACAAGGAATGAAGATAAAATCCTCAAAATACCTGAGGAAAAAATAAGCCCTTGTCGGTTTTGGTTTCATATTCATGTATTATCATCCAAATCTGAAAAGTATGCAAAGTTTTAATTCGATTGGTCAACTGCAACCGTGTTAAAAATGAGTTACTAGATTTGAACTAAACACACACCAAAGCGAGTTAAATAAAACACTGTAAAATATGAAGTGTGTTGATATTGAAAACAAATTCCACCTCAACTGTTCTAAAAATATATATTTTTTTAGCTTATTATTCAGCTTCTAATGGCCACAGAATAACTAGTTATTCCAGTGGTCATAGATTAATTAGTAAGTCAATTCGACATGCCCTTCTTAAAATAATGAGTTAGTAGGGGTTTTGTAAATAATTAAGAATAGCAAAAGTACTATAAAGGATTTAGTAAGGATTGTTGGTGGGTATTTGTGGACTCCACTCGTTTGTAGAATTCGTAAGTAGGAAGTGCAAGACCCGAGGAGTCAAACAGGAAGTTTCCCAAGACTGGGTGGTATTTCGGGAAACTGTTTAACTGTACCTTTCTGACGACAAATAGATCGTAATGTATGTGGATGATTGTACGGTTTTGGCGTCGGGTCCTATCGTTCATTGTATGTAATAGGTTTTATGTCTACATAGCTTACTTAGTGCCTTCTTCCATCTGAGGAATATGAAAATGACAAACGCTCGAATGAAGCTCCCCTTGAACATATTGGCAGATGGTGTCTCGATTCCGACCACTAAATACCCCAAGATGTTGAGTGTAACTTTCGTCAGTATGTTTAAGCCGTCTGCTCAATTTACAGCTACTTGCAACAAGATCATATAAAATGAAATGGACTGCAACATGTTGCCTCCACATGACACCAGAACCAACTTCATGAGGAAGTTGAAGATTTTACCGGTACATCAACACAACAAGATGTTGTCGATGCAGTCAGTACCTGCTTGGGTGTTACCGCCGTGAGTATCCCTGCCTCGATCTAGTGGACAGGCTTTTCCCACCCTGGCACGTAAGAAGAGATCTTTATGATCTGAAGGTATAAGCGAGAACCTCTCGATCCATGAGCCTAACAACCAGGATTGATGCAGTTGCACAGGCAGTACAAAAGTGCAGAAGAACGCCAGCTGCCAAGACAAGCACCAGTGGTTTTAGCCCAGTTCAAATGCAAAGGATGCAGCTGTCTGACCCCGATTTGAAGGCACAATCTGGGCACAGAGTAACCAGAACCAGATAACTGAATAAAATATACGAACGAACATATTTGCTTTGCTACAACATCAAAATAATGTTGGTCGAAACTTTGCACTTCGTAAAATTTCTTGCAAACGTACCTCAGGTTTTAAGGTCCATATCGGACAACACCTTCAAAATGTTATGCTTATTTACAGTTCAAGGGCTGTTCGAGGATTGCCTTGAAACTTAAAAAAAATATGCCTCATCGAATTAATGGTACGACGGTACACGTTTTTTCAAGTTTGCTTGGACGAAATTCGTTTCAGACAATTTGGAGTCGATTTATAAATGTCCGCCTGACGCATACTGGTGGAAACCATTGATTTAGCGGCGCGAAAGTCAAAAAATCAAAGTATAAAATTGCGAAATGTTTTCCATTCGATCGTATCGATTACAGACACTCTACTGACTAAAATTTTGTTATTACTTTTGTTGTTTTTGTAAATATTCACTCAGTTATTCACTGTCAAGTGCAATAAATTTTGATGCATCAGATTTTAACAAAATTGTTGCTAAAAAACCTGATTTCATATTTGTTTAATTGTTAAATAAATTCGTAATAAAACTAAACAAAGTTTATTTTTTATTGATAGGGGAGGGCGTAAGTTAAATTTAAAAAAATGTTTGGGGCCTGAAGTTACATTCTTATATAGCAATAAATTTTCAAAAATTATTATTATTGTTTTTAAGTTTTTAGTGAAATATACTTTTGTTGAATGGAGCGTAACTACAAAGGTTCTCTAAGGTTCAGTCCATTTTTTTACTAATTAATTTGGACTTCCTGGATTCCGAATAACCACAATTTAACTGCAAATCTTGCTGATAAATGGTATTGACAAATAGCTTAAATCCTCAACATACCCAAAATCTGTCGGTACAGTTATTCGGGTGCTATGTCGAAATGTATACCTATGTTCACAATTTTTGGTGGAGAAGATGTATAACCAAAGAGAACCTCCTATGCCAAAATTCAGCTTATTTGGTCTGAAAATGTAGACAAAATCCTGACAATACCGAATATTGGGAGGTACCGTTATATGGGGACAATAGCAAAACGTAGACCTATGTATGTCCACAATTTATGATGGAGAATGTTTGTGTCCACTGGGAACCCTAAATACCAAATTACACCTAATTTGGCCGGAAAATTTAGCTTTAAACCCCCAAAAATATTGAAAATCGGGAGGTACCTTAAAAGGGCCCTATACCCAAACGTGGATCTATGTCCACAATTTTTGGTGGAAGTGATTAGTGATCACTAGAAACCCTAAGTACCAAATTACAACTAATTTGGAAGGAAAGGGTGGCTTAAATCCTCAAAATACTGAGTATCAGGAGGTACCGTTATATGGGGGCTATACCAAAATATTAGCGGATGTTGTTCATATTTAGTCCATTATTACCCACGGATAAAGACTGAGTTTGTGCATAATTTCCAGGTTATTAATTTCGCGCCGCTAGATCAGTGATTTCGACCATTGTGTGTCGGTCTGTTTGGCTGGAGCGCACGGTAACTATCGAACGGATTAACTGATTTGATCCATACTTTGCACATCGTTATATTTCCACCAGACATAGATCATTTTCTTATATGGACTATATCGGTCCACTCCTTCGGGTACGTCCCAGACAATATTTCAAAAAAGTGCAGTTTAAGACCTCATCTCGAATCGTTTTGAGTTTTGTTGTAACTACTTGTATTCGCTGCTCCTATTACGACGGTATAAGTATTTTCAGGAGCAAGTACCTACATCCTGAGAAATTGGCCCGAAGGCTATAAAAATCCGCTATGGCTCTATGTGTAGTGGATAGAGCGCACGATATATCTCGAAAGGTCAAACCGATTCCGTACAAAATTTTGAAATCGTAATATCTTGCCCAAGATTAAAACTGGTGTTAAGATAGGCCATATCGATCCACTCCTTCGGGTTCCTCCCCCACAAAAGTTCAAAACTTTTCGCTAAAATGGTGCGCATGATAACTCTCGAAGGCAGTAACCGATTTGATTCATACTTTGCGCATCGTAATATTTCTACGATATATAGATTCGGTTAGAATACCGACTACGTATGTACCTACCACACAAAATTTCGGAAAAGTGCAGTTAAGGACCTCCTCTCGAATCGTTTTGCAGCCGCTTTTACGATGGTTTTTGGAGTGGCAAGTCCATACTTCTTGAGAAAATGATCCAAAAGCTGTAAAAAACTCCTACGGCCAGCGTGTAGGGGCTGCTGCGCATGGCAATTCTCGAACCGAATATTGCGTTGGTCCACACTTTGCATATCGTAATATTTCTTTATAGATAAGGTGCAGTCTTCGCATTGGCAGACGTACTTGAAAAGTACAAGGCCGATATTACTGCCATACAGGAAATACGATGGATTGGGAAAGGCGTCACAACAACACCTTAAGGTGACGCACTCTATTATAGCTGCCATGACGTAAAGCATGAGTTTGGTTGCGGATTCGTAGTTAGTCTGAGGCTAAAACATCTGGTATCAAGCTTCACCCCAGTGAATGAAAGACTTGCTGCAATTCGAATAAAAGCTAAATTCTTCAACATCAGCTTTATTTGCGCTCATGCTCCCACTGAAGAAAAGGACGAACAGACCAAAGATATATTTTAGGAGCGCGTAGAAGAAACATATGACCGTTGCCCTGCCCATGACATTAAAATCATTCTAGGCAATTTTAATGCCAAAATTAGAAAGGAGAATATCTTAGGCCCAACAGTCGGGAAATTCAGTCTCCACAGTGAAACATCTGATAATGGTATGAGGCTGATGGACTTTGCAGCTGCAAAAAACATGGTAGTTAGCAGTACCAAATTTAATCATCTCGATATTCATAAGGGCACCTGGCTGTCTCCAGATCAGAAAACAAGAAATCAAATTGATCATGTTGTGATAGATGGAAGACATTCATCGAGCGTGTTGGATGTACGATCGTTCCGAGGCGCAAACATTGATTCGGACCACTACCTTGTTGCAGCAAAGGTACGCACCCGCTTAAACGTTGCAAACAAAGTACGAACAGACACAACACGAAAGTTAGACATCGGTAAGCTGCAATCACAACAGATAGCCACAGCATATTCCACTCAACTAGCCCAATTGCTTAATCAAAGCACTCCTCATCCCGATAACATATCAGCGCAATGGCAAAGCATTGCCCACTCCATGCAAACAGCCGCAAAATCCATACTTGGATACCAGAGACCTCCACCAAGGAATCCATGGTATGATCAGGAGTGTCGTGCTGCCACCGAAGAGAAAAATGCGGCATATAGTGCTACTTTACACTCCGTAGCAAAGCGTAGCGCACGAGAGAGATACAGGGAGAAAAGGAGAGAGGAGAAACATCTTTTCCGCAGGAAAAAGAGAGAGATGGAAAAGCGGGAGTGTGAAAAACTCGAGATGTACAGGAGCCAGAATGAAGTCCGAAAATTCGACCAAAGAGTCAAGCATCAAACTGATGGCTTTGGTACAAGCACATCCTCCTGTAAAGACCAGCAAAGTAATTTGGTAATTGATACAGATAGTGTACTCAGGATATTGAAAGAACATTTTTCAAAACTGTTAGTATCCAATAGCAGCGAAGACGGCGAAGATACCACAGTCCCAATCCCAGAAGATGATATTGAATATATACCGCCCAGCCAAGATGAGGTAAAGACAACAATAAATCGGCTGAAGAATAATAAGGCAGCAGGAGCAGATGGCTTGCCAGCCGAGCTGTTCAAAACCGGAGGCGACACGCTGATAAGGTGTATTCATCAGCTAGTTTGCACCATCTGGCAGGAAGAACGAGTACCCGATTGGAACCTGAGTATCCTGTGCCCCGTCCACAAGAAGGGAGATAAGACTGTATGCTCTAACTATTGCCTACAAGATCGTGTCAGGTATATTGTGTGAACGACTAAAGCCTATGGTCAACGACATAATTGGACCATACCAATGCTGCTTTAAAACTGGCAAGTCCACCATTGACCAGATATTTACCCTGCGGCAAATCCTGGAGAAGACCCAAGAGATGCAGATCAACACCTACCACCTTTTTGTCGATTATAAAGCAGCCTTCGACAGCCCGCTGCGTTCAAAGGTATTCCAAGCCATGTCTGAATTTGGTATCCCCGCAAAGCTCATCCGGCTTTGTAAAATTACTTTAATTGACACGAGGTCCTCAGTTAAAATAGGAAAGAACCTCTCCGAGGAGTTTTGTACCAAAAGAGGTTTCAGGCAAGGAGACAGCCTTTCGTGTGACCTTTTCAACATCCTGTAGAAAAGGTTATACGAGAGGCAAACGTCAAAAGAAGTGGCACAATCTACACCAATAGCCACATGTTACTTGCTTATGCTGATGATATAGACATCATGGGACGATCAGTAATAGATGTAACAGATACCTTTATGAAGGTCGAAAGAGAATCTGCTAAAGTGGATCTGGCGGTAAACGGTGAGAAGACCAAGTTAATGGTGTCGACGCGCAATGCGGAAGTGGAAGTTGGTTCCTATAATATTGAGGTAGTAAAAGACTTCGTCTACCTCGGCACCTCCGTAAACACAACAAACGACATCAGTTGTGAAATAAAAAAAAGAATTGTATTGGCCAACAGATGCTACTTTGGTTTAAGTAAGCAGTTTAAAAACAAAGCCACATCTCGTCAAACAAAAATAACGCTCTACAAAACACTGAAAGATCTACGGACCCATCTGCGTTGACGGTGAATATCGACGTCGCATGAACCACGAGCTGTATCTGCTATTCAACGACATCAATATAGTTAAACGTATCGAGATGCAGCGATTGCGTTGGCTAGGCCATATCATAAGAATGAGCGATGATGAACCCGCTAAAAAGGCGTATAAATTCGAGCCAAAGAATAGATGGGGCAAACAAGTGGATGATGAGATGAAAAGGTCCGGTATTCCAGAGTGCGAAGCCTCAAATAGAGATAAATTGAGATCTTTTCTTAGTTCGGCCTATGGAACAAATGTTCTGTAATGGACCAGCTAAGTAAGTTAGTAAGCAATGTTTCATTGAATATTGAATGAAATTCGAAGGTCGTGCTTGTAAGTCCCCTCCTTGCGGTACTTCCCCCACAAAAGTTCGAAAATATTCGCTAAAATTATATGCGCGATATCTCATAAACGGAGCAACCGATTTGGTCCAAACTTTGGATTTCGAAATATTTGGTCCAAACTTAGTTTATGTTCAAAAGTGGGCCCTATTGATCCATTCCTTGGGGTACCACTTACACAAGTGTTCAAAGTGTATGTGTTCGAGTATCCATTGCAAATGTTTACCGAAGGTACTCCTAGTTGCCCAGTTTACAGCGATGTTATGCTTTTTGTAGGCAAGTACATATTTCCTGTTATAAAGACCCAAAAGCTCTAAATTATATGATGACCAACGGAAATAACAGAGGAATGACACCCAAAATAAGACCCACTTCCACAATGGACTATGGGGGTCCATTCCTTTAGGTACCTCCCCCGCAAAACTTTTGAGATTTAATCTAAATCCATATTTTTGTTGGTTCATACACCCAATATTTTGAAATCCCCCTAAATACATACGTTTTTTGGAAAAAATTCGCAGGGGCTGGGGGTATATCCCTGTCGGTAAAGCCGGCTGATACTTTTTTACTTGTTTTCATTCATTCATTTTGCTTGACAATATTTTAAACTTGCAATAATGACCATTCCAAGCAAAATTCCCTTCCATTCGTATCCATCTAAATAATTTATTTCATTTAGATTTTGTTCTCCCTCCTTATGTGTGTGTGCTATTTGTGTGGGTATGTGTTGTCTTCCGGCCTTGCTTTACAAACAATTCAATTTATTGTCTCAATTGAGTAATTTTCCATTGAGACAGTGATAAGTGGATAAAACAAGAAATGCCAAAATAACCAACAAAAGATGAACACTTCCAAACGAAAAATAACTAATGGAGATTAATCGGAAACCAATACTGAGTGACTGTTTTTTGGGGGCAAATATGTTTTTGGTAAACGGATTTTTAGAAGTTTTTCAACATTTTCAGAGTTATAACAAATATGACAATAAATTGCCTTAACAAAGGAAGCCAAAGTAGCGAAGGACAATTCAGTTTAACTTCAAATATGTATGGGAAATTATTGAAGTAGAAAATATCCTCCCACTGCTATGCCTGAAAACGTAATTCAAACATCATAACGTTTGTCGATTGCTGCCGATTGTCTTTTCATGTATACGCAACGGAATTTAAAGTAAAAATATACTTCCGATCGAAAAAAATAACCTGAAAAACGTTTACACAGCCACCAACATTTGATTTTGTTTCTTTTGTTGTATTTGTAAAGAAAATAAAGTGAAAAACCTACACAAAAACATATGCACACACCAACAAAAAGGGAAATATTTTTTTTAAAGGATGATGACGATGGAATATTCAGATGATTTTTTGATTTCCTGTCAATTGCACTCAAGCTAAATTTTTTGAGGCGTATTGTATTCGTTGGACGTCAATCGAGAAAGAATAAAATGAAAACTTTGTTAAAGAGCTTCAACTTTTTTTTGATGTTGCTGCAGCAACGTTGGGCATTTGTGAACACCTTTTTTAATTTACAGTTATTTTTTGGGATATTTTTTATGGGAGGTTTCTTATTTTCAAGTTTGTTATAATGTGTAGCGGGAGTGTGTAAATATGCATTCTAGTTTATAACAGACGAGGACTTTTCCCGTAAATGCATTACCATCTTTCATGATATTGACTTTATAAATGATTTTCCAGGAACTACATACTTAGTTGGCCCTCTACAGAACATTTGTTCTATAAGCCGAATTAAGAAAATATTTCCAGTCTTCTCTATTTGTGGCTTTGCTTTTCCTGTTTGGAATACCGCGTTTTTATACCCTCAGCATTTGTGCTAACGAAATAGTGATTTTAGGCCCCAAGAATGTTTGGACGATATCCTTTTCACACAATTTGGAGTCGATTTAGCAATTTCAGTCCGACGGTCTGATTGTCTGGCTGGCTGGAGTACACGACAACTAATTTGCTCCAAAATTTGACAAAGAATGGTCCTGACCGGCTTTAACATGGTAAAGTCCAGGATTTATCTTGGTCCCTCTCTCATCTCAAGTGGACACTGACCTCCCCGTGGTGTCACCTGGAGAGCTGCCTTTAACACCCGTTAAAGGTAGTGAGCTAACATGTGCCGCTCGTTCACTCATAAGAACGTTAAAAACTTGGGTTTGGGCGTCGGGCTAGTAACCCCCCCTAGAAAAAAAAGCAGCCTACTATGAAAAAACGAAAGAAAAGAAAAACAAACCCCTCTAAAGTTTTAAGGGCCATGATCTGCGAATCTGCACCTAGAATGTTCGCACTCTTTATAGGTTCAGTTTACGCGCTGGCAGATGTACTTGAAAAGTACAAGGCGGACATTACTGCCATACAGGAAATACGATGGACTGAGAAAGATGTCACAACAACACCTAAAGGTGACGCACTGTATTATAGCTGCCATGACACAAAGCATGAGTTTGGTTGCGGTTTTGTAGTTGGTCAGAGGTTAAAACATCTGCTCTCCAGCTTCACCCCAGTGAATGAAAGACTTGCTACAATTCGGTTAAAAGCAAAATTCTTCAACATCAGCTTTATATGCGCTCATGCTCCAACCGAAGACAAGGACGAACAGACCAAAGATATATTCTACGAGCGCTTAGAAGAAACATATGACCGTTGTCCTGCCCATGACATTAAAATTGTTCTAGGCGATTTTAATGCCAAAATTGGAAAGGAGAATATCTTTGGACAAATAGTCGGGAAATTCAGTCTACATAGTGAAACATCAGACAATGGAATGAGGCTTATAGACTTCGCAGCGGCAAAAAACATGGTAGATAGCAATACCAGATTTAAGCATCTCGATATTCATAAGGGCACCTGGCTGTCTCCAGACCAAAGAACAATAAATCAAATTGATCATGTTGTGATAGATGGAAAACATTCATCGAGCGTGTTGGATGTACGATCGTTCCGAGGAGCAAACATAGATTCGGACCATTACCTCGTTGCAGCAAAGGTACGTACCCGTCTAAACGTTGCAAATAAAGCACGGACAGACACAACACGAAAGTTTGAGAAAAGCAGAGGGAGTGTGAACAAATAGAGATGTACAGGAGACAGAACGAATTCCGAAAATTCTACCAAAGAGTGATGATGGCTTTGGAACTGGCACATCCTCCTGTAGAGACCAGTAAGGTAATCTGGTAACTGATACAGATAGTGTGCTTAGGATATGGAAAGAACATTTTTCCAAACTGTTGGTATCCGATAGCAGTGAAGACGGCGAAGATACTACAGATCCAATCCCAGAAGATGGTATTGAATATATACCGCCCAGCCAAGATGAGGTAAGGACAGCAATAAACCGGCTGAAGAATAATAAGGCGGCAGGAGCAGATGGCCTACCAGCCGAGCTGTTCAAAACCGGAGGCGACATGCATCAGCTAGTTAGCACCATCTGGCAGGAAGAACGCGTACCCGACGATTGGAACGTGAGCATCCTATGTCCAGTCCACAAGAAGGGTGATAAGACTGTGTGCTGCAATTACAGGGGCATAAGTCTGCTCCCTATTGCGTATAAGATAATATCTGGCATATTGTGTGAGAGACTAAAGCCTATGGTCAATGAAATTATTGGACCCTATCAGTGCGGCTTTAGACCTGGCAAATCCACCATTGACCAGATATTTACCTTGAGACAAATCCTGGAAAAGACCCAAGAAATGCAGATCGACACCTTCCATCTTTTCGTCGATTATAAAGCAGCATTCGACAGCACTATACGTTAAAAGGTGTTCCAAGCCATCTCTGATTTTGGTATTCCTGCAAAGCTCATTCGGCTTTGTAGAATGACATTAACTGAGACGAGATCCTCAGTTAAAATAGGAAAGAACCTCTCCGAAGAGTTTATTACCAAAAGAGGTTTCAGACAAGGAGACGGCCTGTCGTGTGATCTATTCAACATCCTGGAAAAGATCATACGAGACGCGAAGGTCAAAAGAAATGGAACGATATACACGAACAGCCATATGTTACTGGCTTATGCCGACGACATTGACATCATGGGTCGATCGGTAAAGGAAGTAACTGACACCTTTGCAAAAGTGTTGGCTAACAGATGCTACTTTGGGCTGAGTAAGCGGTTTAGGTATAAAGCCACCTCTCGTCAAACAAAAGTAACACTTTACAAAACACTGATACTACCAGTGCTTATGTATGGTTCCGAAGCATGGGTACTTGTTCAAGCAGATAAGGCAGTGCTTGTTGTGTCCGAGAGAAAAATTCTTCGAAAGATCTACGGGCCAATCTGTGTTGACGGCGAATATCGGCGTCGTATGAACAACGAGCTGTATCAACTATACAATGACATCAATGTAGTTGAACGAATCGAGATACAACGATTGCGATGGCAAGTCAATGTTATAAGAATGAGTGATGATGAACCCGCTAAAAAGGCGTATAAATATGGGCCACATGAAGGTTCTCGCAAATCTGGAGGGCCAAAGCTTCGTTGGAGCGAACAAGTGAAACGAGATATCAGAAAGCTACATATCCCAGATTGGGAAAATACAGCAGCAAACAGAGAGGATTGGAGATTTTTTCTTAGTTCTTAGTTCTAAGTAAGTAAGTACTAAGGTGGACCATATCGGCCCACTCCTTCGAGTACCTCCCCCACAAAAGTTCAAAATTTTCGCCAAAATGGTGTGCACGATAACTCTGTGACAGATTTGGTCCATACTTTGCAGATCGTAATATTTCTGCGGGGCATAGTTTAGGTTCAAATATGGGCTATATCGGTCCACTACTTTGGGTAAAAAATGCCTATGTATGTGTAGTAGCTGGAGCGGACGAACGGATCATCAGCCGATTCAGTCCAAAATTTGACCATCGAAATATTTTGTCCAAACTTAGTTTATGTTCGAAGATGGGCAATATTGGTCCAGACATTCCGTTACCTCCCCCAGAATTAAAAAAAAATCTCTAAAATGGTACACGCTATATATATTTAAGGAAGCAACCGATTGGGTCCAAACTTTGAATCTCCTAATATTTTTTGTCCAAATTCGAAAATGGTCAACAGTTAAACATTTTTATTTAAGTGCATTTAAGGATCTTTTCGAAGATCCTTTGGAAAATTATACCGATCTTACTCCTTTTGGTTCTGCTTGAGCGATATTATGTTTTACTGGTTCAAAACCTATTAGTTATACGGTGACCAACTGAAATGACTCCCAAAATAAAATTCACTTCTAAAATCGAGTATGTCGATTCATTCCTTCATGTATGTACCTCCTTCGTATCACTTGCGAGCTTTAATCCAAGTATATATTTTTGTCCGACAATTCATAAGCCCAAAGGGGCCATGGTATCTGAAAAATCTCTAATAAATAATTATTGAGGAAAAAGGTTTTAATTGTGTAGCCGGTATTCGAATCTAGTATATCGTCCATAGATGAATGTTTAAACTCTCACAGGCTGAGGGTATATCTCCGTCGTCAAAGCCGACTGATACTTTTTCACTTGTTTCAGAGGCAAGTCTATACTTCCTGAGAAAGTGGACAAAAAGCTGTAAAAACCCACTAAAAACCATGTATAGTGGATGCACCTCACGATAACTATCCAACGGATGAACCAATTCGATCCAAAATTTGGTGGTCGTAATATTTTGGGCAAACTTACATCAAGCTCTAAGATGGCCCATTTTAGTCCACTCCTTTGGGTCCTTCGGTCCAAATTATGCACTTCGAAATATTATGCCCAAACTTAGTTTAAGTTCCAAGATGGGTCATAATTCTCGAAGACAGTAACCGATTTGGTCCATACTTTGCACATCGAGACATAGAGACAACTCCTGCGGGTACCTCCCACATAAAATTTCGGAAAAGTGCAGTTTAAGACCTTCTCTCGAATCGTTTTGATTTTGCTTGCAAAAAGTTGCACTCAAGGCCCCTACTACGATGGTACAAGTTTTTTGTGTGGCAAGTCCATACTTCTTGAGAAAATGACCCGAAAGCTGTAAAAAAAACAATCGCCCAAGCCAGCAATTGTAGTGGCTGGTGCGCCCGACAACTCTCAGACCGAATACTGCGTTTTTCCACATTTTGAATATCGTAATATTTCTTCAAATATCAGATAAAATTCGAAGGTGGTGCTTTTAGGTCCTCTTATTTCGCTGCCTCACCCACAAAAGTTTGAAAATATTCCCTAAAATGATACGCGTCATATCTGATAAAAGGAGCAACCGATTTGGTCCAAACTTTGATCTCGTAATATTGTGTCCAAACTTAGTTTATGTTCAAAAATGGACCTCACTGCTTAGACCGCACAAATGTTCAAAATTTTTCTTTAAGTGCGGCGGTTAAGGGTCTGTTCGAGGATCCTTTGGAAATTTTTACCAAAGGCAGTCCTAGTGTCCCTGTTTACAGCTATAATATGGTTCTCGTGAGAAAGTCAATATTTCCTGATATAATGGTCCAAAGGTGTAAATTATATGGGGACCAACTGAAATAACTGGTAGGGGTTATATCTATCGAAAGGAATATCTCCCAAAGAATGAACCACTTTCAAAATGGACTATATCGGTTCATTCCTATAGCTACCTCCACCGCAAAACTTTTGACCTTTAATCCAAATTCATATTCTTATACCCTCAGCACATGGGCGTAGCCAGGAATAGCTAGGGAGGGGCAGCTGCCCCCACCCCCCTAGATCCTACAAAACACTTAATTTATATGAAAAAAATTATAAATATTACGAAAAAAGCATTTGCCCCCCCCCCCCCCTAAAACGACCATAAAGCATTCCTGGCTACGCCCATGCCTACACTTTCATACGGACAAAATGTGCCTTATCGAAATAATGGTTTTAGACCCAAAGTATGTTTGGACGAAATTCGTTTCAGACAATTTGGAGTTGATTTAGCACGGTAATTCTCGAACGGATCAACCGATTCGGCCCTAAATTTGGCTTTCGTAATATTTTGTCCAACCTTAGTTTAAGTTCGAAGATGGGTTATATCGGTCCACTCGTTCCATTACCTTCTCCACAAAAGTTCGAAAATGTTCGGAAAAGTTGTGCGCACGATAACTCTTGAAGGGATTTGGCCCATACTTTGCACATCTTAATCGGCTTAATCGGTCCAATTCTTTGGGTAATTCCCACAAAAAATTTGGAAACAGTTCCGTTTAGGACCTGCTCTCGAATCGCTTTGATTTTAGTTTTAACTACTTGTATTCCCTGCCCCCATACGACGGTACAATTTTCATCAGGGGCAGGTCCACACTTTCTGAGAAAATAGCCTGAAATGTGCAAAAACCCCATATGACACCGTGTGTAGTGGTCGGAGCGCAAGATAACTCTCGAACGGATCTGCCGATTCGGTCCAAAATTTGGCCTTAGTTTAAATTCTAAGATAAGCCATATCCTTCAGGTACCTCCCTCATAAAAATTTAAAAATGTTCGGAAAAGTTGTGCTCACGGTAGCTTGTAACGTGACCGTTACATTGCAAAACCGCCTCTCTTATATTACATCCAGTATCAATACAAAACTACCTTATTAGTGCATGCATAATCCCAACTTCATACATAATTACTACTCTATTCGAACATTATTCAAACTTCAGTGTATTTCCTGGTTAACTCACCTTACAAATAATTCTCATTCACTCCGTAAACCCAGATGGATAAGATGTTTAGTTTTCGTCGCTGAGTTTGTCGAGTGCTGGCGTTAAATGAAGTACAAGATAAGACGTGTGGCATTGTCCGCAGTCACTTGAACCGAACCTAGCAACAGCCGTCGGCCCTGCGATTCGTTCGCTCCTGTCGATCCGTTCGCTCCTTGCGATTTGTACGCTCCTGTCGATTCGTTCGCTCCTGCCGACTCGTTCGCTCCTATCGATTCGTTCGCTCCTGCCGAATCGTTCGCTCCTGTCGATTCGTTCACTCCTGTCGATTCGTTCGCTCCTGCCGATTCGTTCGCTCCTTGCGATTTGTTCGCTCCTGTCGATTCGTTCGCTCCTGCCGATTCGTTCGCTCCTGTCGATTCGTTCGCTCCTGCCGATTCGTTCGCTCCTGCCGATTCGTTCGCTCCTGCCGATTCGTTCGCTCCTGTCGATTCGTTCGCTCCTTGCGATCCGTTCGCTCTATTGCCTAACTATACCCGCCTCTTCTCTTTACAGAGTAGCAACCCGAAGACTACCGAGTCGAACTCAACACCCGAAGACTAACGAACCGAACTCAACACCCGAAGACTACCGAGCCGAACTCAACACCCGAAGACTACCGAGCCGAACTCAACACCCGAAGACTAACGAACCGAACTCAACACACGAAGACTACCGATCCGACAGCAATCCGAATAACGCCGAGCCGTGCGATACGCCAACAACGGGAACTACCGACCCATTGCCAATCCGAGTATTGCCGAGCGAGGGCTGACGATCAGAAGATTGCCGATTTCACTATTTCCGAGCCGAGTGTTATCGACCGACTGTCAACTACCAAGCCCATCTTCTATCCGCCGATTACCACCTACTTCATACCGACCAACTCGAAGCGATTCCACCCGAGGCTGTTCCCCAACTTTACCAACATATCAACTTATCTCCATATTACCTGAAACTTATGTTTACGAAATTATATAAATAAAACTTTGAAGCACAGTTCAATCGTCTCTCATCTTACTTAAGGTTTGTGGGTCCTTGAGTCGACCCTGGCAGCGGCTGAGCTAACCTCAGCCTTCGGTAAAACCACGCGTTATATACTCTTGAAGGGAGTGACCGATTTGGTACATACTTTACACATCCTAATATATCTACCAGATATAGATCAGGTTCGAATATGGAATATATTTGTCCACTCCTTCGGGTACTTCCCACACAAAGTTTCGGATAAGTTCACTTTAAGGCCTGCTCTCGAATCACTTTGATTTTTGTTGAAGCAGGGGCAAGTCCATACTTCTTGAGAAAACAGCCCGAAAGGAGAAAAAACCCCTATGGCACCATATGTATGTAGTGGCTAGAGAGCACGATAACTCTGGAACTGATCAACCGATTTGGTTCAAAATTTGGTCTTCGTCATATTTTTTCCAAACTTAGTTATAGGTCGAAAATGGGCAATACCGGTCCACAACTTTCAGTACTTTCCCCAATATTTAAAAAATGTCACTAAAATGTTATGCACGATATATCTTGAACGGGGCAACCAATTTGGTCCAAACTTTGAATTTACTAATATTTTCTCCAAATTTAGTTTAACTTCTAAAATGGCCCATAATGGTCCCCTCCGTAGGGTACCTGCCCCCAGAAAAGTTCAACATTTGTATTTAACTGCAGTTTAGGGTCTGTTCGAAGAAATGTTTGGAAATGTACACTAATGCTGTTCGTTGTTGTCCTGTTTACAGCGATATTATGATTTCCGTGGACAAGTCCATGCTTCCTGGCATACAAGTCCAAAAGTTATACGATGACCACTGAAATGACTAGTGGGCGCGATATCTATCGAAAAGATATGACTCCTAAAATAAGATCCACTTCCATAATGGACTATGTCGATCCATTGCTTTAGGTACCCCCTTCGCAACATTTTTGAACTTTAATCATAATCCATATTTTTGTCGGCAATTCAAATGTCCAAAAAGGCCCCACAATTCTGAAAAGACCCTAAATACATTCGATCTAACCGTTGATGAATGTTTCAATTCACATAGGCTGATGGTATATCTCTGACGGCAAAGCCAACTGATACTTTTTTACTTGTTTTGTTGGCAAGTTCATGTGCTCACAATTCTGAAAACTCCCTAAATACATAAGTTTTTTGCGAAAGAAGTGTTTTAATTAACACAGGCTGAGAGTATATCTCTGTTGGCAAAGCCCACTGATACTTTTTTACTTGATGTCTTCGATAGATGACTTGACCATCCTGACATTATCAACAGGTTGAGTATTTTTGTGAAATACTTGACTCCCGGGAGCCAACGTGGTGCAAATGTAAGCCAGTCCGCCTTGCACTGAGAAGGCGGTTCGATCCCTGACAAGAACATCAAAACTTCCGGCGGTGGCAAATCCGGTTTACCGCCCATAAAAAGTAGGTCCGCTATAATTTAAGCAATATAAAGTCTCCCTTGTCCCTTCTGTGATGCTATGGGAACATATGTTTGCTTGTATTTCTGGTGACATACACTTGACTGCTACCCCTATGCATTCCATGTACGAGTATGGTTACTTGAGTCTAGCTCAAGCGAGATATCTAGGTCAGTATATTACATCCTGGATGAATGCTAATCTTAAACATCCACTCTTGGTGTGATGGTGTTTAGCTTGGTTTGCTGCACTGCCGCAACCATACCTCAATAGTACTTCCGAGTCCATTGCGATTAAATTTCCCGAAAGCATGCAATTTCAGTTACTGAACAAGCAACAATCGATATTAACTGCTTAGATTGTGGCTGCTTTTGGGGGAATACTAATTTCGATGACTCGCTTGAAGAAATATTCTCTCAGCATATAGTTGCAGCCGTGGGATTTAGAATGTCTGCAAGTGGAACCAGTCTCCTGGAACCTTGTCTCTTCGTGGATATTATTGGGAACATATGTTTGGATGTACTTTAAAGTAACAGACCCTATTACCGCCCTACAGGAAGTGTTATGGAAGGGGAAAGGAGGTGGACCAGCGCGTTAACTTAGCACACTTGTGGAATATGGAATTTAGGACCAGTTATAAACAGAGTGCGACAAGGTTTATTCACAAGAGTACAAATTGATAATGCTGTGATTGGTGGAAGAATAGAATGATAAAATTGATTCGAGTCAATACTCTGGAAAATCCTTTTGTAGAGTTTTTCAGCTATCATTTAAGAGCTAGAATGGGAATTATTTCACATAACTAACTATGCAATAAGACTTTGTCTTAGATAGGAAAATATCTTTTTTAAATAATTAAAATTATTTTTACTTATAAAAAATTTAATTCATTACAGGTTTTTGTCTTCACTAACAATTGCTACTACGCATGTCCTTGGTACAGCTCTCTTGCAACATTTCTAATGCAATTACTCAAACATGTTTCCAATTACTAACGTTTCATACTCAACCTGTCCTTTGTAACTTTCTCCCTTTATTCCACTGAGAGACCCTTCCAACATTTCAAAAAGATTCAACAAAAACAGTAACACATTGTACAGCACACAATGCAGTAACTATTGCGGAAGGAAGCACTCGCTTCACAACAGAAGTAAAACAATGTCACTTTATTTATATTTAACGAAATTTATATTTATCTCGACGCTGGCTAAAAACATAAGGTGGCGCTCAAATTACTAATTCCAAAGAGAATATAAATAAAATATGAAGAACAAAAGATGACTTGGCATTGCGCTGAATACAGTTTGCCGTATAAAGTTTATTATCTTGAGGCTTAAGCCTACACAAAGGCAGACAAACAAACACCCATGTCTAAAATTGTTTGCATCAAACAACAGCATTGGGTCTGCCTGCATTAGTCCAAAAAGGTTGGCGGGTACATGATGTTAGCCTGCAATACGTACGTAGTAAATTCTTGGTAGGATTAAGGCAAAAATAAAAAAATGCTAAAAATTAAGTTAGGCGAGGTGTTTGTATAAAGGGTTAACGGTTTTCAATATAAATTTAATGCAGGCAAAATAAGTAACTTATATATTATTTATTAAATCTACAGGAAGAAACGAGAAAAATGTTTAGCATTATTATTATTCTCTCCATTACTAAAGAGTTCATATATAATAGCTAATTCATAATGACCTACATAACAACAAATGTATATGACCACTTATTATCTTCTAGAAGTCACAACTCTCCTTTTTGTAGTTGGGCTCACGCGTACGTTCTTGTGTACAACTAAAAAGAAAAAAATCTTTATGTTCGGAATGAAACATTTTATACCCTCCACCTAATGTGGAATAATTAGTTTCCTTTAATCTCCACAATTTTAAGTGGAGAGGGTTTTTGACCGCAATTTAGGCAGAAAATTTAGACAAAAGTTTCAAAATACCTGCAATTGGCCATTATCGTTATATGGGGGCTACTCCAAAAAGTTGGCGAAGTTTTTTTTTTTTTAAATAACAGTTAAATTATAGCCAATTTAGTCCGAAATGTATAAACTTCATAATACCCGAAATCAGGTGGTATCGTAGTATGGAGACCTGAAGCTTCACTGAAGACCTGAGGAGGCACCTTGTTGCAGTTCTAAGGACGGCGTTCTGACAGGTTTGATATATCAAACTCCACCATTACGATTCTATCGCACCACTTGCTCTGGTTGAGTCCCCGACTAATGTGTGTGGAGAAGACGTGCAGCAACGATGATCGGAAACTGGATAGCTATTTCTGACGCAGGGGAGGACTAAATCATTAAGGCTTCTGTAGCGGGACTACCCTGTCCACTTACCACACTTCGGAAATATTGTGGGTAGCTAGGGACAGGTTCGTAACTTTAGTGAAATACTAGACATTATTCACTGTAAATTATGATGGTTCCTCCTCGCCTGGAAGATACCTAATGCGAAGTAGGACAATTCTCTTCGCTCTGTCACTCCCGGGTTGCTCGACAAACTGTCGAATAAAACAATTTGTGCACCTCATCGTATCAGTCAGCGTAACGAAGTATCTAAGGTCCTATCTTCCTTATTTCCAGGATTCGAGAGTGATTTCACCGTTGCCCACAATTCCCTTTTTCCGATTACAATGTTGTAACTCTTCAGATGTTTTAACCACTACTTCCGCTCATGATCACCGAACAACCTGAACCGACCAACTTCCAGCGACAGCTCCCTGACTCTGTGATCACTGGGGTTGGCACGATGAAGCCCATAACGCTCTTTTGCTAATTCCCTCGCCACGCTGGGAAGTTTGGTCTGACTTCGCGTATTCAACCCAAAGGTATATTTATTCCGCTATCCGAACATCAGAAAGGTTGTACAAATCTCTGAAGCCGTGATTAGTGAACTCTCGGAAACTCTGCCAATTAGCTTTCCCATGATTGATGAAAGTACGGTGTTCACAGGTGATGAAATCGGGCGGTCTGCTGATAGTAACAATTATGGGAAGATGGTCTGATCTAAGAGGAATGGCATGTTGCCAGGTGACACGATGGTTATCTCTGGCGACCTGTGACACTATCCGCTAATCCTGGTACGTTCGTCCTCATTGACCGCGCAAAACGTAGAGCTATCAATGTTCAGACCGCACTATAGTCCTCTGGTTATTTCCGAGGACCCAATGCCACAACTCATGATTAGCATTAAAGTCCCCCAAGACCAGATGGTAATGACCTTCCAAAAGCGGCCTAATGTTGGGTCTATAACTTATTTATCGGCGGGATGAATACGTTAATACGGGAGCCACCGTGGTGCAGTGGTAAGTACGTCAGACTTTCATTAGAAGGTCTGCGTTTCAATTCCAGACCAGAACATCAAAAGTTTCGGCGGTGACAAATCCCCTCAGCGTAATGTTGCTTTACATTGAGGCTGAATATTTCAGCCATGAAAAACTTCAGTCGTAAGACACACCATTCAGACTCGGCTATAAAATTAGGTTCCATATCATGAAGCCAATTTGATTTGGGGGAGTACAGCTATCATTGTGCTTAGTCAGCACTATACCCCTTTGGTCGTTTCCAGGGACTGATTGCCACAACTCATTATGTCCCCCAAGACCAGAGGGTTATGACCTTCTAAAAGCGGGCTAATGTTGGCCCTTTAACTGGGAGTACAGGTATTTATGGGCGGGATGTATACGTTCAGCAACTCTACCTCGGCAGTTCCACATTTGACTGCTAAACCTACATATTCCATGTACGGATCATTAGAGCCCGGTTCAAGCGATATAGGTATGCATTGAACAGACTGGTGTAATTTGAAAGCTAATTTCCCAAGTCCAATTCTGGTACCATCCTTCCTTACATGTTGTTGAGCTTGGTTTTCTGCACCGCCAGGACCATTATCTTCCTACTCATGAAATAGACTACTTTCCCGATCTTGCCTCGGAGTCCATTGCAATTGAATTACAAACAGAATGCAGGGATTGGAACATCAACGGCGGCTGGTGTTATGTGCTGCGTATGCGGCTGCTGTTGGAGGGACTTCGGAGGATTCGCATTTTCTGATGACGACGACACGACACGCAGCATGCAGCAACATAATCCCTGTTGTGGAACACCCCCGAGATTGAGTATTTCGGATGCGGATGTAACAAACTGAGCACATATAAATTGGTCTTGGGGTTTCCCCGTCCCGGCATGGATCAAGATAATCTAAGAAACGATACGGAAACAAATTTGGACAGTTTGGAGTTGATTTAGCCTTGTCCGTCCGTCTGGCTGGAGCGCTCGATTACTCGCGAACGGATCAACCGATTCGGTCCAAAATTTGGCTTTCGTAATATTTTGTCCAAACTTAGTTAAGTTTGAAGATGGGTTATATCGGCCCATTCCTTCCGTTACCTCCCCCACAAAAGTTCGAAAATGTTCGGAAAATTTGTGCGCACGATAACTCTTGAAGTAACCGATTTGGTCCATACTTTGCACATCGTGAAAGTTCTACCAGAATTAGATGAGGTTCTTATTTGGACTCAATTGGTCCACTCCTTCGGGTACCTCCCACACAAAATTTCGGAAAGCTTCAGTTTAGGACCAGTTCACGAATCGCTTTGATTTTTGTTTTAGAAACTTGTATTCACTGCCCCCCATATAATGGTATAAGTTTCATCAGGGGCAAGTCCATATTTCCCTGAACGTTACAAAAAAGCCCTATGACACCGTGTGTAGTGGTTGGAGCGCAAGATATCTCTCGAACGGATCTGTTGATTTGGTCCACAATTTGGTCTTCGTAATATTTTGTGCAAACTTAGTTTAAGTTCGAAGATAAGCCATATGGGTCAGGTACCTCCCCCACAAAAGTTCAAAAGTGTTCGGAAAAATTGTGCGCACGATAACTCTTGATGGGAGTGACCGATTTGGTCCATACTTTACACATCCTAAAATATCTACCAGGCATAGATCAGGTTCAAATATGGACTATATTTGTCCACTCCTTCGGGTACCTCCCACACAAAATTTTGGATAAATTCGTTTTAAGACCTGCTCTCGAATCACTTTGATTTTTGTTGAAACAACTTGCATTCGCTGCCTCAATTACGGCAGTAAAAGTTTTTTCAAGGGCAATACCTTACTTCTTGAGAAAACATGGCGAAATTTATAAAAACCCCATATGTCACCATATGTAGTGGCTGGAGGACTCGAACCGAATACTGCGCTCGTTCACACTTTGGACATTGTAATATTTCTTCGATTATTAGACGAAATTCGAAGATGGTGCTTATAGGTGCACCCCTTCCGGTACCTCCCCCACAAAAGTTCGAAAATTTTCGCTAAAATGGTACAAGCGATTTCTCATACACCGATTTTGCCCAACTTTGGATCTCTAAATATTGTCTAAACTTAGTTTACGTTTAAATTTGGGCCATATCTGTCCAATCCTTGTGTTACCACCCACACTAATGTTTAACATTTTTGTTTGGTTCGAGGATCCTTTGGACATTTTTACCGAAGGTTTTCCTAGTGGCCCTGTTCACAGCGATATTATGTTTTTCGCAGGCTACCCTGCAAAATTTGAAGGAAGTGGTTCCATGCGATGACGTGATTTCATGGCATGTTTTGCATTGGTTCAAACGAAGTCGTGAAAGATCCGATCTTTTCAAATTGTTGAGCCTTAGTCCTATCCATATTTTTGTCGGTGCATGCGCCCAAAATTTTGAAAACCCCCTAAATACATGTTTTTTTTTCTTTTGGAAAAAAAGGAATTCCACTCCACACAGGCTGATGGTATATCTCTGTCGTAAAAACAGACTGATACTTTTTTACTTGTTTTCTCTTACACACACCAAGTTCTAGGTTATCTGCTTTCGCTAGTACCCATGCTTCGAGTGTAAGTTTTGTTTGACGAGAGGTGGTTTGCTTTTACACCCTTTACCTAGATCTGTTTTTCATGGGACTTCTCTAGGGTTTGCGTAGTGTGAAGATTTGGTCTACCCTAGATTTCCCAGGTTTAAAAGCTCATTAATATGACCCGATAATTCCATTGACCTTAAGTTTTAGGCGTTCACACAATAGGACCGACAGTACTTTGAATGTGACGGGTAGGTGACTTATGCCTCTGTAGTTGACACAAACTGTCTTGTTCTCCTTTCTTGTGGACGGAACATAGCTCATTGAGGTTCCAATCATTGGTCATGCATTGCTCCAGCAAAATTTTGCTAATAAACTGATGTATGCTCCTTGTCAGCCTGTCGCCACCGGTCTCGAACAGTTCGGCGCTTATCAGCTGCTGCCGCCTTATTGTTCTTCAGCAGATTAATTGCAGCCTCGACCTCACTTTGGCTAGGTGGCAAATATTCAATGCCGTCGTTTGGGATTTGTTCTGGGGCATCCTCATCGCCGCCAATATTCAATACCAAAGACTTGGCACGGTGCGCCTTAACTAATTTTAAATGGAAGGTGCTTACACCTGGGAAGTTTTTGCAGATTCTGAAACTACAATGCTCATAGATGAGAAATATCAAGTAACAAAAAAAATCGCCGGAGGGATTATCAAATAAATCGCGATTTAAGTTCACATTTTTAGGAGTAGCTGTGAAATTTCGCCACAAGATTGCCCTTTATGATACTTTCGTAAGTTTCACCGTTTTTGAGTTATAGAAGTTCAAATTGAGACAATGCACTGACTGTATCGCCTCCTTATAAAACAATGTCATTACTGCAATTTCCCAAATAAAACTTTTATATCTTGAAAATGGTACAACCTAGGAAAAACTAAATCATCCAGTCTTGTAGAAAACTTTCACAGCTTCAACATTTTCTTTAGTTCCTTTTTGATATGACTTGCGGTTTCCAAGCAAAATCTTGAAGACTTAAGATAAAAACCTAATAATTTTAACTGAACCTCTAAATCTCAAAAATGGTAAAACCTACGAACAAACCTAAAGATCAGTCTTGTAGAGAATTTTTACAGCTACCACATTTTGAAAACCTAAAAAAAAACCCAAAAATGGTGAATTTTGATCGCGATTTATTTAAAAATCCCTGACGTATTTTATTTTTGAGATATCGCGAAGAATCCGCGAAAATTTGCAAAAAATATATTTTGAAGAAAGTTAATTGTTTCCTCACATTTCGTTGAAGGCTTTTGTTGCCGACATGCTTATTTCCACCTTTTTTAAATTTTTTAGGTCGAAAAATCCGCTAAAATTTGCAAAAATATATTTTGAAGAAAGTTAATTGTTTCCTCACATTTCATTGCAGGCTTTTGTTGCCGACTTGATTATTTCCACCTTTTTCAATTTTTTAGCGCGAAAAATTCGCAAAATTTTGCAAAAATATATTTTGAAGAAAGTTAATTGTTTCCTCACATTTTGTTGGAGGTTTTTGTTGTCGACTTGCTTATTTCCACCTTTTTTTCAAATTTTTAGCGAAAAGTGTATATGACGAAAAGTCAAAAAAATTTAACATTGATGAAGCCAAGATTTCCACTGTTATAATTCGCGTAATATTGCAGTGTACCATGAAATATGGCCATAGTTGCATCAAGTGAAGTGTTTTTAATCAACGCTCAAAAATGTGGCTAAAAAGTTAATTTTCGCGGAAGCTATGACCGCGTAAATTAATAAAAACACGTAAATTGTAAAAACACGTTGAAGCAAACGAGTTTTTTTACGTTGTTATTCGATTGACGGTTAAACCGTTTAAATAACGGATATCTGTCCAACGTAAAAGTAGAAGAGTAAAAATGAAGATTACACTACTAATGTAAAACATCCCAAAATTACCTCTGCATCCCCCTTAAGCATAATTTGATATGTATATTGACCATGTAGCCCAGACAACATCAGAGTAATCCACTGCCAAAGGCCAAAATTTAGTGCGATATTTTTTCGAAAAACCCTATTTTTGGGGTACAGTATTTACAATATCCGTTTGATTGTGCTGGGACCCCAAGATATTTTAGTTTTTAGACGGTCCGGATCATATAAATCATAAATCGTGAAAATCCATCCACTAGAACGGCGAAAACAGCAACTGCAAAAACCGAAAAATGTGCGTAAAATGTTTTTGGAAATATCGCGGATTTAGTCGCGTTTTCTGTGGATCGTTTCCTTTTCAATGAAGAAACTGACACATCACTCGCGTTTTTGCGAAAACAGCGGTTTAAAAAATGTAGTGGCATGGGAGCTGTATCCGATTTATCCCAAAAATAGTGCTTGATGCTATATCCACGGCTCTTGATGGATTTTATCGAAATAGGTTTAGATCGATGAATTTTTTCTTGGATGATAGTGACATCGGATGCGCATAAAAAGTCTATGCACTTTGTGCAAATTATAAGCGTTATAGCGTTTTTTTGCACACTACGCAGAGGGCAATGCTACATCTTAGCGGCCAATGTAAATTCTGGCAAATGTTTACAAATTAAAAGAGAAGAATTCGGTGTATTGGTAAACCAAATGCGCATCAAGCTATTTTGAGGATTTCGCGATTCACACGCATTTCAAAATGAACAACACCCGATAGAGTTTTATTTCAAGATTATACCCCATTTAAAGGAACCCAAAATCTATTTGAACTTGATCTTCCGTATTGAGAAATCAGGCAAAACCTATTTTCAAGGAAGGTTAAATAACTAGAACATTTAAAAAATGTGCAAAGGCCATTAAAACGACGCACTGTGGGTGAAATCCAAATCTAGCGGGGAAAAATTAATAACTTTTAAACTAGTTAAGATAGACTATTGAAATTTTGATCATATGTTTTTTATGACCGTAGGCCCCATGTTATGGAATATGGTCTATATTGGCGCACATTTTGGTGTAGATCCCATATAGCGGTACCGCCCGATTTTCGGCGTTTTGAATAACTTTGCTAAATTTTCTGGCCGAATCAACTGTATTTTGACATTTCGGATTCCCTGAGGTCAAAAAACTTCTCCACAAAAATTGGGGATATAGATCCACGTTTTGGTTTAGCCTCCATATATAGGTATTGTCCGATTTTACTTATTTTAAAGTTTTTAACAAATTTTTCTGACCGACTTAGCTGTATTTTGGCATTTAGGGCAACCAATGGCCAAAACAACTTCTCCCAAAAAAAGTGGAGGCATAGCTTCACGTTTTGGTATAGGTTCTATGTAATGATATCCAAACTAAACGACTTTTTTACTTCAAAATAAAATGGCGATAAAATGAAGAGTTGCAAATAGTAGCAGTCGGAATTTTCGGAGTAATTACCTCGGAGTATGTATTTTAAGAAAAACAATATACGGAAGTGATCCCCGGTTATCCCCGGTTAGTTGTACTTTATATAAGATACTTAAAGTCGAAAAGTTTGGTCTTAATAATTAAAGATTATTTTTTTGAATATTTACAACAGTAAATAATTAAGCAATCACTTTCTTTTTAAAGCAGCACATCCAAACTGTTGGAAAAAATTCAATTATGCACTCTTTACTTTAATTTTTCCCACAATTTTTGACGATCAAACCAAATACCAAAAAAGTCGATTTAGCAATCACGAATAAAAACTCCCAATGTATGTACCGCTATAACAGCCAACTACAATAAAATACAAATTTGTTTATTGTTTTCGGGTGCCGCAAGATGTTTAGAACAGGACGCCATTAATTATTTCCATATAACATAAGGTCAGTTTTCGGACTTTTGCTCCGCTAGATTTGAATTTCGCCCACAGTGCGACGGGCCAACAATGTGGTGTATCTATAATCTATCTAAATGTATATAAAGTTCTTTATGAATGACATGATGTTCCAAATTAAACTTCCGAGTCGCTTAGTAAGTGGGACAGCAAAAACGCCATGAACATAAGAACGTTGACCTACGCCGATAATTCTCTGCAGAAATGTTTTATAACCCCAAGGGAGACTAAGTACCAATTATAGCCATTTCGTTTGAATAATGTGGCTATAAACCGAAGACCAAGAGTTATGAAGACTATTTACAAAACCTGGACCTACAGCGAATGTTCTATGTTGTATACGCTCACTGAAGACTAAATAACAAATTGTAGGCATTTCGGAAGAATAATGAGAGTAAAATATCCAAAAAATCGAAACTCGGGAGGTACTGTTCTAGGGTAGCTCTATCATTTCGGTAGGATAATAACCTTGAAAATACCGAAAATCAGGCGGTCAGTTCTATGGGGGCTATATCAAAATGTAGACTGATACAACCAATTTTCAATACCAAACATTCTACTTTTTAGAAACTTCTGTATGTTACATATCGCGAGCTGTGTCTTGATTTCAACAGACAGACGGACATAGTTATATCGACTTATATATGTTGATCACGAATATATGCTTTATAGGTTCTCCGAAGAATATTCCGATGTGTTACAAACAGAATCATAAAGTTGATTATATCTTTGATCCTTAAAGTAATTTTCTATTTTACATCTGGAGGTACCATTGCATGAGTGTTATACAAATCTTCGATTTATCATCAATTCGGTTCGAAAATCTAGAGGTATCAGTATTAAAAGATAAATTGTAGATAGATTACTAAGGCCTACACGGAAATCAAAAACGACGGGCCAGCAACGCGGAACCGGGTCAGCTAGTTGTTTTATAAGGAGGCGATACAGTCAGTGCATTGTCTCAATTTGAACTTCTATATCTCAAAAACGGTAAAACCTACGAAAACGTCATAAAGGGCAATCTTGTGGCGAAATTTCACAGCTACAACATTTTCGTTAGGCCCATTTACATAGGAATCGCTGCTTCCAAACAAAATCGTGAAAACCAAAAGAACCACTAAAAATGTGAACTTAAATCGCGATTTATTTGAAAATCCCTCCGGCGATTTTTTTGTTTCTTGATATTTCTCATCTATAAGCGTTGTAGTTTCAGAATCTGCAAAAACTTCCCAGGTGTAAGCACCTTCCATTTAAATTTGGTTAAGGCACACCGTGTTGATGAAATGCTCCTGCCTCTAGTTCGATTCTCTAACTCATTTTTGGAGTTACCGACAAAAATCGGTAAAATTAAATTGCTTATAATTTCGGTAATTAACGATATTATTCGATCAGTTAGCGACCAATAAAAAGTAGTCGTAAAGTTCTACTGATAGAAATAGTGATTCGTTCATTCATAATTTTGCGTTTTAATTTTACCGATTTTTGTCGGTAACTAAAAATGGGTTACAGAATTCCACTACTGATCCTCAGTACGGTATCTTTATCAGTTGCTAGGTTCCCTGTCATCACCTCTCGGTTTGCTGTTTTATAATGTTGTAATATTTTCGGCATTCATTTGACCCCTAAACATCTCGAGTCCTCACGCTCATGGATATTTAGTTGATTGTTTTCGGTACCCATGTATAGATTTTGCGGCAGCTTGAAGAGAGTGGGATATTCTTTGGCCACTCTTTCATATTATTGGGACAGGGAGTGCCGTCTTCCCGCATGTGAGTCAGTTGTTCGGAGTAGGCTGCTGTGCTATTGCAGCTTCTCGACATTCAGCTTCCGTGTTGTATTAGATCGCACTTGGCTGCTACAAGGAAATGGTCAGAATCGATGTCAGCTCCTCTAATCGATCGGACATCTAATCTTTCACAACACGATCTTGTTTTTCAATCTGCCGACATCCCAGTGGTTTTGTATAGGTCAAGGTGTCGCAACCGAGTTCTGCTCACTACCATCTTTTTGGCGCTGCGAAATCGATCAGCCTCATTCCGTTGTCACAACTTTAGCAGTAAAATCTGCCAGAACAATCTTAATGTCATGGCCAGGGCAGCGGTCATTTGCTCTTTCTAGGCGCTCCTGGAATATATCTTTAGTCTATTTAATTTTCCCATCGGGATTGATGGTAGTCTTCGGGCATCATTTGAGCCGACCTATTATAGGGCTGTTTGTGTTATTGAAGGTGGCCTTGGCCATAGATTTTCTTCAGCAAGTGGTAGCCTTTAAACTAGTAGACTTTTTCTCCGTGGTTTTCCGACGTTGATGTGATCTGTGAGATCGTTGTCTTCATCGGCTGAAATGTTTGGAGACCTTCGGAAGATCGAACATATTTCACAGTATTATGGTGTGTGGATTGGTTCGCCTTTCAGGCAGAAATCAATGTTTTCTCCATGCATCCTATGAGGAGGTTTAGGAAATCATAGCTCACGTTTAGGGATCGCATTAGGTTAACGGTATATTATTTTGTCTTCTTGTCACCCTCACCCTCCTGAAAAAATCTGACAGCATCTCTTTGTTCTGAGCAGTTGGTTTCGTGTTTCCTGAATTTGTGTTCGATATCGCCGTCTCCTGAAAAAACTTTAGCCTGAGCGGGATCTCCGACTGAAGTTCGCGTCTAGATTCTTCCTGAATTTCGCTTTACTTAGAAAACTTACTCCAAATTTGCGGATAGCTCTCCATGAATTTGGGGTGATACATAACTGTATTTCTGTAGCGCTTTGTACCTTTGGCGTTTACACTTGTTTGTGTTAGGCAAATTGTATCCAACTAGAGTCCCGGTTTATATGCTTTCCAACATCCTTCACAGTGTTCAAATTCGGCTTCCTTTCCACGAGTTTACGAATCTGCAGAGAAGGTTTTCTGTGCGCCTCTGTCTTCCGTGGATTTGATGTCATTATATGTAATGGATATTGATGGAAAGCTATGGACTCTACATCCATGCCTCAATCGCATCCTGCCTGAAAGTTGTGTAGATAAAAGACCATCTTTAGATGGTGTTGTTAACAATAGCGCTTGTTTAGTACAAGCCTGTCGCATTGGTAGAAGAGCTCCTTACTCTACCTCTCTAAACTATGTTCAATAGTCTTTAAAGTCGAGTGTAGGTCCTTCCCACCCACATATTCGGTCCTATCAACTTACTATTATCATTGGATTTGGTACTTGATCCACAAGACATTACCGGGTCGCCATCTAAAATATCACTAACTTGTGATGCACTTGTCGCAGGCACTGCTTTAGGTGTCAGGGCGTCCTAGTCCTCTATTTTAAAAAGGCTTTTATTGATTCAAATTTTTCATTATTGATGTTGAACTTTAGGTCGAAGAAGGCGATTAAGCTACAGTTTAAATTATCCATCTAATGTAGCCAAATCGGTGGCAGCGGTCTTGACGATGTGGATAGACATATAATAGTACAGTCCGCTAGATCTGGATTCTGAAGCTCTAGCATCCTCATTATTAGTTCCTTAACCACAGTTAAAGATCGCCTTTGGGCATTATATGAGCCGACTTAGCATTTTGAATCGTTGACGATGGGCTTTGGGGATGAATTTTTCTAAACACATTCTTTACGCGAATGACAAACAAACCTCGTATATCCGGCACCAAACAATGTGGTGTAGGTGCATTTGTTAACTAATCCTGTTGACCTACTAAATGTAAGATAGCTTCCACCAACCAAATGCTCTTTAAACGTTTATTGGAGGATGTGTGTGTGCATGAGGGTACTTGTGTGCGGTGGGACACCCACACGCTGTTGTGTATTTTATCCTCAGTTTCAATTTGATTGTTTGAGTTAACGTTAATGCCATTTGTCTGCTGCTGTTGCTTCGCTGCTGCTGCTACTCTACCCTCCTTATCGTTAAGAGGAAAAATGTCTGAAAATTCCCAAAAGTGAATCCTTGTCATCGTTTCATTTTGATTGCCTTTTACAACATGTTTTAGTCATTTTATGTTGTCATCGACCACGTTGTTGTTGTTCCTGGTATTTTTGTTATGTGATTTCGCATAACCCACACACATATTATGTCTCCATGTAAACAAACAGACCGTAGATGATATAATTCCCATGAAATCAAACAAAATAAATGTCTCTCAAATCGTCCATTGAGAAGGTTTTTCTTTTTAAAAAAAAAAAATGAAAAAAGGAATGCAATTTGTGTGATTGGAATGTAAAAATCATACTGAGAAAGAAATTAAAAAAAAAGGTTATTAGGATATCTATTGGTTGCTGCGGTGATAAGATATGCGGTGGAACGTCCTTTATGACATTTGCAAAAGGCTTAAACGTTTGATTGCATTTCATGGCAAATACATTAGGATATTAGAATGAAGGGCTTCCTGATGACAAACAAAGACGTTTAATATATTTGACAATAGAATTTAGAGTATACAAGGATGTTTTGCTTAACCTCCATTTTTTCATGGATGTTATTTTTTACTATGGTATGTTATTAACCCAACACCTAAGGTTCTCTCTAAGACCACAAGGTTTTTTTATAGAAGACCACAAGGTCTTCTTATAGATGACCACAAAGTCTTCTTATAGAAGACCACAAAGTCTTCTTAAAGAAGAACACAACATTTTCTCATAAAATACCACAAGGTCTTCTTATAGAACATCACAAGGTCTTCTTATAGAAGACCACAACGACTTCTTCTAGAAGACCACAAAGACTTCTTCTAGAAGACCACCAGGACTTCATCTAGAAGACCACAAGGACTACTTCTAGAAGACCACAAGGTCTTCTTAGAAAAGACCACTTAGTCTTCTTCTAGAAGACCACAAGGACTTCTTCTTCCAAAAGGTCTGCTTAGAGAAGACCACATAGTATTCTTCTAGAAGAACACAAGGACTTCTAGAAGACCACACGGCCTTCTTTTAGAAGATCACAAGGTCTTTTTCTAGAAGACAACAAGGACTTCTGCTAGAAGACCTAAGTGGTCTTTTTAGAGAAGGCCACAAGGTCTTCTTATAGAAGACCACAAGGTCTTCTTATAGAAGACCACAAGGTCTTCTTATAGAAGACCACAAGGTCTTCTTATAGAAGACTACAAGGTCTTCTTATAGAAGACCACAAGGTCTTCTTATAGAACATCACAAGTTCTTCTTATAGAAGACCACAAGTTCTTTCTATAGAATACCACACGGTCTTCCGATAGAAAACCATAAGGTCTTCCTATAGAAGACCACAAGGTCTTCCTATAGAAGACCACAAGGTCTTCTTATGGAAGACCACAAGGTCTTCTTATAGAAGACCCCAAGGTCTTCTTATAGAAGACCACAAGGTCTTCTTATAGAAGACCACAAGGTCTTCTTATAGAAGACCACAAGGTCTTCTTATAGAAGACCACAAGGTCTTCTTATAGAAGACCACAAGGTCTTCTTATAGAAGACCACAAGGTCTTCTTCTAGAAGACCACAAGGTCTTCTTATAGAAGACCACAAGGTCTTCTTATAGAAGACCACAAGGTCTTCTTATAGAAGACCACAAGGTCTTCGTATAGAAGACCACAAGGTCTTCTTATAGAAGACCACAAGGTCTTCGTATAGAAGACCACAAGGTCTTCTTATAGAAGACCACAACGTCTTCTTATAGAAGACCACAACGTCTTCTTATAGAATACCACAAGGTCTTCTTATAGAAGACCATAATTTCTTCTTATAGAAGAACAAAAGGTCCTCTTATAGAAGACCACAAGGTCTTCGTATAGAAGGCCACAAGCTCTTCGTATAGAAGACCACAAGGTCTTCGTATAGAAGACCACAAGCTCTTCGTATAGAAGACCACAAGGTCTTCGTATAGAAGACCACAAAGTCTTCGTATAGAAGACCACAAGGTCTTCGTATAAAAGACCACAAGGTCTTCGTATAGAAGACCACAAGCTCTTCATATAGAAGACCACTAGGTATTCGTATAGAAGACCACAAGGTCTTCGTATAGAAGACAACAAGGTCTTCGTGTAGAAGACCACTAGGTTTTCGTATAGAAGACCACAAGGTCTTCTTATAGAAGACCACAAGGTCTTCTTACAGAAGACCACAAGGTCTTCTTACAGAAGACCACAAGGTCTTCTTATAGAAGACCACAAGGTCTTCTTATAGAAGACCACAAGGTCTTCTTATAGAAGACCACAAGGTCTTCTTATAGAAGACCACAAGGTCTTCTTAGAGAAGACCACAAGGTCTTCTTATAGAAGACCACAAGGTCTTCTTATAGAAGACCACAAGGTCTTCTTATAGAAGACCACAGGGTATTCTTATAGAAGACCACAAGGTCTTCTTATAGAAGACCACAAGGTCTTCTTATAGAAGACCACAAGGTCTTCTTATAGAAGACCACAAGGTCTTCTTGTAGAAGACCACAAGGTCTTCTTATAGAAGACCACAAGGTCTTCTTATGGAAGACCATAAGCTCTTCTTATAGAAGACCACAAGGCCTTCTTATAAAAGACCACAAGGTCTTCCTACAGAAGACTACAAGGTGGTCTTATGGAAGACCACAAGGTCTTCTTATAGAAGACCAAAAAGTCTTCTTATATGAAGACCTCAAGGTCTTCTTATAGAAGACCACAAGGTCTTCTTATAGAAGACCACAAATTCTTCTTATAGAAGACCACAAGGTCTTCTTATAGAAGACCACAAAGTCTTCTTATAGAAGACCACAAAGTCTTCTTATAGAAGACCACAAGGTCCTCTTATAGAAGACCACAAGGTCCTTCTTATAGCACAGCACAAGGTATTCTTATGGAAGACCACAAGTTCTTCTTATAGAAGACCACAAGTTCTTCTTATAGAAGACCATAAGGTCTTCTAATAGAGGACCACAAGGCCTTTTTATAGAAGACCACAAAATCTTATAAAAATCACAAGGTCTTCTTATAGAAAACCATATGGTCTTCTTATAGAAGACCACAAGTTTTCTTTCTATAGAAGACAGCAAGCTCTACCTGAAGAAGACCACAAGGTCTTCTCTTTCCAATCCTTTTGTCAAATTATTATAAGTAATTCCCTGTAATCTTTGCCTTTGAAATGTTTTAAAGCAAAAAAAAATGTTTTTAACGAATTCCCTTTAGCAGCAAACCCTAATCAAATGCCGGATAAACAGCTTTCGCCTACCTTTCGCTAATGACGAGTAATTCTCTTTCAATTTAAAAAGCGTCTTCTGCGTCACCATTGTCGTCGTCTCCATGTCTGTTTACTTTCTGATAAAAAACACTAATCCTCTTATAATGACTATAATTTGTTAATGAACTCTTTTTGTTATGTAAATTTACACTCATTTCGAACAACAACAACAACAACAGTAGCATCAACAAAACAAAAACAACATTATAATTTATGTTTGCTTAAATGAACAGTTTATTCTTTAGCTGTTATATAGAGCTTGGAAGTAAGAAGAAAGAAAACTTTGCAAACATGAGATTGCTTCACGCAGCAAAACTTTGAACAATAACAAAGTTGTGCTAGCCAGCCAGCGACTCAGTCAGCCTGATAGAAAGACCGACAAAAGCAAAATATTTAGCTTAATTCTTTGTGCAACAATATAAACTGTTATACATTTTGTCACTTTATCCTTATGGGAGTAAACGGAAAAACTAGGACATGAAAAAGGACATTGAGTATTATCCCCAGTGGGGTCTTCATGTCCCCGGCCGTTGTTTTGTGTGCCTGCTTACAAAGTGTAAGAATGTTGTCCATGGCAACAACAACTACCACCGAGCTGTATTGTCACTATTAGTCGCAGTGGAAATCTTTCAAAACTTTGTAATTTACAGCAATTAAATTACTTACAGCTCAGCTTATATTCCTTAAAGGCCAACTAAGCGCAAAAAGGGAGTTTTTTATTCTTTGAATAACGAACGAATTCAAGTGAAAATTACATTTCTGACAGGGCTCTTTAGTAATGAAAAATTGTGATCTAAAAGAGAAAATTGAAATTAATTAACATAAACGTTTGGAAGACATATATATGACATGAGAAGCTTATGAACTATGCTAGCTTTAATAGAGGGACATGAAGTTAAAATAAGACCACTAAAAGAATTAACAGATACATGTTTGATGATCAACGGTCGGGCGGGATAAAGTTAAGACTATAAGAAGGCGGGAGAATCCGTTTGTTTTTGCTCTAAAAATTAAAAAAAAAGTCGATCGGCTTTGCCAACATATATGTATAGCAGGGTTATGAATTTTTTACAACCTCATATCCCTGTATCATAGCATGATGAGTTTTGCCATAAAATGACACGCACAAAATGATTTTAAAATTTGAATTTATCAAAATTATGGACATTTTTTGAAGTCACCGTAAGCAGATATACAATTGAAAATAAACTTTAGAGTAACATGAGATAATTAAACTGACATAACATTTATTTCTCACTAATTTTCTTCAATTCTGAGAATCGTAAAAATGTCGTAAACGCTTTTATTTAAAGATATAATTTAAAAAAAAATAATTTTTTTCAAACTGGTTTGTGCATGACCTTTTTCAATATTTGAATGAAATAAACATTATTATAGTTATTAGTAGGCTTATATTTATTCATTCGTGCAACAAAAAATAATTTTTGATTTTTTTTTTTCATTTCACAAATTTTTTCAAAAAATTATATTTTTAAAATCGATTTGTGCGTGAAATTTCTTTATATTTCAATGTAATAAACGATAGCGTAGTGATTATTAGGCAAAAGTTCATTCATCCCTGCTACAGGAAATCATGTTTGAGAAAAAATGTCCAAAAATCATATCCCTAATGTATAGCCATTTGATTAGTAGCAGAGAAAATTTTTAGTGAAGTGACGGGGACCGAAAATATAGGGTTTTGGTTATAAATTCTGAAATTTACACTTTATTGAACAACTTAAGGTGCGCTGCACTGTCTTAATCTACTTATATTAATTGTGATGTGATGAAGGACGACTGGTTTGTCCTGTAGGTGAGCTGCTTCGTTGCTATGTCGGTATCACCGTCAACAGTTCACTAGACCAACGACGCACATTGGTTCAGAATCGCTTTTTCCTGGTCAAAACTCAGTAACTTTTGGACGGATAAAGATATTTTCATATATATTTTTTTTTGTTCTACAGATAACACAATCTGCTTTCCGATGCTTATAAGCTATCAAATTCGGTTTAGTAGTTGCAGAGTAATTCAAGGTCAATGAAAAAGTTTTGAGTTTTTTGGATGCAAAATATGAGTATTTTTTGAGTTTTTCATATGTTCCAATCTATTAAAAACGCACAGACACCAATAAATAATAAAAACACAAAATTTTTTTCAGATTTTTTTTCGAAAAGCTTTGTTCAAAAAATTTAAAATTTGTTACTTTTTGGGTTTTTATAAAGCTAATATAAAATCTCATTTATGTCAAAAAATGTTAATTTGTCACGGTGAGTATTAACTAACTTTAAATGAAAGGTGCGGCTTAGAGGCAAAACCGTGGAAACCTTAAAAAACTCTAAAAATGTGAACTTTGACCGCAATTTTTTTGAAAATCCCTCTGGCGATTTTTTTCGTTTTTTTATTTTTCTCATCAATGACTATTTTAGTTTCAAACTCTCCAAAAACTTCCCAGGTGTAAGCACCGTTCATTTAAAGTTAGTTAAAGCGCACCGTGTTGTGTAAAAAAGCTATAATTCAGATGGGAAAACGGAGAGAAAAACACACACGTAATTTCAATAAATTTATGTGTTAAACAGACGGAATGAGTACAAACGTATATATGGGATAAAAGAGAGCACTCTCACACATCATTCTGCAAAAACGAAACTCGGTTTCATGCTGTTTCCTAAAAGTTCTAGTCCACTAAATTTGGAATTTCAATAAAATAGAAGTCAAACAGGATTTCCTGCAGAAAACCACAATGCCTTTTTAGAGAAGACCACAAGATCTTCTTAAAGGAGACCACAATGTCTGCACGTAGAAAAATTTATGTTAGAAATATGTTTGGATCCAAACAAATATATGTTTGGGACCGGTTGCAAACAAATATATGTTTGGATCCAAACATAATATGTTTGGGTCCAAACAAATATATGTTTGCAACATTTTGTAACATATCTCAATTTGATATGTTTGGGTAAAACATACTTTTTATGTTAGAACATTTTTTTCATGGGTGGAGAGAGGATGTTTGTCAACGAGAGTAATAACAGTGCTCTCGCGGCTGTGGAATGCTGCTTTATAATAAAGATTTGTGTGTGTTGTATAATAGAAGACGTAGAAGCGAAGAATGGGGCTTTGGTGGCATGTATGCGTCAAACTCGTGTGTTTCTTGTTTTGTTGTTGTTAACCAACGAAGAAGAAAAGAAGAAATGATATGAATTATATTTTTTTTCAATTAATTCTCTTTCGAGTTGAGCTGTTAGGCCTTTAGAGATACATTGAAAAATTAGGTGTCTACCGAAGTCCCACGCATCCAACCATTACACTATGTTTCACGGGTGGTAAATCCGATCTTCAGGTGTATTAGGATGTTGTTTTTGTGGCAGACGAAGGCAAAGCTTGGTAACTGGTATATATATCGAACTTCATTAGATAAATGTATATGCGAAATTATGTCAGTTAATTGAAACTCCAAACTTTTCCTATAGTCCTGCTTGGTAATCCCATTTTTCAATGTTCACAAATACTATGGTAAGTTTTATTCCTACATCATTAGTAATTGCTCTTCTATATCAGAAGATTTTTATTTTTTGATCATCAATTATTGTCTACTAAAGTTTTGACAAGTTGATGGTGGCTTAGAACGCTAAGACGCAGGCAACCTTGACACTCAGTTGTCGGAGACCCAGGTTCGAATCCCAGCCTGGCTCATGCTGAAATTATTTTTTTTATTTTTGCCTTATTAAGGCGAAGGCCATTTATAGTGATATTTAATTAATTCTCTTTCGAGTTGAGCTGTTAGGCCTTTAGAGATACATTGAAAAATTAGGTGTCTACCGAAGTCCCACGCATCCAACCATTACACTACGTTTCACGGGTGGTAAATCCGATCTTCAGGTGTATTAGGATGTTGTTTTTGTGGCAGACGAAGGCAAAGCTTGGTAACTGGTATATATATCGAACTTCATTAGATAAATGTATATGCGAAATTATGTCAGTTAATTGAAACTCCAAACTTTTCCTATTTTTTTTCTTTCTTCAGTGTTTTAGTTGCCTTTGTAGAGTCAAGACGGTAAAGTGAGTGAATAAATCAGTGTTTTGTGTGTTCTTAAAGAAATTGTGTTTTTAGTAAATTAAATGCCCAATACATTTTATAATTGAATCGGAAAGTTGAATGGAATTATTTTATTGGACAAGGAAGAAATCGCATTTAATATTGGTAATTACATACATACTTATGTATATTTGAAATATGGCATATCCATATTTATTTATTACATTACATAATCATTTGATTCTAGATGCCGATTCCCCGCTGATGATTTCAACTAAGAGGACAATTTGTTTTATTTCACAACTAAGGAGAAGCGTTCAACTACGTTTCTATATATTTTTCCTTTTTAAAAGTGTGACTACAAATTATTTCAATCAGTTTTTCTTTTATTAAAGTGTGTTATGTATTTCTTTGGAATTTTGTATGTACCTATGTGTTTGTTGTTCTTTTGCCTTTTAATAAAAAACCACAACATTTGTGTGTATACTATAGAGATAGCCAGTGAGCTCTTACTGAGAGCAAGTGAGCACACATTTTAAAGTGTTTTACATTGAATTTTACGCTCCCTTGCTCTCAGTAAGCGCCCACTGGTGCATGTGTTTGTTTTTTTTTTTGTGCCTTTTGGGTTTGTATTTTTTTGCACCCAAACATATAAAATGTTTGCACCCAAACATAAATCCATTTTATTGAACAAATCATCATGGTTTTTTAAGAAATTTTGACCTTTTTCATAAATATTTTGAAAATATTCCATCTTATCAGCATCCGAAGCACTCGATTGTATCCGTCGAGGTTGTCTGTGTCATATTCTATCTTATTGTGAAGAAATATGACATAATTGCGCGACTCCTATTGATATTCCGAGATGTTTCCAATATCTGTCAATTTAAACCCTTTAACGCTGTTATTTCGGTGTCCGCGGAATAATTTATAGGTTTTCTTTGGTGAAAAATGATTAGAAAGCCTTGCTTTATCGACTGAAAGAAAATTCGGCTTTAATATCTCAAAAATTCGCGAAAATAAAGTGACTGTTCTATCCTGATGACCAAAAATAAATGCCAATTTTTCATAGTACTATCGGAAAAATGATCAGAAAATCTTTTCGCGAAGAACTAGAAACATATTTTTTTCTGTGTTTGATATGGAACATTATCGACTTTACATCCCCACAAGATTGAAAACGCAGATTCATTCGTTTTGGGATAAATAAGCTAACATTAACAAAAATGTAGGTGTTCTATTCTACTGACGTGGAGTGTATGTGTTCGAATAATGCTTACTTACTTAGCTCGCCCATTACAGAACATTTGTTCCATAGGCCGAACTAAGAAAAGATCTCCAGTTCTCTCTATTTGTTGCTTCGCATTCTGGAATACCGCACTTTTTCATCTCCTCATCCACTTGTTTGCGCCATCTATTCCTTGGCCTGCCAATTCTGCGTGCACCGCCAAGCGGTCCGTATTTATACGCCTTTTTAGCGGGTTCATCTTCGCTCAATCTTATGATATGGCCTAACCAACGCAATCACTGCATCTCGATACGTTTAACTATATTGATGTCGTTGTATAGCAGATACAGCTCGTGGTCCATGCGACGTCGATCTCAATGGACGCATTGCGCGTCGACACCATTAACTTTGTCTTCTCACCTTTTACCGCCAGACCCACTTTAGTAGATTCTCCTTCGACCTTCATAAAGGTATCAGTTACTTCTTTTACTGATCGTCCCATGATGTCTATATCATCAGCATAAGCAAGTAATAGCCACATTGGTGTAGATGTGCCACTTCTTTTGACGTTTGCCTCTCGTATAACCTTTTCCAGAAGGATGTTGAAGAGATCACGCGAAAGGCTGTCTCCTTGTCTGAAACCTCTTTTGGTACTAAACTCTTCGGAGAGGTTCTTTCCTATTTTAATTGAGGACCTCGTGTCAGTTAAAGTCATTTTACAAAGCCGGATGAGCTTTGCGGGGATACCAAATTCAGACATGGCTTTGAACGGAGCGGGCTGTCGAAGGCTGCTTTATAATCGACAAAAAGGTGGTAGGAGTCGATCTGCATCTTTTGGCTCTTCTCCAGGATTTGCCGCAGGGTAAATATCTGGTCAATGGTGGACTTGCCAGGTCTAAAGACGCATTGGTATGGTCCAATTATTTCGTTGACCATGGGCTTTAGTCGTTCGCACAATATCCCTGACACTATCTTGTAGGCAATAGGGAGTAGACTTATGCCCTTATAGTTAGAGCATACAGTCTTATCTCCCTTCTTGTGGATTGGACACAGGATACTCAGGTTCCAATCGTCGGGTACTCGTTCTTCCTGCCAGATGGTGCTAACTAGCTGATGAACCTTTCAGCGTGTCGCCTCCGGATTTGAACAGCTCGGCTGGTAGACCATCGACTCTTGCTGCCTTATTACTCTTTAGCCGATTTATTGTTCTCTTTACCTCATCTTGGCTGGGCGGTATGCATTCAATACCATCTTCTGGGATTGGGTCTGTGGTATCTTCGTCGTCTTCGCTGCTATTGGATACCAACAATTTTGAAAAATGTTCTTTCCATATCCTGAGCACACTATCAGTATCAGTTACCAAATTACATTGCTTGTCTCTACAGGAGGATGTGCCTGTTCCACAGCCATCAGTTTGATGCATGACCCTTGGTAGAATTTTCGGACTTCATTCTGGTTCCTGTACATCTCGATTTTTTCACACTCCCATTTTTGCATCTCCCTCTTTTTCCTGCGGAAAAGACGTTTCTCCTCTCTCTCCTTTTCTACCAATATATCTCTCGTGCGCTACGGATTGTAAAGTAGGCATATATGCCGCATTTTTCTCTTCGGTAGCAGCACGACACTCCTGATCATACCATGGATTCCTTGGTGGAGGTCTATGGTATCCAAGTATGGATTTTGCGGCAGTTTGCATGGAGTGGGCAATACTTTTTCATTGCACTGATATGTTATCGGGACTCATCCCGAGTGCTTTGATTAAGCAATTGGGCTAGTTGAGTGGAATATGCTGTGGCTATCTGTGACTGCAGCTTACCGATGTCTAACTTTCGTGTTGTGTCTGTTCGTACTTTGTTTGCTACGTTTAACCGGGTGCGTACCTTTGCTACAACATGATAGTGGTCCGAGTCTATGTTTGCTCCTCGGAACGAACGCACATCCAACACGCTCGAAGAATGTCTTCCATCTATCACAACGTGATCAATTTGATTTCTTGTTTTCTGATCTGGAGACAGCCGGGTGCTCTTATGGATGTCGAGATGTTGAAATCTGGTGCTGCTAACTACCATGTTTTTTGCCGTTGCGAAGTCTATCAGCCTCATACCATTGTCAGATGTTTCACTGTGGAGACTGAATTTTCCGACGGTTGGCATTAAAATCGCCTAGAATAATTTTATTGTCATGGGCAGGGCAATGGTCATAAGTTTCTTCTAAGCGCTCGCAAAATATATCTTTGGTCTGTTCTTCCTTGTCTTCAGTGCGAGCATGAGCGCAAATAAAGCTGATGTTGAAGAATTTTGCTTTTATTCAAATTGTAGCGAGTATCATTCACTGGTGTGAAGCTGGAGACCAGGTGTTTTAACCTCCGACCAACTACAAATCCGCAACCAAACTCATGCTTTACGTCATGGCAGCTATAATACAGGACGTCACTTTTAGGTGTTCTTGTGACGCCTTTCCCAATCCATCGTATTTTCTGTATGGCAGTAATATCGGCCTTGTACTTTTCAAGTACGTCTGCCAATGCGAAGACTGCACCTTCTCTATAAAGAGTGCGAACATTCCAGGTGCAGATTCGCAGATCATGATCCTTAAAACGTTTGCGGGGTTCGTCAACTTTAGACGGGTTTGTTTTTCTTTTCTTTCGTTTTTTCATAGTAGGTTGTTTTTTCTAGGGGAGGGGTACTAACCCGGCGCCCAAACCCAAGTTTTTAACGTTCTTATGGGTGAACGCGCGGCATATGTTAGCTCACAACCTTTAACGGGTGTTAAAGGCAGTTCCCCAGGTGACACCACGGGGAGGTCAGTGTCCACTTGAGATGAAAGAAGGACCAAGAAAAATCCTGGGCTTTGCCATGTTAAAACCGGTCAGGACCGTTCCTTGGTATCTTCCATCCCCTACGTCACCCAACCAATTATTCCACCATTCTGATTACTAAAATCACATAAAAAGCGAAAAATTTGGAAATTATTAATCGATTTTTGTGGTGCATCATTTCAATGCTCATTTTAAAATAGCCCATTTTTGTTTTCCGGTGAAAATTGTAGTATATAATTTTAGTGTAAACGGAAAATTTTTTGTATGCTATCTTAAAGACAATTTTTCAGCCTACAAAATTGTTTTTTGAATTGTTAAAAAATCCCAACTAGTTTCAAGTTATCAGCGTTTCCATTTTTTATTTCAGATTACATCATTTTTAATGACAGTCACGGTATTTGTAGACAGCGATTCTAATGAAAATCGCAGCGACAAATGCATAATGGCTACGGAATACAATGAAATTTATTTACCAAAAAATTAATTCAACCAAAAAATAAAAAAAATCTTGACAAAATAAAATTCTATGAATCATTTGCATAATGTGATAATAGTTTAAGACAAACAATTTACAAGACTGAATTTTTTAGTTAAGTTTTTGGTATATGGACTAATAATGTTTTATATGCTAATAATAATATCATTTACTTAGTAGTTGTATCAATGAATATTTTAAACCACATTCGCTTGAATTTTTAGTGAAAAATGTAGAAAAAATCAAAAACTATTTTTTGGAACCAATTAAAAAATACTCCACAAAAACAACAGTGTTAATATTTGCGTTGTTTCGTTGTTTTTCATTCGCGCAAATCGAACTATTAGTGTAATGATAACAAATGCAAAATTAATTATTGCAAAATGCTAAATGAACATTTTGCGGCTAAATACAAAAAAAAAATGCTAAATTTAGCTGCAATAATGCTAAAATGGAAAGAAAAACAAACCCCTCTAAAGTTGACGAACCCCGCAAAAGTTTTAGGGACCATGATCTGCGAGTCTCCACCTGGAATGTTCGCACTCTTTATAGAGAAGGTGCAGTTTACGCATTGGCAGATGTACTTGAAAAGTACAAGGCCGACATTACTGCCATACAGGAAATACGATGGATTGGGAAAGGCGTCACAACAACACATAAAGGCGACGCACTGTATTATAGCTGCCATGACACAAAGCATGAGTTTGGTTGCGGATTTGTAGTTGGTCGGAGATTAAAACATTTGGTCTCCAGCTTCACCCCAGTGAATGAAAGACTCGCCGCAATTCGAATAAATGCTAAATTCTTCAACTCAGCTTTATTTGCGCTCATGCTCCCACTGAAGAAAAGGACGAACAGACCAAAGATATATTTTACGAGCGCTTAGAAGAAACATATGACCGTTGCCCTGCCCATGACATTAAAATTATTCTAGGCGATTTTAAGGTCAAGATTGGAGAGGAGAATATCTTTGGCCCAACAGTGGGGAAATTCAATCTCCACAGTGAAACATCTGACAATGGTATGAGGCTGATAGACTTCGCAGCGGCAAAAAACATGGTAGTTAGCAGTACCAGATTTAAGCATCTCGATATTCATAAGGGCACCTGGCTTTCTCCAGATCAAAGAACACGTAATCGAATTGATCATGTTGTGATAGATGGAAGACATTCATCGATCGTATTGGATGTACGATCGTTCCGAAGAGCAAACATTGAATCGGACCACTACCTTATTGCAGCAAAGGTACATACCCGTCTAAACGTAGCGAATAAATTACGAACAGAAACCACACGAAAGAAAGACATCGGTAAGCTGCAATCACAACAGATAGCCACAGCACATTCCACTCAACTAGCCCAATTGCTTAATGAAAGCACTCCTCGTCCCGATAACATATCAGCACAACGGCAAAATATTGCCCACTCCATGCAAACAGCCGCAAAATCAAGATACCTCCACCAAAGCATCCATGGTATAACCAGGAGTGTCGTGCTGCTACCGAAGAGAAAAATGCTATATTTAGGGCTACTCTACAATCAGTAGCAACGCGTAGCGCACGAGAGGTATCGGAAGAAAAGGAGAGAGGAGAAACGTCTTTTCCGCAGGAAAAAGAGGGAAATGGAAAGGCGGGAGTGTTAACAAATCGAGATGTACAGGACCCAGAACGAAGTCCGAAAGTTCTACCAAAGAGTGAAACATCAAACTGATGGCTTTGGTACAGGCACAACCACCTGCAGAGACGAGCAAGGTAATTTGCTAACTGATACAGATAATGTGCTCAGGTTATAGAAAGAACATTTTCCAAACGGTTTGTATCCGATAGTAGCGATGACGGCGAAGATACCATATATCCAATCCCAGAAGATGTTATTAGATGTATATCGCCCAGCCAGGATGAGGTAAAGATAGCAATAAACCGGCTGTAGAATAATGAGGCAGCAGGAGCCGATGGCTTGCGAGCCGAACTGTTCAAAACCGGAGGCGACACGCTGATAAGGTGTATGCATCTGCCATCTCGCAGAAAAACGCGTACCCGACGATTGGAACGTGAGCATCCTATGTCCAGACCACAAGAAGGGAGGTAAGACTGTGTGCTCCGATCACAGGGGCATAAGTCTCCCTAAAGCATATGGTCAATGAAATTATTGGACCCTATCAGTGCGTCTTTAGACCGGGCAAATCCACCATTGACCAGATATTTACCTTGACACAAATCCTGGAAAAGATCCAATAAATGCAGATCGACACCTTCCATCTTTTCGTCGATTATAAAGCAGCCTTCTACAGCCCTATACGTTCAAAGGTGTTCCAAGCCATGTCTGATTTTGGTAGTCCTACAAAGCTCATTCGGCTTTGTAGAATGACATTAACTTATACTCGGTCCTCGGTTAAAATAGGAATGAACCTCTCCGAAGATTTTTTTCCAAAAGAGGTTTCAGACAAGGAAACGGTCTGTCGTGTGATCTTTTCAACATCCTGCTGGAGAAGGTCATACGAAGGTCAAAAGAAGTGGAACAATATAAACGAACTTGCTTATGCCGACAACATTGACATCATGGGTCGATGAGTAAAGGAAGTATCTGACACCTTTGCAAAAGTCGAAAGGGAATCTGCTAAAGTGCGTCTGGCGGTAAACGACGAAAAGACCAATTTGATGTTGTCGACACGCAATGCGTCCAATGCGTTGGCTAGGCCATATCATAAGAATGAGCGATGCGGTGCACACAGAATTGGCAGGCCTAAGCTTAGATGGAGCAAACAAGTGGATGAAGAGATGACAAGTAAAAAAGTGTCAGTCGGCTTTGCCTCAGTCAATGTGAAGTGAAACTTCCATCTACGGGCAGATCGAATGTGTTTAGGGTCTCTTCAGAATTTTGTGGCCCTTTTTGAACATTTGAACTTGCCGACAAAAATGTGGATTAGGAATTAACTGCACTTAGACACAAATGTTGAACTTTTGTGGAGGAGGTATCCTTAGGGAGGACCGATATGGGCCATTTTAGAAGTTAAACTAAATTTTGACAAAATATTACGAGAACCAAAGTTTGGACCAAACTGGTTGATCAATTCAAGTGATATCGTCCTGGCATTTTAGTGACATTTTATTGGGGGAGAAGTACCGGAAGTTGTGGCCGGTATTGCCCCATGAAACTAAGTTTGGATAAACTATGACGAAGACCAAATGTTGGACCAAATCGGTTGAGCAGTTCGAGAGTTATCGTGGCATAGGGGTTTTTACACTTTTCGGTGTAAATATGGACTTGCTCCTGAAATAAATTTCACCGTTGTAATGGAGGTAGCGAATGCAAATCGCTTCAACAAAAATCAAAGTGATTCGAGAGCAGGTATTAAAGTGAACTTATCCGACATTTTGTGTGGGAGGTACCAGAAGGGGTAGACAAATAAAGTCCATATTTAAACCTGATCTATGTCTGGTAGATATAATAGGATGTGCAGAGTATGGATTACATCGATCACTTCCTTCAAGAGTTATCGTGCGCACAATTTTTCCGAAAATTTTTGAACTTTTGTGAGGGAGGTACCTGAAGGAGTGGACCCGTATGGCTTATCTTCGAACTTAAACTAAGTTTGAACAAAATATTACGAAGGCCAAATTTTGGACTGAATTGGCAGATCTATTCGAGATTTATCTTGCGCTCCAACCACTACACACGGTGTCATAGGGGTTTTTTGCACCTTTCAGATTATTTGCTCAGGAAGTATGGACTTGCCCCTGATGAAACTTGTACCGTCGTATGGCGGACAGTGAATACAAGTTGTTACAACAAAAATCAAAGCGATTCGAGAGCAGGTCCTAAACTGAACTTTTCCAAAAATTTTGTGTCGGAGGTACCTGAAAGAGTGCACCGATTGAGTCCATATTGGAGCGTCATTTAAGTCTGGTAGAAATTTAACGATGTGCAAAGTGTGGGCCAAATTGGTTACTCCCTTCAAGAGTTATCGTGCGCACAAATTTTCCGAACATTTTCGAACTTTTGTGGGGGAGGTACCGGAAGGAGTGGACCGATATAACCCATCTTCGAACTTAAACTAAGTTTGGGTAAAATATTACGAAAGCCAAATTTTGGAGCGAATCGGTTGATTCATTCGAGAGTTATCGTGCGCACCAGCCGGCCAGACCGACAGACAGACGGACGGAAATGGTTAAATCAACTCCAAATTGTCCGAAACACATTTCGTCCAAACATACTTGGGGTCTAAAACCCTTATTTCGATGAGGCACATTTTGCCCGTATGAAAGTGTATATACCCTCGTTAGCATAAATGCTGAGGGTATAAAAAAGGCGCGGTATTCCAAAAAGCGAAGCAGTAAATAGATAATATTGGAGATTTTTCTTAGTTCGGCATATATAACTGTAATGGACCAGTAAGTAAGGAAGTATGCTAAAATGGTTATTAAGTGTCAGGCGATGTTCTGTTTAATCAGGAAAGAACGAAAGGAAACTATTGCCTTGCCAATACTTAACAAAAACTCAAACCTTCAATTTTTCAAAATCTTTATTACAAAATGTTTATTAATATTAATGTTGTCTTCAGAGCAACATTACAGTCATTTCGGTTGAAAATGTGGTTTAAACCTTTAAACTACCAAAAACTCAGCTACATGATAAAGTAAACCCAATCATGTTCAATGTATTAAGCACGCACCATGTACGCCCATTTCATTTAATAACATCCTTCATAAATCTAAACGCCTCATTTGTATGTGCTTGCGTGTGTACGTGTCCAACTTTACTCCTTATAACTTTAGCGTCTACTCAATTGTCTCGTCCTAATAGAGGGTAATGTGTTAAATCAATTTGTCACCAGTGCTTTGTTTATAATCACCAGGAATATTAAATTAATGCCATTACTAAGAACCAACCTAACCACGTTGATAGAGGCAAATCCACACATGCTAACCCAACAGTCTCTCATACGCACAGGGACACCGGCATCACTCACATAAACCATTATTTCAAGCAGTTGTGGCAACAACAGCAGCAGCACATGAGCAGATTTCCTGAAAATTCTTAATTTAGTTTAGCTATAATTGTGGTATCCTTCTTTTGTGCTGAGGCAACGACAGCTCCGTGTTTTTTGCTTTCATAAATGAGGAACGAAATCCAAGACTAATGGTGGTCCAAACAACAACCACATCAACAAAACCGTTATTATGATGTTAACTGGTAAATACAGTGGAAATTAGACCACAACACACAGAAACAGTAGTAGTTTATTATTGTGTTAATAACCAAACATTAACACGTTTCCCCCCAAAAGGATGTAAAAATTTTAAATTATGTAAATTGGCTACAAATTGTTGGTGAAACCTCTTAAAGGAAACTTTATAATATTTGGTTGTTAATAATATGCTGGTAACAATAATTAGCTTTGTGGAAAATAATAACATGCTTGCGAAAAATGTGTTACAATTTATTATGATTTTTCTCTTTAAGCAAACTTTCGGTTTTCAAACCAACATTTTATGATACCTATTAACGCAGGCATGGCTAGTTGCCCCTTTAAGAAATAGCTTCCACTGGAAAATAAGTTTTGCAATATTCAAAGGGCTTCTCCAATCATGCTGTTCTATTTGTTTTTAGTTTAATTGAAATGGTGTGTTCCTGGTTTCGTAAAACTTTATTTACCACCGGAAACCATAAATAAATGGAAAAGGGAAAATTAATATTAATATTGAAGGAAATATGCTTTCGTGATAGCTAACCATATTTGCTTATTGGAAACCCCCTTTATTATAAAACTAAATTAAATTTCTAGAAGCACATATTTTGAACTTGAAACGTTTTGCAAGCTTTCAAAGAAATTGCGATAATTATAATTTCTATAATATTTTAGAGTTAATTTTCAAAGGCAACTATGCATATTATGGTTGGTCAATTCCACTGCACTTTAAAAATATTTTTTTGTATAAAATTTCAAGAAACCCCAACTGATTGTAAAAGGAGAACGAAAAGCAAAAACACGTGCATCGACAAAGCTCTAAATGATGAATATTGGCCTTCCTATTTATTTTACCACCCGACGTAAACTTTGAAAACGCCACTGCACATGTCTTATATTTTTCGATCCTCTTTTATATATAATAATTATTTTGTGTGTTGCAGGGTATAATTATTTTCATATCAATCTTTACATTTATTAGTATAATAACAAATAATGCAAAAGTATAATATTAAACTTTTTCATTACGAATATGTAAAATAAATCAAATTCTCGGTAAACTATATTAAACTGCTTTCCAATAATACATACACTTGAATGTTTAAATTTAACAAAAATTACAATATATAAAGTAGCCATTATACTTTAATACATATAACCGCATATATTTACCTTTATAAGCTCACCATTTAATATTGGACAAAGACCCTGAAAGTACTTTGTGACACAATTGAAATTATTATAATCATTATGGTTGTGTGTATCTACATATGTTATGAACACGTACATGGGCGATCACTTGTATAGACCCACCAATTACACTAAACTTAAATGGCAATAATTCGGAAATGGAAGAAACAAGCAAAATTGCGGCTTATAAAATATAAAATATAAAACATCAAATATAAGATATAAATTATAAAATATAAAATTTAAAATATAACATATAAAATATAAAATATTTATAAATAAACAGAAAATTTCGTTCGTTGGTAATGGCATCAGTTGAAAACGGCTGGACCGGTTTGGATAATTTTTTGTGTGAAAAGTTCATCACAACCCAACTTAGGTTTTTATGCAAAGAAAATTTGACCATGCCCACTTTTTCAATTTTAAATTTAAATCTCTTTGACAACATCTACTGAATAGATTTTCCTGAAATTGTCATGGAATGTACAGGGATGGCTCCCGGTGAAAAAAGGCAACAAATTTAGCTATATAGCTATAGCCTATTTTTAAAAACGTTATATTTAAAAAAAATGTATCTGTTTGGAAATTAATTCGCGAGGCAATTGTGGTTGTGTCTCCGACCTTACCTACTTTTTTAGGACACAAAGACTTGACCACGCCCACTTTTTAAAATATGTTACATCAACAAAACTACTGAACCAATATTCCTGAAATTTCAGGGAATGTGCAGGAATGACCCCCGGTGAAAATAGGATGCATATTTTCTTGAATTTCGAAGGGGGCGCGGTACTTTCCTTTCCCATATTTAAAAAAACGCCATATCTTTATGAATAAAAACCAAATGCCGTCATAACCCAATTTGGGTTTTTATGGAAATTTTACTTTTTTCAATTTAATTTTTTTTCTGCAAAAACTGATCTCCATCAAATTTGCAGCAAGATCTCAATGTTAGCCGTTGTTATGTATATTTTATGAACTTCGGAGGAGGTGGGGTACTTTTCCCTTGCCTTTCTTTTAAACGCTATATGTATAAGCCAAACTTATGATTATATCGGTTTCAGCATAAATTTTGGGAGGCAATAAGGTTGTGTGTATCCTAGGTACATATTTGGAGCCAAAATACCGCACCACGCTCAATTTTTAAAATATGTTTTATCTTGAAAGCTGATGACCACGTCCACTCTTTCAATACATTAGTTTTCCAAAACTACCGAACTTAATTTCATGAAATTTTCAGAAAATGTTCAAAAATATTCTTTGGTCCAAAATGCTATATATTTGTAGACGAATTTCGGGGGCCTATTGTTTTATAATCGCTGTATTTACTTAACTTATGAGTGCATCGGTTTGCAAAAATTTTTTTGAAACGACGGTGGTTGCGCCCCAAATCAAGAAAAACTTTATATTTACAAATTTCTTTAAACCGTGAGATTCAACGGTCCATCAGCCGTGCAAAACTAATACATATAAGTCTCAATAAGCGGAAAAATTCGACTTTACCATTCTCTTCATTTTTACAATTAGATCGCTTTAGGATAAAGACAAAGGCAATGGACGATAACACTGTGCGACATTTTTAAGGTGATCTTGTGCAAACAATTCGAACTGAGGATTTTTTGAAAGTATAGACCCAAACGACAAGAAACCCTAGTTGGGTTTTGTTGTGTCAGATCCAGCTCGGATTTTATGGCCCCATCTAAACATGGTTAAATATTGACTTTTTAAAGCAATTCTGGACTATATCTCTGAAACCTATGTGAATCTTCATCAGACCTTTGAAGCAAATTTGTAGATTAGGGCAAGAAAAAAATATTAGGAGTAATAATGAACTCGAAAACTACATTTATTGCCTCAAATTTCAAAATATATGCAAGAATGCCACAGTTTTAATACATTTCGCACCGTATCTCCAAAACTGTTAATTTTTTCTGAATATTTTCTTTTGGAAAAATATTCCCTGGAATGTAATACACAACTCTTCAGAACATGTCATTGTTGTAAAATGTCTCTATCTCGTTGTTTTCAGTACATTTTTCAACGACGATTTAAAAAAATGTCAATAATGTAGTGAAATCCAAAATGCGAGAATAAACTGTTGGTGTGAACTGTGTTTAAAATACTTGTTGTAAAAGATATGATGCAAAATCCCGCTGAAACAACATGAAGTAAGCATTTTAAAGTTTCAGAATGTTTTAAAGAATTGTTGAGAACTTTGTTTGGAAGATTTTTGCAAAAGGTTACTTGGTTCAACTGCCAATAGTTTAGCCGATACTGACCAGAATTTCAGCAATTATGTACAATTTTCTATATATTATAGATTTTGATGCCCTAGATGGAGTTTTTCTTATGTGGTTTTTTCAAAAGATAAGTTCTACTTGTTTAGGGCTACAATAGTGCTAAACACAGCAAGGCCAAATTCCTATTCGTTTCTGAGATAGAGGCCTGATAAATGCAAAAAAGTGTAGATTTAGCCCGGTTTAGATGAGGTCATAAAATCCGAACAGGATCTGACAGGACAAAACCCTACTAGGGTTTCTATAGTCTAAATATGTACTTTCAAAAAATGCATACTAGAAGTTGTTTGCATTTTCAGTGTTGCATAGTGTAATAAATCCTTAACAGCATCAATGGGCGAAAAATCTTGCAAAGTCCGTACAAAAAGGTTACCACAAAATCAGTGGATTAATTTAAAATCCTCCTCGGTTTGACAATGGACTGAAGAAGTAAGGTAGAAAATACTTCATTATAAAACAGCATTCCGCATCCGCCAGAGTCCTGTTGTTACTCTCCGTTCTAACATAAAAAATACGTTAGTACCCAAACAAATAAAATTGAGATATGTTACAAAATGTTGCAAACATATATTTGTTTGGACACAAACAAATTATGTTTGGATCCAAACATTTATTTATTTGCAACCAGTCCCAAACAAATATTTGTTTGGATCCAAACATATTTCTAACATACCTTTTTCTGCGTTTATTTTTGAATTGTCAAGTATAAAGTCCATAAAATGTTGTCATTAAACTAATTACGACGGGCCAGCAAGGCGGACCGGGGTCTGGCATAAAATATAAAATAAAATATGAAATATGAAATATAACATATCTAATATATAAAAGGCAATGTGTGTATGTTAGTATGTTTGTATGTTCCGAATAGACTCAAAAACGGCTGAATAGATTTTCTTGAAAATTTCAGATAATGTACTAGGAACACCGGTGGTGAAAATAGGCTATATATTTTTTGAATGGTCGTCGCGGAAGTGAAATATCGCGGTCATCCCAAATTATTTAAAAATGTATTATTTCAGATAATATACCTAATTTTAGTAAGCGTGACTACAAAACCTATATAACACTGGCTTCAATATGTGGGATAACGCGGTCAACGACATAGTTTGGAATACAGTAAAATCCCGATAACATGAGATGTCACTATATAGAAATTCCGAAAAATTGATTGGGAAATCTTATGAAATTTTGTATGTGGAGTTTTTAGGTCTGAGAATAGGTCGTAATCTATTTTTTTATCCCGCTAAGTGTAGTGACCGGTGGTCCTCCCCACAAATTGTTTAAGAAAACCGCGAAATTCAAGATACTTTTTAATATATTGTTTACAAATTGTTTGCATTGCTATGGTAATTACTGTTTTGACCCTGAATGGTCGTTGCGGAAGTGAAATATCGCGTTCATCCCAAAATTTTCAAAAATGTATTATTTCAATAAATTAGAACGGTCGTAAGCTGTTTTTTACTGCTAAGAATAGTGACCGGTGGTCCTCCCCACAATGTTTTTAAGAAAATCAGAAATCTTTGATATTTTTGGACGTATTGTTTACAGATTGTTTTCCCTGAATGATCGCGGTCATCACAAAGTTTTCAAAAATGTATTATTTCAATTAATATACATAATTTTAGTAAGCGTGACACAAAAATGATATGAACACTAGCTTGAACAAATGGGATAGCGCGGTCGTGAGCTATTTTAATATGGCTAAGTGTAGTGACCGGAGGTTCTCCTTCATTTTTTTTAAAGTCCATGATATTTTTAAACGTATTGTTTACAGATTGTTTGCAATACTACTGTAACTGACCCTGAATGGTCTTCGCGGAAGTGAAATATCGCGGTCATCACAATATGTTCAAACATTTATTATTTCAGATAATATACATAATTTTGCGTGCCTAAAAAATGCTATAAACGCTGAACACTAAACAATAAGTGGGATAGCGCGATCAACTCCACATTTTAGAATACAGTAAAATCCTGATAACTTGAGATGTCACTATCCAGAGGTTAAATCCACAAAAATAGCGAAAATCAGTCGCCACCCTTCTATGGGAGCTATATCAAAACGAGGACGTATACTGAAAATTCTCTGTAAGACTGTTTACGACCACCAAAAGTGACTATATATCCAAACTATCGAAAATCGGGAGGTACTGCTTTATGGGAGCTATATCAAAACGTGAACCTATAGCTGTTGCATACCGAGCGCAAATAAAAAGGCGTGTCTTTCGGTCGATACGAGAATTTATGCTCTCCTCTTTAATTAAATTAAAACCAAATTTTAGCCATTTCGGTGTGATAATGATGTTAAATCCACAAAAATAGCGAAAATCAGCCGGTACCGTTCTATGGGAGCTATATCAAAACGTGGACCTATACCAACAATTATTTGCAGTAATAATTACGACCCCAACCGAGACCAACAATCCAATATATAGCAATGTTAATTGACGTGCACCGACCATTATATGTGGGTCACAAAGTGCTTTAAACTGTCGATATATGGTGAAGGGTATAATAAAAGAGATTTTATATCTTAAATTTGGGGGATACCATTATATGGAATTTATGTCAAAACATTGATTTATATTATGAAGTTTCTAGAGGGATGCCTAATTATGGGTGTATCAATACTGGATAGATAACTAAAGTTTACACGGAGAACCCAAACAACGGGCCAGCAACGCGGACCGGGTCAGCTAGTCTAATATATAAAAGACAATGTGTGTATGTTACTATGTTTGTATGTTTGTATGTTCCGAATAGACTCAAAAACGGCTGAACAGATTTTCTTGAAAATTTCAGATAATGTACAGGGAACACCGGTGGTGAAAATAGGCTCTATATTTTCTTGAATGGTCGTCGCGGAAGTGAAATATCGCGGTCATTCCAAATTATTCAAAAACGAAAAGACTCGAAAACGGCTGAATAGATTTTTTGAAAAATTTCCGATAATGTACTGGGAACACCGGTGGTGAAAATAGGCTATATATTTTCTTAAATGGTCGTCGCGGAAGTGAAATATCGCGGTCATCCTAAATTATTCAAAAATGTACTATTTCAGATAGTATAGCAAATTTTAGTAAGCGTGACTATAAAACCGCTATAACACTGGCTTCTATGTGTGGGATAACGCGATATTCAACGCCATATTTTGGAATACAGTAAAATCCCGATAACTTGAGATGTCACGATAAAGCAATTCCGAAAAATCGATTGGGAAATCTTATAAAATTTTGTATGTGAAGTTTTAAGGTCTGAGAATAGGTCGTAATCTATTTATTTAACCCGCTAAGTGTAGTGACCGGTGGTCCTCCCCACAATTTTTTAAGAAAACCGCGAAATTCAAGATACTTTTTAATATATTGTTTACAAATTGTTTGCAATGCTATGGTAATTACTGTCTTGACCCTGAATGGTCGTCGCGGAAGTGAAATTAGAACGTTCGTAAGCTGTTTTTATACGACTGAGAGTAGTGACCGGTGGTCCTCCCCTACAATGTTTTTAATAAAATCTGAAATCGCGGTCATCACAAAGTTTTCAAAAATGTATTATTTCAATTAATATACATAATTTTAGTAAGCGTGACACAAAAATGATATAAACACTAGCTTGAACAAGTGGTAGTGGCCGGAGGTAGTGACCGGAGGTTCTCCTTCAAAATTTAAAAAAAATCTGAAGTCCATGATATTTTTGAACGTATTGTTTACAGATTGTTTGCAATACTATTGTAATACTGTCTTGACCCTGAATGGTCTTCGCGGAAGTGAAATATCATGGTCATCACAAAATGTTCAAACATTTATTATTTCAGATAATATACATAATTTTGTAAGTGTGCATAAAAAACGCTACAAACCCTGAACACTTAACAATAAGTGGGATAGCTCGATCAACTCCACATTTTGGAATACAGTGAAATCCCGATAACTTGAGATGTCACTAGACCGAAATCCAGAAAAATGATTGGACATCAGACAAAGTTATTGATATACAATACAATATCATCATTAGAATCAGAATACCGCGATAGTGTCCGATTTTTGAAAATATTACAATTACGGATAAAATCTCAAAATGTGGGAAGTGAAACTTCATGAGCATTGATTTCAGTTTATAGTTTATAGTAGTAATTTTTTATGAATTATATAAATGGTGCCATACATATACCGAAGGATCATACATTTCGCTGAGGGGTATTTTACCATGCAATAGTGGTAAAATAGAGCGCGTAGAAAAAAGGCGTTACGTTCGATCGGGCTGAATGAGGTTAAATCCACCAAAAATAGAGAAAATTAGTGGCCACCGTTCTATGGGACCTATGTATATCAAAACGAGGACGTATACTGAAAATTTTCTGCAAGACTGTTTACGACCCCCAACAGTGGCTATATCTCCGAACTATCGAAAATCGGGAGGTACTGTTTTTTGGGAGATATATCAAAACGTGAACCTATAGCTGTTGCATACCGAGCGCAAAGAAAAAGGCGTGTCTTTCGGTCGATCCGAATATTTATGCTCTCACCTTTAAATTATATTAAAACCAGGTTACAGCCATTTTGGTGTGATAATGATGTTAAATCCTAAAAAAATAGTGAAAATCAGCCGGTACCGTTCTATGGGAGCTATGTATATCAAAACGTGGACCTATACTGACAATTCTCTGCAGTAATATTTATGACCCCAACCGAGACCAACAAACCAATATATAGCAATGTTAATTGACCTGCACCGACCATTATATGTGGGTCACAAAGCGCTTTAAACTGTCCATTTATGGTGAAGGGTATAATAAAAGAGATTTTATATCTTAAATTTGGGAGATACCATTACATGGAATTTATGTCAAAACATTGACATCAATACTGGACAGATAACTAAAGTTTACACAGAGAACCCAAACAACGGGCCAGCAACGCGGACCGGGTCAGCTAGTATATATATAAAATTGAAATTTGTTTGTCTGTTTGTTTGTTTGTGCCTTATAGACTCGAAAACCGCTAAAAAGATCTTACTGAAATTTTTAGGGTACATTGCTACATGGCCTGAAATGAAAATAGGCTATATCATTTTTTGAAATTTCGCGTTGATCTGGATATATAGCATCAAAACCGGAGGTACCTTCAAAAAATTTAGATTTTGTATGCAAGTATCTTTAGAACTATTACAGATACAATCTCCAAATTTTGTATGTGTGACGGAATTTGATGTAGAAATAAATGTACCAAATTATATTCAAATCATTTCAGATTTGGATATAGCTCCAACATACATATATTTTCGGCCGATTTCCTTATTTTATGCACCAAACACGCTATATATGTCCAATTTCGCTGAAATTTCGAACGTCTGACGGAATTTGTTCTAGAAATAAATGTGCCAAATTATATCGAGATTGGTTCAGATTTGGATATAGCTACCATATACATATATTGTCGGCCGATTTCATTATTTTATCCACCAAACACACTATATATGTCCAATTTCGCTGAAATTTAGATTGTGTGATGGATATTGGCCTAGAAATGTATGTGCCAAATTATATCGAAATCGGTTCAGATTAGGATGTAGCTCCCATATATATTTTCGGCCGATTTTCTGTATTTGATGCACCAAACACGCTATATATATTTCCAATTTCGCTGAAATTTGGAATGTGTAACGGAATTTGGTCTAGACATAAATGTGCCGAATTATATCGAAATAAGTTCAGATTTGGATATAGCTCCAATATATATTTTCGGCCGATTTTCCAAATTTGATGCACCAAACACGCTATATATGTCAAATTTCGCTGAAATTTGGAGGGTCTGACGGATTTTGTTTTAGAAATAAATGTGCTAAATTATATCGAGATCGGTTCAGATTTGAATATAGCTCCCACATATATTTTCAGCCGATTTCCTGTATTTTATGCACTGAACTCGCTAAATATATCCAATTTCGTAATCGGATTTGGTCTAGACATAAATGTGCCAAATTATATTGAAATCGGGTCAGATTTGGATATTGCTCCTATATATATTTTCGCCCGATATTCTGTATTTGATGCATCAAACAAGCTATATGTGTCCAATGTCGCTGAAATTTGGGATGTCTGACGGAATTTGTTCCAAAAGTAAATGTGCCAAATTATATCGAGACCGGTTCAAATTTGGACACACTATATATGTAAAATTTCACTGAAATTTGGAAAGCGTGACGGAATTCGTTCTAGAAATAGATGGGACAAATTATATCGAAATCGGTTAAGATTTGAATATAGCTCCCATATATATTTTCGGCTGATTTTCTGTATTTTATGCACAAAACACGCTATGTATATTCAATTTCAATGAAATTTGGAAGGCGAGACGGGATTTGGTCTAAAAATAAATTTGACAAATTATATCGAGATCGCTTCATATAGGAATATAGCTCCCATATATATTTTCGATCGATTTCGTGTTTTTGTTACGTATGTTCAATTTCAAAGAAATTTTGAAGACTTAGCAGTCAGTAGAAGTCATCATTACTTACACAAGTACTTAAGGTTGGGAAGGAATTGGCCAAGGCTACAGCTATTAAGTATCATATCTTTGAGAGACTTATTAAGATTTATGTTTTATTGTGATATATCTAAATCATTAGGAATACTTATAGGCGGAAAGGCTTTCGTAGGAGTGTTACCTCCTGAAACATACAAAAATACCATAGTAGCTCCATAACTACCCTGAATAGGTATATAACGCCTTCATATCTCCTATATTTATTCGTTAAAATATTAAAAACGTTAATATAAGTATGGCATTCCATTATATTTTATCGTAGTCGGGGCCGCAAAGCGCACCGGGTTCAGCTAGTAAAATATAAAATATATAATCTTATATATAAAAGACAATGTATGTATGTGTATGCCCACAACCGACTAAACCGATTTTCTTGAAAATTTCAGAGAATGTACAGGAAATGCCCGTGGTGAAAATGGGCTATATATTTTTTTGAGTTTCGGAGGGGGCGGGGTACATCCCCTATGCCCTTCATTTTCAAAAACCCTATTTTAGCACGCCCACTTTTTAAATATATTATATATCCAAAACTACGGAACCGATTGTCCTGAAAATTTCAGAGAATGTTCAGGGGGTCCCATGGTGAAAATTAGTCATATATTATATTGAGTTTCCGAGGGGGTTGGGTAATCTATTTTTCAAAAAAACTTTTTAAGCACGCCCACTTTTTAAATATGTTATACATACAGTGTTGTGCATATCAAAAGCAACAAATCGAGGATTTTGCATTAATTAAATTTTTGGATCCTATACAATTTTTAAAAATGTAATATTTTGTGCCCAGTTGTTCTTTATTATATACAGAGAGATTTCAACAAGTTGTTTCTGTACTTTGTAGTTGGATGGGATAACAACAACAACAATATTGACTGATCCTCGAAAATGGGGAGTGCAAAACAAAAGCAACAATAGAATATTATTAAAAGTTGTAGTGTCATCGGTGTTAATTAACTGCACTTTTGAATTAAATTTGTCTTTTGGGGCATGGCAGTGTTATTTTAGAAAGGATTTCCATTTGTTATCCTAACAGGGTTGCCACTTTTTACCACTTTTTCCATGGTCTGGGGAAAATATCATAATATCCTTAAAATCAAAATGTTTTTCCTCATTTAAAACTTTAAATTTTGAAGTATTCATTCGGAAAATGGGTTAATACCAACCGTTCGTTTGTTTGCCGCGTAATAAAAAAGTTAAACAACCAAATAGTTGTAAACACAATACATCCTGGTGTAAATCCCTTGAGGCCATCGGCACATTTTGGCTAGAAATGTTGAGGAAACTTTAAAAATAATGCGAATAGGAAACCCCAAGTATTAGTTGGGGCTCTATTTTCCGATATATGACCCAAAGTATTTCGCAGAAGAAGTTTTGAAAACAATTTGAAAAGTTATACAGCTCCCAACTCCAACAACACAACGGTCAAGAACCCATTGTTTCAACTAACAGTTGGTAAAATATCGTCATATGGCTAAATAAATTAGTTTTTTTTTATATTTTTTGTTATTAAATCTTATTTTTAATATAATTTATTACAAATAAAATAAAAAATCTAATTGGGTAGCTTAAACCATATAAAACATTGAATTTCCATCAGTGTTTCATAAATTGTTTTCCATTGGGTATGACAATGGTTTCTTGGCCAGTGTATAACTTTTCAAATTGTTTTCAAAACTTCTTCTGTGAAGTACTCTAGGTCATATATCGAAAATAAGAGCCCCAACTAGTTCTTGGAAGTTCCTATTCGCATTATTTTTAAAGTTTCCCCAACGTTTTTAGCCACAGTGTGCCGATGGCCTCAAGGAGTTTACTCCAGGATGTATTGTGTTTACCACTATTCGGTTGTTTAACTTTTTTATTACGCGGCAAACATACGAACGGTTGGTATTAACCCATTTTCCGAATGAATATTTTAAAATTTAAATTTTTATATGAGGGAAAAAATTTTGATTTGAGGGTATTATGATATTTTCCCCAGACCCTAGGAAAAGTGGTAGGAAGTGGCAACCCTGTTAGGATAACAAATGCAAATTCTTTCCAAAATGACACTACCATGCCCCAAAAGACAAATTTAGGTCAAAAATATAGTTAATTTACACCGATGACACTACAATTTTTAATAATATTCTATTGTTGCTTTTGTTTTGCAATCCCCGTTCTCGAGGATCAGTCAATATTGTTGTTGTTGTTATACCATCCAACTACCAAGTACAGAAACAACTTGTTGAAAGCTCTTTGTACATAATAAAGAACAACTTGGCACAAAATATTACATTTTTAAAAATTGTATACAATCCAAAAATTGAATTGATGCAAAATCCTCGATTTGTTGCTTTTGATATGCACTTTAAAAATAATGCGAATAAAAACACCCAAGTATTAGTTGGGGCTCTTATTTCCGATACATGGCCCAGAATAATTCGCAGAGGAAGTTTTGAAACCAATTTGAAAAGTTATACAGCTCCCAACTCAAACAACACAACGGTCAAGAACCCATTGTTTCAACCAACAGTGAGTAAAATATCCTCATATGGCTAATAATACAGGTTTTTTATATTTTCTTGTTATTAAATCTTACTTTTAATATAATTTATTGAAAATAAAATAAAAAAAATCTTATTGGATCGCTTTAACCATATAAAACATTGCATTTTCTACCAGTGTTTCATAAATTGTCTTCCTTTGGGTATGTCAATGGTTTCTTGGCCAGTGTATAACTTTTCAAATTGTTTTCAAAACTTCTTCTGCGAAGTACTCTAGGCCATATATCGGAAATAAGAGCCCCAACTAATTCTTGGAAGTTCCTATTAGCGTTATTTTTAAAGTTTCCCCAACGTTTTCCGCCAAAATGTGCCGATGGCCTTAAGGGGTTTACACAAGGATGTATTGTGTTTACCAATATTTGATTTTTTACTTTTTATTATGCGGCAAACAAAAGAACGGTTGATATTAATCCACTTTCCGAATAAATGTTTTAAAATTTAAATGTTTATATGAGGGAAAAAATTTTTGATTTGAGGGTATTATGAGATTTTCCCCAAACCATTCGCAAAATTGGTAGAAAGTGGCAACCCTGTTAGGATAACAAATGCAAATCCTTTCTAAAATGACGCTACCATGCCCCAAAAGGAAAATTTAAGTCAAAAGTACAGTTAATTAACACCGATGACACTACAAGTTTTAATAATATTCTATTGTTGCTTTTGTTTTGCAATCCCCGTTCTTGAGGATCAGCCAATATTATGGTTGTTGTTATCCCATCCAACGACAAAGTACAGAAACAACTTGTTGGAAGCTCTCTGTACATAATAAAGAACAACTGGCCACAATATATTATATTTTTAAAAATTGTAACGGATCCAAAAAATTTAATTGCTGCAAAATCCTAGATTTGTTGCTTTTGATATGCACAACACTGTATATCCAAAACTACTGAACAGATTTTCCTGAAAATTTCAGAGAATATACAGGGAGGACCCGTGGTGAAAATACGTCATATATTTTGTTGAATTCCGGGAATCTCCCCTATGCCCTATTTTTAAAAACGCTATTTTAGAAAAACTGACGAAGGTATCGGTGAGTTGACCTCAGGTGAAAATAGGCTGCATATTTTGTTGAATTTCAGAGGGGGCGGGGAACTTCCCCTAGACCCTATTTTTTAAAAACGCTATTTTTGAAAAACTTACGAACGTATCGGTTAGAAAATAAATGTTTGAGGCAACGGTGGTTAAATCTCCTACCCTAGGTACTTATTTAGGGCCAAAAGTCCTGACCACGCCCACATTTTTAAATATGTAATATTTCTGAAACTACAGAACCAAATTTCCGAAAAATTTCAGAGAATGTACCGGGATGACCTCAGGTGAAAATAGGCTACATATTTTGTTGAATTTCAGAGTGGCCGGGATACTACCCCTAGACCCTATTTTTTAAAAACGCTATTTTTAAAAAAACTTTCTAACGTATCGGCTAGAAAATAAAGTTGGGAGGCAACGGTGGTTGAATCTGGAACCCTAGGCACTTATTTAGGGCCAAAACACCCGACCACGCGCAATTTTTTAAGTATGTTATATCTCTGAAACTACTGCTACCATTTTTCTGAAAATCAATGAATGTAAACAAACAAAACGATTCCCGTACCAATCACTCAACGCCACAAACTTTTCAGCTTCTCTGAATCGTTTCATTCTCACAACCAAAACAAAACCACAAACTTTTCAATGTAAAAAGATGAAAACCGTACGATTGCTCAAATATACTTCGGCTATGCTTTGCCGAGTTGTTTCATTCAACACCGAAACAAAAAGATTTTTTGGCAAACGTTTGCCGTGCGTTATGGTCAATGACACACACAGGCACACACACACATGTGATTGCATAACAACCCTATAAACCAACATCAACATACCCTCCAAACATTTGGAAGTTAAATATATCTTCTCTCAGTAAATGTGTCTCTATAAAGTTTCTGCATTCAGTTAAAAATGCGACTGTTGTCGTTTTACAAGAACAAATATGTTGTTATCGCTTTTTTATCCGTATGTGGTCACAACTGCGTGACTTACAGGATTATAAAAAGCGACACTTTATGTTGTACAAAAACAAATGCTTCAAGTCTGGAGCATTGATACTACTCTCTGTTATAGAGAGTATTGTTTTCAAAACAATAGTGGCAGCACTAGAAAAACAATTTGATTGACGTGATTTCTTCATTTCTTGTGAAGTTTTGTTAGCTATCGGTACAAACTTTATACAAAAAATTAAATGAAAATAAAGCGGTTTAGTTTATTTATTATTTATTTTCAACTTTTATAAAAAAAGTAAATCAAACGTGTTATTATTCATTTGAACTCAATGTAAATGCGGTTATAAAAGGTGCATTGTATTATAAAAATTGTTTCTTTTTGATACATTTTATAATAAAATGCACCTTTTATAACCGCAGTAACATTAAAATCAAATGAATAATGATAAGTTTGAATAAACAATAAAAAAACTAAATAGCCTTTTACAGATACTGTCGATTCCGTCACTACTTAAAGTTTCGTAAGCGGTACCTGCATGAGTACCTAATGCACACTCAAAGTGCCCCGGTTCCGACACTCCAAATGAATCGCATAAGAAACATACAACAGTGACGGAAGCGATAATAGAGTTTGAGCCGCATAAGTGGAACAGTTTCTATAGTCATTTTTGTCTTTTCGGATACAAATGCGACTGTCGCAGTAGACACAACTATCGCCTTTCAGTGACTTTTGCGTCAATCAGGCGATAGAAAATGTTTGGAGGGTACCACAGTGAATATTTTATCAACCACCACCCTCCAAACATTTTCTATCGCTTGCTTGACGCAAAAGTCACTGAAAACGGATTGTTTGTTGGGTCTACTGCGACAGTCGCATTTGTTACCGAAAAGACAAAAATGACTAAAGAAACTGTTCCACTTATGCGACCCAAACTCTATTTTCGCTTCTGTTACTGTTGTATGTTTCTTATGCGATTCAGTGGGAGTGTCGAAAGGGGGGCACTTTGAGTGTGCATTAGGTACTCATGCAGGTACCGTTTACGAAATGTTCAGTAGTGACGGAACCGACAGTATTTGTAAAAGGCTATTTAGTTTTTTTATTGTTTATTCAAACATATTATTATTATTCTGTACTATAGTACTGAGAAAATCACGTTTTATTCTACTTATTTGCTTTCATTACAATTCGCTTTACTGTTTGCAAGATAAATTGTTTTTGTAATGCTGCCACTATTGTTTTGAAAACATTACTCTCCATAACACTGTTGGGCAGAAATGCTTGGCCTCATACACAAAAGTGTAAAAAATACATGAGTCTCTCGCAATTTGCCCACCATTGCTCTATAATAGAGAGTAGTATCAATACTCCAGACCAGAGTGAGGCAGAGAACATTTTTGGGTCTCTCTTGTGCTCTCAATGAGCGTAAATTTGTTGTTGTTCACAACGTGTTAGCATCTACACAGGCTGTGAGCGATAACAAATTTACGCTCACTTAGAGCACATTGGCTCTCTTGTGAGTCACAATGCCTCCTCCTGCTCCAGACTTTAAGCATTTGTTTTTGTACAACATAAAGTGTCGCTTTTTATAATACTGTAAGTCGCGCAGTTGTGACCACATACGGATAAAAAAGCGATAACAACATAATTGTTCTTGTAAATAGACAACATTCGCATTTTTAACTGAATACAGGCACTTTACGGAGACGCATTTACTGAGAGAAGATATATTTAACTTCCAAATGTTTGGAGGGCAAACGTTTTTGATTTATTCACATGTGTACTATTTAGTTTTTTATCTGTTCTTGTGGAGTTGAGTACTTTTCGCTAATCGTTTTGTTCGCACTCACGGATGTAAACAAAACGAAACTAAACAGCGAGCTCGGCCAACGTGGGTTATGTTTCGTTTTGTATTGTTCTTATGGAAAATACGAAACGAAACCATTGGAAATGTAATTTAAAGTATTTTTACGTACTCTGCTGAAAATTTCAGATAATGTACAGGAATGACCCCTGTTGAAAATATGCTATATATTTTTGGGGGCGTGGTACCTCCCCTAGGCCTTTTTTTAAAAAAACTCTATTACTGAAAATTTTGCGAACGTATTCAAGTGAGCGCCAGTATATGAACTATATTTATTTCCATTGTGGTTATGGTATATGTGGTTTATACCGTTGTCACACATAAGGGCTCATCGTTATAATTGTGGCCTTTTAATGGAACAAATTAAGTGTTGGCTTAAAGTACAATTTGACAACGAGAAATAATCTCAATTAATTCTTAACGTATGTAACAATTATATTGTTCGAATAGGCAATTTGGTTAATGTTGACAGTATGTATTTTATTAAATATAATGGAAAAAGAAGAAAACAATATAATGAAATTGATAAAAAAATAATTACGTTAAGTTCTTTTGAATGTAATATTAAACAATTATCATTCAAGGTCAGACAGCACAATTAAATTTACTTATGTTGTCATTTATAGATTTTACATCCATATTTCCTGTCAACTTTATTAAGTCGATGATTACGAGGACCGAAACAGAACGCATAGTCCAATTCAAAATAAAAGTTTAACAATTTGTTGTTGTCGTTTTTAATACTTTGATTATTGCTTAACATTAACTATAAATTAAAATGGTAAATTTTAGTAATTAAGTACTTATTTGAAATAAAAATTATATTACCCAGCAAAAAAAGTCATTACCAAGTAATGACTTTATTCAGTAAAATTTGGCAGTTGTAACTACTTACTAAATGGCCGTAAAAGTCATTATTTTTACATGGGGATGTCATAGGGAGGAAGTACTTCCCTAAAAATGTTTTTTAAGTACATATATAACCACATACCGGCAGTTGAAAAAAGCTTAAAAGGATAGTTCTATTTTTAGAAAAAATTGAGGTGAAATTATATTCAAATTTAACACTACACATTTTTTGTTTTTTTTCTTTTTCATTCGATACCGGCTAGTTTTGAACACACGAACTTCTGATTTGTAGCCAAACACACTACGCACTAGGCCACTCGCACGAACAACAAGGGTTGGTTTAACTCATCTATGTACATCAACATTTTTTTGTAATTTTGTAAACAAAAAACACCCATGCCGACGCTGAGCTTTGAACACACAACTCTAGAACACTAGCTCTGTGCCACCATACTCATTACTTAGTAAGTAAGTAGTAAGTAAGGATGTAACTAGTTATGTTTTAACTGTTATATATGTACTGTCTGATAATGGGGAGGGTAATGAGTACTCATTACCTGGTAATGCAGAAAGTAATGACATGTGCCTACCAAATTTTTGCTGGGTAGTTTGTATTGTGTCATGTATTCTTTATTTTTCGTTTCAAGAACACAACAAACAAAAAACTGTATTTTCACTTTTTCATAATTTTGCTTTTTGGCATCCGACATGACATTAAAATGCATTTTCTCTTCGTTTGTTCCACTTTCAGTGGTGTTTTTTAGGCAAAACTTTGTTGAGTTTGCCTTTTCCCTACTTTTATTTAGAATTTATTATGGACAAACAGAAACATGTATATGGATAATAAACGAGACATTTCCCAGCATGTACACATGGAGATTCGTATGTATGTTTGTGTACAAATATGTAACTAGGCTTGAAAATTTACTATTTATGTATGTCCATTGCCCCCAATAACATGGCGCCATTAATACTAGGACGGAAGCAATAGACCGTATGCATTTAATGCGAAAATGTGTGCATGACCTCGTCGCAAAAAACTAAGTTTTTATGTTTTAGGAAACAATACGAAAAAATCCTGATGTTTTTAGAGCAGCACATTTAAAGCAGATTCTCTGGTGGTTTTTATGTTTTTAGTTCTGCAAAAGCATAGTAATAAATTGTGCATCAAAAGAGTGCATTTAATTTTAAAGAGGAGTAATTACGTAAATGCATTAAATTATGTATACGATACACATCATCAGATCTGTATTGAAATTTAACAAAAAAAATATTTGTTAAACACAAACTTGTGTCTGAGGTAAAAATTAACAAAAACAGCAAGTAAAAAAGCATTATGTTCGGCCGGGCCGAACTTTTTATACTTTTTAACTTTTTATACCCTCCACCATGAAATACTTACTTACTTAGCTGGCCCATTACAGAACATTTGTTTCATAAGCCGAACTAAGAAAAGATCTCCAACTTTCTCTGTTTAGTGCTTCGCTTTCTGGAACCGCGCCTTGTCATCTCTTCATCCACTTGTTTGAGCCATCTATTCTTTGGCCTGCCAATTCTGTGTGAACCACCATGCGTCCCGAATTTATACGCCTGTTTAGCGGTTTCATCATCGCTCATTCTTATGATATGGCCTAGCCAATGCAATCGTGGCATCTTGATACGTTTATCTATACTGATGTCGTTGTATAGCAGATACAGCTCGTGGTTCATACGACGTCGATATCAACCGTCAACGCAGAATGGTCCGTAGATCTTTCGAAGAATTTTTCTCTCAAACACACCAAGCACTGCTTTGTCTGCTTGCGCAAGTACCCAGGCTTCTGAACCATACATCAGCACGGGAAGTATCAGTGTTTTGTAAAGCGTTGTTTTTGTTTGACGAGATGTGGCTTTATTCCTAAACTGCTTACTTAGCTCGAGGAAGCATCTGTTGGCCAACACTATTATTCTACGTATTTCACAACTGATGTTGTTGCTTGTGTTTACGGTGGTGCCGAGGTACACGAAGTCCTTTACTACCTCAAAATTATAGGAACCAACGTCAACAGTTGGCCCGATCTCTATGGAGGCATTGCGCGACTACACCATTAACTTTGTCTTCTCCCCGTTTACCGCCAGACCCACTTTAGCAGATTCCCTTTCGATTTTTTCAAAGGTAACAGTTACTTCCTTTTCCGATCGACCTATGATGTCAATGTCATCAGCATAAGCAAGTAACATATGGCTGTTTGTATATATTGTGCCACTTCTTTTCACCTTCGCATCTCAAATAACCTTTTCCAGCAGAATGTTGAAAAAATCACACGAGAGGCCATCACCTTGTCGCCAAACTCTTCGGAGAGGTTCTTTCCTATTTTAACTGACGATCGATTGTCAATTGATGTTATTCTACAAAGCCGGATGAGCTTTGCAGGGATACCAAATTTAGACATGGCTTGGAATACCTTTGAACGTAGGGGGTTGTCGACGGCTGCTCTGTAATCAACAAAAAGGTGGTAAGTGTCGATCGGCATCTGTTGGGTCTTCTCCAGGATTTGCCGCAGGGTAAATATCTGGTCAATGGTGGATTTGCCGGGTCTAAAGCCGCATTGGTATGGCCCAATTATTTCATTGACTATTATCCCTGACACTACCTTGTAGGCAATAGGGAGAAGACTTGTGCCCCTATAGTTAGAGCATACAGTTTTATCTCCATTCTTGTGGACAGGGCACAGTTTCCAATCGTCGGGTACTCGTTCTTCCTGCCAGATGGAGCTAACTAGATGATGCATACACCTTATCAGCGTATCGCCTCTGGTTTTAAACAGCTCGGCTAGCAAGCCATCTTCTCCTGCTGCCTTATTATTCTTCAGGCGGTTTAGTGCTGTCTTTACCCCATCATGGCTGGGCGGTATACATTCAATACTATCTTCTGGGATTGGATCTGTGGTATCTTCGCCGTCTTTGCTACTATCGGATATCAACAGTTTGGAGAAATGTTCTTTCTATATCGTGAGTACACTATCTGTACCAGTTACCAAATTACCTTGCTGGTCTCTACAGGAGGATGTGTCTGTACCAAACCCATCAGTTTGATGTTTCACGAGGAGTGCTTTCATTAAGCAATTGGGCTAATTGAGTGGAATATGCTGTGGCTATCTGTTGTGTTTGCAGCTTACTGATGTCCAACTTTCGCGTTGTATCTGTTCGTGCTTTATTTGCAAGGTTTGGTCGGGTACGTACCTTTGTTGCAACAAGGTAGTGGGCCGAATCTATGTTTGCTCCTCGGAACAATCGTACATCCAACACGCTCGATGAATGTCTTCCATCTATCACAACATGATCAATTTGATTGCGTGTCCTTTGATCTGGCGACAGCCAGGTGCCCTTATGAATATCGAGATGCTTAAATCTGGTATTGCTAACTACCATGTTTCGAGCAGCTGCAAAGTCTATCAGCCTCATACCTTTGTCAGATGTTTCACTGTGGAAACTGAATTGGGCCAAAGACATCCTCCTTTCCAATTTTGGCATTAAAATCACCTAGAATAATTTTAATGTCATGGACAGGGCAACGGTCATACGTTTATTCTAAGCGCTCGTAAAATATATCTTTGGTCTGTTCGTCTTTGTCTTCAGCGGGAGCATGAACCCAGATAAAGCTGATGTTGAAGAATTTTGCTTTTAATCGAATTGCAGCCAGTTTTTCATTCACTGGGGTGAAGCTGGAGACCAGATGTTTTAACCTCCGACCTACTACAAATCCGCAACCAAACTCATGCTTTGTGTCATGGCATCTATAATACAGTGCGTCACCTTTAGGTGTTGTTGTGACGCCTGTCCCGTTCCATCGTATTTCGTTATGGCAGTAATGTCGGCCTTGTACTTTTCAAGTACATCTGCCAATGAGTAAACTGCACCTTCTCTATAAAGAGTGCAAACATTCCAGGTGCAGATTCGAAGATCATGAACCTTAAAACGTTTGTGGGGGTCGTCAACTTTTGAGGGATTTGTTTTTCTTTTCTTTCGTTTTTTCATAGTATTGGACAAAATATTACGATACCCAATTTGGTTCGAATCGGTTGATCCGTACGAGAGTTATCACATGAGTGATAAATTTCGTACTATTCTGATAAAAGCAAAGATTTCCACAACTTATTTATTTGCTTTCATGCTCCTATGATACGGTATATTTTGCGAGCCCATAAAAGAGATCTGCCATGACACTAAAATTATTATTGTGTGATTTTAACGCCAAACTGGGAGAGGAAAATATCTTTGGGCCAACAGTCATGAAATTCAGATTCACAGCGGCAAAAAAACATGGTAGTTAGCAGTACCTGATTTAAGCAACTCGACGTTCATAAGGACACTTAGCTGTCACCAGACCAAATAACAAGAAATCAAATTGATCATGTTGTGATAGATAGAAGACATTCATCGTTCCGAATAGACAAAATAGTCTCGAATTACTACCTTGTGGCAGCAAATGTACTCACCAAATGAAGCGTAGCAAATATAGGGCAAACATACACAACGCGGAAGTTGGACATCGATAAGCTGCAATCACAACAGATAGCCACAGCATATTCCACTCAACTGACCCAATTGCTTAATCAAATTGACCACCTTAATTAATCGTTCCTATAAGATAGAGTCCTTCACCAAAGAACACATGGTATGACCAGGGTTGTCGTGCTGCTTCCGATGAGAAAAATGCAGCATATAGGGCTACTCTAGAATCTGTAGCAAAGTGTAGCGCACGAGAGATGTATCGAAAGAAAAGGAGAGAAGAAAAACTTATTTTCCGCAAGAAAAAGAGCGAAATGGGAAAGCGTGATTTTGAAAAATTGTGATGTACAGAAGCCAGAATGAAGTACGAAAATTCAATCAACGAGTGAAACATCAAACTGATGGCTTTGGTACAGGCACTTACTCCTGTGGATACCAGCAAGGTAATTTTGTAACTGATACAGCTAGTGTGATAAAAGAAATGACACAATGTACACCAATAACCACATGCTTCTTGCTTATTCCGTCGATATTGACATCATGGTTCGAACAGTAAAAAAGTTACTGAGTAATTTAAAAACATTGAAAGAAAATCTGCTATAGTGGGTCTGGCCGAAAACGGCGACAAGACTAAGCTGATGGTATCGACGCGAAATGCGTCCATTGAACTCGGGCTAACTGTGATATTGGTACTTATAATTTTGAGGTAGTTAAGGAATTCCTTTACCTTGACACCGCCACAAACACAACAACCAACATAAGTTGTGAAATAATAAGAAATATAGTACTGTCCAACAGATTCTTCTTTGATTTAAGTAAGCAGTTTAAAAGCAAAGCCACATCTCCTCAAACAAAAATAACACTTTACAAAACGCTGATACTACCTATGCTAATGTATGGTTCCGAAGCAGGGTTACTTGCGCAAGAAGGTAAGGAAGTGCTTGGAGTGTTTGAGAGAAAAATTCTTCGAAAGATCTACGAGGCAATCTGCGTTGACGGTCCAATGGTACACCGACATAGGTATAGTTAAACGTACCGAGAGACAACGATTGCATTGGCTACGCCATATTATAAGAATAAGCGATGACGAACGCCCTAAAATGGCGTACATATATGGGCCGCATTGAGGTACACGCAGAACGGGAAGGCTAAGCCCTATATCGAAGACAGCAGGTGGAAGTTGAGATCGAACAAGTAAAAAAGTATCAGCCGATAGAGATATACCCTCAGCCTGTGTTAATTGAAGCACTTCTTTTCCGAAAAAAAACTTATGTATTTAGGGGGTTTTTAGAATTTAGGGCGTGCCGACATAGTCCATTTTGGAAATGGGTTTTGTTTTGGACCATTACATCAGGAAACATGTACATTTCCAAGGAAAACATATTATCGCTGTAAACAGGGCCACTAGGAGTACATTAGGTAAACATTTCCAAAGGATCCTCGAACAGACCCTTAAAAGCATTTCAACAAAAATTTTTGAACATTTGTGTGTGGTGTGCCCCAAGCAGTGTACTGATAGGATCCACTTTTGAACATAAACTAAATTAGGACAAAATATTGAGAGAGATCCAAAGATTGATCCAAATCAGTTGCTCCGTTTATGAGATATCGCGCGCACCTTTTTAGGGAATATTTTCGAACTTTTGTGGTGGATGTACCGGAAGAAGAGGACCTGTAAGCACCACCTTCGAATTTTATATAATATTCGAAGATATATAACGTATGCAAAGTTTGGACCAACGCAGTATTCAAATCGGTTACTCCCTTTGAGAGTTATCGTGCGCATGGTGCGAAAAGTTTGAACTGTTGTGGGGGAGTTACCTCAAGGAGTGGATCGATTGGGCAAAATACTATGACCAAAGATATTATTATGCCAAATTTTGGACCGAATTGGTTTATCCGTTCGTGAGCTCATACCACTATTAATAATGCCATAGCCGGTTTTAGAGCTTTCTGGCCATTTACTTAGGAAGAATGGACTTGCCCCTGAAAAACTTGTAACATGCAGCAAATACAATTTGTTAGAACAACAAGTAAAAAAGTATCAGTCGGCTTTGCCAACAGAGTTATACCCTCATCCCATGTGAATTGAAGCACTTTTTGGACGTTTAAACCTGCCGACAAAAATGTGGATTAGGATTAAATTTCAAAAGTGTTGCGGAGGAGGTACTTATAGGAATGGACCGACATTATCGAAGTGGATCTTATTTTGGGAGTCATATCATTTCGATAGATATAGCGCCACTAGTCATTTCAGGGGGTCATCGTATAATTTTTGGACCAGTATGCCAGCAAGCAAGGACTTATCCACGGAAAACCTGTTGAACTTGTGTTGCAGATATCCTAGGGAGAGGACCGATATGGGCCATTTTAGAAGTTCAACTTAATTTGGAAAAAATGTTAGGAAATTGGTCGACCCGTTCAAGAAACATAGTGCATACCATTTCCGTGACATTTTTTAAGTATTGGGACAAGCATCGGAAGCTGTGGAGCCGTATTGTCCATCTTCGAACTGAAACTGAAGTTTGGACAAAATATGACGAAGGCCAAATTTTGGACCAAATCGGTTGATCAGTTCGATAGTTATCGTGTCACTATAAATGGTGCCATAGGGGTTTTCACACCGTTCGGGATGTTTTCTCAAGAAGTATGGACTTGCCCCTAAAAAAACTTTTACCGTCGTAATTGAGGCAGGGAATGCAAGTTGATTCAACAAAAATCAAAGTGATACGGAAGCAGGTCTTAAAGTGAACTTATCCGAAATTTTGTGTGATAGGTACCTGAAGGAGTGAACAAATAAAGTCCATATTCGGACCTGATCTATATCTAGTAGATATATTTGGATGTGTAAAGTATGAACCAAATCGGTCACTACCTTTAAGATTTATTGTGGCACAATTTTTGAACATTTGTGGGGGAGGTACCTGAAGGAGTGGACCGATATGGCTTATCTCCGAACATAAACTATGTTTGGACAAAATATTGCGAAGGCCAAATTTTAGACCGAATTGGCAGATCCGTTCGAGATTTATCTTGCGCTCCAACCACCACACACTGTATCATAGGGGTTTTTTGCAACTTTCAGTCTATTTTCTCAGGAAGTATGGATTTACCCCTGATGAAACTTGAACCGTCGTTAGGGGGCAGCAAGTACAAGTTGTTACAACAAAAACCAAAGCGATTGGAGAGCTGCTCCTAAACTGAACTTCTCCGAAATTTTGTGTGGGAGGTTCCCGAAGGAGTGGAGAGATTGAGTCTATATTGGAACCTCATTTAAGTCTGGTAGAGGTTTCACGATGTGCACAGTATGTACCAAATCGGTTAATTCATTCAAGAGTTATCGTGCGCACAAATTTTCCGAACATGTCCGAACTTTTATGGGGGAGGTACCGGAAGGAGTGGACCGATATAACCCATCTTTGAACTTAAATCAACTTTGGACAAAATATTACGAAAGCCAAATTTTGGACCGAACCGGTTTATCCGCTCGAGAGTTATCGTGCGCTTCAGCCAGCCAGACAGACAGACCCTCGTTAGCATAAATGCTGAGGGTATAATAATAACTTGTTCGAAAGATATATTTCACCCCTTTAAAAGGAAGAAGGATCAATAGAAATCCGTTGTAAAAAAATGAAGATATGCCCGTTTAAATTTGAAAATGTAAGAAACCCAGATTTTCACTTATTTTACAGTTATAAAAAAATAAAACGAAGTGACTCAAACGAACTAAAGGAATTCTCGTTCTGCATGGATCCCAACACGATAGAATTTTGCATCAGAACGCTTGAATTGTTTTCTGGTCAACTTTTGTAGCACAGTGCCATATATCGACATTTTCCGAAAAGTTTGCGCCTTCTCAAGGCCAAAACCGCTTGAAAGAGCATTCCAATGCTTTTGCGATGTATTAGATAGTTCTTAATTACTGTCTTGGCTACAATTTTTGCCTTGTGTTGGATCGAAAATCTGAATGATTTGGCCGTTATATGCCAAAATGTCAAAAAACCTGGATAAAAAACTTAAAGTCAAAATCGGGAGGCTCGATTTTCAGCGTAGACCTATGGTCTAGTGGACTTGTTTGCTCAGTTCAATCCCAGGAATCAGAAACGCGAAGGGACCATTAAGGTTTTTTTCCTTCCATACAAATCGCCCCGGCCCACAGTGCGAAATATGGGAAGTTTAGTGGAACTTTAAGGAATTTTGAAGTTCATAAAATTAATCACATTTTTATTGAATTCGTTAGCTAAGTACTCCACTGCAAATGACCCATACTCAGTTTGGATTTACTCCGCGAAACGACTTAAAAATGCACTTAAAGTTGCACTTTCGTTTCATAATTTTTTTTTTTTCTAAAAAATATAATTTGGATTCATTAAAAAAATAGCGTGGCGCGGACAAATGGTAAGTCAGTATGCCATGATTTATTTTTCTTAATATTTTACAAAACTATTATAATATTTTACTCTTAAAAAATGCAAAAAAAACCCTTATTGTTTTCGTGCAATTTTAATTGGAAAGAAGAGCTTTTTTGAAGTTTTCAAAATAATTTTTTTTTATTTTCCGTGGATATTTCAAAAGTGATTCCCGTACATTCACGTTTTAAGATATATATGATCTGAAAGATTGGGGTCTCCTCTGTTCGCAAAGCCATAAAACAGCTGCGGTAACGTGCGGTCTTCGGAGAAATTCAAGTTTTTTAAAATGACTCCGGAAACTTCATTTATTTGCATTTTTGAAATTGGAAGATAAACGCGGTGATGAACGCCGTTGTTGACTGTGTTTTGAAGAAATGGACTCACTAATATTAACAAATGATGATTTCTGTTAAATTAAGAATCCTCTCGCAATTTTTAATAGTTTTGACCTGTAAATGTTGGTGATTTATATATAGTGCACCATTTTTGAATGCTGTGATGTAAATACCAATATACGTTAAAAATAGTAATGCAGTTCCAACCTGAACTTGATCTGCGAGACATTATTAATAAAATTAATGGTACAGACCTGCTGAATAGACCGATAAACATTATAGATACAAATGAAAACAAACAGTTATTGACATTTTACTCCTTAATGGATGTGTAGGGTTGTGGGCCTTCACCCAGAAGTGGACCTATGTTGACAGTTTTTATGTGAGGAGGATTTTTATTTGCTAACATCTTAAAATGTACATTTGCATCAAAATCTGTTGCAATTTTTGTCTTCAACATTTAAAATACCTAATATGAGGGGACCCGTCATATGGGGGCTATACCAAAAACGCGAACCTACGATGTTAATATTTCGCACAGATGTTTTCTATTTATGAAGAACATAAAATGCCAAAATACAACCAAATACGTTGGAAAATGTGTCTGTAACATTTAAAATATATCCCATCGACCGGTACCGTTCAATGGGGTCTATACCAAAACGCGAACCTATATTGAAAATATGTTGTACATAAGTTTTCTATCCGCTGAAAACTCAATATACCAATTTCCAGCAAAATCGATTGAAAAATGAATGTAAAACGTAAAAACGACAGCCGCCGTTACATGAACGCTACGGGAAACCGCGGGCCTATGTGGCCCAATTTGAGCACCACAATTTCCACTAATATAAGAAACATTTTCGCAAAATTTTAGGAATCTACGCCCTTTACTTTAAAAGTTATTAGTAAAGTTCCGCTAAAATGCTCATATTTCGCACTGTGCGGCCTAATGAATATTTAAATATTGAAAATGGTCCCGCACAAACCACTTTTAATTTTTATGATATATAAAAAAATTTACATATAATATAAAATGATATATGTACATATATGTAATTATTCGACGATAAAATTGGTGAGAAACAAAAGCTTATGTCATTTTTGTTATGTCGTCTGGCTTTAAAGCTTGTTTTGAGATATACATATGCATAAACTGGCTCCAAAAAAATTTAAAAAAGCTACTATATAAAAACGTTAAGAACTTTTTGTGCGTGAGCTTTTTTATAGAATCAACATATAATTAAGTTTTTATCTAACCTTAGGTAAATATCATCAAAAGATCATACAGGGAGACGAGGTTGTAAGAAAGTCATAACCCTAGTGTATATCGTTAGCACAAATGCTGAGTGTATACAAATAATGTAAATAAATAATTACATGTAGCTTGCTCTATAAGAACAATTTCTTGGTAATTGCCGTCCCTAATTTCATGGCTCAAAAGAAATCAAAACATTACGTGTTATGTATTACATGTATTAGTGTATGTAAACGTAACTTCCAAATTAAAAGTGTGTGAAAAACGTAAACAACGATAAAATTTTAGAAAAAAATGAAAGTAATTTATTTAAAACATTATGGCCCATCAATTCCACGTTTAATTTTATATCCAATTTTATAGAAAATTTAAAAAATCTTTTAAATGTACATTTGTCAAAACATGCCATCTACACATTACCCGTTCTAAATGTACATTCCCATACAGAAGGAAAAATCTGCAATTAAAAATTTTTGCCAAACATTTGTCATTCATCTGGGTCACCGGTCGTAGTCTCCTAGTTACAAAAACCAATTAAAACTTATATTTCAAAGTCACAGTATTCATGATATAAGTATATGCATACATATGTACATATGTATGAATGTGTGTCTAAATGAGTTTAGCAGAGATGCAATTGACATACTTAATAATGACTGCTTTATGAGCATAAGAGTAATTTGTATGTGAAGAAAACTAATTTAAATGAAATTAATGTTTTTTTGTAAAGCATTCCATTCAGTAATGCCTTTTGTGGCATGAAACACGTGTAAACAAATCTTTAGTATAAGTATTAAAAATAAGTTAAATAGCATATGGAGGCATTGCTAAAGTAATTCAAAAGGAATAAATGCAAATAAATTCTTAAGCAGTTTGTATGTGAAATGAATACACTCATTAATGTATTTTCCACTACTTTGTTACCATAACACTGTTCCAGAACCTATGAGATTCTTAAATTTTCCAAATTTGAAATGTTATACAAGTTTATACATTTGCATATTTGTACTTTTGCGTATATGTTAGTTCACTATGTTTGTTATAAACATTTTGCAGTGAAAGGTTTAAAATGTTTGTTTTCCTTCACCAACAATTCTCAAATAGAAATAAAATAAACTCTTAATTTTTATCAAAAAGATTCTTTAATTTTTCAACCACAACCCTTTTCATTGTTCTCTTTAACATTATTATTAAATTTATCCTTCGACATTGTGATAACAAACAAGCGTCAACAACATGATCCTGACTGACACTATTGACGCTATACAATGCGGAAAAGTGAATAACTAACTGCCATTGACAACAATGATGGCTGGATTAAAGACCAAAATGTGGCTGACAAAGAATATTTATATCAGCACATTATCTGTGATGACATACAAACACGTCATTGAGTTCTAAGTAAACACACTCACACATAAGCAGCCGTGGTTGAAATTCTGTCTGTCAAGCAGAAATGTGGAAAAAATGCAACCATAAAACAATGCACATATGGGTCACTGCATGTGGATTTTAAGGATACTATCAATATGCAACACATGTTTAATGTTTTAATATACATTATAGGCTTTAAATAGTTTTGTGAGATCTCCATTCCTCTCTATTTGTTGCTTTATTTCTCCAATTTGGAATAGCGTGTTTTTCGATCTCGTCTTCTACTTGTTTACTCCGTAGAAGCCATGGCCTTATAGTGGTAGTCCGTATGTTTGTATGTTCGTTCTTCTGTTTAATCTGGCTCTGGGTCTATCTCCAGTTCCAGGAAAATGGCTGCTTCGATGGGATGTAACCACAGATCCACTGGAGTTAGATGGGTAGATTTGGCTGGGCAGTCGAAAAGGTGATTTGTGTCGTGCGCATGTCGCATACTGGGCAGATGTCTTGCACGGCGAGGTCTATTTCAGGCCAATAAAAATTTAGGCGACTGCAATATCTCGAGCGTAGTTGAGCCAACACTACTCTTGTTTGTCGTGGCAGCTGACGCTCCTCAGCTGCGATAGATGGGGGATATACTCCGATGACTGCATTCACACAATAATTGCTTATGGCCTTAGCAACTGCATCCGTGCGAAAACTATTTAAACCTGCTTGATATGCCTGTTGATCTAGAGGTTCTCTTCTATATTGCTGGACCTCCGTCTCTAGAGCATGAATATCCTTCCTGATATGTCTGGGTGTATGGGTGGCCAGCAGAAGGTGATTGGGATAGCTCTCACGGTAACACCAGAGCAAGTACTGCAACGATAGCATCTCATTATGATGCCGTACTGGAAGAATCTTTGCCTCCTCATGTAGATGGTCCACATTTTAGGAGGCACCCTGTTGCTGTTCTCAGGGCGGCGTTCTGACAAATTTGAATCTTATCCCACTGCGTGTCACATAAATTCGCGGACCAAACTGGCGCCGCATAGCTTACCACAGACCAACCTATCGCGTTATATGTGGTCAACAAGGTTTCTTTATCTGCACCCCATGTGCTGCCGGCTAGGGAGTTGAGGACCTTGTTCCTACTTTTCAGTTTGTCGCAGATAGTTGAGGCGTGCGCGCACGACTTCAAAGTAGTGTCGAATGTGACCCCTAAAATTTCAGGGCAGTTTGTGGTCGGAATTCTGCTACCGCCAACCACCACATTCATTCTCTTCCAAACTGCTCTGTCCAAGTGCTAAACAGAGTGGTTGTAGATTTTGTGGCGGAAATCTGCATTTTCCTCGCGTGGAAAAATGTGGTAAGATCGGTTGAATAGGAGTTCAGTCTCTCACAGATGTCATCAGGGAAGGTACTTGACGCCAAGATCGTGCAAACATCCGCATACGTTACGATCTCGATGCCGTCTGGACGGGGCGGACTACAGGAGAGGTAGAGGTTAAACAGTTCCGGAGATATCACCCCACCTTGGAGAACTCCCTGTTTCACTCTACGAGGTTTGTACTTCTTGTTCCTCAATTCCACATACGACTGGCGTCCACACATATAGTTGACTATCCAACGTTTCAAGCTTGGCCGGAGGTTTGTCTGCTCAATGTCCTCAAACAAGGCTTTTGATAAGTCAAGCGCCACCATCACTGTTCTATCAGACGGCTGTCTCTGGTTGAGTCCTTGACAAATATATGTGGAGATGGCGTGCAGCGCTGTGTTGTTGTTGTTTTAGCAGCATTTAAACCTACGTAGAAGCATAGGTTTATTGCTGGGTTGGCAGCCGCTGTCCGAAACACTATGTTTCCGGGTCAATCCGGTACGAGAGAACCCGCTGCCGTGGGATTGTGCAGCGCTGTTGTCGTCCTGTGCTGCTTAGGGAATCAATGCTGATGATCACCAACTTGATAGCTATTCCTGATACTGGGGAGGACTAAGGCTTCAAGGGTCTTTGCTAGGGGCAACAAAAGCGAAATCGGCCTGTGCGATTCACTTTTGCTGGCATCCTTGTCTGGCTTCCGTAGCGGGACCACCCTGCCCATTTTCCAGTCTTCGGGAACAATGAGGTTGGCTAGCGACAAGTTGAGAACTTTAGTGAGATACTCCATTCCCGGCTCATCCATCTGCTTCAGCATTACCATGGAGATTCCATCAGGGCCCAACGCTTTGGATGATTTAGCGTTCCTGATGGCATTCGCAACATCATTAATTGTAAACTGTGGTGGTTCATCCTGGGCAGGAAGAGATCTGATGCGACATAATACTCTCCTCTTCGCCCTGTCACTCTCGGGGTGCTCGACAAACTGTCGATTGAAATAACTTGCGCACCTCTTCGGGTCAGTCAAAGTAACGTTGCCAAATGTGACTGAAGTCCTATCTTCCATCCTTCCAGGGTTCGAGAGTGACTTAACCGTTGCCCACAATTCACTTTTACCGGCTCCAATGTTGCAACTCTTCAGACGATTTAACCACTTGTTTCGCTTATGTTCGCCGACCAGCCTGTTAACTTCCAGTGTCAGCTCCCTGACTCGGTTGGCTCGACAAAGCTCATCACGCTCATTTGCTAATCCCATCGCCTCTGCTGGGATGTTTGGTCTTACTTTGGGTATTCGACCAGCAGGGATATGGCGAGCGACTGCAGCAGTGATGATGTCTCGGATCGTCCTTTCCGCTACCCGAACATCAGAAGGATTGGGCAGTTCACTGAAGCGGTGATTGGTCAACTCTCTTAAATTCAGCCAATCAGCTTTACTATGATAAACGAACGTGCGGCGTTCAGGGGTGATGAAATCGGCTGGTCTGCTAATGGAGACAATTATGGGCAGATGGTCTGATCCAAGGGAAATGACGGTTTGCCAGGTGACGTCATTTCAGACCAGGTGACACGATGGTTATATCTGCCGAACTGTGACACTCTCCTCTAATTCTGGTAGGGGCGTCCTCATTGACCGTGCAAAACGTAGAGCCACCAATCTGTTCAGCCAGCGCTGTACCCCTCTGGTCGTTTCCGAGGGCCGAATGCCACATCTCATGATGCCTCAGTTCCTCAGGACCAGACGATTATGACCTTCCAAAAGCGGGCTAATGTCAGGCTCGTAATCTGAGATACAGCTATTTCTCGGCGGGATTTATACGGTCAGCAACTCCATCTCGGCAGTTCCACACCTGACTGCTACCCCCCATACATTCCATGTACGGGTCATTAGAGACAGACTTAAGCGAAACAGGTCTGTTTTGGACAGACTGGTGCAATAGGAAAGCTAATCCGTCACCTCCATTTCTGGTGCGATCCTTCCTTAACACGTTGTAGCCATCACAACGCTGTAAGCTACAGTTGTTGTTGAGCTTGGTTTCTTGCACCGCCGCGACCTTAATGTTCTTCCTACTCATGAAATCTACTATTTCCTCGATATTACCTCGGAGTCCATTGCAATTAAATTGCAAAAAGAATGCATTTTCCGGGATTGGGACAACAACGGCTGGTGTTAAAGGCTGCGTGAGCGGTTGCTGTCGAGGGGACTGCGGGTGAGTTTCATAATCAGACGACGGTGCAGTTTCGTAATCCGATGACGACTCACTGGGGACTGTATCCACGCAGCATGCAGCAACATAGTCCCTGTCGTAATCCCTCACGTGGACAGTCCAGAGCAACCCCTTAGATGCAGCCACTCCTAACATCTATTGCATCTCACCGAAGGTTGGATATGGGTGAAGATGCGTAAGTGACAAAATGAGCACAAATAAATTGGTCCTGGGTTTTCCTCCGTTCCGTCACGGACCAAAAGAATTCGGAGCAGGCATTCCGTGATATGCTGCTCCCAACACAGAAAAACGAAACAAATACCCTCATCGATCATTCTTATGACATAGCCTAGCCAACGCAATCGTTGTCTCTCGACACGTTTAGCTATACTGATGTCGTTGTATAGTAGAGCTGGCAAACTATCGATATTCTCAACATTAGATATTTTCGATATTTCACTTAAAAAATCGATTGCTATCGATATTATCGTTAATTTATCATCACCATTAATTTGGAAGTGAAAATGGCGGAAATGTCTATGCAGTAGTAGTTCACAGAAATATAAACTAGAAAATAAATGTTTTTATTAACAAAAAATACACAAAAACGCATTGTTTTTTTCCGAAAAATTAGTACGTGTGACTACGGACTTAATTTCTCTCTAGTGAGCTAAAATGTGCCGCGCGATCACCCATAAGAATGTTAAAAACTTGGGTTTGGGCGTCGGGTTAGTAACCCTTCTCTGAAAAAAACATCCTACTATGAAAAAACGAAAGAAAAGAAAAACAAACCACTCTAAAGTTGACGAACCCCGCAAACGTTTTAAGGACCATGATCTACGAATATGCACCTGGAATGTTCGCACTCTTTATAGAGAAGGTGCAGTTTACGCATTGGCAGATGTACTTGAAAAGTACAAGGCCGACACTACTGCCATACAGGAAATACGATGGATTGGGAAAGGCGTCACAATAACACCTAAAGGTGACGCACTGTCTTATAGCTGTCATGACATAAATCATGAGTTTGGTTGCGGATTTGTAGTTGGTCGGAGGTTAAAACATCTTGTCTCCAGCTTCACCCCAGTGAATGAAAGACTCGCTGCAATTCGATTTAAAGCAAAAGTCTTCAACATCAGCTTTATTTGCGCTCATGCTCCCATTGAAGGTAAGGACGAACAGACCAAAGATATATTTTACGAGCACTTAGAAGAAACTTATGACCGTTGCCCTGACCATGACATTAAAATTATACTAGGCGATTTAAATGCCAAAATTAAAAAGAAGAATATCTTTGGCCCAACAGACGGGAAATTCAGTCTCCACAGCGAAACATCTGACAATGGAATGAGGCTGATAGACTTTACAGCTGCAAGAAACATGATAGTTAGCAGCACCAGATTTAAACATCTCGACATCCATCCAGAAAACAAGAAATCAAATTGATCACGTTGTGATAGATGGAAGACATTCATCGAGCGTGTTGGAGTGCGCTCGTTCCGAGGAGCAAACGTAGACTCGGACCACTACCTAGTTTCAGCAAAGGTACGCACCCGGTTAAACGTAGCAAACAAAGTACGAACAGACACAAAGTTAGATATCGGTAAGCTGCAATCACAGCAGATAGCCACAGCATATTCCACTCAACTATCCCAGTTGCTTAATCAAAGCACTCCTTATCCCGAACATGTCAGCGCAATGGTAAGGTATTGCCCACTCTATGCATACCTCCGCAAAATCCATGGTATGACCAGAAGTGTCGTGCTGCTACCGAAGAGAAAAATGCGGCAATAGGGCTACTTTACAATCAGTAGCAACACGTAGCGCGTGAGAGAGGGTTTGGGAGAAAAGGAGAGAAGAGAAGCGTCTTTTCCGCAGGAAAAAGAGAGAGATGGAAAAGCGGGAGTGTGGACAAATCGAAATGTACGGTAGACAGAATGAAGTCCGAAAATTCAACCAAGGAGTGAAACCTCAAACTGATGGCTTTGGAACTGGCACATCCTCCTGTAGAGACCAGCAAGGTAATCTGGTAACTGATGGTATCCAATAGTAGCGAAGTCGACGAAGATACATACCACAGATTCAATCCCAGAAGATGGTATTGAATGTATACCACCGCCAAGATGAGGTAATGACAGCAATAAACCGGCTGAAGAATAATAAGGCAGCAGGAGCTGATGGCCTACCAGCCGAGCTGTCTAAAACCGGAGGCGACACGCTGATAAGGTGTATGCATCAGCTAGTTAGCACCATCTGGCAGAAAGAACGCGTACCCATCGATTGGAACCTGAGCATCCTGTGTCCCGTCCATAAGAGAGGAGATAAGACTTTATGCTCCAACTATAGGGGCATAAGTCTTCTCCCTATCGCCTATAAGATAGTGTCAGGGATATTGTGCGAACGACTAAAGTCCATGGTCAACGAAATAATTGAACCATACCAATGCGGCTTTAGGCCTGGCAATTCCACCATTTACCAGATATTTACGCTGCGGCAAATCCTGGAGAAAACCCAAAAGATGCAGATCGACACCTACCACCTTTTTGTCGATTATAAAGCAGCCTTCGACAGCCCGCTACGTTCAAAGGTATTCCAAACCATGTCTGAAATTGGTATCCCCTCAAAGCCTATTCGGCTTTGTTAAATGACTCTAATTGTCACAAGATCTTCAGTTAAAATAGGAAAGAACCTCTCCGAAGAGTTTGGTACCAAAAGAGGTTTCAGACAAGGAGACAGCCTTTCGTGTGATCTCTTCAACATCCTGCTGGAAAAGGTTATACGAGAGGCAAACGTCAAAAGAAGTGGCACAATTTACACCAATAGCTTACGCTGATGATATAGACATCATGGGACGATCAGTAAAAGAAGTAACCGATACCTTTATGAAGGTCGAAGGAGAATCTGCTAAAGTGGGCCTGTCGGTAAACGGCGAGAAGGCCAAGTTGATGGTGTCGACGCGCAATGCGTCCATTGAGCTCGTACCAACTGTGGAAGTTTGTTCCCATAATTTTGAGATAGTAAAAGACTTCGAATACCTCGGTACCGCCGTAAACACAACAAACGACATCAGTTGTGAAATAAAAAGAAGAATTGTATTGGCCAATAGATGCTACTTTGGCTTAAGTAAGCACTTCAAAAACAAGCCCACAACTCGTCAAACAAAAATAACGCTTTACAAAACACTGATACTACCCGTGCTGATGTAAGTTTCCGAAGCCTGGGTACTTGCGCAAGCAGATAAGGCAGTGCTTGGCGTGTTTGAGAGAAAAATTCTTCGAAAGATCTACGGACCGATTTGCGTTGACGGTGAATATCGACGTCGTATGAACCACGAGCTGTATCTACTATACAACGACATCAGTATGGATAAACGTATCGAGATGCAACGATTGCGTTGGTTAGGCCATATAATAAGAATGAGCGATGATGAACCCGCGATGATGAACCACATGGCGGTGCACGCAGAATTGGCAGGCCAAATAATAGATGGCGCAAACAAGTGGATGAAGAGATAACAAGGCGCGGTATTTCAGATATCGAAGCACTAAACAGAGAGAATTGGAGATCTTTTCTTAGTTCGGTCTATGGAACCAATGTTCTGTAATGGGGCAGCTATGTAAGTAAGTAAGTAATATTTTGTCTAAACTTAGTTTAAGTTCTAAGATGGGCCATATCGGCCCACTCCTTTGTATACCTCCCGCACAATACCATGTTGCACTCATGGTCCCTATTACGAAGGCACAAGTTTTTCCAGTGGCATGTCCATATTTCTTGAGGAACCGAATACTACAACTCCCGAACCGAATACTACGAATCTATATTAATAAAAGAGTAAAGTGATTGACTGACTGACTGACTGACTGATTGATTCATCAACGCCCAGACGAAACGGCTGAAGCTAGAATCCTGAAATTTTGGGTGAGGATCACTCTTGGTCCGAAGGGGTCAGATAAGGCTGGGTTTTTGGAAATTCGAACCGGAAGGGTACGAAAAGTACTAAAAGGTACTAAATATGGTACCGTTTGTATTTGGCGAACCGGTAGAGCTAGAACCTTGAAATTTGGAATGAAGGTTACTGATGGAGTGTAGGAAAGATGCACTAAAGGGTTTTTAGAAATTCGAACTATAAGTGTACGAAAAGTACTAAAGTGTACTAAATTTGGTGCCAATTCGTACTTTGTGAACGGATAAAGGTTATAGGTTGAAATTTGGTGTGAGAATCAAGGTTAAAAGGTACAGTTGACATAAGGAGGTGGTTTAGGAAAAGTGTACACATGTGTACGAAAAGTACTAAATGGTACTAAATTTGGTACAATAATGATTTGTGCGAACGGATAGAGCTGGAATCCTGCATTTTTGAATTAAGGCTACTGTTGGAGAGTAGAATAGACGTAGTTTTGAAAATTCGTATATATGGGTACAAAAAGTACTAAATGGTACTAAATTTGGTACACTTATGATTTGGGTGAACGGATAGAGTTGGAATCCTGAAATTTTGAACTAAGGCTACTGTTGGAGAGTAAAATGGACGTAGTTTTGAAAATTCGTACTTATGGGCACGAAAAGTACTAAATGGTACTAAATTTGGTACAATTTGGATATAGGTTGAACGGATAGACCTGGAATCCTGACATTTTTGAATTAAGGCTACAGTTAGAGGGTAGCATGGAAGTAGTTTTGAAAATTCGTACTTATGGGTACGAAAAGTACTAAATTGTACTAAATTTGGTACAATTACGATTTGGGCGAACGGATGGAACTGGAATCCTGAAATTTTGAATTAAGGCTACTGTTGGAGAGTATAATGGACGTAGTTTTGAAAATTCGTACTTGTGGGTAGGAAAAGTACTAAATGGTACTAAATTTGGTACACTTATGATTTGGGCGAACGGATAGAGTTGAAATCCTGAAATTTTGAACGAAGGCTACTGTTGGAGAGTTATATGGAAGTAGTTTTGAAAAATCGTACTTATGGGTACGAAAAGTACTAAATGGCACCAAATTTGGTACAATTTGGATATAGGTTGAAAGGATAGAGCTGGAATCCTGAAATTTTTCGAATTAAGGCTACAGTTGGAGGGTAGCATGGAAGTAGTTTTGAAAATTCGTACATATGGGTACGAAAAGTACTAAATGGTACTAAATTTGGTACAATTACGATTTGGGCGAACGGTTAGAGCTGGAATCCTGAAATTTGAATTAAGGCTGCTGTTAGAGAGTAGAATGGAAGCAGTTTTGAAAATGCGTACTTATGCGTACGACAAGTACTAAATGGTACTACATTTGGTGCAATTATAATTTAAGCGAACGGATAGTGCTGCAATCCTAAAATTTTGAACTTAGTCTACTGTTGGAGAGTAGAACGAAAGTAGTTTTGAAAATTCGTACTTATGGGTACGAAAATTACTAAATGGTACTAAATTTGGTACAATTACGATTTGGGAGAACAGATAGAGTTGGAATCTCGAAATTTGGGGTTGAGACAACTGGTGGAGTGTAGGATTGAGGAAGCTTTGGAAATTCGTACTTATGTGTACGAACAGTACTAAGTGGTAGTAAATTTAGTACAATTTGTATTTGGGTGAACGGATAGAGCTTGATTCCTCAAATTTGGACTGAGGGTCACTGATGAAGTGACCAAAGTACTAAATGGTACGAAATTTGGTTCGATGGGGATTTGAGTGAACGAATCCTGAATTCGTAATTGCGATTACTGTTGAAGTATAGGATTGAGGTTGTCTTGGAAATTCGTACTTATGTGTACGAACAGTGTTAAATGGTACTATATATAGTACAAATTGGATTTGGGTGAACGGATAAAGCTGGAATCCTGAAATTCGGAATTGGCATTACTGTTGGAGTGTAGAACTAAGGAGTTTTGGAAATTCGTACTTAGAGTACAAAAAGTACTAAATGGTACTAAATTTTGTTCAATGGGGATTTGCGTGAATGGATAAAACTGGAATCCTGAAATGTGGAATTGAGATTTTTGTTGGAGTGTAGGATTGTGGTAGTTTTGGAAATTCGTACTTATGGGAACGAAAAGTACAAAATTTCGTACAATTGGGATTTGGAATCTGGAATCCTGAAATTTGGAATTGAGATTATTGTTGAAGAGTAGGATTGAGGTAGTTTTGGAAATTCGTACTTGGAAATTATACTTATTATGAATGGATAAAACTGGAATCCTGAAATGTGGAATTGAGATTTTTTTTGGAGTGTAGGATTGTGGTAGTTTTGGAAATTCGTACTTATGGGAACGAATAGTACTAAATTTCGTACAATTGGCATTTGGAATCTGGAATCCTGAAATTTGGAATTGAGATTATTGTTGAAGAGTAGGATTGAGGTAGTTTTTGAAATTCGTACTTATGGTTAAGAAAACTACTAAATGGTATTAAATTTTTTACAATTTGGATTTGAGTGAACGAATAGACCTGAAATCCTTAAATTTGGAATTGAGATTACTGTTGGAGTATAGGATTAAGGTAGTTTTGCAAATTCGTACTTATGGGTACGAAAAGTACTAAATGGTACTAAATTTGGCACAGTGGGTATTTGAGGGAGCGTATAGAGCTGGAATCCTGGAATTTGGTATCACTACGGTGGGAGTGTAGGATTGGGACGTGGAGGTAGTTTTTGAAATTCGTACTTATGGGCACGAAATATACCAAATGGTACAATTTGGATTTGAGTGCATGGATTGCGCTGGAATCCTGTTTTTTGGAATTAAGGTTACTGTTGAAGTGAAGGATTGAGGTAGTTTTGGTAAATCGTACTTATGGGTACGAAGAGTACTTAATGGCACTAAATTTGTTGTTGTGTGTAGAGACAGTGCTGAAATCTGTATTCTTTGGATTTAGGGTGAGTATTGGTGTGTAAAGTTGGTCTCGCTGTTAATATGTAAGGGTGAGATACTGCTGATCTTTTTGCAAATCGAACTAAAGAGGATTCTAACAGTACTAAAATAACAATATTGATTAAAATTGGTATTAGTGCAATAAAATTTTCAGTGTTCGCCATTTTCATATTTTATACTGTTTATTTGTTTTTTTATATCCTTTCCGCATACGAAGTAGCGGGCACTTTGCTAGTATTAGATAAAATTCGAAGGTGGTGTTTATAGGTCCACTTCTTCCAGTACTTCCCCCACAAAAGTTCGAACATATGCGCTACAATCGTAAGCGCAATATCTCATAAACGGAGCAACCGATTTGGTCCAAACTTTGAATCTCGAAATATTTGTTCCAAACTTAGTTTATGTTCTAGAATATTTTCTGTTTATTTATATTTATAATGTTTAACTTTTTTTGTGTCAAGTATCTTTTGGAAATTTTTACCGAAAATACAGCTACTAGCGCTATTTACATCGATATGATGTTTTTTGTGGGCAAGTCCATGTTTCCTGACGTCATGGTCCTATCGAGAGGAATGACTCCCAAAATAAGACACACTTCCAGAATGTACTATGTCGGTCTATTACTTTAGGTACCTCCCCCGCAAAACTTTTGAGATTTTATCTTAATCCATATTCAAGTTGGAAAATTCTGAAGACCCTCTAAATCAGGCATGGCCAAAAAGAGAACGGAGAAAACGTGAATGTATTCAAAATATTGACAACTTATAACAGTATGTTAGTAAGTTTGTATTCACGCAAGCTATAAAACAATAACAAATCAAAACATTTGTTCTCTTTTGTACGCTCTTTCTGTGGATTCGGGTCGTGTGTGTGTAAATTGCCGAAAATCATAGGCATCGCCGTGCCAAATGTGACCATGCTTGCTCTAAATACATCCGTTTTTTGGGAAAAAAGTATTTCAATTCACACAGGCTATGGGTCGGCAAAGCCGACTGATACTTGTTTTCTCTGCGTGTATTGTTGACATTACGAAGTTGTTCGGAAATGTACGCCCACATAACCCGATAATTGTAATATGGAGAACTTATGCTTTGATTTGTTTTTGTTTTGTAGCTTGCGTTGTTGATAATTTACTAAAGGTAAGGTCACATTAGGCTCCAGCGATCGGCAGTGTGCGCTTACTGAGAGCAAGTGAGTGTAAATAATGCATTGACATTTATGCTCACTTGCTCTAAGTAAGCGCACACTGCCGATCGCTGGAGCAAATTCTTGCTTAAAGTGACCTTACCTTAACACTGTCATAATTTATCTTTTTTCGAAATGTTTTTCAAAATTTTAGCCTGTTAACTTTTTGTTCACGTAAACCAAAGAAGATCCGTTTATATATTTTTTCTTGGGGCTTTATTCTTCTTCTAGTCATATTTCGGCTTGTCAAAGCTTCGGCACAAATGACATTGATATAAAAGAATGCTATTTTATATTTTAGTTTTTTTCTCAATCTGCATTGCTTCACCCATATTCTGATTTGTTATCATGGGAAAGCTAAAACTGCAAATACTTGTGTCTGTTGTAATGAGTTTATTCACTTTGCCAGTTGTTAGTGGTTGACGGTTGTTGTTGTTGTAGAATGACAGAAGGAAACCATGAGTGTAAAAACAAAAGGAAGGAAGTTTCTGCAGGAAATAAACATTAGTTTGGAATTCCTGAAACATTGTACACACACACGCAGAGATTATAGTTTAACTGAACATATGTATTATAACCAAGAAAAAAAGGATGACATCAAGTTGAACTCTATATCGTGACGAGGGATATGTTCTAGAGAAAAGCAAAAACGATGTTAAGCTTTAGAAAATAATTACTTTAGTGGGAATTAAGAGTTCGTGGTTAAGCAGAAACTTTACTGAGATGCTGAAAATTTATTATTAAGTATACAAAATCTTTGTAAAACTAAATGGAAGTAAGTTTCGAAGGAGTTTTAATGATAGTTCTTTTAAAAAGAGCACTTCATCTTCTTAGTAGCTATTATTCTGACGACACACAGATTATTTGCTTTTGTTGAAGTGCCAATTTGCAAATGTTTAACTGACACCAATGCACATACAATGATTCCCCTGTTGGGTGGTATCGATAACAGTTCAATTTGTTGCTGCTGCTTTTCAAATCGCATTTCATTTTTCATTACACCAAAGTGATTTCGTGCATGTTTGAATTTTAATTTGAATAAATTACTACTTTCACGGCTTTGAAATTTCTAATGAAATTATGTAAATTCCATTTGAATGTGTAAATTTGTACATATGAAGCGACTCATTGCTGCATTTGAATAAGCGATTTAGTTTGTTTTTGTTTTTGACAAAGTTTGCACAATTGTGCTAATTTCGGGTATTTCAAATATTCAGTGTAGATTCTAATTCACGCAAGTCTTTAAGCAGCTTTTGACATTTACATTTCAATACATTTTTGGAAATTTTTGTCCATGGAAGTATGGGCATCCCCAATAATAGAACTATAGCTTATATGTTTACAAAAACAGTTTAGTGTGGATGGCGGTTTTAGACGTTCTGTTAGACCTGAGGGGGTTAATGCGTTTCCTGTCGAAGGGAGGAATTGGTTTGGTCCAAACTGTACAAGGCAATATTTTTCCAAACATAGATTTAGTTCGGAGATGAATATAGACTAGCATAAGTACAGAAATGTTTTATTAGGTACATCTAAGGGTTGTTTTGAAAATCGACCTTTATTGGTCCACAGGTTCCACATAAATATTCTTTAAAAAATCCACGACTATTGGTTCGCCGATTCCACATAAATATTCTTTAAAAAATCCACGTTTATTGGTCCACAGATTCCACATAAAAATTCTTTAAAAAATCCACGTTTATTGGTCCACAGATTCCACATAAAAATTCTTTAAAAAATCCACGTTTATTGGTCCACAGATTCCACATAAAAATTCTTTAAAAAATCCACGTTAATTGGTCCACAGATTCCACATAAAAATTCTTTAAAAATCCACGTTAATTGGTCCACAGATTCCACATAAAAATTCTTTAAAAAATCCACGTTTATTGGTCAGCAGATTCCACATAAAAATTGTTTAAAAAATCCACGTTTATTGGTCCACAGATTCCACATAAGAATTCTTTAAAAAATCCACGTTTATTGGTCTACAGTTCCCTCATAAATATTCTTTAAAAAATCCACGTTTATTGGTCCACAGACTCCACAAAAATATTCTTTAACAAATCCACGTTTATTGGTCCACAGATCCCTTATAAATATTCTTTAAAAATCCACGTTTATTGGTCCACAGATCCCTTATAAATATTCTTTAAAAAATCCACGTTTATTGTTTCACAGATTCCACATAAATATTCTTTAAAACATCCACGTTTATTGGTTCACAGATTCCACATAAATATTCTTTAAAACATCCACGTTTATTGGTCCACAGATTCCACATAAATATTCTTTAAAACATCCACGTTTATTGGTCCACAGATTCCACATAAATATTCTTTAAAAAATCCACGTTTATTGGTTCACAGATTCCACATAAATATTCTTTAAAAAATCGACGTTTATTGGTTCACAGATTCCACATAAATATTCTTTAAAAAACCCACGTTTATTGGTCCACAGATTCCACATAAATATTCTTTAAAAAATCCACGTTTATTGGTCCACAGATTCCACATAAAAATTCTTTAAAACATCCACGTTTATTGGTCCACAGATTCCACATAAATATTCTTTAAAACATCCACGTTTATTGGTCCACAGATTCCACATAAATATTCTTTAAAACATCCACGTTTATTGGTCCACAGATTCCACATAAATATTCTTTAAAACATCCACGTTTATTGGTCCACAGATTCCACATAAATATTCTTTAAAAAATCCACGTTTATTGGTTCACAGATTCCACATAAATATTCTTTAAAAAATCGACGTTTATTGGTTCACAGATTCCACATAAATATTCTTTAAAAAACCCACGTTTATTGGTCCACAGATTCCACATAAATATTCTTTAAAAAATCCACGTTTATTGGTCCACAGATTCCACATAAAAATTCTTTAAAAAATCCACGTTAATTGGTCCACAGATTCCACATAAAAATTCTTTAAAAATCCACGTTAATTGGTCCACAGATTCCACATAAAAATTCTTTAAAAAATCCACGTTTATTGGTCAGCAGATTCCACATAAAAATTGTTTAAAAAATCCACGTTTATTGGTCCACAGATTCCACATAAGAATTCTTTAAAAAATCCACGTTTATTGGTCTACAGTTCCCTCATAAATATTCTTTAAAAAATCCACGTTTATTGGTCCACAGACTCCACAAAAATATTCTTTAACAAATCCACGTTTATTGGTCCACAGATCCCTTATAAATATTCTTTAAAAATCCACGTTTATTGGTCCACAGATCCCTTATAAATATTCTTTAACAAATCCACGTTTATTGGTCCACAGATCCCTTATAAATATTCTTTAAAAAATCCACGTTTATTGGTTCACAGATTCCACATAAATATTCCTTAAAAAATCCACGTTTATTGGTCCACAGATTCCACATAAATATTCTTTAAAAAATCCACGTTTATTGGTCCACAGATTCCACATAAATATTCTTTAAAAAATCCACGTTTATTGGTTCACAGATTCCACATAAATATTCTTTAAAAAATCGACGTTTATTGGTTCACAGATTCCACATAAATATTCTTTAAAAAACCCACGTTTATTGGTCCACAGATTCCACATAAATATTCTTTAAAAAATCCACGTTTATTGGTCCACAGATTCCACATAAAAATTCTTTAAAACATCCACGTTTATTGGTCCACAGATTCCACATAAATATTCTTTAAAACATCCACGTTTATTGGTCCACAGTTTCCACATAAATATTCTTTAAAAAATCCACGATTATTGGTTCACAGATTCCACATAAATATTCTTTAAAAAATCCACGTTTATTGGTTCACAGATTCCACATAAATATTCTTTAAAACATCCACGTTTATTGGTCCACAGATTCCACATAAATATTCTTTAAAAAATCCACGTTTATTGGTCCACAGATTCCACATAAATATTCTTTAAAAAATCCACGTTTATTGGTTCACAGATTCCACATAAATATTCTTTAAAACATCCACGTTTATTGGTCCACAGATTCCACATAAATATTCTTTAAAACATCCACGTTTATTGGTCCACAGTTTCCACATAAATATTCTTTAAAAAAAATCCACGTTTATTGGTTCACAGATTCCACATAAATATTCTTTAAAAAAATCCACGTTTATTGGTTCACAGATTCCACATAAATATTCTTTAAAAAATCCACGTTTATTGGTCCACAGATTCCACATAAATATTCTTTAAAACATCCACGTTTATTGGTCCACAGTTTCCACATAAATATTCTTTAAAAAATCCACTTTTATTGGTTCACAGATTCCACATAAATATTCTTTAAAAAATCCACGTTTATTGGTTCACAGATTCCACATAAATATTCTTTAAAACATCCACGTTTATTGGTTCACAGATTCCACATAAATATTCTTTAAAACATCCACGTTTATTGGTCCACAGATTCCACATAAATATTCTTTAAAACATCCACGTTTATTGGTCCACAGTTTCCACATAAATATTCTTTAAAAAAAATCCACGTTTATTGGTCCACAGTTTCCACATAAATATTCTTTAAAAAATCCACGTTTATTGGTTCACAGATTCCACATAAATATTCTTTAAAAAATCCACGTTTATTGGTTCACAGATTCCACATAAATATTCTTTAAAAAATCCACGTTTATTGGTTCACAGATTCCACATAAATATTCTTTAAAACATCCACGTTTATTGGTCCACAGATTCCACATAAATATTCTTTAAAACATCCACGTTTATTGGTCCACAGTTTCCACATAAATATTCTTTAAAAAAAATCCACGTTTATTGGTCCACAGTTTCCACATAAATATTCTTTAAAAAATCCACGTTTATTGGTTCACAGATTCCACATAAATATTCTTTAAAAAATCCACGGTTATTGGTCCACAGATTCCACATAAATATTCTTTAAAACATCCACGTTTATTGGTCCACAGTTTCCACATAAATATTCTTTAAAAAATCCACGTTTATTGGTTCACAGATTCCACATAAATATTCTTTAAAAAATCCACGTTTATTGGTTCACAGATTCCACATAAATATTCTTTAAAACATCCACGTTTATTGGTCCACAGATTCCACATAAATATTCTTTAAAACATCCACGTTTATTGGTCCACAGTTTCCACATAAATATTCTTTAAAAAAAATCCACGTTTATTGGTCCACAGTTTCCACATAAATATTCTTTAAAAAATCCACGTTTATTGGTTCACAGATTCCACATAAATATTCTTTAAAAAATCCACGTTTATTGGTCCACAGATTCCACATAAATATTCTTTAAAACATCCACGTTTATTGGTCCACAGTTTCCACATAAATATTCTTTAAAAAATCCACGTTTATTGGTTCACAGATTCCACATAAATATTCTTTAAAAAATCCACGTTTATTGGTTCACAGATTCCACATAAATATTCTTTAAAACATCCACGTTTATTGGTTCACAGATTCCACATAAATATTCTTTAAAAAATCCACGTTTATTGGTCCATAGATTCCACATAAATATTCTTTAAAAAATCCACGTTTATTGGTCCACAGATTCCACATAAATATTCTTTAAAAAATCCACGTTTATTGGTCCACAGATTCCACATAAATATTCTTTAAAACATCCACGTTTATTGGTCCACAGTTTCCACATAAATATTCTTTAAAAAATCCACGTTTATTGGTTCACAGATTCCACATAAATATTCTTTAAAACATCCACGTTTATTGGTCCACAGATTCCACATAAATATTCTTTAAAACATCCACGTTTATTGGTCCACAGTTTCCACATAAATATTCTTTAAAAAATCCACGTTTATTGGTTCACAGATTCCACATAAATATTCTTTAAAAAATCCACGTTTATTGGTTCACAGATTCCACATAAATATTCTTTAAAAAATCCACGTTTATTGGTTCACAGATTCCACATAAATATTCTTTAAAACATCCACGTTTATTGGTCCACAGATTCCACATAAATATTCTTTAAAGCATCCACGTTTATTGGTCCACAGTTTCCACATAAATATTCTTCAAAAAATCCACGTTTATTGGTTCACAGATTCCACATAAATATTCTTTAAAAAATCCACGTTTATTGGTTCACAGATTCCACATAAATATTCTTTAAAAAATCCACGTTTATTGGTTCACAGATTCCACATAAATATTCTTTAAAAAATCCACGTTTATTGGTCCACAGATTCCACATAAATATTCTTTAAAACATCCACGTTTATTGGTCCACAGTTTCCACATAAATATTCTTTAAAAAATCCACGTTTATTGGTTCACAGATTCCACATAAATATTCTTTAAAAAATCCACGTTTATTGGTTCACAGATTCCACATAAATATTCTTTAAAAAATCCACGTTTATTGGTTCACAGATTCCACATAAATATTCTTTAAAACATCCACGTTTATTGGTCCACAGTTTCCACATAAATATTCTTTAAAAAAAATCCACGTTTATTGGTCCACAGTTTCCACATAAATATTCTTTAAAAAATCCACGTTTATTGGTTCACAGATTCCACATAAATATTCTTTAAAAAATCCACGTTTATTGGTTCACAGATTCCACATAAATATTCTTTAAAAAATCCACGTTTATTGGTCCACAGATTCCACATAAATATTCTTTAATAAATCCACGTTTATTGGTCCACAGATTCCACATAAATATTCTTTAATAAATCCACGTTTATTGGTCCACAGATTCCACATAAATATTCTTTAAAAAATCCACGTTTATTGGTCCACAGATTCCACATAAATATTCTTTAATAAATCCACGTTTATTGGTCCACAGATTCCACATAAATATTCTTTAATAAATCCACGTTTATTGGTCCACAGATTCCACATTAATATTCTTTAATAAATCCACGTTTATTGGTCCACAGATTCCACATAAATATTCTTTAATAAATCCACGTTTATTGGTCCACAGATTCGACATAAATATTCTTTAATAAATCCACGTTTATTGGTCCACAGATTCCACATAAATATTCTTTAAAAAATCCACGTTTATTGGTCCACAGATTCCACATTAATATTCTTTAATAAATCCACGTTTATTGGTCCACAGATTCCACATTAATATTCTTTAATAAATCCACGTTTATTGGTCCACAGATTCCACATTAATATTCTTTAATAAATCCACGTTTATTGGTCCACAGATTCCACATAAATATTCTTTAATAAATCCACGTTTATTGGTCCACAGATTCCACATTAATATTCTTTAATAAATCCACGTTTATTGGTCCACAGATTCCACATAAATATTCTTTAATAAATCCACGTTTATTGGTCCACAGATTCCACATTAATATTCTTTAATAAATCCACGTTTATTGGTCCACAGATTCCACATAAATATTCTTTAATAAATCCACGTTTATTGGTCCACAGATTCCACATAAATATTCTTTAATAAATCCACGTTTATTGGTCCACAGATTCCACATTAATATTCTTTAATAAATCCACGTTTATTGGTCCACAGATTCCACATTAATATTCTTTAATAAATCCACGTTTATTGGTCCACAGATTCCACATTAATATTCTTTAATAAATCCACGTTTATTGGTCCACAGATTCCACATTAATATTCTTTAATAAATCCACGTTTATTGGTCCACAGATTCCACATTAATATTCTTTAATAAATCCACGTTTATTGGTCCACAGATTCCACATTAATATTCTTTAATAAATCCACGTTTATTGGTCCACAGATTCCACATAAAAATTCTTTAAAAAATCCACGTTTATTGGTCCACAGATTCCACATAAATATTCTTTAATAAATCCACGTTTATTGGTCCACAGATTCCACATAAATATTCTTTAATAAATCCACGTTTATTGGTCCACAGATTCCACATTAATATTCTTTAATAAATCCACGTTTATTGGTCCACAGATTCCACATTAATATTCTTTAAAAATATCCACATTTATTGGTTCACAGATCGCTCATAAATTAAGTTTAAAAAATCCACTTTGTTGGTCTACAGATCCCTCATTAATTGTGTGTGTGTTTTTTTTTTTGTAATATATGAATTACATTGGGTATTATTATCACACGTCCTACACTTTTGTTATTTTCTTTGGTACAAACATTGGCCGAGCGTAATTTGCTGTCGAGAGATTATTTTTCACTTATTTTTGAGTAACTTCCTTAATTTTATAAGCCAGACAAATTGTTTTAAAACATGATAAGTCTATATCATCCTCGAAGTTATTTTTTTATTTTTGTATTTCCCTCTTGCTCGAAATGTCAGTTTAATATTCAAATAACCTTTCCTAGCACCAATGCAAACTGTATTTCAATTTTTCTCAGCTTTTAATTTTTTTGACTTATGTAAATGGTGTCCAATGCCAACAAAAAAAGCAAAAAAATACAAAACGAAAAAAATGCTGAAATTATCATTTAATTCCCTCCACTCACCATGACGTTAGTGGCATAATAAAATATTGTATGTCAATGTCACAAACAGCGGCGAACACCCCTCACATTGTAGGTTTTTAAACATTTCTTCCTTGACGTTGTGGCGTGTGCTTTTTTTGTTCAGAGTGATGCCTGCTTTGTTCTTCTTTTGCAAACACAACAAACGATGGAGAATGGAGAATAAAATTACAACATTCTTTTTCGTTGTTTTCGTTGCAGCTGGAAACAAGTTCTTTGCCACAAGTCAAAAACAAAACACAAACTAGGTGTAAAAAGGTGTTATTATTGTAATTAAAACTTGTAAAATATTAAAATATGTTTTCACAACAACAAAGCAAAAACAACAACAAACAATAAACTTAATTCCCGCTTACGAAACTTTTGTGCCAGGAAGCGTGGGCTCATAAATAGTGTAAATAATTGATGGTTGGATGATTTAATGTAGGCGAAACATGAACTGCTGTAGCCTAAAAGCTAGTAATTAAAAAAAAGCTCTACATTGTTTATTTAAGAGTGTGGGTATTTATGACTAAAGAAAACCCATGAACTGTATCAAGTTTTGAGTAAAAATGGTCAACGGTCTAGAGCAGAGCTCCGATTCACTCGCGAGTGAAAATTTGGGGGGAGGTGGTAATTTTTTTTTTGGGTGCAATATTTATGGTGGTTGTGGCGCAAGTTTATTTGGGGGTGGGATAAGTTTTTGTTTGGCGTTGGGGAGGGGGCAAGTTTCCCCCCTCAACTTGCCCGAATTCGAGAAGAGTTTCACTCGCGAGTGGAATTCGAGCAAGTATTTGGAGCTCTGGTCTAAAGGCTGATAAAAACATCCTTATATTTCCCGAGGAGCTTAGAACGCCCAGCAATGCGAGTGACATTTCAGATATTTTATGTAATTAGCAACACTTTAGTGGAATTCAAAAACAAAATTTAATGTAATGGAGTTTGGATTGTACAAACTTTGCAAAACTGTGTATTGTTTTCATTGGTATTATTGGGGTCAATTTGGGTCATTTATATTTACTATCAACTGTTTTTTTTTTTCAAAATATGGAAATATTCGATGAAACTTGTAAAAAATGCATTGTGGGACAGATTTACCCATAAAACATAGCATAGCAGATTTTCACACATTCATATCTCAGTGCACCCTGTGATATAGGACCTCCTTGTTATCGCCGAGTCCGAATTACGTGTCTTAGGACAACACTTGTCTCTGCCAATGTGTATATTACTAAAGTCAACATCTCAACCATCTGTCCATCTATCTGAAACCCGTCAAAGTCTCAAGTTTGCATAATATTCACCTTAGTTTTCTTAATACGTAAAACAATTCAGGAAATGAAGTTTGTAGAGTTGGGTAATCTAGTTCCTAGTTCTTTGTACTAGTTCCAAAACGTATGAGTAACATCATGAAATATAACGTGTGATAGTAAGTATGTATACGCAGTTTGTTCAAAGAAAAAATGTGGGCCATTGCAACTGCGAAGTTAACGAGATAGTTCTATATATGTAGTTCCTTTGGCACAACTCTAGAAGTTTGCCATCAGATATCAAATCTATTAGGCTATAGCACAATTATCGGAACACAATCACAAAATCTACTGAACTAAAATTTAATAATTTCCCGTGTCCACAATTTGTGGTGGGAAAGTTTTCTGTTTTTAGCCACATTTGCTGACCGAACTACTTGCAATTTGACATTTAAGATTCCCAGTGGTCACAAAACGTTTCCACCAAAAGTTGTCCATGTTTATACCCTCAGCTTTTAGGCTAGAAAGGATGTATACACTTTCATACGGGCAAAATGTGCTTCATCGAAATAATGGTTTTATACCACAAGTATGTTTGGACGAAATGTGTTTCAGACAATTTGGAGTCGATTTAGCAATGTCCGCCCATCTGTCTGTCTGGCTGGCTGGTGCGCACGATAACTCTCAAACGGATGAGCCACTTTGGTCCAAAATTTGGCTATAGTAATATTTTGCCCAAACTTAGTTCAAGTTCGAAGATGGGCCATATCGGTCTACTCCTTCAGGTACCTCCCCCACAAAAGTTCGAAAATGTTCGGAAAATTTGTGCGCACGATAACTCTTGAAGGGAGTAACCGATTTGGTCCATACTTTGCACATCGTGAAATATGTACCAGACTTAGATAAGGTTTCAATATGGACTCAATCTGTCCTCTCCTTCGGATACCTCCCACACAAAATTTCGGAAAAGTTCTGTTTAGGGCCATCTCTCCAATCGCTTTGATTTTTGTTTTAGCAACTTGTATTCACTGCCCCCCATACGACGGTACAAGTTGCATTAGGGGCAAGTCCATACTTCCTAAAAAAGCATGAAAGTTACAAAAAAAACCCCTGTGGCACCGTGTGAGGTGGTTGGAGCGCAAGATAACTTTAGAACGGATCTGCCGATTCGGTCCAAAATTTTCCTTAGTAATATTTTGTCCAAACATAGTTTAAGTTCGAAGATAAGCCATATCGGTCCACTACTTCAGGAACCTCCCCCACAAAAGTTCAAAAATGTTCGGAAAAATTGTGCGTACGATAACTCTTGATGGGAGTGACAGATTTGGTCCATACTTTACACATCCTAATATATCTACCAGGTTTAGGTCAGGTTCGAATATGGACTATATTTGTCCACTCCGGCGGGTACCTCCCACACACATTTTTGGATAAATTCACTTTAAGACCTGCTCTCGGATCATTTTGATTTTTGTTGTAGCAACTTGCATTCGCTGACTCAATTACGACAGTAAAAGTTTTTTTCAGAGGGAAGTCCATACTTCTTGAGAAAACAGTCCGGAAGTTGTAAAAACCCCTATGGCTCCATATGTAGTGACTGGAGACCTCGAACCGAATACTGCGTTCGTCCACACTTTGGAAATCGTAATATTTCTTCGAATAAATTCGAAGGTGGAAGGAGTGGACCTTCCGATACCTCCCCCACAAAAGTTCGTAAAATGGTACTCTAAATAATGTCGAAACTCAGTTTTAAAAGGCCTTATCTATCGATAGCCGAGCAAATTTTTGCGCTTTTTTGGAAAAAACGTATTTCAATCCACACAGGCTGAGGGTATATCTCTGCCGGCAATGTCGACTGATACTTTTTTACTTGTTTTTTTTTATAGCCCCCATATAACGGTACTTCCCGATTTTAGTGATTTTAAGGAGTTCGGTTGCATTTTTTGACCTGTAACTGTACATTTGAGGTTCCCAGTGGTCACAAAATTTCTCCATTAATAATGTCAACAAAGTTCCATGTTTTGGTATAGCTCCCGTATAATGGTGCCTGCCGATTTTCTATATTTTGACGATTTTAGCTACAATTTTTAACCGAACTAACTAGCTGGAATTTGAAACTTGAGGTTCTCAAATTGTAACGTGGTTTTGTCGTTGGCTGGGGTAGGTTCAGTCTTGTCCAGGGTCGTCATAAGAACCTACTAAACCTTACGGTATGAAAAGAAGAGAATCTTCCTTTCGTGGGGGGATAAATCGGATATTTATTGATATAAAACTAATTTATAATCTACTGATGTTTAAATACGATAAGATGTGGTTAAATAGCCAAAGGTAGATCGGATAATTGACACTTGTGGTCGGAAACTTGGATTAAGTATTGATGGTTGGAAGCTTCGCACGAGAGAAGTGGCTGATGATAGGGTGAGCGGTGCTCAACGATTCGTTGTTTAGTTGGGATGGAGGCGGTTTGCAGATGACCCGCAACTCGATGACTTGGTTTTCTGATGCGTAGATGCTTTGGAACTGGATGATTCGCTGTGGTGGACGATATAAGGATGGTCGGCTCGGTTATTCGTTGTCCGGTAGTAGACGATTTGGTGATGTTCGGGGACTCACTGATTCGTTGTCTGATAGTAGACGATTTGGTGATGCTCGCGGACTCGGTGATTCGTTGTCCAGTAGTAGACGATTTGAAGGTGATTGGGAACTAGATGATTCGTTGTTCGTGTGCCTGACGATTTGAAGTTGATCGGGAACTCGGTGATTTGTGGTTCGGTAGTAGACGGTTTGAAGCTGATCGGGATGGAGACGATTCGTGTTGTTGATGTTCGGTCACTCGGCGTTTGTATTGGTTGTTCGGCCACTCGGTGATTCGTATTATAGATGTTCGGTCACTCGGTGTTTATATTCGTTGTTCGGCTCGGTGTTCATATTACAGACACAGTTGCCACACTAGGTAACATTCTACCAAAAATTGGTACCTTTTTGTAGGGTTGGTAACTTGGTAGCTTCGTTTTTGTTTCGGTAACTTTTATAAGGCTTTTAAGCCTTATAACTCTCAAATTATTGATTTTCTTCACCATTTTCTGCATTACTCAACACTGAGAAAAAAAAATCATTAAAACAACTCTGTGAATGTGTGTCAAATTATTAGTGAACCGGTATTAACCAATTTCTGGGGGAAAGTTTTGTAGCCCAACCACAGACTACCACGTTTACAAATGCCAGTATTGGCAAGACAATAGCACAATACAAACCTTTTCTACAAATACATTTATAAATTGTTAAATATGTATAGAAAAAATTATGAATGTATTGGTGAAAATGGTTTGTAACTTTGCTATTGTCTTGCAAATACAGTAAATACCAAATTTGGGACATTTCGGTGTGATAATCGAGTCTCCTATGTGCTACAAACGGAATGACAAATTTTTTTATACCCACCTTATGGTAGAAGGTACAAATAGTAAAGATATTTGTTTTTTTTATTAAAAAATTTTAACTTTTTGGTAAAATTTTCGGAAAATGTCGGTAGAGCAATTTTTAGTTGGTGACACTCGTGATTACAGATTTTCGGCCAATCGGTGCTTCAGCATTCGGCTCGGATGTTCGGGTACTACTGCTACTTTAACCTCTACAGTATACTACAATTACTGACTAGTGGACCAACACCCGAAGGTGGAATGGAACAACACTCGAATGTGGAGTGGAACAACACCCAAAGGTGGAGTGGAGTGTTGTGTTTTTTACAGTAACGTGAAAAAATCGCTTTGCTAAAAAAATCGAATTTACTTGTAAACATTTTCGTCCGATAATTTGTCACAACTTTCGACGTGGATTATCACGGTAAGAGTGCATCAAATTAAATCTTTGTATGTCGAAAACGAAGGTCGTGATGTCGCCCAAAATTTGTGCCAGAAAATAATTAAGCGGTGCGCGAACGGATAATGCCAGATCGCCATGTTAAATGCCGTGAGATAGTGGCATCCCTGGGCATTCTTCCACTAACTAACATTTGATATTGCTAGATCCAGCAAAATTGGTCAATCGCTCAAAAAAGGCTCTTGTGGATTTGTGCAATGAAATTGTGAACAAAAACAATCGCGATGCTTCAAACGACATTTATAAGATCGTTACAGACGACGAATCTTAAATCTATCCTTAGGAGTCCGAAACAAAACCGGAATCGACGTTTGGGTCTTCGAAAGCAAGCCAAATCCAATAAAAGTTGTCCATGGAAGAAGACTTTCGATCCAATTGGTCGCCTGTGTCTTCTACAAAACTGACCGTGTGGCGACTATAAGGCTTGAGAAATGTAGAACGGTTATTATGAGTATAACACTATAATTTGTTTGGCTGAAGTCTCCTGAGAAATTCGAAAAACGAACAAGAGAAGACGAATCGTTCTGCATTACGACAATGCGAACTTCTCACATCGATTCAAACCAGCGCCTGTTCGACCGGACAAAACGTGGAATTGATGGGTCATGCCCCGTACAGCCCTGACTTGGGATCCAATGAAGGTAACCCTCGTAATGTTTGTATAATGGAGGTATATTTGAGGTATTGTTTTATTGGGTAGTGGGCAGTAATGTTGTCGCATTTATGTACGTGAACATTTTATATTTTTTATATTTTCAAAAATTTTTGACTAACGATTCCAGAGATATCGCGCCATGAAAATGTAAACTTCTGTGAAAACTATGTGCACAGAAATATTCATAATTTCTTTAATATTGGTCCAAATAGGAAAAATCTTCTATTGCACTTTTTGTCTTTTTATCAGCTATCTATCGCGATTTAAAATTTAAAATCAATATGTATCAAAGATTGTACCCTCTGGTTTTCTTGAAATTTTTTTTTCTATTAAAATACGATTAATTACAAAATTTTAAGACCTATTTGGTAGTGGGATTCCAATGATTACTATTTTTTCTTAAATTTTTAAAATTTGTCAATACAATTTTTCCTTTACACCAATGTGAAACATTTGTTATTTTACCCAAAAAAAAATAATACTTTCATTTATAAAGATTTGTTTTGATGTTTTATTTAGGATTTTATCTTAAACATCTTAAAAATCTCTTCGTCTTGCGACTTAAAGAATGATTTAGCAATTTGTGTACCAGTATTAGTGCATATTACTGAATGAAGTTTTTTTGTGTCCGCGATAGGTTTAGCCATTTGTTATCCCAAATTCAAATCCCCTCTCAATATCACTTAAATATTTGGTAGATTATTTGGCTTGGATGCCCAGTCCTATAATTCCCGAGCTGTATTTATTTGATCATAAATTTAGTTAGTTTATTGTACGGCTGGTACAATAATTTCTAATACATTTTCAAAATCGAAAAATAACGCAGTTTTTAAGATGTTTAAGATAAATTCCTATATTAAAGTACAAAACAAAATTTGAAAAAAAAAAATAAAAAAATAAGAAATGTTTCACACTGGTATAAAGGAAAAATAGTATTGACAAATTTTAAAAACTTAAGAAAACATAGTACTCATTCGAATCCCACTACCAAATAGGTCTGAAAATTTCAAGAAAATCGAAGTGTACAAGAGTGCAAATTAATTTTAAATTTTTTATTAGATAGCTGTTAAGAAGACAAAAACAATAGACAATTTTTTTCTATTTCGACCAATATTAAAGATGTTATGAGTACTTCTTTGCATATAGTTTTTAGCCATTCTGACTTTTTTAAGGAACCCTTAGTCAAAAAAACTCTGTAAATATACTAAAAGGTTTTGCTGACGAGCAGCATCACCACAGCAAAAAATACGGGAAATCAAAAATCTCATCTTGAAAAAGTGTCCGATTTCACTCAGAAACCCTGGTATATATGTTTTTCGAGGGGTTTTTGTCAAATTTTCGAACCGAGATTGCTGTAATTTGGAATTGTGAGAAAGAGGAGTGTTGCAACTTTTTCTTTCTGAAGTAGATTTAAACTGGGATTTTGAAATCTCAATGTGTAGAAAACCTCCACATAGAAAATTATCTGTATAAAGTGATTATTATCAGTTAAGATATTATTCTCCTCCAAGGAATTATACGTAATGTAGAGAAAGAGTTTAGTTGTTGTTGTAACAGTATTTGTTATTATGTTTGAATGTTCGTTCTCTTGTTCAATCTGCCTCCTCCAGTTCCAGGAAAGTGGCTGCTTCGATGCGATGTAACCACAGATCCACTGAAGTTAGATGAGTAGGGTTGGCTGGGCAGTTGAAAAGGTGTTTTGTGTCGTGCGGGCCCATGCCACATACTGGGCAGATGTCTTCCACGGCGCGGCAGATTTCCGCCCAATAAGAATTAAGGCGACTGCAATATCCCGAGCGTACATATGTTTGTAGAAAGAGTTTCATTATTCATATTAACTTCAATACAGTGGTGGTGGAGGGCATAAAAAGTTCGGCCCGGCCGAACTTAACACCGTTCTTAATTGTTATACCCTACACCACTATGTGGGGAGGGTGTTATAGGTTGGTTTTGGGCCAAAAAGTTTGTAACGCATCGAAATAATGGTCGTAATACAACCCAACTTTTCATTTTTGCTATTTTAATTATAATGACGAATATCTCAGCTTTGGTTGGGGAGCTTCCAAAAGCAAAGCCTGACTATGAAAGTAGAATATCCCAACTTTACAATGATGCAAAGTAGATTGACGTAGGTGGCTAAATAACGGAGATATAGCAATAATCGGTAATACATCCCATACATCGCATTTTAATTTTTTTTTTCGAAATCGCGCTACAGGTCGCAATTTTGATCGGATCGTCATGAAATGTTGGTGGTTAATGGGAATCCCACAGAGGAAGAAGCGTATTAAGTTTGATGATGGTCGGATAATATTCAGGTGTCGGAATAAGCAAAAAGCTTATGTGGAGAAAAGTCAACGTTTTTTTTATGCGGATATCTCCGTTTCTGGTAGAAGTATTCCAATGAAAGAAGAAAAGATCTCATTTATACTGATGCAAATTATGTTGGCGTAAGTGGGCAAACAACCGAGATATCGCAAAAGTCAATAATATATCCAATTTTTCCATGTTTTGTAATAATAACAGGTTGGAATTTTGATCGGATAGTCACGAAATTTTGGGGGTTGATGGGTGCCCCACAGAAGAAGAAGCCTATTGATTTTGGTGATAGATACAATTTAGTGGTCGGAATGGGGAAAAACTCATGTGGAGACAAATTCAAAGTTTTATTCTTTGTGAATATGTCGGCTTCTAGTAGTATTCCAACGGCAAATCTGTCAATGGAAGAAGAAAATATTACCTTTACATTGGTGTAAAGTAGGTTGGCGAAGGTGGACAAACAAGGGAGATACCAGAATAGTCGGTAATTCATCCAATTCTTCTATTATTTTTATACCCTCAGCCTTTAGGCTAAAGAGGGTATTTACACTTTGATACGACCAAAAATGTGCCTCATCGAAATAATGGTTTTAGACCCCAAGTATGTTTGTACGATATCCGTTTCAGACAATTTTGAGTAGATCTAGCAATGTCCGTCCGTCTGTCTGTCTGTCTGTCTGTCTGGCAGGCTGGTGCGCACGATAACTCTCGAACGGATTAATCGATTCGGTTCAAATTTTGGGTATCGAAATATTTTGTCCAGATTCGATTTAAGTTCGAAGATGGGCCATATAGGTCCACTCCTTCAGGTACCTCCCCCACAAATGTTCAAAAATTGTTGCAAAACTTTTGCGCACGATAACTCTCGAAGGGAATAACCGATTTGGTCCATACTTTGCACATCGTGTAATTTCTACCAAACTTAGATGAGGTTCCAATATGGACTCAATCGGTCTACTCCTTCGGGTACCTCCCACACAAAATTTCGGAAAAGTTCAGTTTAGGACCTGGTCTCGAATCGCTTTGATTTTTGTTTACGCAAGTTGTGTTCGCTGTCCTCTATACGACGCTGTTCGTTTCATTAGGGGCAAGTCCATACTTCCTGAGAAAATAGCCTGAAAGTCACAAAAAACCCTATGATACCATGTGTAGTGGTTGGAGCGCAACATAACTCTCGAACGGATCTGCCGATTCGGTCCAAAATTTGGCTTTCGTAATATTTTGTCCAAACATAGTTCAAGTTCAAAGATGGATTATATCGGTCCACTCCTTCCGGTACCTCACCCACAAAAGTTCGAAAATGTTCGGAAAATTTGTGCGTACGATAACTCTTGAAGGGAGCAACCGATTTGGTCCATACTTTGCACATTATGAAATTTCTACCAGACTTATATAAGGTTCCAATATGGACTCAATCGGTAAACTCCTTCGAGTACCTCCCACACAAATTTTCGGAAAAGTTCAGTTTAGGACCTGCTCTCGAATCGTCTTGGTTTTTGTTGTAACATCTTGTATTCACTGTCCCCTATACGAAGGTACAAGTTTCCTAAGGGGCAAGTCCATACTTCCTGAGAAAATAGCCTGAAAGGTACAAAAAAGCCCTATGACACCGTGTGTAGTGGTTGGAGCGCAAGATAACTCTCCACCGAATCTGCCGATTCAGTCCAAAATGTGACCTTCGTAATGTTTTGTGCAAACTTAGTTTAAGTTTGAAAATAAGCCCTACCGGTCCACTCCTTCAGGTACCTCCCCCACAAAAGTTCAAAAATGTTCGGAAAAATTTTTCGCACTATAACTCTTGATGGGAGTGACCGATTTACTTTACACATTCTCATAATATATACTAGATATAGATCAGGTTCGAATATAGACTATATTTTTCCACTCCATCCCGTACCTCCCACACAAAATTTTGGGTAAGTTTACTTTAAGACCTGCTATTGTTGAAGCAACTTACATTCGCTGCCTTAATTACGATGGTAAAAGTTGTTTCAGGGGCAAGTCCATACTTCTTGAGAAAACAGAAGGGTGTAAAAACCCCCTATGGCACCCCCATGGTCTATGTCAGTCCATTCCTTTAAGTACCTTTTCCGCAAAATTTTTGAACTTTAATCCTAATCAACATTTTTGTCGGTTCATACGACCAAAATTTTGAAACCCCCTAAATACATACATAAGATTTTTGTGAAAAAAGTGTTTCAATTTACACAGGCTGAGGGTATATCTCTGTCGGCAAACCGACTGATACATTTTTACTTGTTTTTTGTACAGGTCGCAGTTGATCGGATGGTCACGAAATTTTGGTTGCTTATGGGGGTCCCAGAGAGAAAGAGGCGTATTATGTTTGGTGGTATTCGGATTATAATCCCTAAAAGAAATGTTTACCAGTGAAAAGCTTATGCAAAGGGGTAGTGGTGTAGGGTATCACATGTTCGGCGCCGTCCTGACTATAGCCTTTGCTCACTTGTTTTTATACCCTCAGCATTTATGCTAACGAGGGTATATACAATATCATACGGGCAAAATGTGCCTCGAAATAATGGTTTTAGACCCCAAGTATGTTTGGACGAAATGTGTTTCAGACAATTTGAAGTTGATTTAGCCATGTCCGCCCGTCGTACTGGCTGGCTGGAGTGCACGATAACTCTCGAACGGATCAACCGAGTCGGTCCTATATTTGGCTTTCGTAATATTTTGTCCAAATTTAGTTTAAGTTCGAAGATGGGTTATATCGGTCCACTCCTTCCGGTATCTCCCCCACAAAAGTTCGAAAATGTTTGGAAAATTTGTGCGCACGATAACTCTTGAAGGGAGTAACCGATTTGGTCCCTACTTTGCACATCGTGAAATTTCTACTAGACTTAGATGAGGTTCTAATATGGACCCAATCCGTCCACTCCTTCGAATACCTCCCACACAAAATTTCGGAAAAGTTTAGTTTAGGACCTGCTCTCTCAGACCTGAATCGCTTTGATTTTTGTTGTAGCAACTTCTATTCACTGTCCTCTATGCGACAGTACAAGTTTCATCAGGGGCAAGTCCATACTTTCTGAGAAAATAGCCTGAGAGGTGCAAAAAAGCCCCTATGACACCGTGTGTAGTGGTTGGAGCGCAAGATAACTCTCGAACGGATCTGCCGATTCGGTCCAAAATTTGGCCTCAGTAATATTTTGTCCAAACATAGTTTAAGTTCGAAGATAAGCCATATCGGTTCACTCCTTCAGGTACCTCCCCCACAATAGTTAAAAAATGTTCGGAAAAATTGTTCGTACGGTAACTCTTGAAGGGAATGGCCGAATTGGTCCATGCTTTACACATCCTAATATATCTACCAGATATAGATCAGGTTAAAATATGGACTATATTTGTTCACTCTATCCGGTACCTCCCACATAAAGACCTGCAATCAAATCAATTTGATTTTTCTTGAAGCAACTTGCATTTGCTGCCTCAATTACGATGGTACAATTTTTTTCAAGGGCAAGTCCATATCCCTTGAGCAGGCAGCCCGAAGGGTTAAAAACCCCCTATGGCACCATATGTAATGGCTGGAGATCCACTTCCATAATGGTCAATGTCGATCCATTCCTTTAAGTATCTCCTCCGCAAAACGTTTGATCTTTAATCCTAATCAAAATTTTTGTCGGTTCATACATCCATATTTTTAAAACCCTCTAAATACATACGTTTTTTGGGGAAAAATTGTTTTAATATACACAGGCTGAGGGTATATCTCTGTCGGCAAAGCTGACTGATGCTTTTAACTTGTTTACATGTATTTCTTTATTTAGTCTATCTAATGTCTGTAAGTAGATTTAACATATACTTTTACCTCCATGTTGTAAAATTAAACCAACAGTACAGTACTACAGTATTACATTTGTTTTCCAATTAAATACCAAAAACTAATTCTCACATTTTACATTCAATATCCTTGCATATCCGATTTAAATATATATTTTATAAAATTTATCTGTAAAATTGAATTAAAAATTTGTAAAATAATTTAATCACTTTACGATTTACATATTTACAAATTCAATGTAAGCTCCCACACCATGGCTTTGATCAGGGTAATGTTAATGCATAGCATGTATTCACATTGTACATATACATACTTATATGTGTAGTTTTATATATTGTCATCTCGCAGCTCGTTAAAATGACCATCGAATTGTTAGCCTCAATGAACTTTTTATGATGATGAAAAATGGCCATTCTGGTCGATAACTATGATAAATGGCATGATGACACTATCGGCTAGTTTTACTAATTTGTACCAAAATGTCATGTCATTGTGAACGGATTTGACTACTTGAACAGATGCTGGGTGGTACGTGGTGAAATATACAGTTACTCATATGCCATACATCCAATACACTTTTATTGATAGAACTTAATTATTTCACAGTATTTGAAGCGGCCTGACCAGCGTCCAGTCAGTCAGTGAGTGGCTGAACTATTTGCCAATTAAAATGCGGCGAAAATTAAACAATCAACACTCAGCAGTCTGTCAAAATTTCTGAAAAGATTTTAATTGCATTATATGCTGCTGCTTCTGCTGCTGCTATGGTGTTTGTTGTTGTTGCTTTTGAATATCCAGCTTAAATAATAACCTACCAAAACATGCAAAATATTTATGCTATATGTTTTTTCTGTTTTGTATCGACAAGTGCCTATATTTGTACCAAATAAATTCAATTAAAATTTAATTATAAAATATATTCCATATATATTATGGTTTTATTTTTTAATTTTTTCCAGCAATTTATTGAAATTTGCCAATATGTCAGCGAATGCCAGTTATGAATGTTTATGATATGTAGAACATATTGCATTACATACTATTAAAATGAAATGCAAGTAACTATGGAGATGGATGTGGGAAATGGATGATATATGGTAAAGAACGGTCTTGATCGGCTGTAACTACGGTGACCAACAGTACTCTATTATAGAGTACAGTACTCTATTTTAGGCGTCCGTACTCTATTTTTTTAACGTACTCTATTTGTCCTCTATTTTCATTGAGCGCACTCTATGTCCTCTATTTTTGATTTATTTCACAAATACTTATGAATAGTAATTCCCGCCCACTTTTTGGCCTGCAAATTTTCTTCAATGGATACGAGGGCAACTATCTAATTTTCTGGCCTAGTAATGAAAACGCGAATATTTATCAACAAAAATGAATTTATTGTGTTTTGAAGTATTCTCCAGCTCACTTATGTACTTTTGCATGTGCTCAAACCAATTGTTGAAGCCCCTTTTCGACTCCTCTTGAAACACTTCGACAGCATGTTCTGCCGATTGCTGTTATGCTTCGGGCTCATACGCATAGATCCATGATTCGTCACCTGCGACGATCTTATAAACGTCTTTTGAAGAACTGTGATCGCATTCTTTCGAAATCGCTTGAACCGATCGGCAGGGAATCAAACGAGTCAAACCATTTTTGAGGCGAGGTGTACATGCAATATCGAATGCAAGCTGGTTGATACCTCTTTCTCAGCATATATAGCCTGGCACAACGGCCGTTTTTGGACGACCTTTGTATTATAAATTAGTTTTTCACAGTGCTATAGGATGGTGCTTCATCGCCATACTAAGATTTAATTTCATCGATGCATTCTTGCCATGTCGAAAGTTGTGAAAATGACCCCACTAAATTGATTTTTTTAGGTCAATTTAAACAACGCAACACATGGTAGTACGACAAATCGTACTGAGTAAAATGTCAAACTTTCCAATAGAAATGTCAAATGAAGCATGGCGATACGAATTGTTGCCTAGGCCAGAAACTTATATAGTAGCCCTCGTACATGTACTCTATTTTCGTCCAAAAATATTGGTCACCGTAGCTGTAACACTAAAAACTCCAGACTTTTTATTTGTTCCCCTTTTATGGAAAATGGATGTAAACCTAGCCATGCACATTAGATGCGCCCAAAGAAGTCTTGTCAAAAGACTCTTCCATAGAAGCCATAGAATAAAAACAATTCGGACATAAGCTGAGTTGTTCAATATCAGTACAAGGGCTGCACGAACACTATCTGGCCTAGGCAACACCGCGTGTTGCCAGGCGCCATTTAAATTTTCTTTGAGTGTTTGATAGTTTTTGGCCTAAACCTACTCAGGATAGTTTGTCATACGACCATGTATTGTGTTGTTTACAGTGACATGAAAAAATCACTTTGCAAGAAAGTAATTTACTTGTGAACATTTTTGTCGGAATATTTTTCCCAACTTTCGATATTGATAATCACGGCAAGAGTGCATCGATCAAATTAAATCATTGTATGTCGATAAAGGGTCATGCTATAGCAGTATGAAAAACGGGTTTAATGAATTTATTCGTGGCCGCCAAAAAACGAAGGTCGTGGGGTCGCCCAAAATCGTCCGTTGTGCCAGAAAAAATAAACCGTTCGTGAACGGATAATACAAGATCGCCATGTTATATACCGTGAGATAGAGACATCCTTCGGCATTACTTCCACCAAGTAACAGTTGATAATGCATGGGCGCAAAAATTAAAATTAAATCCTGCAAAATTGGACAATGGCTCAAAAGGTGCAAAGAAATTGTGAATAAAAAAAATCACGGTGCTTCAAACGAATGGAAGGTTTAGGTCTTCGAAAGCGAGCCAAATTCAACGAAGATTGTTCATTAAGAAGAAGCACTTCGAAGCAAATGGTCGCTTGTTTCTTCAAATGTTGAACTTTTGTGGGAGAGGACCGATATGGGCCATTTTAGAAGTTAAACTAAGTTTGGACAAACTTAGACAGTTATTGTGCACTCCAGCTACTTCAAATGGTGCCACAGGGGATTTTTTTACAACTTTCGGGCTGTTTTCCCAAGAAGTATGGACTTGCCACTGACAAAATTTTTACCGTCGTAATTTAGACGGCGACTGCAATTTGCTTCAACAGAAATCAAAGTTAGTCAAGAACAGGTCTTAAAGTGAACTTATCCGAAATTTTGTGTGGGAGGTATCCGAAGGAATGGGCGAATATAGTCCATATTCAAACCTGATCTCTACATGGTAGATATATTAGCATACGTAAAGTATGTATAGGACCTTCCCTTCAAGAGTTATCGTGCGCACAAATTTTCCGAACATTTTCGAACTTATGTGGGAGAGGAACCGGAAGGAGTGGACCGATATAATCCATCTTTGAACTTGAACTAAGTTTGGGCAAAATATTACGAAAGCCAAATTTTGGATCGAATCGGCAGATCCGTTCGAGAGTTATCTTGCGCTCCAACCTCTACACACGATGTTATAGGGTTTTTTGTAACTTTCAGGCTATTTTCTCAGGAAGTATGGACTTGGCCCTAATGAAACTTACAGCGTCGTATAGAGGACTGCGAATACAACTTGCGTAAACAAAATACAAAGCGATTCGAGACCAGGTCCTAAACTGAACTTTTCCGAAATTTTGTGTGGGAGGTACCCGAAGGAGTGGACCGATTGAGTCCATATTGGAACCTCATCTAAGTTTGGTAGAAATTACACGATGTGCAAAGTATGGACCAAATCGGTTATTTCCTACAAGAGTTATCGTGCGCACAAGTTTTGTGACAATTTTTGAACATTTGTGGGGGAGGTACCTGAAAGAGTGGACCTATATGGCCCATCTTCGAACTTGAATCGAATCTGGACAAAATATTTCGATACCCAAAATTTGAACCGAATCGATTGATCCGTTCGAGAGTTATCGTGCGCACCAGCCAGGCAGACAGACAGACGGAGAGACAGACAGGCAGACAGACGGACGGACATTGCTAGATCTACTCAAAATTGTCTGAAACGGATATCGTACAAACATACTTGGGGTCTAAAACCATTATTTCGATGAGGCACATTTTTGGTCGTATCAAAGTGTAAATACCCTCTTTAGCCTAAAGGCTGAGGGTATAATTATGAGGGGTTTGAAAATTTTGGTGGTATGAACCGACAAAAATTTTGATTAGGATTAAAGTTCAAAAATTTTGAGGAAAATGTACTTAAAGGAATGGACCGACATAGACCATGGGGGTGCCATAGGGGGTTTTACACTCTTCGGGCTGTTTTCTCAAGAAGTATGGACTTGCCCCTGAAACAACTTTTACCATCGTAATTGAGGCAGCGAATGTAAGTTGCTTCAACAAAAATCAAAGTGATTCAATAGCAGGTCTTAAAGTGAACTTATCCAAAATTTTGTGTGGGATCTACGGGATGGAGTGGACAAATATAGTTCATATTCGAACCTGATCTATATCTGGTAGATATTATGAGAATGTGTAAAGTATGGACCAAATCGGTCACTCCCATCAATAGTTATCGTGCGCACAATTTTTCCGAATATTTTTGAACTTTTGTGGGGTAGGTACCTGAAGGAGTGGCTTATCTACGAACTTAAAGTAAGTTTGGAAACAATATTACGAAGGCCAAATTTTGGCAGGAATCGGCATTTCCGTTCGAGAATTATCTTGCGCTTCCACCCATAAACATGGTGTCATAGGGTTTGTTTTTCAACTTTCAGGCTATTTTTTCAGGAAGTCTGGACTTGCCCTTGAGGAAACTTGTACCTTCGTATAGGGGACAGTGAATACAAGATGTTACAACAAAAACCAAGGCGATTCGAGAGCAGGTCCTAAACTGAACTTTTCCGAAATTTTGTGTGGGAGGTACTCGAAGGAGTTTACTGATTGAGTCCATATTGGAACCTCATCTGAGTCTGGTAGAAATTTCGTAATGTGTAAAGTATGGACCAAATCGGTTACTTCCTTCAAGAGATATCGTACGCACAAATTTTCCGAACATTTTCGAACTTTTGTGGGGGAGGTACGGGAAGGAGTGGACCCATATAATCCATCTTTGAACTTGAACTACGTTTCGACAAAATATTACGAAAGCCAAATTTTGGACCGAATCGGCAGATCCGTTCGAGAGTTATCCATCGCTCCAACCACTACACACGGTGTCATAGGGTTTTTTGTAACTTTCAGGCTATTTTCTCCGGAAGTATGGACTTGCCTCTAATGAAATTTACAGCGTCGTATAGAGGACAGGGAATACAACTTGCGCGAACAAAAATCAAAGCGATTCGAGACCAGGTCCTAAACTGAACTTGTCCGTAATTTTGTGTGGACCTATTGAGTCCATATTGGAACCTCATCTAAGTTTGGTAGAAATTACACGATGTGCAAAGTATGGACCAAATCGGTTATTCCCTACAAGAGTTATCGTGCGCACAAGTTTTGCGACAATTTTTGAACATTTGTGGGGGAGGTACCTGAAGGAGTGGACCTATATGGCCCATCTTCGAAGTTAAATCGAATATGGACAAAATATTTCGATACCCAAAATTTGAACCGAATCGATTGATCCGTTCGAGAGTTATCGTGCGCACCAGCCTGCCAGACAGACAGACAGACAGACAGACAGACGGACGGACATTGCTAGATCTACTCAAAATTGTCTGAAACGGATATCGTACAAACATACTTGGGGTCTAAAACCATTATTTCGATGAGGCACATTTTTGGCCGTATCAAAGTGTAAATACCCTCTTTAGCCTAAAGGCTGAGGGTATAAATATCGCGAAAGCCAAATTTTGGACCAAATCGGTTCATCCGTTCGAGAGTTATCGTTATTTGAGTGGGTGGTACCCCAAGGAGTGGACCTATAGGACCATTTTGAGCATAAACAAAGTTTGGACAAAATATTTCGAGATCCAAAGTTTGGACCAAATTGGTTGCTCCGTTTATGAGATATCGCGCGTACCAAAATCAAAACGATTTGAGAGGAAATCCTAAATTGCAGTTTTCAGAAATTTTGTGTAGCAGGTACCCAAAGAAGTTGACATATATAGTCCATATTCTAACCAGATATATATCTCGTAGAAATATTACGATGTGTAAAATATAGATGAAATCGGTTCCTGCCTTCGAGAGCTAGAGAAAAGTTTTTAACTTTTGTAGGGAAGGTAACCGAAGGAGTGGACCGGTATGGCCCATCTCAGAACTTGTTTGAATTTTGCGCAAAATATTACGGCTGTCACATTTTGGACCGAATCAGTTATCGAGAGTTATTGTGCGCTCTATCCACTACACATGATGCCATAGCGGGTTTTTACAGCTTTCGGTCCATTTTCTCAGGAAGTATGGACTTGCCCATGAAAAAACTTGTACTGTCGTAATGCGGGCAGAGAATACAATATAAAAGTCAACACTGCACTTTTCCGAAATTTTGTGTGGGAGGTCTGGTAAAACTTGATCTATATCTGGTAGAACTATTACGATGTGCAAAGTATGGACCAAATGGGTAAGTGCCTTAGAGATTTAACGTGCGCATAATTTTTGCGACAAATTTTAATTAGAATATTGGTGGCGTTTTTTTTATTGGGATAGCTTATACATTTTTTGTTCGCCAATGGGTAAGGCAGGGAAGACTAGTCACCCAGAGTTCGCATTCTCTTAATCTTGAGCATTGGGCAGCGCTGTAATAGGTATTCGATGGTCTCTGTCACCACCTCATCCTCACACAACCTACAGTAGTCGACACTATCATATCTTTCCCATTTGCAACACATTCATCTTATTCTGCAGTTTTCCGTGATTATTCCCACCCTTAATTTTAGCTCTGATTTCTTCAAGGACTTCAGAGATATGGTCCTTCTCTTGGAGATGTTTGGCAAGATTGCCCTGGATACCCCACAGCTGGGTTCGTTGTGCCAAATCTGACCAGCCTTGAAAGAGGGTTGTTGGCTGGGTTTGGCAGTAGGTTGTCAGAGATTGGATCGTGTGTTCACTCAGAGTTCGCATTCTCTTCTCTTCAATCATGAGAATTGGCCAGCGCTATAATAGGGATTCGATGGTCTATGTCTCCTTCTCACACAGCCTACAGTAGTCGACAGTATCATCTCTTTCCCGTTTGAAGGTCATTGTTCTTATTCTGCAGTGACCCGTGATTATTCCCATCGTTAATTTCAGGTCTGATTTCTTCAAGGTCATCAGAGATATGGTCCTTCACTTGGAGATGTTTGGCTAGATTGTCCACGATACTCCACAGTTGGGTTCGTTGTGCCAAATCTGACCAGCCCTGTCCCCCTATCTTTGTTCCAACTGCCACATGAAATGGCACAAGGGTGGCTTGATTAAATTGTTGATTTCAGTATCGGTTGACTCAGACCCGCAAATTGCAACTTCATCCACTATTTAATGTCCTTCGATGTTGCAATGCCACGCGACCCATTACAGGGTAACGATTGATTTAAGTGCTTCCAAAGCTTTCGTGCAATTCAAGACCATTACAGATTTGATTGAGTGGGATCTGAGCGATTTAAGCGCCGCTTGGCTATCCACATTGATAGTCACCGGTCCAACTAAGTCCCTTTTTAAGTTTCTTAGCTTTTTTATTTCTTATAGTTCTACTTATAGACAAAATGTTCTGAAGAGGGCCAACTAAGTAAGTATGTTGTTGTGATTCTGATTGCAACGATATAATTTTTTTCAAGGCAAGTCCGTGCTTCCTGCCATAATGTACCATAAACACAAAAATCTTACTCCCAAAATTAGATCCGGTTTCAAGATGAACTATGCGGTGCATTCCTACAACTATACCCTTCGGAAAATTGTAACCTTTTTCGCTTTAATCCAGTTTAAGACCATTCAAATATTTAAACCTTTATGGAGATACATATTTACAATGTCCCCTTTAGTGAGACACTCGAGGCTCAAAGTCATTCAGAGATATATTCCCCTGAATTTTATCAGTAATATTGGCAAAGACATTATATAACTAATATTCAAGGATTACAAGGGATCTTCTGTTTCCTAAAAAGTACAATAGGATGAATATTGGCCACCATATTGAGGTTACCTCACGAATCCCAACACCCATGCCATCTATTTGTTCGTTCATAATCTCCTTAACTTTCATACTAATTATATTTTCTGATACACAGTGTATTTGTTTTCACAAACATTCTTTAAAATTTTAAGAATTTTTGTCGTAAACAATTAATTTGCGTAGAATTTAAAGTCAACACATTTTTTGTCGTTAAGTTTTCCAACGAAACTGCCACTTATTGAATTTTTACGGTCTTGTTCATTTTATGAAATGTTGTTTTTTTTTCGAGCGTTGAAATGCCAACTACATAAATTTAATGGTCAAATAAGATTTCGTGCTTGAGAGTCGATGGTGGACTTTTTCTTTGATGATAAGTTTTCACTGTCACATGGTTTGGTTCTATGGTCTTTGGCTGTCGATTATCTAAACAATTGTTGAAATTTTTTTTGGGAAGAAATTTGACAGCTTGCCTTAAATAAACATGAATAGCTGAATAATGGACAATCATGACGGTCAGCTTATTTAATAAAACAACAAGTACTATCCTAGCCATTGTATTATCAGAGCATTGTTATATCAACTAACTTAATTATTTATTTGATGATCATGTTTAAGTGGATATAATTAACATTTATTCAACACGCATGTTGAGAGTTTTTAAATGGGGGTGTCGTGATCTGGGAAAAAACATTTCACGACAAAAAAATTGTCATAGAATGTTTTGATAGTTTTCAAGGAAAACTACAAATGCCGAACAATCTCACGGCAACGAGTTCTTTAGTATCGGATTGAACCGGTTCCTTACTGTTTCGGTTGCTGGCTGCGAACCAATGTTTCTACGTAGGTTTATGTGTTGCAGCAACAACAACAACAAAAATGCAAATATTTAGGAGAGCAAAGCTGAGGGCATCAAAAAAAAATCACTCCAGAGAAAAATACATTTTATTTTTTATACACTCAGCCTATAGGCTAAGGAGGGTATATACACTTTGATACAATGAGAATGTGCCTCATCGAAATAATGGTTTTAGACCCCAAGTATGTTTGGACGAAATGTGTTTCAGACAATTTGGAGTCGATCTAGCAATGTCCGTCCGTCTGTCTGTCTGTCCTGCTGGCTGGAGCGCACGATAACTCTCGAACGGATGAACCCATTTGGTTCAAATTCTGGCTTTCGTAGTATTTTGCCCAAACTTAGTTTAAGTTCGAAGATGAGCTACATCAGTCCGCTACTTCCGGTACCTCCCCCACAAAAGTTCGAAAATGTTCGGAAAGTTTGTGCGCACGATAACTCTAAAAGGGAGTGACCGATTTGGTCCATACTTTGTATAGCGTAAACTTTCTACCAGAGTAATATGAGGTTCCAATATGGTCTCAATAGGTCCACTCCTTCGGGTACCTCCCACACAAAATTTCGGAAAAGTTCAGTTTAGGGCCATCTCTCGAATCGCTTTGATTTTGGTTTTAGCAACTTGTATTCACTGAAAGTTGCAAAAAACCCCTATGACACCGTGTGAGGTGGTTGGAGCGCAAGATAACTCTCGAACGGATCTGCCGATTCGGTCCAAAATATGACCTTAGTATATTTGTCCAAACATAGTTTAAGTTTGAAGATAAGCCATATCGGTCCACTCCTTCAGGTACCTCCCCCACAACAGTTTAAAAATGTTCGGAAAAATTGTTCGTACGGTCACTCTTGGAGGGTGTGGCCGAATTGGTCAATACTTTACACATCCTAATATATCTACCAGATATAGATCAGGTTCAAATATGGACTATATATGCCCACTCCATCCGGTACCTCCTACACAAAATCGGATAAGTTCACTTTAAGACCTAATATCGAATCACTTTGATTTTTGTTGAAACAACTTGCATTCGCCGCCTCAATTACGATGGTAAAATTTGTTTAGGGTCAAGTCCATACTTCTTGAGCAAACAACCCCAAGAGTGTAAAAACCCCCTATGACAACATATGTTGTGGCTGGAGATCCACTTTCATAACGGTCAATGTCGATCCATTCCTTTTAGTATCTCCTCCGCAAAACTTTTGATCTTTAGTCCTAATCAACATTTTTGTCGGTTACAACGCCCAACATTTTTAAAACCCCCTAAATACATACGTATTTTGGGAAAAATAGTTTCAATATATACAGGCTGAGGGTATATCTCTGTCGGCAAAGCAGACTGATACTTTTTTACTTGTTTATTTAAAAAAATTGTTTTTTCGCAAATCCGAAAAAGTTTTCTATTATTCACTTACTTATATAGATGGCTGTTATTACACCTTCCGCCATAATATGGTGGAAATATTCGTAGGAGACCCTATAAAGTGTATATATTCTTGATCAGCATAAACATGATATGTCTATATAACCATGTCAGTCTTCCCGTCCGTCCGTCTTTTGAAATCAAGATACAGCAATTTTTATGATCTATGTAATTTGGTCTAGAAGTTTCTATGACTCATAGGATGTTTGGTATTGGAAATGGGCTATATTCGTCCACGTTTTGATATAGCCCCGATAGAACGCTACCTCCCGATTTTCGATATTTTGAAGAATTTTAGCCTCATTAAAACACCGAAAGGCTGAAATTTGGTATTTAGTCTACGTTGGGCTGTTAAACTTTCCAACTGAAATTTTTCGGTATAGGTCAATACAATACCTCCCGATTTTTGGTATTTTAAAGGTTGTGGCCGAAACGGCTGAAATTTGGTATTTAGTCTTCGTTGGGTATATAAAATTGTCCACCTGAATTTGAAGGTACAGGTACGCATCTATGTTTAGCCCCCCTAGAACGGTATCTCCCGATTTTCAATATATATTTTGAACATTGTGGCTCAACATCCCGCAGCTGTAGAACAGCCCCTCAAAATGTTCGGTATTTTGAAAAATTTTGCTCGAATGTCCCACCGAATTGGTTTAAATTTGGTATTAGTCCTAGTTTGTCGATCTAGGCCCACGTCTTCATTTAGCCCCCATAGAACTCTACCCTTCTATTTTCGGTGTTTTGAAAGTTTTAGCCACATTATACAAACGAAATAACTGAAATTTAGTATTTAGTCTTCGCTAAATGTTCAAGCCATTTGTACATGTGCAAAACACCCTTTGCAAAAAAATCAGTATATACAGTATAGGTTCACGTTTTGGTACAATCCCATATAAGCGTAAATACCATTTAAATCTTCTTGTAGATTTTAGTCACATTTATCTACAGAATTGGTCGTTATTTGAATTTTTGTGTTCCCAGAAGATAGAAGAAAAAGGTTAATGTTAAGTTTATTGAGACTTATAATGCCAAAAATGTGCATACAAAATAACAAACGAGAGGAGAAGAAGATTAAAAAAGAGGAAGAGCTAAGTACCCTCGAAAGAAAACTAATTGTTCTTATTAACTTCAATACAGTTCGTGGTGGTGGGCATAAAAATTCGAGCCGGCCGAATTTAACTCCGTTTTTACTTGTTCTAAATAGAACTTTTTGTTCCATAAGCCAAACTAAGAATAGATTACCAAATGCACTGATCTTCTACTTTACCTCTCCAATTTTGGATGCCAAGTTTTGTATTATCATTGGTCTTTCCATCGGAGTTTAGACCTTCCCTTGGGGGAATACCATCAAGTGGCTCGTATTCATATGTTTTTCTTTGGCAGACTCGTCTTCCAACCAAATGTTGCTATCGTCACGGGTTTTGAACAGTTCCGCAGGCTTGTTGTGCTTCAGGCGATTAATTGCTGTCGTGACCTCTCTTTGGCTAGGGGGGCGGACACTCAATGACGTCGTTTGGGATTGGCTCTGGGGCATATTCATCGCAGCCCATTTGCGATATAGAAGAGTTTTTCAGTGAGTTCTGTCTACAGAAGACCTTTACAATGTTGAAAGTTCTTCCGTCCATTGAAGCCTTATCAATGACTTCTGTCCATAGAAGATCTGTCTTTAAAAGACCTTTGTCAGTTTTTCTGTCGACAGAAGACCTTTACAAACACATCTTCTTATAGAACCTCTTTACAAGAACTTCTGTCTATAAAAGATCTTTGAAAGGTCTTCTCTTTATAAAGACCTTTAAAATGACTTCTTTATATAGATGATCTGTATATAGAAGACCCTTACAAGGTCTTCTGCCTGCAGACGGTCTTCTTTCTATAGAAGATTTTTACAAGGTCTTCAGTCTATTAAAGACTCTTACAAGTACTTCGGTCTTTACAAGTTCTTCTGTCTATAAAACCCTTCCGTTTTAAGAAGACCCTTACAGAGTCTTCTGTCTATAGAAGGCCTCTGAGCGCTCTTCCGTTTGTAGAAGACCTTTACAATAACTTCTATAACTTCTAATCTATCTATAGAAGATCTTTATAAGGTATAGCGGACCTTCGAAATGTCCTCCGTTTAGTTCCTTTTATATAAGGTCTGTTTATAGAAGACATCGATTAATTGCTGTCTTGACCACCGTCGTTTGGCATTGGTTCTTGGGTATCTTAACTCTTTCGGTGCTTCTTTATTGTTATTGATTTTAAAACTATTGTTTTTTTTTTTCAATTTTCTATATACTTAAGAAGAGAAGGAAGTCTTATAGACGTGGAGGAAGTCTTCTTATAGAAGTGTACGAAGTTTTCTCATAGAAGACGAGGACTTTTTCTTATAGAAATGCAGAAGGTCATATTTTAGAAGAGCTGGAGATTTTCTTAGAGAAGAGCATGAGGTTTTCCTGTAAAAGAGCAGGAGGTCTTCTCATAGAAGAGCAGAATGTCCACTGATATAAGGGAAGGGGATTTTTTTATAGAAAGGCAGAAGCTCTTCTCATAGAAGAGCAAGATATCTTTTTATAAAAAAAACAAGTAAGAACAGACTATAGTCGGACGGGGCCGACCATGTGATACCCTATACCACTATCCCTGTGCACTAGCTTTCCGGGCTAGCTTTTGATAAATGATAACTTTTATTTAAATGTATACACAAAAGTTTTGATCAATTTAACCCGCTAAATATTATCCGATCATACCGTTGACTTGCACGCTACTTCTTCATCTCAAACCAAAACTACGTTTAAAATTTCGCGCCGATCGGACTATTATTGCGACCTACAGAGCGGCTACAAAATCGAGCAAAAATTTTGTTTTTGGTCCATTTCATCCCTTTAACATTTCACGATCATCGCCAAAAACTAATCAGTTCTATTCTGGTCCAAACCCGACCTCCATACTAAATTTCGTGACAATCGGTCCATAATTGCGGCCTCTAGCTTGATTACAATTTTTAATGGACGGACAGACGGACGGACGGACGGACGGACACACATCGCTAAATCGCTTTATCTCGTCGAGATATGAAGTTTGGTATACCACATGAGGGGTCTACGACGAATATTTCGCGGCGTTACATGAATTTTTGGGAAAACAAACTTATTATACCCTTTTCCACATTGTGGTATAGGGTATAAAAACAGAAGATCTCTCATATAAGTGCAGAAGTTCTTTTCATACATAGAAAAGCATAAGGTCTTCTCATAGAAGACCCGGAGGTTTACTTATAGTAGACATGGAGGATTTCTTATAATATATCTCGAGGTCTTCTTGTAGAAGATCTGGCAGTCTTTTTATAGAACAGGGAGTGTTCTTATAGAATATCTGGAGTTCTCCTTGTAGAACATTGAAAGCTTCTTATACAAGATTTTAGGCCTTATTATAGAAAAACTGGATGACATCTTATAGAAGACCTGAATGTCTTGTTATAGAAAATCTGTAGTTCTTCTTATAGAACACCTGAATGTCTTCTTATAGAAGATCGGAATATCATTTTATAGAAGACATTGTGGTCATCTTATAGAAGACCTGAAAATCTTCTTATAGACGAAAAATCTATGCCATATGGCATAGTATGAAAATACAAAACTATTAAAAAAGGGGTACCCATAAGTATTTTGCTTAAAATGGGCTGTGGCATAGAATCACCGCCCATATTCGATACCCAAAGTTTGGTCTTAGGTACGCAATTGTATAAGTTACAAGGTTCCCTTCATCATCTATGCAGAACAATGTGCATGTACCATATCCTTTTGTCTGGATTTTTATACACTGGTAACATTTTTGGATAACATTCTAACTCGTGGACTTGTTCTTTCTTCTTCAATACACTTCTCATCTTCTCACGATATTTGTCCTTGCCGCTTCGTGTTGCTACTGACAGCAGTCTTTACCTGTATGTCGCATTTTTCTCTTCAGTAGCCTTACTACAATCCTGACTCTTAGATGGTAGTTTATGGTAACCAAGGATATAATTCGCGGCACTTTGTAGATTGTGAGCTATTTTTGACATTGCTCTTCCACATTATCGGGGCATGGAGTGCCATCTTCAAGCATGTGGGTAAGTTGAGCGGGTTAGGATTATATGTTGTCTTTACTGTTTCTCGACATCCAACTTCCGTTCTGTGTCGCAAGTTCGCTGCAACACTAAAACGAGTACGTAACTTGGCTGCTACAAGGAAATGGTAATAATCGATTTTCGATCCTCGAATCGATGGGACATCTCGCCAGTGTGTTAGAGCGTCTTCCGTTTATCACAACATGAACGTTCTGGTTTGTGGTTTTCCCATCTGGGGACATCCACGTGGCCTTGTGTTGTTGGAACCTGATTCTGATCACTCACTACCATATTTTTCCCGTTGCAAAATCGATCAGTCTTATTCGGTTGTGGGATGTTACCTAATAAATGCTGAACTTGCCGATCGAGGAGTGAAAAATATTTTCCTTCCCAATTTTAGCATTAAAACTTCTGAGAACAATCAAATTGTCATGCCCTGGCAGCGTTAATATACACCCTCTAGGCGCTCGTAAAATATATCCTTGGTCTGTACGTATTTCTCTTCGGTCGGGACATGGGCGCAGATGAGAAAGAACTTTGTGGAAAAAACAGTGCGTAATCGTTTGTGATGGGTGCACGTCCGCCTTGCGCTCCGCATGGGCAAAAAAATCGTACTTTTCAATGACAGCAAAATACCCCTCAGCGTACTGTAGTCGACATTTCCTAGGGGTTCCAGCCATGTAAAACTTATCTATAAGTGGTGTCGTATGACACGCCGTTCGGACTCGGCGCTAAAAAGTTGGTCCCATATCATTGAGCTTATATGAATCGGCGTACACTCATTGATATGTTAAAAATCTCCCGTGTCCCCCGGGGATGTGTTGGAACATATGTAATCGTTTGTGATCTGAAGTACATCCGCCAGTGTGCAAACTGCACCTACTCTGTAAAGAGTCCGGATATTCCATGTGCAGATTCGCAGATCATTGTTCTTAAAACCTTAGCGGGATCGTCAACTTTATAGGGGTTTGTTTTTCCCTGTTTTCTTTGCTTTTTCATAGATCATTGACATTGTCCACTTGAGCTGAAGAAGGAACCAAGATAAGTCCTGGGCTTTGCATTGTAAGAACCAGTCAGGGCCGCGGCTTGCTATCTTCAACCCTCTACGTCACCTATATATAATTTTGTTAAAGTTTATTTAAAATAGTGGTGACAATTAAGGTGATATTCCCCTATTCCTTCGGAGATATTCGTGGGTAATTTTTTTTTTTTTGCTCGAAGTACATACATCCTGTATCCAAATCATTCCGTGTAAAAATTAAATTTTAATCATTTCCAACTGTGAGTTGATTCTCAATTCATTATCTGTTAAATTGCTAATTTAAATTCTTTTTCCCTTTAAAAAACTCAATTTGGTAAACTAGCTTAAATCCTCACCTTTCGCCAAAAACACCGAAAACCAAACCTCTATATCCATGAGCAACAACAAATTTCGTTACTGGAACTAAACACTGAGAATTTGTGTTATCCTTCGATTACTTGAACAAATTCTTCGCTACTTTTCTGTTTTATTTGTGTTTTTTTTCTGTGGACAGCTTTGGTTTTATTTGTTTATTCAATTGGCGATTTGGGATTCGTGCAGAATAAATTTAAGCGGATTAAGGCTGTACACAACGTGTCCAATGCATACTAGAGATGGATGGATGGTAGATGGTCACATTGAAGGTTAGATGGGTGGATGGCTGGAGATAAATGAAAGATGAATGAATTCCTAATGACAGACAACATTCCAGCTTTATTGATAAAAAAAGAAAACAAATTTTAGAAATACAAACAAAAATCTTAATTTAAATAAAAAGAAGTCTCGTGGATTTAAGGACAATCATTGCAATCAATGGTCTCACAGCTGTGACTTGTTGCCGATGAGACTTTTTACCATTACTTTGTATTAAATTTTGGTTTTTTATTGCCCTTTTTTATGGGACAGAGTTTAATGGTGTTGTAAAAGGAATTTTATAGTGGTTGACTTAAAATTACCTTGCCTAAAAGGTGCAGCCTTCTGTAGAGCTAAACCATCCTAATGGAAATTTTATGTTTATACCGAAAATTGTCGGTCCAGCTGTAAAACGCTTTTTAGCAGTCAGAGATTTGAAGAATGCCGAGGATAGTCCCACTAACAAAATAGCCACAGACAGCTTTCGTCAAAAACATTCCAAATAAATTAAACCAAGCAAGACTTACCCAAAGAATGATAGTCGTAGACCTAGCCTTGTCACAGGTATTTGACTCCACCTCGCCGATCATAATCTGCAGCTTGCTTAATACGACAAAAGAGGGTAATGAAACTAAATTAATGAACGACAGGCACATGCTGAATTCAGAGGAAGGAAATCCAAGATAGGTTAATTTAAATTCGGCGTATTATTAAATATTAAATTAATAAATTTGCTGCCCCTCTGACTGCAGCATCATGGCAACCGGGTAAATATCAGCGAAATGGAGGACTACGCCACGTTGCATAGATTTTTGCGGGCAAGAAACTAACATTTATTAACAGGCCACGGCCAGTCACAGCCAAAGGTATGAAGGATATTGAACAACAAAGTGTGGAGACCAAAGCCCAAACCTGAAATAAGGTGCCTACCCATCTCTTTAACCACTTGGATTACACCAAATAAAGCTTTCAGGCCCTCAGTCCTAAACTGTGCCTAGTTTATACCTCTTTTTTACACCCAGAAAAGCCATACAAACCATACAAGCCATATATCCCATTCAGAGAATTTTCGTGAAAATGTACTTTTGGCCTCATACAAATTACTATGGAAACAAAGTGCCAAAAGGCAAAGTTCATTATCGGCAAATTTGCCAGGACGGAGGAAACGAAGCCTGCTAATCGTAAGAAGTTGAAGTTCAAGCCCTGGTGTTTTCTACAAAAAAGAAGTCCTTCAACCAGCAGATTGAGAGATCTGCGTTTTACACGGTAGAAGAGGAAGTAGTGGAGAGTGTCATACTTCGCCAGGCATAACCATCGTGTCACCACCTAGTATAACAAATGACCCCACCTGGCAACCCGTCGTTTTTCTCGAGTCAGACCATCTCTCTTTAATCGTTTCCATTAGCAGACCGTCCGACTTCAGAATCTCTGCCTATTTTCAAAGGATTCAATAACCGAAGTGATACCAAATTTCTCACCGCTTGGACGGTGAGCACAAAAAGTGGTTAGATCATCTGAAGAATTGCAACTTGCAACATTGGAGGTGGAATTAGTGAATTATGGGCAATGGCAGAAAGAGAGGATGTCAAGTGAATCGCACAGACCGATTTTTCTTTTGTCGTCCGTAGGAAACACCCTTGAACCTTTACTCTTCCCCAGAATCGAAAAAAGCTACCCAGTAGCCGATCATCACCATTTGTTCCGTAACCAGCACAACGCTACACGCCATCTACACAAATATTAGTCGAGGACAAAAGTAAAGCAATCCACGCAAGTTTGAAACTTTGAAAAATCAATTACACGTGTGGACACCAGTTGTTGATGGAATTCAGGAACAAGAAGTCGAAGTTGTTATCTCTATTTTATCTCTATCTATCCTGCATTCCACCTGTCTCCAGGTGGCATTGAAATATATATATGCTGATGAATGTACGATCTTGGTGTCAAGTACCTTCCTTAGTAGATTTATGGAAGGCCGAAGTTCTGTGTGAAAATATCCACCACTAAGGGCACTCTGTTCACCACATATAATGCGAAGACGAGCACAGAGTTGAATCTCCTGGTCTACATATGGGAGTCTAATTATCCAATGATATAAAAAACCCTGGATCAGAAAGCCTATCAATCAGGTTGGCATAACACGCACACATATGCAGTCGCAGTTGGCATAAAGAACGTTTGTGTTTATGCGGTGCTCGGAGAACATTCCTAACTATCGCAGCTACATTGAGTCAGCTCCCACGACAAACCAGAGTGGTTTTGGCCCGACTACATTTGAGATGGTGCATCCGTTAAAATTTCTATAAGGCAAGGATCGATGACACCGTGCAAAACATCTGCTCAGATTTTTAACTGCCCGGGCAAACCTATTCCACTAACTCCAGTAGATGTGTGGCTACAACCCATCAAAGCACCAACATTTCTAGAACTGTACATATAACCTGAGCCAGATTAAGCAGAGAATTAATTTACAAACATATAATATTAAAACAACAACTTTTGGGTAGGTTAAGGTTAAACTGTTTCATAAATGTATATGGGGATTTCAGAGTGAAATCGAACACTTTTTCAAAATGAGGTTTTTGAGTTCCTTTTGTTTGCTGTGGTGATGCTGTTCATCAGCAAAACATTTCAGTATATTTTCAGATATTTTTGAGTAACGGTTCCAAAGATATCGCGCCTTGAAAAAGTCGAATTCTGTAAATAATCATATCAGCTATCTAATAAAAAATAGTAAAAAACTTTGCACGGTGGGCAATTCAATTTTGGATGAAATTTTCGCGATTTAATATTAAAAAAAAATTATGAATGATTGTACTCTTTGACTTCCTTAGGGTATTATAAGTTGGTTTTGGCCAAAAAGTTTGTAACGCACTGAAATAATGGTCGTAGACCTATACTTGTATATACCAAAATGTCTCGACGAGCTGAGTCGATCTGGCTATGTGTGTCCGTCCGTCCGTCTGTCCATCTAAACTTTGTAATCACGCTACAGGTCGCAATTTTGATCGGATCGTCACCATATTTTGGGTGTTGATGGGGGTCCCGGAGGAGCCTAATGATTTTGGTGATGCTCGGATAATATTCAGGGGTCGGAATGAGCAAAAAACTTATTTAGAGAAAAAGTCAACGTTTTATTACAAAGAGCATATCTCCGCATCTATAAGGGGTATACCAAAAGCAAAACCTGTCAAGAAAAGTAGAAAATATCACCTTTACAACGATGTAAAGTAGGTTGTCCTAGGTGTTCAAACAACAGCGATATCACAATAGTCGGTAATGCATCGAATTTTCCAATTTTTTTGTAATCACGCTACAGGTCGCAATTTTGATCGGATCGTCACGTCGCGTCGTGGGAAATGATGTGGGTCCCTCAGAGGAAGAAAGCTTATGTGGAGAAAAGTCAATGTTTGTTTCTTATGCGAATATCTCCGCTTCGGGTTGGAGTATTCCAAAAGGAAAGCCCATCAATGGAAGAAGAAATGATCTCCTTTATATTGACGCAAAGTATGTTGGCGTAAGTGGGCAAACAACCGAGATATCGCAAAAGTCAGTAATATATCCAATATTTCCATTTTTTGTAATCACGCTACAGGTTGAAATTTTGATCGGATAGTCGCGAAATTTTGGTGGTAGATGGGGGCCCCACAGAGGAAGAAGCCTATTGATTTTGGTGATAGTCAGATAATATTTAGCGTCCGGAATGGGGCAAAACTCATGTGGAGACAAATTCAAAGTTTTATTCTCTGTGAATATATCAGCTTTTAATAGGGGTATTCCAACGGCCTGTCAATGGAAGAAGAAAATATTACCTTTACATTGGTGTAAACTAGGTTGGCGAAGGTGGTCAAACAAGGGAGATACCACAATAGTCGGTAATGCATCCAATTCTTCCATTTTTGCAATCACGCCACAGGTCGTAATTTTGATCGGATGGTCACGAAATTTTGGCTGCTTATGGGAGTCCTAGAGGCATATTATGTTTGGTGGTAGTTGGATTATATTCCCTAATGGAAATTTTTGCCAGTGAAAAGCTTATGCACAGGGGTAGTGGTGTAGGGTATCACATGGTCGGCCCCGTCCCGACTATAGCCTTTGCTCACTGGATTAACATGGGTTTTGTTATTTTATTTAGGAATTTATCTTAAACATATTTGCATATGGTGTTTACAGTATTCGACTTTTTCAAAAAATCTGAAAATACACTGAAATGTTTTGCTGATGACAAAAAATAAAGGACAGCAAAAAATAATAGAAATAAAACCTCATTTTGAAAAACTGTCTGATTTCACTCAGAAATCCCCATATTAGCCCGGGACGATTTGAAAACCTTAATGGGTCCTTCGCGTGTCTGATTCCTGGGATTGAACTAAGCACAAAAGGACCTACGGACCATATGTCTACGATGAAAATAGAGCTTCTCGATTTTGAATTGAAGTTTTTTATTGACGTTGTTTGGATATTTTGGCATACCGATTTGTGCTAACGAGCGTATAAACACTTTTTATCGAAATAATGGTTTTAGACCCCAAGTATGTTTGCTCGAAATCCTTTTCAGACAACTTGGATTCGATTTAGCAATGTCCGTCCGTCTGTCTGTCTGACTAGAGCACGCGGTAACTCTCGAACGGATCAACAGATTCAAACCAAATTTAGAATATTTTGTCCAAACTTAGTTCAAGTTCGAAGATCGGTGCACTCCTTCAGGTACCTCCCCCACAAAAGTTCGAAAATGTTCGGAAAAATTGTGCGCACAATAAGTCTTGAAGTGAGATGAGATTCCAATATGGACTCTATCGGTCCACTCCTTCGGGTACCTCCCACACAACATTTCGGAAAAGTTCTGTTTAGGACCTGCTCTCGAATCGCTTTGATTTTTAATGTAGCAAGTTCTATTACAAAGGTATAAGTTTCATCAGGGGTAAGTCCATACTGCCTGAGAAAATAGCCTGAAAGTTGAAAAAAAAAAACGCTATGACACCATGTGTAGTGGTTGGAGCGCAAGATAATTCTCGAACGGGTATGCCGATTCCATCCAAAATTTGGCCTTCGTAATATTGTGTCCAAACTTAGTTTAGGTACCTCCCCCACAAAAGTTCAAAAATGTTCGGAAAAATTTTGCGCACAATAACTCTTGAAGTGAGCAACCGATTTGGTCCATACTATGCACATTGTAAAATTTCTACCAGACATAGATGAGATTCCAATATGGACTCTATCGGTCTACTCCTAAGGGTACCTCCACACAAAATTTCGGATAAGTTCAGTTTAAGACCTGCTCTCGAATCGGTTTGATTTTTGTTGAAGCTACTTGCATACGATGCCTCCATTACAACGTTAACTGTTTTTCAGGGGCAAGTCCATACTTCTTGAGAAAACAGCCCAAAAGGTGTAAAAAAAACCCTGTGGCACCATAAGTAGTGGGTGGAGGGCACGGTAATTCTCGATCAGGTCAAGCGATTTGGTCCAAAATTTTGCTTTGATATAGTTTTTCAAAACTTAGTTTCAGTTTGAAGATGGGCAATACCGGTACACAACTTCCGGTATTTCCCCCCAATATTTCAAAAATATCACTAAAATTGCATGCACAACATCTTTGGAACGGCGCAACTAATTTGGTCCAAACTTAGGATCTCCGAAGATTTGAATCAAATTTAGTTTACCTTCTAAAATGGCCCATATCGGTCCTCTCATTAGAGTACCTTCGCCACAAAAGTTTAACATTTGTGTCTAAGTGCAGTTTAGGGTCTGTTCCAAGTTTCTTTGGAAATGTATACTGATGCTGTTCCTTGTGGTCCCGTTTACAGCGATATTTTGTTTTCAATAGACAAGTCCATACTTTCTGCCATACTGGTCCAAAAGTTATACGACGAACCCATGAAGTGACTAGTGGCCGCGATATCTAACGAAAATATATGACAAAATAAGATTCACGTCCGTAGTGGACTATGTCGGTCGATCCCTTCAACACTTTTAAGCGCATCCACATTTTGCTCGGCAAGTTCATATGTCCAAAAAGGGCCACAAAATTCTGAATGCGCTCTAAATAATTTCGATCTGTCCATAGATGAAAGCTTCAATTCACATAGACGGAGGGTATATGTCTGTCGGCAAAGTCGACTGATACTTTTTTACTTGTTAAGTTAAACTTTGAGCAAAGCTGGGAGCCATGTATCTGACTGTTTTGGTCTTTTATTACATAGTGATGTTTGCATATAGTTACAAAAGTAGTATGTTCGTTTTACACCATTCCGATTTATAGTTATAATCAATTAACGTGATTTTCCCTTCTCATGTTACTCGTTATCATGAACAAAATCTCAACAAATTAAACGGAAGCGTTTAATTGTTGTGGGTGTGTAAAAACACTTGAAACCTGTAATTAAAAACAAATGACATAATTTTAAATGCATACACGCTCGACACCATTCAGTACGAGGCGTATACATAACATTGGTTCCGGCCGTCGATTACTTACACGCTCAGTTGCACCAACAATGTTAAACATTTTAAACAAGTGGGTGTATCTTGTAATAAATACGTATGTAAATGTCTTGTTGTATCGCATCTCAAATAAGAAATATTCTATTAGTGAATCAAGTAATTTAGGAGCTAAGTACTTTTTTTGCTGGCAGGCAATTTCAATAGTCAACTATTAATGGTTCGGGGGCAGTGGGGGTTTTGCAAGTAACACTCACAGATTTTCCCTTTGTAAATTTTTTGATAAATTTTATCACCTCCACCATTGTAAGAAGAATATAACAAAAGTAAAGTACGATATGACCACAGTGAATCTATATACCTATATGAAGTATGCCCTATATATACCCAGATTGTGAACCTCAAGCTTCGATGGAAAATGGGAGAATATTAAGATGCACAAAGCTTCGAACAAACCTGTTACTCCCTTCCACAGTTAATGTTCGCTTGGGGATAAACATAACTAGATTGACTCCAAGTGGTGTGAAAGGATTGTGGGTCCAAAATCATTACTTCGATAAAGTGAATTTTTCTTGTATCAAAGTGTATGCACAAAGAAACAACATATTTGTATATTTCCAGTTTTTTAGATTTTTTAAAAATTTAGCAAGTGTTTGTAACTATCTGATTTTCTAACCGAATAGTTTGAAATTTGAATTTTCGGCATTTAATGGTAAGTTCAAATTGTATGCTGTCAACATACAAAAAGTGCCTCCCAAAAACTCAAAAAAAAATTCCGCATAATAGCTCTTACCGATTTTAATTGATTATGCTGCAATGTGTGTGCGTGTGTGTTTCTGTCAATTGCCAACGTTACCCTCAAATTTCTTTATATTTATTTACTAATTTACTTTTGAAGGCTAAACTTCTCCTATTTCACCTATTACATAATATTCCTACACTGGGCCAGATTTAATGATATCAACAAAGTTAGTCTCAATAACATCAGTTGATTTTCATTTCTCCAAAATTTGTTTAGGATATTTCATTACTAAGGAGGCAGATAGGAGGGCAGATGGGCAAGCTGCAGCCAGCCAGCTAGACAGACAGCCACTAAACAATTAAAAAACAGTCTTCATTAAAAAAAAAAACTTATTTACATTGTCTTGATTTCATTTTAATGGACGACAACGATGATGAAGCTGAGGATGACCAAGTCAACTCAAAAAAAGGGACAGACCAAAAAACAAATACTAAGCGAGTAAACATTCCTGCCACTTCAAAGCTTTAGCTTCTACGAAAAAGGTCTGCACGTAATTTAAAATGTAAAATACGATTTTTAATTGTTTAAACAATGACGGAAGAGACACATTTACGGAGGATATTTACAATTTACAAGATGATGATGTCAAAGAAATGCCAGAAAATTTCTAGTTAACAATTAGGGACTTCCTTCCTTGTGAGTGAATAAATTAATTTAAATAAATAGCTATTGATTTTTTGGCGAAATGTACAACTAGGGATCATTAAATATGTTGCGGAATATGTTTTTTTTTTTGGCTAAAATGGAAAGAAAATTTAAAAGAAAAGATTACTCAATATATTTAAGTTTTCTTTTAGCAATAGGTTAGGTTAGGTTTAAGGATGACTGCTCCACTCGGAGACCGTTGGTCCAATGTGTTCATCCTGTGTAGACTGTTGTTGAAGATTTAAAGATGATAGAGATGTGAGGATGTTGATGCAGTATGGCGAGAAGAGGATGATAGGGTAGAGATGATGAGTTGATGGTGCAGCTCAGATAGGATGGAGATGTTAAGTTTGAGGCCAAGGTATGGATGAGAGTGTGCTGGAAAAGTAGAAAGAGTCTGATTAGTATTAGATTTTAAGGACCTTTGCCAAATCATTATCAAAGTTAAGTAGGACGATTGGATCTATGTTAGACAGGAAGGCCAGAGTGTCTATCTCATATCTACCTAGTGTTCGGTATCTCCTTGTTTGCAACAAGGGGCACCTACAAAGCAGATGTTCGACAGTCTCTATCTCCTCCGCATCTTCACTTAGTCTGCAGTAGTCAATGCCACTATCGTCCCATTTTCATCCCTAACTTATCAAGTGAGAGGAGGGAAGCCGTTCTTCGACGAGAAACCACAGGCCTGATCGCCTTGTATACGCTACAACCAGGTTCCAATAGTCATATTTGATGTGCTCTCTCATTGAAGATATCCCGAAGTTTGCAGATGAAGTGTCACATCGGTGGCCGAACGGTTTCATCAACTGATAAGTCGATAGACTTAGAGCCACCTCGAGACAGTTAATCTGCTACCTCGTTTCCCATAATGTTGCTGTGACCCGGAATCCGGAAGCAAAAAAATACCTCTTGAGTTCTTCTATAGGCAAGAGAAGACATCTACAGATCTTCTATTGGCAGAAAAAGACCTCTTGGAGTCATCTATATGCAACACCTCTAAAGGTCTTCTATAAGCAACAAAGGTCCTCTTGAGGACCTCTATAGGCAACAGAAGACCTCTTGAGATCTTCTATAGGCAACATAAATCCTCTTGGTTGTCTATGGCACCAGAAGACCTCTAGTGGTCCCCTATAGGCAACAGAAGATTTTCGAGGTCCTCTATAGGCAACAAAAGACCTCATAAGGTCTCCTATAGCCAAAAGAAGACGGCTTAGGTATTCGTTATGCAAGAGAAAACTTCAAGAGGCATTTTATAGGCAACATAAAATCTCCTGAAGTCTTCTTTGGGCAACATAACACATCTTTACGTCTTCTATCGGTAATTGAACTCCTCTTGAGGTCTTTTAAAGGCAACAGAGGACTTCTTAAGGCCTTTTAGAGGCATCAGAAGACCTCTGCAGGTCTTTTATTGGAAACAAAAACCTGTTGAAGTCATCTGATTGCAGCACAAGACCTCTTTAGGGGTTCTGTTGATAACATATGATCCCTAAAGGTCTTCTTTAGGCAACATAAGACATCGTGACGTCTTCAGTCGGCAATCGAAGGCCTCTTGAGGTCTTTTTAAGGCAACAGAGGACCTCATAAGGCTTTTAGAGGCAGCAGAAGATCTTTTCAGGTCTTCTATTGACAACAAAAGCCTCCTTTAGTCATCTGTTTGCAACACATGACCTCTTTAGGGGTTCTATTGACAACATAAGACCCTTAGAGGTCTTCTATAAGCAACAAAGTACCTCTTGAGGTCCTCTATAGACAGCAGAAGACCTCTTCTGGTCGTCTATAGGTAACCGAAGTCCTCATAAGGTCTTCTGTAGATAACAGAAGACCGTTTGAGGTCTTTGTAGGCCAACAAAAAACTTCTAGAGGTAGTTTATAGGCAACATAAAATCTGCTGAAGTCTTCTTTTGGCAACATAAGACATCTTGACGTTTTTGTTAGCAACAGAGGACCTATTAAGGCTTTTTAGAGGCCTTGAGGTTGTTTATAGGCAGCAAAAGAACTCTTTCTAATGGCGACAGACGGTATATTAAGGTCTTTATAAGGCAACGTAAGACCTATAGGCAACAGGATAATTTTAGAGGTCCTCTGTAGGCAACAAAAGACTTCTTAAAGTCTTCTATAGGCAAAAGAAGACCGCTTGAGGTCTTCTTAAGGCAACTGAAGACCTCTTGAGGTCTTCGTTAGGCAACAGAAAGCTTCTAGATGTATTTTATAGGCCACAGAAAATCTACTGAAGTCTTCTTTTGGCAAATGAGACATATTGACGTCTTCTATCGGCAATCGAACGCCTATTGAGGCCTTTTAAAGGCAACAGAGCACCTTGAGGCATTTAGAGGCATTTTAGAGGCAGCAGAAGACCTCTTCAGGTCTTCTTTTGGCAACAAAAGCCTCTTGTAGTCATCTGTTGGCAACACATGACCTCTTTAGGGGTTCTATTGACAACATAAGACCCTAAGAGGTCTTCTGTAAGCAACAAAGTACCTCTTGAGTTCCTCTATAGACAACAGAAAACCTCTTGAGTTCCCCCACTGACAACATAATACCTCTTAAGATTTTCTATAGGCAACAAAGGATCTCTTGATAGACAACAGAAGAACTCTTCTAGTCGTCTATAGGCAAACAAAGTCTTCAAAAGGTCTTTTGTAGCCAACAGAAGACTTTTTGAGGTTTTCGTTGGCCAAGAGAAGACTGTTTGAGGTCTTCGTTGGCTAAGAAAAAACTTCTAGAGGTATTTGAAGTCTCTTGGCGTCTTCTATCGACAATCGAAGACCTCTTTAGGTCTTTCATAAACAACTGAGGGTCTATTAAAGCCATTTAGAGGCAAGAGAAGACCTCTTCAAGTCTTTTAGTGGCAACAGATGGCTTCTTAAGGTCATCTATTGACAACAGAATTGCCTTGAGGTCTTCTATAAGCAGCAAAAGAACACTTTCTATTGGCAACAGTAGTATATCGAGGTCTTCTCATGGCGAGAGAAGGTATAATGGGATCTCCTTAAGGCAACGTAAGACCTCTTGAGATATACCGTAGGCAACAGACGTCCTCTTGATGTCTTTTATGGGCAACAGAAAAACTTTTAAATTCCATTAGGTCCACTATTTACAACATCAGACCTCTGGAGGTATTCTTTAGGCAGCAGAAGACCTCTTGAGGCCTTCTATAGGCAACAGAAGAATTCTTAGAGTCTTATATTGGCAAAAAACCATTGAGGTCTTATTCATGATATAGAAAACCTCTTGGGGCCTGTAGGCAACAGAAGTCCCTTGAAGCCTTCTATAGCAAAGATAAGATCTTATGCAACAGAAGACCTCTTGTGGTCTTCTCTAGGCAACAGAAGTCATATTGATGTTCTCTGTAGGCAACAAAAGGCCTCTTAAGGTCTTCTATAGTCAACAGAAGACCGCTTAAGGTCTTCTTAAGGCAACTGAAGACCTCGTGAGGTCTGTTTAGGCAACAGAAGACTTCTTAAGGTCATTTTGAGGCAACAGAAAACCTCTTCATGTCTTCTATAGACAAGAGACCCCATGGGTTCTTTTATAGCCAACAGAAGACATCTTGTGGTCTCCAGTTGCAAAGAGAAAAGCACTTGAGGTTTTTTATGGACATAAAAGCTCACCTTATATTGGCAACAGAAGTCCCCCTTGGGGTCTTCAAAAGCAAACATAAGATACATTAGTCTACTATATAGGCAACAAGGTTTCCGTTGACAATAGAAAACTTCGAAAGGCATCCTTTAGGCAATAGAAGATTTCTTGAGGTCCTCTAGAAACAAGTCCCCGGAGTTTTTTTGTATGCAACAGAAGAGTTTTTCTATTGGCAACAGAAGAGCTCTTGGCTCTTGACAAAAGTCCTCTTTTGATCTTCTCTAAAATCTAGAAAAATTCTTAAGGTCATGTATAGACAACAGAGGACTTTTTATGGTATCTTATAGGCAACAGAAGACCTCTTGAATTCTTCGGTAGCCAACAGAAGGCCTCTTGAGGTTTTCCTAAGGCAACAGAAAACATTTAGAGGTCTTTTATAGACAACAGATGACCTCATGAGGTCTTCTATTGGCAGTAGAAAACCTAGTGATTTCTTCTTTTGACAGAAGAACTCGTAAGGCCTGCTAGAGCTAACGAGGACGTCTTCCAGGCAACAAAACGCCTCGACTTCTATAGGCAACAGAAGACCATTTGAAGTTGTCTATGGGCAGCAGAAGACCTATTCAGAATTTCTATAAGGAATAGAAAACCTATTGAGGTAAATTCCCATAGCCACTACTGACAATAATATTCAAAAACTTCATACCTATTGATTGCCCTCTAACTTAGTTACAAGAATTCAATTGTTTATTTACATTTAAGATTTTCAATAAAGAAATAACCTTCAACAGTAGCATCTTCATTCGAACAATACAGTTTAAACCCCCACGCAAGCACACAAACACACACTTTAACAACATAAATATTCATTACTTACCCTTAATACAATTTGGAATATGGATCCTCCTCGCATACACGTGACAACGGCTCCCTATTGCCTCGTGTCTGTCATTGATTGGTTGGTGGCTGCTGTTGTGACAAGTAACAGCTGAAAAAAACTGAAACTGAAAGCAATCGATAGATATGTAGAAATAGAACATCATCTCGATACTTAAGGCAAGTGTCTACTTGAACTTTTCCCGGCATGCTGAGGTTTGGCATTTTGCAAAAAAGATGAGTGTCGTTGAGATGAAACTTCTTCAAAAAATTTCCATGGGGGATAACATTTTATATTAACAACACAAAGAAAGAGGCGTTGAAATGTAAAAAGAAATAAAATTGTTAGTTATTAAGAAAGGTGTGGACTTTGGTGTTTTTGACTTCTTCGCATAATGGAGTATATAATAGTTTGACGTATTAGGTAGGGGATGAAAGGTATCAAGCAACGGTCCTTACCCAGACTTATCTTGGTCTCACTTTTATCTCAAGTGGACACTAACATCCCCGTGGTGTCACCTGGGGAGCTGCCTTTAACACCCGTTAGAGGTAGTGAGCTAACATTTGTCGCGCGTTCGCTCATAAGAACGTTAAAAGCTTGAGTTTGGGCGTCGGGTTAGTAACCTTCAAAAAATCAACAAACTAAAAAAAACTAAGAAAACGAAAAACAAACCCCTCGACCACTGCAAACGTTTGAAACACCTTGATCCGCGGATCTGCATCATGAATGTTCGCAATCTTTATAGAGAAGGTGCAGTTTACGCACTGGCAGATGTACTTGAAAAGTACAAGGACGATATAACTACCATACAGAAAATACGATTGATTGAGAAAAACGTCACAACAACACCTAAAGGTGACGCACTGTATTATAGCTGTCATGACATAAAGCATGAGTTTGGTTGCGGAGTTGGTCTGAGGTTAAAATATTTGGTCTCCAGTTAAACCCCAGCGAATGAAAATCTTTCTACAATTGGGACAAAAGCTAAAATTTCAACATCAACTTTCTTTGCGCTCAAGCTCCCACTGAAGACAAGGATGAACCGACCAAAAATGTATTTTACGGCCGATTAGAAGAAACATATGATCGTTGCCCCGCCCATATTATTTAAATTATTTTAGGTGATTATAATGCCAAAATTGGAAAGGAGAATGAATAACTTTGGCCCAATAGTCGGAAAATTCCGTCTCCACAGTGAAACATCTGACAAAGGAATGAGACTGATTGACTTTGCAGCTGCAAAAAACATGGTAGTTAGCAGTACCAGATTTAAGCATCTCGACATTTATAAGGGCACCTGGCTGACTCCAGACCAAAACTTAAGAAATCAAATTGATCACGTTGTGACAGATGGAAGACATTCATCGAGCGTGTTTAATGTACGTACTTTCCGAGAAGCAAACACAGACTCGGACCACCACTTTGTTGCAAAGAAAGTATGTACCCGATTAAATGTAGCAAATAGAGTACAGACAGGTACAACACGGAAGTTGGACATCGGTACAGCATATTCCACTCAACCGTTCCTATTACTTAGTCAAAGCGCTCTTCTTCCCGATAACATATTAGCACAGGGGCAAAATATTGCCCACTCCATGCAAACATCCGCATAAATAAAATTCAATGGAGGGTCGTGCTGCTACCGAAGAAAAAATACGGCATATAGTGCTACTCTACAATCAGTAGAAAAGCGTATCGTACGAGAGAGGTACCGGGAGAAAGGGAGAGAGGAGAAACCTCTTTTCCGCCGGAAAAAAATAGAGAAATGGAAAAGCGGGAATGTGAAAAAAAATCGAAATGTACAGGAGCCAGTGTTAAGTTCGAAAATTCTACCAAAGAGTGAAACATCCAACCGATCACTTTGGTAAAGGTGTAAAAAGTAGCAAGATATTTCCGTAACTAATACAGATAGTGTGCTCAGGATACGGAAATAGTATTTTTCCAAACTGTTGGTATCCGATAGTAGCGAAGAGATATTGTGCGGACGACTAAAGCCGTTGGTCAACGAAATAATAGGGTCATACCAATGCGGCTTTAGGCTTGGCAAATCCATCATTGGCCAGATGTTTACCTGCGGTAAATCTAGAAAAGAAAAGTTCATTATCAATAGAGGCTTCAGGCATGGAGACAGCCTTTCGCTTGCTGTCTTTAAAATCTTGTTGGAAAAGATTATACGAGATGCAATCTTCAAAAAAAAAAAAAAAACATGCCACTATATGCACCAGTAGCCACATGTTACTTCCTTATGCTGACAATATTGACTGACGATCAATCAAAAAAGTAACTGATTCCTTTAAGAAGGTTGAAGGAGAATCTGCTAAAGTGGGTCTGGCAGTAAACGACGTCAAGACTAAGCTGATGGTATCGACGCGACATGCGTCCATGGATCTCAGACCAACTGTGGAGGTTGGTTCATATAATTTTGAGGTAGTTAAAGACTTCGTCTACCTCGGCACCGCCATAATCACAACTAACAAGATCAGTTGTTGAATAAGAAGAAATATAATTAGTACTGGCTAACAGATGCAACTATGGCTTAAGTAAGCAATTTAAGAATAACACTCTACACAACACTGATACTACCCTTGCTAATGTATGGTTCCGAAGCCAGGGTACTTGCGTAAGCAGACAAGGCAGTGATTGGTGTGTTTGAGAAAACTGGTAAAAATTTCTCATCGATTGCACAATAAATGTGGCCATTAGAGCTATTTCGTGAAAATGTACCTCTGGTCCCATACAAATTACTATGGAAACTTTGAGGCTCCAGTGGCACTTGTTAACATATTCCGATTGTGCTCAAACTTTTAGAATCTTAAAATTTAGCAAAACTAAACACTTATGGAGGGTGCCGCATAGAAAAATCCGACATCGATTTTTTATACCCTCAGCATTTATGCTAACGAGGGTATATGGCAAAAACCAAAAATCCTTTGCAATTCCATTTGAAAAAAATTAAAAAAAAATTGCGAACACATCTACAATTTTTGGCATAGAGGTTAAGAAAAAAATTCTGTGTTTCAAATCTGTTCGCGCAAAATTGGACGATGCGCGCAAAAGTTATAGCGGTTTTTATTCTCATATAAAGAAAACATATTTAAAAATATCTTATTTGTTGTTATGAGAAAATATATGCATAAATCCTTAACAGCATACCATATCTATTCGTAGATGTGTAAATAGTTATTAAATTTATTATTATTTTCGCGGAAAATCAACAAATAATAAAAAAAAAAATTAAGTAAATCCAAATTATCTTATCTCTTTCAATATTTATGCATATTTTGATGTTTCACTCAGCGCTCAAAGTGTGCCTCCAGTTGCATCACACAATGCACAAAACCTTAAAATGGCTAAAAATCGCGCAATTTGCATACGATTTTGATGCGCATCCGGTTTCAGTAGCACCCATCAAAACTACGTCTATATACACATATTTCAAATAGATTCTTCAAGAACCGCGGATATGCCTCCACATTCTATTTTTGGTAAAAAAAAACCAATCTCTGTAATTTATGACACGCGTTTTCGCACATATTATAATCGCGTATAAAGGATTCCATTTATGTAAAAAAATGTTAAAGAAAGTCGCGGTTTAATACGCCGATTTGTCAAAATAAATTTTTGCCGATTTTCGTATTTCCAAGGTATCTATATCCGCGGTTTTAGTGGATGGATTCGGTCGCGGAAGGTCTCATCAGATCCGTCGCGTAAAAAAAAACTAAATTCACGCGGGGTACAAAGGAAATTGAATGGCACTTGTAAACTTTAAACGCAAAAAATAGTTTTTTTTTAAATAAATTCACGCATCAAATATTGACCTTTAGACTCCAATTACTAGGATGCTGTAAGATGCTGTAAGGAGCACACTCATGAGATATGCATTAAACGACGTAAAATCACTAGTTCTATAATCCTATTATGAGTTTTGAATACTATCTTGTTGCGCGTCCGATTATTAAAACAATTCAAAAAAAACCCCGAAATTCTGGATTCAAAATGTCAGCATCAATTTTACGAGGATGCAGTGGATATATCGAAAAATGATACACTAGTATCATATTGCTCATGAAGTATTCTTTAAGTCTTTCTTTGGGCATATGTCTATAAAATGTAAGGTTAAGGCAGAAATCAGAAGGGAGCATAAAAAAACTTGTTGGCTTCAACCAATTTTTACCTATTTTTCTACATTGATGCCAACACTGCTTCCACGTAAATTAATTTTAATGGACGACCTTATGGGATTCCTCCTAAACCACTTCATTTTAAAGAATTTCAATCATACTATATAGAATATGTAAACAGTTCGCGAATTCTGAATGGGTGAAACTCGGATTCATCGATTGTAAAACATTTTTGGTTTTCGCCATATACACTTTCATACGGGCAAAATGTGAAACATCGAAATAATGGTTCGAAGATGGGTTATATCGGTCTACTCCTTTAGGTACCTCCCCCACAAAAGTTCGAAAGAGTTCGGAAAATTTGTGCACACGATAACTCTTGAAAGAAATAACCGAATTGGTCCATACTATGCACAATGTGAAATTTCTAACAGACATAAATGAGGTTCCAATACGAACTTTATCGACTTATTGCAACAACTTATTTTCGCTGCGCCCTTAAAGAAGGTACAAACTTTTTCAGGGGCAAGTCCATATTTGCTGTGAAAATGAAAAAAAACTTCATCTGGCTGGTGCTCAGAACAATATTCGAAGAGGATACTGCGTTGGTTAACATTTGGATATCGTAATATTTCTGTGAATCTTAGATAATGTTCGAAGGTTGTTTTTATCGGCCCTTTCCTTTCTGTACCTCCTCCCCCACAAAAATTCAAAAATTATTATTATACCCTCAGCATTTATGCTAATAAGGGTGTATACACTTTCATACGGGAAAAATATGCCTCATCGAAATAATGGTTTTAGACCCCAAGTATGTTTGGACGAAATCCTTTTCAGACAATTTGGAGTTGATTTAGCCATGTCCGTCTGTCTGTCTTGCTGTCTGGAGCGCACGATAACTCTCGAACGGATCAACCGATTCGATTCGAAATTTGGTTTTCATAATATTTTGTCCAAACTCTGTTTAAGTGCGGAGATGGGTTTTATCGGTCCACACTTTCCGGCACCTCCCCCACAAAAGTACGAAAATGTTCGGAAAATTTGTGCGCACGATTACTCTTGAAGGGAGTAACCGATTACACATGTGATTTTCAACCAGGTTTAGATAAGAGATGATATGGAAAAAATCAGCTTCTGTTCGAAACGAAAATCTATGCGACCGAAAAGCCATACGAAATAACACGTAAACGTACACTTTTACCACGTAAATTTGGGTTCATATATTTCGAAAGGACTGTATTTTATAGAAAGAGAATGTCAAAATCACTCACTTGCTTTGTAGCTGTCGAGTAGAACGTAAACTCGCGAATAACACCAAAAATCTTAAATCAAATTTATGCAACACAATCTTGAAACAAAATAAAAATTTTGTAGACACGTTTTAAAGGCGGTTTCATTCATTATTTAAAAAAAATCAATTAAATAAAATAATTCAAAATACCGACACATTTTATTTTCTCAAACAAAACAAATCACACATATTCCATTGTTTTTATGTATATGTAGAGATGGGAAATGGGTAAATACCCAAATGGTAAATACCCATTAAAATGGAAAAATTGGGTAGAAATGGGTACATACCCGGGTATTTACCCAAGTTGTGGGTATAAACAACTGAAACTAAAATCATGAAATTGGATACGAAAACGCTGTTTTTTACCAAATTTTAAATGACTATGAATAAAATTACTGTTTTTGGATATGGGGCAAGTTAAAATATGATCAATTTTGGTCCATATTTTGGTAAATCTCTCATATATTGTGACATCATATTTTCGGTATTTGACAACTTTTAGAGCAGTTTGTTGTATATCTTCTTTCAGAAAATCGTAAATGCTGGATCGAAATCCAAACTTTATGATATATCACATGGATTAACCGACGATTTCAGCGGATAATCTTGATATTTGCGTCCTCCTCGAAAAAGCTATAATTTTTGCATTCATCGCAAACTGTTTCGCACAAGCAACTCCAACGACCGATTTGACGTATAAAAAGTTTAGACCGCGTGGTTTTACCGCTTTTCTGGTATTCTTTTTGATTTTCTGTCTGACAGAAAAAACAAAATTGTGATTTCAAAATAAAATTTTATTTAACCAAAAAAACACGCAAAAAAGATATTTATTTGGTATTTACCCAAGTTTTGGGTAAATACCGGGTAGAATCCCATCTATATGTATATGTGCATTTAGTTTTTATTTCTCATTTGGCTCTCATTTATGGAACATAGTTGTACAAATGTACATTTAAATTAGTAGTATTTCGCATAGGATACGTAACGGCAGTCGCACGATAGTTTGCGAAATACATGAACGCCTTTTTAGACGGAAGTGAGTGCTTTCCTTTAGTACAGGTTTTCGTGCGACATACATGAACAGGCTGTTAGTTTAAGTTTGAAGATGGGTTAAATCGGTCCACTCCTTCAAAAGTTTAAATATGTTCGGAAAAATTGTGCGCACGATAACTCTTCATGGGAGTGACCGAGTGGATCCATACTTTACACATCCTAATATATCTACAAGATATAGATCAGGTTCGAATATGGACTATATTTGTGCACTTCTTCGGGTACCTCCCACATAAAATTTCGGCTAAGTTCACTTAAAGACCTGCTCTCGGATCACTTTGATTTTTATTGAAGCCTCTTGCATTCGCTGCTTCCATTACGACGGTTTTTTTTTTTCAGGGACAGGTCCTTACTTCTTGAGAAATCAGCCCGAAAGGTGTAAAAACCCTTATGGCACCAAACTTAGTTTCAGTTCAAAGATGACAATACCGGTCTACAACTTCCCAATGTTTAAAATAATGTCACTAAAATTGTATGTACAACGTCTCTTGAACGGAACAACCAATTCGGTCCAAACTTTGAATCTCCTATTATTTTTGTCCAACTTTAGTTTAACTTCTAAATTTGCCCATATCGGTCCCCTCTTTAGAGTAGTCCCCCATCAAAAGTTCAACATTTCTGTCTAAGTGCAGTTTAGGGTCTGTTCGAAGATCCTTTGGAAATGTATACCGATGCTGTTCGTTGTCGAATGGACCCTAAATACATTCGATCTTTCAATAGATGAAAGTTTCAATTCACATAGCCTGAGGGTATATCTCTGTCGGCAAAGCCGATTTATATTTTTTTATTTTTTTCATAATTACAGCTTTTTATATGGGTGTTAAATTTATCAATTGTTAACATTTGTCAATAGATGGAGTTAAGCTCTGTTGTTACGATATCATAACAACATTCTGTTAAGTAGTTAACCATTTTAGGCATTTTCAACCGATAAGTTCATACTCAATGAACTGGAATCTGCTATGGAATACAATCCTGAGTCCAATTTTTTGCTTTCATAAAATTTGTAAATTCCGAATTGCGCTTTAATGGGATTTTTATCATAAACATACCCATGTTGTTGGTAAAATGTTTATATACTTTGTTTCATAAACATTTTTGCATTATGCATCTTTTCCAGTCTTTACAGTTCTATGTCTTTGACCACTATGTATGGAGGGTATTATAAGTTGGTTTTACTCAAAAAGGTTGTAACAAAAATAATGGTCGTCGTGTGTCCGTCCGTTCGTCCCACTATAGGTAATTTGGCCTGTTTTTGAGGAAAAAATTAATAGCGGTGGAATTATGGGCTTTTTATACATTTTTAATGTTTTATATGCAAAAGTAAGCTATAACGAACAAAGTTTTGTGTTCCCAAAGATTGTTCCTTTATATTTGTACATAGATTCAACTTCTTAAAATGACCACAGTTATAACGAACAAAAATTGTCACCCCGCGAGTAGAATTTCTTACAATTTGTTAGGATTTACAGGCCGGGTTTTAAACACAAGCGGATAGCGACGAATTTAAACAGTGTTTTAAATATTTTAATAAATAATATTTAAAAGTAAGCTTTAATAAGAATATTACAGATGAACACGGTTTTAACGGACGGCGGATATAACGAACAAATTTTGTTGTTCCTACACACTATTCTTATTTTAACTATGTTATTCATTCCAACCCAATCAACGCGGTTAAAACCATAAAAAGGGTATAACGAACTAAAATATTAATCCTCAAAAAAATTTTATAAACATTGATATGTTTAAAATATTGATTCGCGAAGAGATCTTTATACATATTATTTTTGTTAAAGGACCACATAAACCGCGCAATCATGATTCCTAGGTAGAAAGTATTACAGATATAATTAACAAAAAAGTTGACCACGACACCTCTGTCCATTTTTTATAACACATGGTGAATATTTCTTTAAAAAAAAAATGTATTTTTAATTTAAATCGGATGCTTTTTTGTGTTTAATATTTTCTTCACCAAATAAAAAATTAAAAATTTTTTTCTGCAATGAGGGCAGCCTCAAAAAGGTCATATAACTCAAAAAACGCAAAAATCGCACCTTGGTATATTATGTAGTTGATTCAGAACCCTTTTCTGAAGATATTCCCGGTGTCAGAATTTCAGACAAAGTTGGACAATTTTGTAAAAGTCTATAATAAAAACTATAATTTTGTTTTCTTAGGTTGTATCCCATATGACGCTTTTTCCGCTGTAACAAACATTTTGAAGAAAATTATTTCTTAAAATAGAAAGTACACACCGCCACCATTCCAAAGAGGTCGCTGCCATTGGCCAAAATTAAAGAAATGAAAGTCTAATTTTTGGTACCAAATGTGTTCATATCTACTCCTAACATATCAAATTTCTCTAAAATAAATTTGTTATGGATTACTTCTTACTGTACTCTTTTGGAATAGCAGCAAAAAAGAAAAATTTTAACAGGTTGGATTTCAAGATGAATTTAATGCAAAAGTTAGCTGAAAGTAACATATTAATATCAAACTAAATGAACTCTATATTGACCAAATTTAGTTCGAACATTGAAGAGCAATGTAGTAACATAATTTTTATGCAGTTTTGTGTTTGTTAATTTTTGAGATTCATTATTGAATACGCGTGTTGGCTAAAGGACTTTCGTAATGTCATTTCTTCAGTATAATTAAATTTCGTGTAAAGTTTTAGTAAGATTCCCCCTCTTTCCCCTCAGGGTTTCGGAGTCGAGGTATTTTTGGCTCGACTCCGACTCCGACTCCAGACGAGTTTTTTTCACGACTCCGGCTCCGACTCCGACTCCGGGTCGACTCCGAGAGTAAAATCCTATACCACTAAAAATGAATAAAATTTGCAAAACTTGTTAACATTTTAACATATTTTGGCCTATATAGGCTAATGTGTTGAGTTTTCCTTACATATTCATTAGAAAGGATATTCGTTCGAATACATTCGAACATATCAATATTGTTTCTGCCGAATCTTACATCGAAAAATAGCAAAGTTAGAACGTTTTTGTCGGGTTTCCTTTTTTGCACGAGTATATTCTGGACGGAATTCTTCCGCGTGAGAAAATCGTTAAGCTTTTAAAATAAGTGAAAATGAAGGAGCAATACAAATCAAAAGGACTACATGCAAAACAATTATAGGCAATTCATGACCAAGTTTCAAACTTGATGTAAGCCAACCTTTTAGTATGCTTAGCCTCAAAAGGAGACCCCAGTTCTAAAGCTCAATAACAGCAATTTTTCTTGATTTTTTCCGAGAAAACTACGTAACTTTTTGACAGTTTTATTTTGTTCATCTGAAAGAGAAAAATATTACGAAGTTTTGAGGCCGTCTACGAAACCCTGTTTTTATTAAAGCATTTTGGGTGCCAACTTTAGCTCGAAAACTAATAAACCAATTGTCATATATTTTTGTGGCCGATTTCGAGAAAAACTCAGTTTATTCTGCAAACAAACTAAAATAAATTGTTCCAATCCAACGTTCACACTAACATTCTACTTTTTTCTGAAATTTATGAGGAAAAGTCAAAATTTTTTAGTTTCCATGAAGCCAAGGTTTGCACTATTATAATACGCGAACTATTGTAGTTTACCAGTAACTATGACTATTGCTGGATTAATTTAGATGTTTTTGTACAAAGCTCAAAAATTTAGCAAAAAAATTTAATTTACGTGGTAGTTACGACCGCGTAAAGGAAAAACATAGGTAAAAACACGTTGAAGCTAAACAGGTTTTTTACATTGTTATTCGATTTCTGATTAAACCATTCAAATGACGGACATCTGTCCAAAGTAAAAGTAGGAGAATACAAAATGAAGATTACACTTCTAATGTATCACTTTTCAAAATTTCCACTGCATCCACCTTTTATGGATGCTGACATTTTGAAGCCGGATTTCAGGTGTTTTTTGTATTTTTTATGTAACTGGGACGCGCATTCGGATATTTCGAAAAACCAATTATAGGATTAAAGAACTCGCGATTTCGCATAATCTGATATGTATATTGAGTATGTAGCCCACACAGCAGCAGAGTAATCTACTGCCAAAGGCCAAACTTTAGTGCGATATTTTTTCTAAAAAACCTATTTTTTGGGTACAGTATTTACAATATCGTTTCGAGTGTACTGGTACCCCGCGATATTTAAGTTTTTCGACGATCCGGATCATATGAATTACAGATCGTAAAAATCCATCTACTAGAACGGCGGAAATGGCTACTGCAAAAATTGAAAAATTTGCGAAAAATGTTTTTCAAAATATCGCTGACTAATTCGCGTTTTATGTGGATCGTTTCCATTTCAATGATGAAAGTGAATCATCACTCGCGTTTGTGCGAAAACAGCGGTTTGAAAAATTTAGTGACATGGGAGCTGTATCCGATTTATCCAAAAAATACTGTGTGATGCTACATCCACGGTTCTTGATGGATTTTATTGAAATATGTTTAGATCGATGTATTTTTTCACGGTTGATAGTGAAATCGGATGCGCATAAAAAGTGTATGCACTTTGTGCAAAATATAAGCGTTATACAGTTTGTTGCACACTAAACTGCAGACGATGCTACATCTTAGCGGCCAAAGTAAATCCTAGCAAATGTGTACAAATTAAAAGAGAAGAATTCGCTGTATTGGTAAACCGCATGCGCATCAAGTGATTTTGAGGATTTCGCAATTTATACGCATTTCAAAATGAACATTACCCGATACAATTTTATTTCAAGATTATACCCCATTTAAAGGAACCCAACATTTATTTGAAAGATATCCATATCTTCTGCTAGATGTTAGCGTGTTTTCGAGAACTGATTAAAATAAAAAATGTGATTTATTGCGTGAAATTTAACTAAAATAGAAGAAAAACTCCGACCTATTTTTCTTACATTTTGTTCAACTAACTCACAAAATAAATTTTAATAAATATTTTCTCTTACAAAAATTTTATAAATTTCCTCAATAAATTTTTTGTTTTTTGGTATAATATGCAAACCGCTAAACGGATTTGTATAGTTTTGGTTTCATTTGAATCTTCGCGATGTTTAGATTACGTACATATTTTTTATATATTTTTCAGATGCATAAACAGCTTGAATTTTATTAGAACAAGTTATAAACTACCAATTTTTTTGAATGCTTTCCTAATTTCCGCGAAAATTTACAACTTTTTCACTAAAGTTATGGGACCTCAGTAAACATATAGTATATAGGGAGCCCCTAATTAAGAGAGTTTCTCAATATAATGATTAGAGTCTTTTAAAGATTTTTTTCTTTTTATCAGAATTGAAACCGCCATAACTTTTGCGCGCAACAACCAAAATTAGTATCTCGAACAGATTTAAGATTGGGATTTTTTTTCCCAATCTATGTACCAAAAATCTTTCATGTAGCTTAAAATTTTTTTTTTCAATTTTTTTTTATGGAAAACTAAAAAATTTTGTCTTTTCTTCTTATACACATTTGAACATTGGTGTGGAAATATTTAAGATATTGTGTGTATTCTACCCAGCACGATGAGATTTCGTGCATGAAAATATTCTAAAAAAATGTTGCTAGGAAAATTTTATGTAGGGTCGGTCCACTAGGCCAAGAAATCGATATTGCCATGTTTTCACTTCTTTATCACTTTTACCCGATCCTTTCTCATGAAAACTATGATTATATATTTCATTGAATTTCGTATGTGATTGTGTAGAAAACTCCGAAACACACGAACTATATCTGTTCCTGGCGGCTAGATCCGGTTATTTGAATGTCTACATCTAAAGCCCTCATCGAGTATATAGAAAGAAAGGATCCTCACTGAAAACATGTCATCTAAAAATGATGAAACAATGTCTCCGAACTGAGATATAAAGCTATTTTCTCTATGATGGATGGGGGTCAATGAAAAAATTCATTATGTCATAAGTCAGAAATTTCAGCTATGGGATCCTTTGAGGTTGTCAATTGGGGCTTTCATTCCGAAAAGGAATTTTTCCACCCTTAGATCTTGAATTCCATTTTGTGCCACATGGTATTCGGTAAGATTTCCCATAGAGACCACGCTCTCTGTAATAGATCAACAAAAAAAGGGATGAATAGACTACACTTCAGAGGATAGTAAATATCCTGTGAATCGTCCCTTAACTTAGTATAATATACCGTTTGCATATATGTTTTATTATACAGTTCTTTTATAATAAGAAATGATTTAAAAAAAATAGTTCTTGTTCCAAATTTTATGTTATACTTCTATAACGTGGAAAAAATTTTGCCCGGAGTCGGAGTCGAGTTATTTTTTTCGACTCAGACTCCGACTCCAGCAAAATTGCTCGACTCCGACTCGTAGACTCCGAAACCCTGTTTCCCCTAACGAAATTTTTTTTAAATATCAGTAGTAGTCTAATTATTTTATTTTCAAACTATCAGCTGCGTCTTTCTGCGACTTTGCAAGTGGTACCCAAAATACTGAGGGCAGCTTTCAGGGTGTTTTTGACATTTTTTCAAATGTGCAGGTGATACATTTCAGCTTTTTAAATATATAGAAGAGACATTGTGCGGTTTAGTTATACGAAGGATACGTCAAAATGTGGTCCTCAATGTAAAATTTGGAAAATTCAGTCGTTTTGATTGATTATTACGCCTAGAACATTAAAAATACCGAATATTGGCCGGTACCAATTTATGGGGACAACATCAAAGGGGGGACCTACATAAATCGACAATTTTCTGGGTGTAACCTACTTCCAGGAAAGATTAAGTGGCATTTCGGCTATTTCGAATTAATAAATTATATAAAACCTTCAAAATTCCGAAAAACGGGCGGTACCATTATATGGGGACCCTTTCAAAACGTGGACCCAATTCAAAAATTTGTTGTATGAAGGTTTTCAAACACTAGGGAGTACTGATAGCCAAAGTGTAGCCAATTTCATTGGAAGATGTGGCCAAGACCCCCAAAATGCCAGAAATCAGAGGTTACCGTTTTATCAGGACATATGTACCAAAAGTTGGACCTATGTTGAATTTTTTTTGCTTCTTTTTATTTATGTTGCTAAACTAGCCTTTACTGAAATTTTCCTATTGATATCTGCTCAGGAAGTATTTTCGGCCGCTCTTCCTATACAAGTTCGACTTTCCACTGAATATCATATCTATGTACATATTTGATTATTACCAAACTCTTACAAATTGCGTTTAAATTCTGCTCTGAGTTTCGATATTTTTTGTTTTGTTTTTGAAATTTTGATTTTAACTTCGAATTATACCGCGAGTATTGAATATAGTCCGGTCAAAATAGGCATGCGTATAAGGGGGAAATAGCAAAAATTCCCACAAAGCTGAATTTTGGTGGAGAGCTAGGGTTGGCCATTAGAAGCAACGTCCTAAAAGTCCCCATCGATCCCTTGTGTTCAAAACAAGTTATTCGGGGTCAAAGGTAATTTTTGGAGGCATTATTCAGTTTTATTAATTTTTCTTAAAAACGGTAAGACTTAGCAAAAGTAAAAGTTGTAGATTCAATAATTGTCTACAAGAGTGGTCTTTATGATTCTTAAAAAAACTTACCATTTTCGAGATATCGCGATCTAAAGGTCAAATAAAAATTAGCCGCGTAAGTACATTGTGAGGAGAACCGGTTAAAGTTCACATAGTCGGCCCCGTCCCGAATGTAGCCTTTGCTCACTTGTTAATTGTGGTTGATTGCTGCTGATTGTGTTATCTGTCGAACAAAAAACAATTATCAAAAATATCTCTTATCTGTTCAAAAGTTAGAGAATTTTGACCAGGGAATAACCAATCCGAACCATTGTGCGTCATATGAAACACGAGCTGTATACAACGGCTACACAACGACATCGTATCGAGATACAACGATTGCGTTGCCTAGGCCATGTCATGCTTATAAATACGGGCTGCATGGCGGTACATGCAGAACTGGAAAGCCAAGGCTTTAAAGGAATAAACAAGTTGAAGACGAGATCGAAAAACACGGTACTCTAAATTGGAGAGGAATGGATATATTTTCGGATTTTAATTCCTATCACGATCCAATTACGTCTCCTTCCAATTATTTTTGTATTCCACAGTGCAATTAATTAAATCGTTATATTTTATTACTCTGTTAAATAAATGCTATTGAAAATACAAGAACTTTATTTACATTTCTACAAATTTATTAGTCTATATTTTATTCTTAGTACAAAAAAATAGGTTAATGTACTGCAAAATAAAAAAGTCAATGAGAAGTTGTCATGATTAAGTGAAATAAATCAGTAAGTTTGCGTGGACAAAAGTCAAATAGAATTTATTTACAAAAGTTGGTCAACGCAAACTCATGTTTTCTGAAGGTGTTTTCGCCTACATATTCTTAATCGATTGCAATTAATTATGTGTATCTATGTCTATGTAAAACACTAACGATTGATGTTTGGTTTGCTCTTGCCCAAATAACTACTGCTTGTTCATTTGTTCCTTTCACTAAATAATTATAATCATTGCGATTTTTTACAACTTTATTGAATAACTGCCAATCAAGTAATAAAATTCCAATTTCGTAACATCTATTAATGGCCAACAAATTTTATTACAGAAATTAAAAAAGTCGATAGATGTGACACAATGACTCATTAAAATCGAGAAGAAAATACATACAAACATATAATTTTAGTTTATAGACATTCCAATTGTAAATGTTTATGTATTCTTAATGAGTGGCGATAAATGTGTGAAGTATTGTGGACTACACCAAAAGAGGACCGTTGTTTCCTGACCATGGGGAACCCGAAATGCCGATTTACAGATTATTCTATTGGACAACGTATGCTGGTTCCTCTGGCCTTTGATACTAATGTGATAATTATCGGGAAAACTATCCGAAAACAAAATTTAAATTTATCTATGAAGAGGTCTCTGTCTGCTCTTAAGCCAAACTCTTTGAAATTTAATGTGGAAGGTACCGGAAAGAGACGTCAAGCAAGAGGAAAGGCCAAGTCTCGTTGAGAAAAATATGGAAAATATGGCGACCTTTCTCGTAAAGCTGCACAGCATGAATTCATCCATAAAGCTCTTCATCCGAGTGGAGTGCGTAAATGGAATGCTGAAAGGCAAGATTATAGTCAACTTGAATTAGATGACAGGAATCGCATAAGAGATAATATGCCAACCTCTTTCAGGTCTGACTCACTTTCCGTTATTTTTAAAAGCAGGCACATTTGTTAAGATAACTCTCCTTTCCTACTCGTGAGATCTTCTTATCTTTAAATAACTCCCACAAATATAGTATATGGGCAATATTTTTGAAAATTTAACATAGTTGACGCCAAGGTTTAGCCTTTAATAACTCGCGAAATGTGGGTAAATATTATACAAATTAAATGCTTTCAGATAAAATGAAATGTTTTTAGACTTGGAAAAAAATATTGGTCTTAAAAGTAAATTTGCGTGAAAGCTGTGGCTATATTTATGTTAAATTATGGGTAAAAATGTGTTGCGTTTTCCAAAAAATCGTATATAGGATTGTAGAAATCTCGATTCTGAGTTATTTGATATATGTGTCGTGAATGTAGTCTATACGACAATTTTGTGCGAACATTTTTCTAAAAATCATATTTTTCGGGCCTAATTTTTACAATTGTCCTTCGATTTACCCGTACTTGATTGCACATTTTAGATTTTTACGTTGCGTTTTTTATTTTTACGTTAAATCTTTACTCGTAAAATTCCATCTAGTAAAACGCGAGATACGAGAAATTCCAAGGTAGGAAAATCACCTAAAATTGTTTTCGAAAATATCGCGCATTTTATCGCGTATTCTGGGGGCCGTTTCTACTGCAATGAAAAAAAAACTAGTGGAGCATCTTCGTTTTTGTGGAAACAGAGGTTTAAAAAATTCACTGGTAAGGGAGCTACATTAGTTTTATCCCAAAAATAGTGTGTGATGCTACATCCACGGTTTCTGATTGATCGCCTTGAAATAGATATATATCGATGTAGACTTTCGTGGTGACACTGAAACCGGATGCGGAACAAAATGTATTGTACCTTGCGCAAATAAGAGATGTTTTATAGGTTTTTTAATGCTTAGATGCAGCCGATGCTACATCTAAGCGTCCAAGTTATATTTCGAAAAATATATACAAATTAAAAGATATGATCTTGCTGTACATGAAAATCACATGCGGACAAAACGATTTTGATAATTACGCGAGTTACACATATTTTAATAATGCATATAAGTTAAAGCGGTTTATTTGAACTCTATATCCGTTTAAGAAGTCTAATGATTTATTTCATCAACCCGAAAACTTTCTCCAATGGGAAACCTTCTATGTGAATGTAGATAAAGCAAAATCCGCCCATTTTCTTGGGAGTTTCAAAAAAAATAAAAGAAGTACTATAAGTTTGTTTTCGTAAAAATTTTACAAATTTTACAAATTTCTATCAGACTTAGATGAGGTTCCAATATGGACTTAATCGATCCACTCCCTCGGGTACCTCCCACACAAAATTTCGGAAAAGTTTAGTTTAGGACCTGCTCTCGAATCGCTTTGATTTTTGTTGTAGCAAATTGTATTTACTGACCCCCATACGACGGTATAAGTTTCATTAGGGAAAGTACATACTTCCTCAGAAAATAGTCTGAAAGGTACAATAAACACCTATGACACCGTGTGTAGTGGTTGGAGCGCAAGATAATTCTGGAATGCATCTGCCGATTCGGTCCAAAATGTGGTTTGTGCAAACTTAGTTTAAGTTCGAAGATAAGCCATATCGGTCCACTCCTACATGTACCTCCCCACAAAAATTCAAAAATGTACGGAACATTGTGGGCACGATAACTATTGATGGGAGTGACCGAATATATATACCAGATATAGATCAGGTTCGAATATGGACTATATTTGGCCACTCCTTCGGGTACCTCCCACACAAAATTTAGAAAAAGTTCACTTTAATACCTGCTCTCGAATCACTTTGTTATACCCTCCACCATAATATGGAGAGTATAGTTAAATTTGTCATTCCGTTTGTAACACATCGAAATATTCATCGGAGACCCTATAATTTGGTGTAGAAGTTTCGACTACTCCTAGGATGTTTTTTATTGCAAATGGGCTATATCGGTTCACGTTTTGATATAGCCCCCATATAAGGGTACCGCCAGATTTTCGGTATTTTGAAGGTTTTAGCTTCATTATCACTCCGAAATGGCTGAAATTTGGTACTAAGTCTTCGTTGGAGGTATAAAACTTTCCCCACAATTTTGTTGGTATGGGTCCACGCCTTCATATAGCCCCCATAGTAAGGTACCTCCCGATTTTCGTTATTTTGAAGGTTGTGGCCTCAATATTCCACCGAAATGACTGAAATTGGGTATTTAGTCTTTGTTGGGGGTACGAAACTTTCCCTCAGAATTTTGTTGGTATGGGTCCACGCCTTCATAAAGCCCCCAAAGAACGGTACCTCCCGATTTTCGGTATTTTGAATGTTGTGGCATCAATATTCCACCGAAATGACTGAAATTTGGTGTTTAGTCCGCGTTGGGGGTACGAAACTTCCCCCAGAAATTTAGTTTTCGTTGGGGGTATACAACTTTCTCCCAGAAATCTGTTGGTACAGGTCCAGCCCATATAGAACCTTACCCACCGATTTTCCGTATTTTGAAGGTTTTTTGCTTCATTATCACACAGGAATGGCTGAAATTTGGTAGTTAGTCTTCGTTGGGGGTATTAAATCCCCCCCCCCCCCAGAATTTTGTTGTTATGGATCCACGGCCTCATATAGCCCCCAAAGAACGGAACCTCCCGATTTCCGGTATCTTCAAGGTTGTGGCCTCAATATTCCTCCAAAATTGCTGAAATTGTGGTATTGAATCCTCATTTGAGTTATACAACTTTCAATATGAAATTTGTCGGTATAGGTCCACGCCTTCGTATAGCCCCCAATTACTGCTACCTCCCGATTTTCGGTATTTTGAAAGTTGTGGCCACAACAACCCACAGAAATGGCTGAGATTTGGTATTTAGTCTACGTTGGAAATAAAACCCTTTCCGGCTGAATGTCGTCGGCATAGGTCCACGTTTCGATATAGCCCCATAAAACGGTACCTCCCGATTTTCGGTATTGTGAAAGATGTGACGTCAATATCCCACCGAAATGACTGAAATCTGTTATTTAGTCGTTCATGGGGTTACAAAATGTTCCAGCAAAGAATTATCAGGTTCAAGTCTTCCTATATCCCCATAGAAGCGTATCTCTTGATTTACTGTATTTTGTAGGTTTTAACCACATTATCTTACTGAAATATCGGAAATTTGGTGTTTAGTCTTCTTTGAGACTAACAACTTTACGCCAGAAATTTGTCGGTATAAATCGACGTTTTGATATAACCCCTACAGAACGATACGTCCCGAATTTCGGTATTTTGAAGGTTAGCCACATTGTTTTACCGAAATTGCTGAAATTTGGTATTAAGTCTTCTTCATAAACGAATGGAAACTAATTGTTCCATTTTACTTAACTACCATTCGTGGTGGAGGGTATAACAAGTTCGGCCCGACCGAACTTAAAGCCGTTCTTACTTGTTATTGAAACAACTTGCACTCGCTGCCTCAAATACGACGGTAAAAGTTTTTTTCAGGGGCAAGTCCATACTTCTTGAGAAAACAGCCCGAAAGGTGTAAAACCACCTATGGCATCATATTTAGTGGCTGGAGAGCTCGAATCGAATACTGCGTTCGTCCACACTTTGGATATCGTAAAATTTCTTTGAATATTAAATGAAATTCGAAGGTGGTGCTTATAGGTCCACCCCTTCCGGTACCTCCCACACAAAAGTTCGAAAATATTCGCTAAAATGGTATGCGCGATATCTCAAAAACTTTTACAGCGATATTATGTTTTTCTTAGGCAAGTATGGTACAAAAGCCCTATCGGTAGATATCACCTGCAAATTTTTGAACTTTAATCCAATCCATATTTTTGTCGGTTCATAAGCCCAAAATTTTGAAAGCCCCACCCTAAATACATAAGTTTTGTGGGAAAAAGTGTTTCAATCCACACAGGCTGAGGGTAAATCTCTGTCGGCAAAGCCGACTGATACTATTTTACTTGCTATTAAAGCGTTTGCGGTGCCAACTCTAGCTCAAACACTAATTAATCGATCGCTACATACTTCTGAGAGCTTATTTAGAAAATAAAGATCTAGCCTTTCATCGATCGATTTTTTTTTAAATATTAGATTTTACGGATTTGATGTACCGAAAAAAGTGATAATTTATGTCAATAAAAATTATTTCGATTAATTGACTTAATCGAGCTAACATTACCTAAGGAGTTTTGCATTGAAAAGATTAATTCTAATTCAGCTCACCAGACATACATATATGTAAATAATGGCCTTCGTCCTAATAAGACAACATTAAATAAACAGCCCAATTATGAACGGCATCTCACCGTGAGTTTTCTCTTTCTCGCCTCCTCCCCTATTATAAACATCATGTCGCCGTGAGTGCTGTTATGTTCTCACTCTTCCCTTATTATAAACAACAAGAGGGTGAGCAAAACTCACGTTCGTGAAAAAATTAGCTATTACAAATGTAAAAAAAGTGAGAAAAAGAGGCAAATTTCTGCTGAAATTTCTCACTACCGAAATCAAAGTGAGTTGAACAAAAAAATTTAAGTGTGAACATTTATTTTAAAAAAATACGAATATTTTGTATCTGTAATGATAATTAATTGTATTTTAGGTTGAAAGTAACAAAAAATAATAAGAGATTTTTTATGTTGTGAGGTTATTGTTGACCTTTGGACGCTATTTTCCTTGGTTTTAATTTGGCTTGAGGTCAACTTAAAAATTTAAAAACAAATGGGCGTTTTTGTTTTTATTCTTATAAAAAGAAAGAAATATCATTATTATAAATTTCTACCATAATGTTTATAGTTGCATAAAACGAATGTTCTTGTTTTTTAAAGCTTAGGACATTGACCGCTAACATTTTTTCGGAGTTCTTTACGAATTCGGTCTGAATCTCTGAATTCTTTCAGAATTTGGTACAAAATTGGGTCTAACTTCAGTTCCAAGAATGGGATGTAACTATCCACTGAAGTTAAATGACTAGGTTTGGCATCGCACCCTTAAAAGACGAAGAGTGCTATGCATGGTGCTATCAACATTTGCCCTATAAGAATTTAGACGACTGCAATATCACGAGTATAGTTGAGCAAAAACTACTCTGGTTTGTGGTGGACTTTATTCACACTATATTTGTTTACATTAGAAACTGCGACTATGTGAAAGCTATACAAACCTACTTGAAATGCTTGTTGAGCAAGGGGTTCTCTCCTGTATCGTTGGGCTTTCCTCTCTAGAAAGTGAAGATCATTCTTGATGGACCTAGTGTGTCGGGCCAACCTACTAGATGGTGATTGGGATGGCTCTCACGGTAACGCCCAAGCAAGTACTGTAACTAAAGCGTTCCCCGTTTTCAGGTATGGACAGAAGAAAAAGGTGCATACTGTATAAAGCGGTTCACAAATATACAAGGACCCAATCTGGAGCAACCCATGTCTGCGATTGTTGTTCCTAGAGAGATTTGGAACTTTTGGGGTCGCAGTCTTGGAAAAAATGGGTGCTGGTGCTAAAAAGATGACATGACCAATCACTTGCCCTCAAGCTTGAATAGAATCAAATATTTTGATGGAATATAAGTCCAGACCGTTGCCCCAAAAAGATCCAAACCATTTTGAGATCTTAATCACGTCATCGTCGATAACCCAGTGGAATGGTATCTACACCAAGCAATTTCCTGGAATAGTATTTTAAGTACCGGTTGTTATATGCCATGAACAAAAAAATTTGGAATTACAATTGAAATTTATTGAAATTGTATTTAAAATTCATTAAATTGGTTTAAGTGTTGAAGAAAGCATTAGGAATTATACTTAGCATTCATAGAATTGGTTCTTATACTGGAGAAAATATCGGATGTTTCACGAATTGTATTTACATTTGAACCAATCATTGATCTCCTGTGATGTCCTAACATCGCTGGTACAGATTCCACTCCATTTCCTTGGTATTCCTCAGAACTTGCCATTTCTGTTATCACCCAAAATGCAACATTAAACATTTACTTATTGTAGCCATTTAATGACGTTTTTAAACGACATTTGTTCACTTTTTTACGATTTTCCAATAAATTTCACGAATTCTTCAGTGTAAATAAACAATTTTCACATATCTGTCAAAACAAAAGAACAGCTGTTACAGATGTTGCCATGTTGTTTCAATGTTGTATTTTCTTTTACCAATATTCATGTTCTTTTACAGTGGATTTTTAATAACCGACATTTTTCTTGCTAGAAATGTTTATTAATTTGAAAATTTATTTACTTTTTATGCAAAAAATAAGAATTTAATAATCCCAAAGTTATTTGTGCAAAAAATGACGGTATGGTAACACAAATTATTATTTCAAGGGTTCACAAGTCGCGCCATTATTTTCCATTTTCCGACTTGTCAACCCTTGTTCACTTTTTGTGCTCCTCCCTGCCCAATCGTAATAGCTCGAGCAGGTGAAAGTGAACTGCAACTCACTTGTGAGTAGCTCCCTACGTGAAGATTCATAATCGCTATGAAAGTTTCACATCGGAGCCACCAATCATACACACCCTCTATTTTATGCATTCATGGTGGCGTATGGTGTATATTATTCCTATATTTTGAATAATGATGATACGCTCCGTATATCCAAACTCATAAAAATATTGATGTATCATAAGCTTGCATAGATTAGTTAATATTTTAATATGTAATCAGTTTTCATATTTATAACTTCTCTCATTAGTCAAGCCAAAAAATATTTCCATAAATAATTTTAAATGAACAGCAGTTTCTCCTGACCTTTGATGAAATTATGCACCACAGCGAACAGAGTATTCACATTAATTAAGAGAAAAAAAAAACATTATATTGAATTTGTATTTTCATCACATTTTCTGCTCAATTGTTTCAAAGAAATTTATTTTTATCAATTTTTGTGCAGTTCGAGGAAGGCGGAAATCTTTTTGTGGAGAAGAAAGTGATAGCAAACAACGCTGATAGCGAAAATTGTGGAAACGTTAAAAAATGTGATAATAATTGAAAAAGTTATGGTTTTTTTAATTAAATTTTAAGATTTTAATTAAAATGCAAGCAAAATGTGCGTAATGCTTAAATTGATGTCTTAAAATTTAAAAGAAAATACAAAAGGAAAAGGAAATTGTAAATACTGCAAGAAGGCGATATTGTTCTTATACCCTGGGAACTGGCATGAATTGGACATATCAGAAGTTAAAGTGTTACTTTTCCAATACCAGATAAAAGTGTTTAAGTTCTTTTAATATTTACCAATATGTTGCTCCTTTTTTTTTTTTTTTTTTTTTTGAAGTACACAAATATTGAAGAATTATTTTTTTATATTAGAAAGAAAAAAATGATAAAAGAAATTTTGCAATTGCAGCTTCATAATTTTGCATACAAAACTTTATGTTACTACATTACCAAAGCCTGCTGCAATAAAGTGCTTCATAATATTCATCAAACGGACTTTCCTGCTATCATGGCTCTTTAGCTGAACTGTGTCTCTTACTACAAAATACCAGGAAAAACATAAAAACAACATCTACAATTGAACAACTAAAATGTTCAACAAGGCATAATAAAATTGGTGTTGAAATCTGCATCAGTTGCATTATGTACATAGGTATGTAACTGTATGCATGTATCTGCCCAATGACGACCATATGCTGGCGTTACTATGGCGATATTGAACAAATAACAATAATATTTATTGTTGTGAAGTGCTGTTGTTGTTATTGTTCTTTTATTCAGTTTAAACGACCTAAGCTGTCTTATACAAGAAACAGCAGGGCAAATATGTTTGGGAATGTGAGTGAGGAGTGAATGCTGTTGACATCATTGTTAATGTTACGAGTCTAAAATAGATACAGGAGTTAACATGAGAGGGAAGACTAAGAGAATTGAACAATTGTACAACATAATAACCATTTAAAACACACAACTAATGGGAATGCTTGGCTTAAGAGCTTTAATGAAATATGCCTGTAATTAGCATCTTTAAAACAAATCATATTATGGCCGAAACATATGGAAATACATACTAAAATTAAGACTGTAACGAGGCAATATGATCACGTACATGACACAACAACTACTACCAAGAAACCCTTTAGAGTCATGGGCAAACAGCGCTTTGAAAATACTCCACCATACCTACCTGACACCAGTGGTATAACAGGCCACACACTGGCAAATGTAACTCAAGTGTATTTTTGCAACCATCGTAGTCATTGCGAATAATTCGCATTCACATCAAGCTTCGAGTCACTCATATATTTCAAAGTGGGATGGTTATGGTCAGCTTGCTACTGCAGGGAGTGTGCTACACGGCATATAGTTTCTGAGGCAAAAAGTCTATTTTTCAAGTCATTGTAAAATTTTATGATATTCAATCAAAAGAAGAACAAAATTGTTTTGCTCGACAATTAAACACCGTTAACATAATTATCGCTTTTTAGAAATGGAAAATACGTGCTTAGTAAGTTTAGTAAGATTGTGTTTAAGAATGAACAAGTAAAAAAGTATCAGTCGGCTTTGCCGACAGAGATATACCCTCAGCCTGTGTATACTGAAACAAGTTTTTTCCAAAAAAACGTATGTATTTAGTGGGTTTTAAAAATGTTGGGCGTTTGAACCGACAACAATTTTGATTAGGATTAAAGATCAAAAATTTTGCGGAAGAGATACTAAAAGGAATGGATCGACATTGACCGTTATGGAAGTGGATCTCCAGCCACAACATATGGTGCCATAGGGGGCTTTTACACTCTTCGGACTGTTTGCTAAAGAAGTATGGACTTGCCCCTAAAAAAATTTTACCATCGTAATTGAGGCAGCGAATGCAAGTGGCTTCAACAAAAATCAAAGTGATTCGATTGCAGGTCTTAAGGTACCGGATGGAGTGGACAAATATAGTCCATATTTGAACCTGATCTATATCTGGTAGATATATTAGGATGTGTAAAGTATGGACCAATTCGGCCACTCCCTTCAAGAGTTACCGCACAAACAATTTTTCCGAACATTTTAGAACTTTTGTGTGGGCGGTACCTGAAGGAGTGGACCGATATGGCTTATCTTCAAACTTAAACTATGTTTGGACAAAATATTACTAAGGCCGTATTTTGGACGGAATCGGCAGATCCCATCGAGAGTTATCTTGCGCTCCAACCACCTCACACGGTGTCAAAGGGGTTGTTTGCAACTTTCATGCTATTTTCAGGAAGTATGGACATGCCCCTGATGAAACATGTACTGCCGCATGGAGGGCAGTGAATACTAGTTGCTAAAACAAAAATCAAAGCGATTCAAGAGATGGCCCTAAACTGAACTTTTCCGAAATTTTGTGTGGGAGGTACCCGAAGGAGTGGACCTATTGAGACCATATTAAAACCTCATATAACTTTGATTTTTCAAAATAGTCTGGCTTAATCCCAACCTCATATAGCTCTGGTAGAAAGTTTACGCTATACAAAGTATGGACCAAATCGGTCACTCCCTTCAAGAGTTATCGTGCGCACAAACTTTCCGAACATTTTCGAACTTTTGTGGGGGAGGTACCGGAAGGAGTGGACCGATGTAGCTCATCTTTGAACTTAAACTAAGTTTGGTCGGTTCATCCGTTCGAGAGTTATCGTGCGCTCCAGCCAGCAGGACAGACAGACGGACGGACGGACATGGCTAGATCGACTCCAAATTGTCTGAAACACATTTCGTCCAAACATACTTGGGGTCTAAAACCATTATTTCGATGAGGCACATTTTCATCGTATCAAAGTGTATATACCCTTCTTAGCCTAAAGGCTGAGGGTATAAAAAAGTTAGACGCAATAAAGAATTGTTAGCGTAGACATGTGATGAGTTTTTTGTGTAGTTATACCCTACACCCCTATGTGGAAAGGGTAGTATAAGTTTGTTTTGGTAAAAATTCATGTAACACCGGCAAATATTCGTCGGAGACCCCCAATGTGGTATCCCAATCTTCATATGTCGGCGAAATAAAGCGATTTTGAGATGTGTGTCTGTCCGTCCGTTCGTCCGTCCGTGTGCCCGTCTGGACCGATCGTCACTAAATGTAGGTCGGTTTCACATCAGAATAGATCGCAATTTTAATTGGTGATGATCGTGAATATATAGCGGATGAAATGGACCAAAAACATAATTTTCATCCGATTTTGTAGCTGCTCTGTAGGTCGCAATAATAGTCCGATCGCCTCGAAGTTTTAAATAAGGTAAGAGTATATTGGGTGACGTAGGGGATGAATGATACCAAGGAACGGCCTTGACCGGCTTTAACATGGCAAAGACCAGGACTTATCTTGGTCCCTCATTCATCTCAAGTGGACAGTGTCCTCCTCGTGGTGTCACCTGGGGAGCTGCCTTTAACGTCCGTTAAAGGTAGTGAGCTAACATGTGCCGCGCGTTCATCCATAAGAACGATAACAACTTGGGCGTTGGGCTAGTAACTCACCCCGTCAAAACAGCTTACTATGAAAAAACAAAGAAAAAGAAGAAAAACAAACCCCTCTAAAGTTGACGACCCCCGCAAACGTATTAAGGACCATGATCTGCGAATCTGCACATAGAATGTCAGGACTCTTAACAGAGTAGGTGCAGTTTACGCATTGGCGGATGTACTTAACAAGTACGATGCTGATATTATCGCCTTACAGGAAGTACGATGGAATCGGCAGACGTAAAGATCACAAACGATTACGCAATGTATTATAGCTGCAATAAAACGAAGCATGAGCTAGGTGTTGGATTCATGGTAAACCGGAGGCTTAATAATCTTGTATCCAGTTTTACTCCGGTTGATGAGAGAATTGCCACAATCCGTATAAAAGCTAATTTTTATACCCTACACCACTATGTGGGGAGGGTATTATAAGTTGGTTTTGGCCAAAAAGTTTGTAACGCATCGAAATAATGGTCGTAGACCCATACTTATATATACCAAAATGAATGTCTCGACGAGCTGAGTCGATCTGGCTATGTGTGTCCGTCCGTCAGTCCGTCCGTCCGTCCGTCTGTCCGTCTGTCCGTCTGTCCATCTAAACCTTGTAATCACGCTACAGGTCGCAATTGTGATCGGATCGTCACGAAATTTTGCATGTTGATGGGGGTCCCGGAGGGGAAGAAGCCTATTGATTTCGGTGATGGTCGGATAATATTTAGGGTTCGGAATGGTCAAAAAACTTATGTGGATAAAAAGACAACGTTTTTTTCCTAAGCGAATATCTCAGCTTCTATACGGGGTATACCAAAAGCAAAACCTGACAATAAAAGTAGAAAATATCATCTTTCTAATGATGTAAAGTGGGTTATCGTAGGTGATCAAACAACGAAAATATCACAATAGTCGCAAATAAAACCCAAATTTTCATTTTTTCCAAAAGCAAAGCCTGGCTATGATAGTAGAAGATCCCATCTTTACAATGATGTAAACTAGGTCGGCGCAGGTGACCAAATAACGGAGATATCGCAATAGTCGGTAATACATCCCATTTTCCACTTTTTTGGAAATCGCGCTACAGGTCGCAATTTTGATCGGATCGTCACGAAATTTTGAGGGTTAATGGGAGTCGCACAGACGAAGAAGCCTTTTGATTTTAGTGATGGTCGGATAATATTCAGGGGTCGTAATGGGCAAAAAACTTATTTGGAGAAAAAGACAACGTTTTTTCCCTAAGCGAATATCTCAGCTTCAATATGGGGTATACCAAAAGCAGAACCTGGAAAGTAGAAAATATCGCCTTTCTAATGATGTAAAATAGGTGATCAAACAACGAATATATCGCAATAGCCGCTAAAAGAACCCAACTTTTTATTTTTGCGATTTTAATAATAATGACGAATATCACAGCTTCGGTTGGGGATCTTCCAAAAACAAAGTCTGACTATGAAAGTAGAAAATCCTATCTTTACAGGGATGCAAAGTAGGTTAGCGTAGGTGGCCACATGACGGAGATATCACAATAGTCGGCAATACATCCCATTTTTTCATTTTTTGTAATCACGCTACAGGTCGCAATTTTGATCGGATCGTCACGAAATTTTGGGGGCTAATGGGGATCCTACAGAGAAAGAAGCCTATTGATTTTGGTGATGGTCGGATAATATTCAGGGGTCGGAATGGGCAAAAAACTTATTTGGAGAAAAAGTCAACGTTTTATTTCAAAGCTAATATCTCCGCATCTAAAAGGGGTATATCAAACGCAAAACCTGCTAATGAAGGAAGAAAATATCACCTTTGCAACGATGTTACAAAGGTTGTCGTAGGTGGTCAAACAACGAAGATATCGCAAAAGCCGCTAATAGAACACAACTTTTCATTTTTGCGATTTTAATAATAATGACGAATATCACAGCTTTGGTTCGGGATCTTCCAAAAGCAAAGTCTGACAATGAAAGTAAAAATTCCCATCATTACAGTGATTGTAAAGCAGGTTGGCGTAGGTATCTAATCGCAATAGTCGGTAATACATCCCATTTTTCCATTTTTTTGGAAATCACGCTACAGGTCGCAATTTTAATCCCACAGAGGAAAAAATCGTTTGATTTTTGATAATGGTCGGATATTATTCAGGGGTCGGAATGTGACAAAAAAAATATTTGGAAGAAAGACCAACGTTTTATTTCAAAGTTAATATCTCCCTTCTGTAGGAGGTATATCGAAAGCAAAACCTGGCAAGGAAAGTAGAAAATATGACCTTTACAACGATGTGAAGTAGGTTGTCATAGGTGGTCAAACAACAGAGATATCGCAATAGTCGGTAATGCATCCCTTTTTCCATTTTTGTGCAATCACACTACGAAATTTTGATCGGATACTCACGAAATTTTGGGGGTTGATGGGGGTCTAACAGAGAAAGAAGCCTATTGATGGTTGGCATACATCCCACTTTTCCATTTTTTATTTGGGTTGCACTGTCGATGCACTTAAATGCGTTAAAAAAAAAATTGACCTGTGTTAATGAAGACATTCAGAGCAAAGGCTAAGCTATCCCAATTTTAATATTTTGAATTTTATTAGTCAAAAGCTTATGATAGTGGTGTAGGGTATCACATAGTCGGCCCCGACCCGACTATAGCCTTAGCTCACTTGTTTTAACATCAGTATGATCTGCGCCCATGCTCCGACCGAAGAGAAAGACGAACAGACCAAGGATATATTCTACGAGCGCCTAGAGAGAGTACATGACCGCTGCCCTGGCCATGACATTACGATTGTTCTACGAGATTTTAATGCTAAAATTGGAAAGGAAAATATATTCGGTCCCACGGTCGGCAAATTCAGCCTTCATGAGGTAACATCCGACAACGGAATGAGGCTGATTAATTTTGCAGCGGCAAAGAACATGGTAGTGAGCAGCACCAGATTCCCAAACCTCGACATACACAAGGCTACGTGGATACCCCCGGATGGGAAAACAAAAAATCAGATTGATCATGTTGTGATAGATGGAAGACACTCGTCCAGTGTGTTAGATGTCCGTTCGATTCGAGGTACGAACATCGATTCGGACCATTTCCTTGTAGCAGCCAAGGTACGTACTCGTCTTAATGTTGCGACAAAAGTGCGATTTAACACAGGACGGAAGCTGGATGTCGAGAAGCTGGACACACAACAGACAGCACAAGCCTACTCCGCTCAACTGACTCGCAATCCTGAAAACAGCACTCCTTGTCCCGATTATGTTGAAGCACGTTGGCAAAGAATAGCCCACTCCCTTCAGACTGCCGCAAAAACCATACATGGGTACCAAAAACCTCCACCTAAAAATTTATGGTAAGATCAGGAGTATCGTAAAGCTACAGAAGAAAAGAACGTGGCATATAGAGCAACACTGCATTTAGTAGCAACACGATGAACGAAAGAAACTTATCGGCAGAATAAGAGAGAGGAAAAGCGTATTTTCAGGAGAAAAAAGAAGGAGCAAGAAAAACGTGAGCGTGAGAAACTCGAGATGTTCAGGAGTCAGAATGAAGTCCGAAAATTTTACCAGAGTGTAAAACACAAGACTGAAGAATATGTTGCAGGCACATTCTCCTGCAAAGATGACCTAGGGAATCTGATGACTGAAGGATATGGTGCAGGCACATTCTCCTGCAAAGATGACCTAGGGAATCTGGTAACTGATACAGATAGCGTACTGAGGATATGGAAGGAGCATATTATGAAGGTTTTGGTATATCGTACTGAGGATCTGGAAGGAGCATATTTTGAAGCTTTTGCTATCGAATATGGATGGCGATGAAGATTCCCCAGAACCAATCGTAAATGACAATGTTGAATGTCTACCACCTAGCCAAAGCGAGGTTAGGACAGCCATTAATCGGCTGAAAAACAATAAGGCAGCAGGAGCTGATGGACTTCCCACCGAATTGTTCAAGACCGGTGGCGAAATGCTGATAAGGAGTATGCATCAGCTAATTTGCGAAGTTTGGCAGGAAGAAAGCATACCCAACGATTGGAACCTCAACCTACTATGTCCCGTACATAAGAAAGGGGACAAAACGGTTTGTGCAAGTTACCGAGGTATAAGTCTACTTCCGATCGCATATAAAGTGTTGTTGTTGTGTTGTTGAACATACTGTGTGAACGATTAAAACCCATGGTCAATGAAATAATCGGGTCATACAAATGCGGTTTTAGACCTGGTAAGTCGACAATTGACCAAATCTTCACACTACGCCAAATATTGGAGATGACCCACGAAAGACAGATCGACACATACCACCTATTCGTCGACTATAAGGCCGCGTTCGTCAGCCCAATTAGAGCAAAGGTGTTTCAAGCCATGTCTGAGTTTGGCATCCCTGCAAATCTAATTCGACTATGCAGGATGACATTGGCTGACACAAGATCAGCGGTTAAAAAAGGAAAGAACCTCTCCGAGCCTTTCAACACAAAACGAGGTTTCAGACAAGGTGACAGTCTATAGTGTGACCTATTTAATATCCTACTGGAAAAGGTCACACGAGATGCGAATATATATACGGCCAGAGACAAAAACAGCACGATATACAATAAAGATGTAATGTTGCTTGCATACGCAGATGACATAGACATAATAGGTAGATCAGCGCGAGCCGTAACAGCCACCTTTGCAAAAATTGAAAAAGAGTCTGCCAAAGTGGGTCTGGCAGTCAACGGTGATAAGACGAAGTTTATGCTATCAACACGTAAGTCGTCCAGTAGACTCGGACCAACTGTGGATGTTGATAATTATAAATTTGAGATAGTAAATGACTTTATCTACCTCGCCTACGCCATTAATAAAAAAACAATATAAGCCTTGAAATAAAGAGAAGAATAATATTGGCCAACAGATGCTACTTTGGCCTAAATAAACAGTTTAAAAGCAAAACCACCTCTCGCCAAACAAAACTTACACTTTACCGGAGAAAAAAATTCTTCGATATAGTAAAACGTATCGAACTACAACGATTGCGTTGGTTTGGCCATGTCAGCAGGATGGATAAAGATGTCCCCGCCAAAAAGGCATTTGAATACGAGCCACTCGACGGTATACTCCCCAAGGGAAGGACAAAACTCCGATGGAAAAACCAAGTTGAAGAAGATATCACAAAACATGGCGTCCAAAATTGGAGAAGTAAGGCAAAATATCGGTTCGTTTGGAAATCTATTCTTAGTTCGGCTTATGGAACAAGACGTTCTGTTTAGTATAAAAGCCATATAAGAAGAGTATATGACAAAGAAGAAGCTTGCAATTTGAGATCGCAATCAGATAATATTTAGAAGGTTAAATGGACCACAAATTTTGTGTAAAAATTTTTAATATACAGCTTATATCTTTTTTTATATCAGAGTTACAGCCTAATATACCCGGTTATTTGTTTGTAGTGTTATCATAAACACGCTAGAGTTATAGCTCAATAATCACGAAATTTCGCACGAAGTAAACGTTTAGGTAGAAGAAGATGCTCACAATTATGGATGATGATCTGATATTATTTAGCGGGTGAAATGGACCATTACTTTTGTATGACAAATACAAAAAAATATTTTTGGTCTATACCCAGCAAAAAAAGTCATTACTAAGTAATGACTTTATTCAGTAAAATTTGGCAGTAGTAACTACTTACAAATATACCGTAAAAGTCATTATTTTTACATGGGGATGTCATAGGGCGGAAGTACTTCCTTAAATATGTTTTTTAAGTACATACTTAACCACATACCGGCAGTCGAAAAGAAGCTAAAAAGCATAGTTCTATTTTTAGAAAAAAATGAGGTGAAATTATATTCAAATTCAACACTACACATTTTTTGTTTTTTTTTATTCGATACATGCTAGTTTTGAACACACGAACTTCTGATTTGTAGTCAAACACACTACACACTAGGCCACTCGCTCGAGCAGCAAGGGTTGGTTAAACTCATCCATGTACATCAACATGTTTTTGTAATTTTGTAAACAACACACAACTCTAGAATTTGTAGTCGGACACACTAGCTCTGTGCCACCATACTCATTACTTAGTAAGTAAGTAGTAAGTAAGGATGTAACTAGTTATGTGTTAACTGTTATATATGTACTGTGTGATAATGCGGAGGGTAATGAGTACTCATTACCTGGTAATGCAGAAAGTAATGACATGTGCCTACCAAATTTTTGCTGGGTATTTTATTTCCTGGGGGGCATATGCCGACAAAGTAGACTACATATGGGAATAGAACAACTGATCTTCCCCCTGATGCAAATTGCAATCACGTGTCTGCTAGATAACGGGCCTACTGCTTAATATATAATGCGTTTTGTGTAGAGAACCACATTTTCCTATTCCCATTTTATGTATTATTGCAAACTACATGGTGCCCTAACGTTTTAATTGTCCATTTGTTTTTTTTACATACATTGCAGCATGGGTCGCTTTGCCACCTTTTTGCAGAACGATTCCCCAGCCAGCCGAAATCAAATTTTCAACGGTGGCAAAATATAGTATTTCAGCCATATACAAATTCTCTACAAATGGTGTCTAAGGACACGCCGTTCGGACTCGGAGATAAGCTGCGGGTCCCATATCATTGAGCGAATATGAATCGGGGTACACTCACTCATTGATATGAGATAGGTCTCCCTTGTCCCTTCTGAAATGTTTGTGAAACAATTATTATATTATTATTTAAGCTTGGTGTGATACGGTAACAGAATCCACAAAGTAAATTCTTAAAATAAGTTTATTTGTTCCATAAAGAAAATTGGATTTTTTGAAAAGCTAATTCCCTGTGGTACAGGTGTAGGGTATCACATGGTCGGCCCCGTCCGACTATAGCCTTGGCTTACTTGTTTTTTATACCCTCAGCCTTTAGGCTAAAGAGGGTATTTACACTTTGATACGACCAAAAATGTGCCCCATCGAAATAATGGTTTTAGACCCCAAGTATGTTTGTACGACATCCGTTTCAGACAATTTTGAGTAGATCTAGCAATGTCCGCCCGTCTGTCTGTCTGTCTGTCCGTCTTTTTGGCTGGCTGGTGCGCACGATAACTCTCGAACGGATCAATCGATTCGGTTCAAATTTTGGGTATCGAAATATTTTGTCCAGATTCGATTTAAGTTCGAAGATGGGCCATATAGGTCCACTCCTTCCGGTACCTCCCCCACAAATGTTCAAAAATTGTCGCAAAACTTGTGCACACGATAACTCTTATAGGGAATAACCGATTTGGTCCATACTTTGCACATCGTGTAATTTCTACGAAACTTAGATGAGGTTCCAATACGGACTCAATCGGCCCACTTCGGGTACCTCCCACGCAAAATTTCAGATAAGTTCAGTTTAGGACTTGGTCCCGAATCGCTTTGATTTTTGTTTACGCAAGTTGTATTCGCTGTCCTCTATATGACGCTGTAAGTTTCATTAGGGGCAAGTCCATTCTTCTTGAGAAAATAGCCTTAAAGTTAAAAAAAAAACCCTATGACACCGTGAGTAGTGGTTGGAGCGCAAGATAACTCTCGAACGGATCTTCCGATTCGGTCCAAAATTTGGCTTTCGTAATATTTTGTCCAAGCTTAGTTCGAGTTCAAAGATGGATTATATCGGTCCACTCCTTCCGGTACCTCCCCCACAAAAATTCGAAAATGTTCGGAAAATTTGTGCGCACGATTACTCTTGAAGGAAGTAGCTGATTTGATCCATACTTTGCACAACGTAAAATTTCTACCAGACTTAGATAAGGTTCCAATATGGACTCAATCGGTAAACTCCTTCGAGTACCTCCCACACAAAATTTCGGAAAAGTTCAGTTTAGGACCTGCTCTCGAATCGCCATGGTTTTTGTTGTAACATCTTGTATTCACTGTCCCCTATACGAAGGTACAAGTTTCCTCAATGGCAAGTCCATACTTCCTGAAAAAATAACCTGAAAGTTGAAAAACAAACCCTATGACACCATGTGTATGGGTGGAAGCGCAAGATAATTCTCGAACGGAAATGCCATTACCGGCCAAAATTTGGCCTTCGTAATATTGTTTCCAAACTTAGTTTAAGTTCGTAGATAAGTCATATCGGTCCACTCCTTCAGGTACCTACCCCACAAAAGTTCAAAAATATTCGGAAAAATTGTGCGCACGATAACTCTTGGTGGGTGTGACCGATTTGGTCCATACTTTACACATTCTCATAATATCTACCAGATATAGATCAGGTTCGAATATGGATTATATTTGTCCACTTCATCCCGTACCTCCCACACAAAATGTTGGATAAGTTCACTTTAAGACCTGCTATTGAATAACTTTGATTTTTGTTGAAGCAACTTACATTCGCTGCCTCAATTACGATGGTAAAAGTTGTTTCAGGGGCAAGTCCATACTTCGCGAGAAAACAGCCTGAAGGGTGTAAAAACCCCCTATGGCACCCCCATGGTCTATGTCGGTCCATTCTATTAAGTACCTTTTTCGCAAAATGTTTTAACTTTAATCCTAATCAACATTTTTGTCGGTTCATACGACCAAAATTTTGAAACCTCCTAAATACATAAGTTTTTTGTAAAAAAAGGGTTTCAATTTGCACAGGCTGAGGGTATATCTCTGTCGGCAAAGCCGACTGATACTTTTTTACTTGTTTTTTACACATTTTTGTCGGCAAGTTCATACGCTCAAAATTCTGAAGACCCCCTAAATACATACCTTTCACTGTGGTTCAGGAATCGATTTTCCTGACCAAAACCGCAATTGTTAAAGACGACAATGTTTTCGCAATTTTGGTAAATACATAATTTTTTCAAATTTCTGGAAAAAAATGACTGTCTCTCGGAAACTATAATAGATATTGTGTTCATTGTTTTTTCGTTAGGCAAGTAGGACTGTTGTCTTTAAGAACCGTTTAGTTAGGTTACCGCAGGGTTTACACGAAGTGAGCTATTTTATTTTCATCAGGTACTAGGTTTTAGTAAAATTCAAATTTTAGGGAACAGCTTGGAACAACGTTCCGCTTTCACAGAATGATGCCCGAGAGTGTCCTCCTTCAGCCCATATATCCCTTTGCACTTTTTTAATTTTTTTAATTACATGGGGAAAATGTCTGATTTTCCTTACCGTTTCCATATAAATTATAGCTTTTTTTACACAAATAGACATTTTTAATATGTAAGTTTGGATAAGAGTTATATTAGCTTTATGAAACTCCCAAAAATTTAAATTTTTTTATTTATTTATTTTTTTTTTTTTTTTTGTATAATTCTGATGAGTTTTAATTTTAAAATAATTTTTTTGCGTGAGGTTTCTTCACCGAGTCACCTTATAATGAAGATTTTATGTAATCTTATGAAGAGCATATGAAGAACTCAAAAACACCCAATTTTTTACTTAAATTCCCCTGAAACTACTAGACCGAAATCTAATGTTTTTAATTCATCGGAAAGCTAATTATGTTATCTGTCGAACAAATATGAAAAATATGAAAATATCTCTCTTCGTTCAACAGTTCCAGAAACGATTCTGAACCACTGTGCGTTTTTTAGGGAAAATGTGTTTCAATTCACACAGGCTGAGGGTATACCTCTGTCGACAAGGCCGACAGATACTAAATTTGTTCACTTTCCCGTTTCTCGATTTCCCTCTCTTTTCCTGCAGAAATGATTTTGCGGCTGTTTGCATGGAGTGGACAATAACTTGTCACTTTGCTGATGTGTTATCGGTATGTGGAGTGCTTTCATTAAGCTATTGGGCTAGTTGAGTGGAATATACTGTGGTTATCCGTTGTGATTATAGCTTACCGATGTCCAACTTCCGTGTTGTGTCTGTTCGTACTTTATTTGCTACGAGTTTATGTTTGCTCCTCGGAATGATCGTACATCCAACAAGCTATATGAATGTCTTCTATCTATCACAAGATGATCAATTTAATTTTTTGTTTTTTGGTCTAGAGCAGCCAGGTGTCCTTATGAATGTTGCCCATTTTTCGCCGCTGTGTAGTCTATCAGCTTCATGTCATTGTCAGATGTTTTACTGGCAATTTTGGCATTAAAATTGTATAAAAAAAATGTTAATGCCATGGCCAGAACCACGGCCATATCGCACATTTAGTCAAAGATTGACGCATCTCAAAAAACTCTACTTTCGAGAAAAACTCGTTTTAAATTGGCGATTGAAATTGAACTTCCAAACTTAAAAAGATTATTAACAAAAAAAAAAATAAATAAATAAATAAAAAAATAACTACTTGGACCCTAGTTTGCAAACAGCTAGCCAGATATCAGTGTTAAATTTCTGGGCAAGATCAAACATGATTTGAGATGTTTAAGTACTTCATAAACTCAAAAAACTTTTTTCTTTAATTATGCCAAACTCGTAGTAAACAAGCTGTATCTCGATGAGTTTTAGAGATATCAACATGAAAATTTGGCACAAAGTGAAGTAGAGCTCGTAATATATATATTTGGTCGTTCGTCCTTGTCTTCAGTGGAAACATGAGCGCAAATAAAGCTGATGTTGAAGAATTTTACTTTTATCCGTATAGCAGCAAGTCTTTTGTTCACTAGGGTTAAGCTGGAGACCAGATGTTTTAACCTCCGATCAACTACAACTCCTCATCCAAACTCATGCTTTATGTCATGGCAGCTATAAAACAGTGCGTCACCTTAAGATGTTGCTGTGACGCCTTTCCCAAACCATAGTATTTTTTCAAGTACATCCGTCAGTGCGTAAACGGCACCTTCTATGAATTCCACCTCCAGATTCGCAGATCATGATCCTTAAAACGTTTGCGGGGGTCGTCAACTTTAGAGGGGTTTACTTTTAAAGTTCTTATGGGTGAACGCGCAGCACATGTTAGCTCACTACCATTAACTGGTGTTAAAGACAGCTCCCAGGTGACACCACGTGGAGGTAAGTCAGTATCCACTTGAGATGAAAGAGAGACCAAGATAGGTACTGGGCCTTGCCATGTTAAATCAATGCCGTTGATAGGTAACTTTCATCCCCTACGTCACCTATATTGACTTTGCTTCTTTTTATTATTTAATAGGCTGAGGCTATATCTCTGTCGACAAAGCCGACTGATATCTTTTTACTTCTTTTTTAACAACTTACTTTCATTTGAAATACTGAGACAAATTTCTACCTTTTCATACTTTGTTTTAAATATTTTTTGAGTTGTGTAAATGCCAGCAATGATCCCAAACCTCTTCAGAGTCCTTTTGATACAAATCATTGCTTAGCAATCAACAATCGCAGTTCTTTGGAAATCAAGAAGATTCTAATAAAATCCTTTCACTGGAAAGCGACATGGATATGACAGTTAAATTGGTATGTACATACATACATAGATATGTATGTCATTCCTCTTGATAGGACCATTATATTTGGTATATACATACATATATGTGTATTTCATCTTTTCACGTTGACAGCCGTTATTTTTATATTACGGAATTGTTTTATTCTTAATTTGATCTTGATTTCCTCGTGGTATGACAACTTGATTGTGATTTCTTGGAAGAGAGGATACTTTTGAACAAAAATATATTTACAATTGGCAAATAATATTGCACAGCAATACCCTGCACAGAAAACAATTAGGTCAAATGAGAAAATGTGTAAATGATTAAGAATTTGAAAACTTCACCGTATCAAAGTTTTTACTACATGAACACCAAGAACAAACAAATGTTTCTACAAAAATTAAAAAATAAAAAAAACCCAAAAGAGTTTCTTTGGATATTTCGTAAGCTACATAACAAAAGCAGACATTTCATTTTATTCAAAATTCCATTGCAGCAAAGAGTTGCAGCGAATATTTCATAACATGTGGAAACCACTCAGCAATAAAACAAACGTCTGTTCTTACGCTGAAAATGATAATTTGTTTCCACTACTCCCCATTTCCGTGGAATTTTCATTACAAGCACATCTTCTTTTCTTGACGGAACAATAAAAAACACCTGCAGCATTTACATATAAAACACCCACAGAATTGACAGAAGTTCTCCATACAGACACACATATTTATTGCAATTTTTTCCATTTTTGTTATTTTGTTGAGAATCCAGAAAATGTAATAGAAATCTTCGTGGTATTCAAACAATGGTCGGCCTTTTTCAGCTGGGCGGGTAAATAACAACAACAGCAATCACAACAGGTATTCTACCAAAATTTAAATATTTCATTCCATTAAAATATTCCGTTGACAAATTCCACTTAAATTGTTGTGCCGTAACATTTTCAAAAAAAAGGGGGATTTTTATTATGTCTCATGAAAACGTTAAATAAAATCGACGGGGTTTTTTTATATTCGCAGATGGTGATAAACGGCTCTTTAAGATTTTTTCGCAGGTGGTGATAGACGGTTCTTTAACATTTTTGATGAAAGCATTCCTCCTACTGTTAACATATCAACGCAGTGATGAAATGTTGGTCACTCCGCAAAAACAGCAGCAATATACGTATTATGGGCATAACTATTTATCTTTATAGGCGCAAGACCATGCTCTTGAACCAACTTTAAATGAAAGGTGCTTACTTTATTGTTGTCTTATTAGGACGAAGGTCACTATTTATGAAAGTTTTTAATTAATTGAATTTTAATCGAGCTAACATGAACTAGGTAGTTTGTATTAAAAAATCCTCCTTAGGTTTGCTTGGAAACCACAAGACCTATTGAAATGGGATCAGGGAAAATGATGTAGCAGTAAAAATTCTCTACAATATTGTCCTTTATGACATTTTCGTAGGTTTTACCATTTTTGAGATATAGAAGTTCAAATTGCGACAATGCAATGACTGTATTGCCTCCTTACAAAACAATGTAGTGACTGCAATTTTCCAACTTAAACATATATCTCAAAAATGGTACAAACTAGGAAAAACAAGTAAGAAAGTATCAGTCAACTGTGCTGACAGAGATATACCATCAGCCACTGACCCAAACAAAAACAAAATCAAACACAATAATTATGCCGTATATAAAATATACATAAAACTTTCGCGAATTCGTTGCAAATGACCACGTATTGACAGATAGGTACAAAAAATATAAACATAAAATTCACGAGTTTATAAAGAAACAACAAAAATTGCAATAGTGTCAAAAGATACTAATATGCTCCGAAATGTCGCGATTTGAGAACAAATTGGTCCAGAACGGTTTGATAATGATTTTAAGTTAGATTACAAAAAAATAAAAATTTTAATGAAAAGCAAATTTGTTTTTATAACAGATAAAATTGAAAAATGCATTACCGAACTTCAATGCATTTGGTGCGGAAACTTTTTTCGCGATAGAGAAAAAATAACATCTTATTTCATAATAGTTTTTCATGCTCTACACGGCTATGTGGTGGTATTTTTTTGGTTATAGCCCTAATGTATATATTCATTTTGTATCACGAGTTTGCTTTAAAATCTGTATGTACCGTAATGTGGGGCTATACCAAATCATGCACATATATCATACATTTTAAGTAACCAAACTTCTTCATTAAGGACTCGAAATATTAAATTTCATTAAATTATTTTGCACGATAGCTATTTGAGTATGTACCGGCAGGGTTTTGGAGCTTGAACAATTATCTCAGAAAGTATTAACTTATTCCGGAAAAAGATTGTACCGTTTGAAATGAGGCTGCTAGAACAACCTACTGAAAAAAGAATCCAAACGATGCGAGAGGAGCTGTTAAATTTCACTTTTTTCGAATTTTGTGTGGGAGCTACCCGTAAGAGTGGACCGATATAGTCCATATCCCAACCTGATTCATGACTGGATGAAATAATATGATGTGCAAAGTCGGCATCAATCAGAAACTCCCTGCATGAATTATCTTGCGGATTTGCCACTTTTGGTGGTGCCGTCAGGGCTGCTTGGAACATTTTGCTCAATGTCTCAGGAAGTATGGACTTGCGCAAAAAAATGTACCGTCGTAAAAGGAGCCGCAACGAGGGAATGGACCGGTACAATCTATATTCCAACCTAATACATGACTGGATGAAATAATACGATGTGCAAAATCTGCGCCAATCAGAAACTCCCTAAGAGTACTGTCAGGGTTTTTGGGCTTTAGGCCAATATCTCAGGAAGTATGGGCTTGCGCAAGAAAAAAATTGTACCGTCGTAAAGGGAGCCGCAACGACAACTTACTGAAAAAAATTTCAAAACGATCCGAGAGGAGCTCTTAAACTTCACGCTATTCGAATTTTGTGTCCGAAAGAGTGGACCGATATAGTCCATATTCGAACCCGATCTATATCTGGAAGTCGTTTGCTGCCTTCGAGAGTTATCGTTCACACCATTTTAAACAAAATTCTTTAACTTTTGTGGGGGAGGTACCCGAAGGAGAGGACCGAGTGGAAACTAAGTATGAACAAAATATTACGATAACCAAAATTTGGTTCAAATCGGTTGATCCGTTCGAGAGTTATCGTACGCACCAGACAGACAGACAGACGGACAGACGGACGGACATGGCTAAATTGACTACAAATTGTCTGAAGCGAATTTCGTCCAAACATACTTGGGGTGTAAAACCGTTATTTCGATGAGGCACATTTTTGGTCGTATCAAAGTGTATGTACCCTTTCTAGCCTAAAGGCTAAGGGTATAAAAATATATATTTCGATAAGACTTACGGTTTTCAAGCAAATCGTGAAAACTTAACAAAAACAAGTAAAAAATTATCAGTCGGCTTTGCCGACAGAGACATACCCTCAGCCTGTGTGGATTTAACTACTTTTTTCCCAAAAAAAAAAGTATGTATTTAGGGGGGTTTTCAAAATTTTGGGCGTATGAACCGACAAAAGTATGGATATGATTAAAGCTCAAAAATTTGCGGGGATATCGATAGATAGAGCTTTTTTATCACACTAGCCTACGAAAAACATAATATCGCTGTAAACAGGGCCATTAGGAAAACCTTCGGTAAAAATGTCCAAAGGATCCTCAAAAAGACCCTTTACCACACAAAAATGTTGAACATTTGTATGGGTGTAACCACAAGGATTGGACCAAATCGGTTGCTACGTCTATGAGATATCGCGCGTACCATTTTAGCGAATATTTTCGACCTTTTGTGGGGGAGGTACCGGAAGGAGTGGACCTATAAGCTCCACCTTCGAATTTCATATAATATTCGAAGAAATATTATAATATCCAAATTGTGGACGAACGCAGTATTCGGTTCGAGCACTCCAGCCACTACATATGGTGCCATAGAGATTTTTTACAACTTTCGGGCTGTTTTCTCAAGAAGTTTGGACTTGCCCCTGAAAAAAGTTTTACTGTCGTAATTGAGGCAGCGAATGCAAGTTGCTTCAAAAAAAAAACTTAAGTGATTCGAGGGCAGGTCTGAAAGTGAATTTATCCAAAATTTTGTGCGGGAGGTACCATATTTGAACCTAATCTATATCTGGTAGATATATTAGGATGTATAAAGTATGGACCAAATCGGTCACTCCCATCAAGAGTTATCGTGCGCACTATTTTCCGAACATTTTTGAACTTTTGTGGGGGAGGTACCTGAAGCACGATAAGGCATATCTTCGAACTTCGATAGAACCGATAGAGTCCATATTGAAACATCATCTAAGTCTGGTAGAAATTTCACGATCTGCAAAGTATGAACCAAATCGGTTAATTCATTCAAGAGTTATCATTCGGACAAATGTTCCGAACATTTCTGAACTTTTGTGGGGGAGGTACCGGAAGGAGTGTAACCGTATAATCCATCTTCGAACTTAAACTAAGTTTGGACAAAATATTACGAAAGCCAAATTTTGGACCGAATCGGTAGATCCGTTCGAGAGTTATTGTGCGCTACAGCCAGACAGACAGACAGACAGACGGACATTGCTAAATCGACTTCAAATTGTCTGGAACACATTTCGTCCAAACATACTTGGGGTCTAAAACTATTATTTCGATGAGGCACATTTTGCCCGTATGAAAGTGTATATACCCTCGTTGGCATAAATGCTGAAGGTATAACAAATAGAAAATAAATAAATACCAACTTTCAGCAATTTTAAAATTTCGAACTTCAGGAAGTACCGTTCTATGGGGGTATATCAAAACGTCGATCTATACCGACAAATTTATGGCGGAAAGTTTTCAGACTCAAAGAAGGCTAAATACCAAATTTCCAATATTTCGGTAACACAAAATACAGAAAATCAAGAGGTACTCTTCTGTGGGGGATATAGAAAGACGTGAACCTATACTGATAATTCTCTTCTGGAAGATTTTATAATCACATGGAAGACAAAATAACAAATTTCAGTCACTTCGGTGGGATATTGCCGTCACAGCCCTCAGAATTACGAAAATCGGAAGGTACCATTCTAGGGGGCTATATCCAAACGTGGACCTATACCGACAAATTTCTTATGGAAAGTTTTGTACCCCAAATGAAGACTAAAACCAAATTTCAACAATTTCTGTGGAATATTGTACCACAAACTTCAAAATACAGGAAGTCCGGAGGTACCGTTCCATGGGGGCTATACTAAGGCGTGGACCTATACCGACAAATTCCATATGGAAAGTTTTATTCCCCCAAAGAAGACTAAATACCAATTCCATTTTAGCCATTTCGGTGGATTATTCTGGCCACAACCTTCAAAATACCGAAAATCGGGAGTTATCGTTCTATGGGGGCTATATGAATGCGTGGACCTACACGGACAAAACTGTGGGGCAAAGTTTTGTACCCCCAACGAAGACTATGTACCAAATTGCAGCCATTTCGGTGGATTAGTGTGGCCACAACACCTAAAATACCGAAAATCGGGAGGTTTTGTTCTATTGGGGCTACATGAAGGCGTGGACCTATACCGACAAAATTCTGGGGGAAAGTTTTATACATCCAAACGAACACTAAGCACCAAATTTCAGCCATTTCGGTGTGATAATGAAGCTAAAACCTTCAAAATACCGAAAATCGGGTTGTACTGTTCTATGGGGGCTATATCAAAACGAGGACCGATATAGCACATTTGCAATACCAAACATCCTAGGAGTAATAGAAACTTCTATACCAAAGATATATCTTAAAAATTGCGAGCTGTATCTTGATTTCAACACACGACTTAGAATTTTTCCCTGATCAAGGATATACATACTTTACAGGGTCTTGAATATTTCGATGTGTTACAAACGGAATGACAAATTTAGTTATACCCTCCATACTATGTATATTCTTCTTTATTGCATATTCGAATGTTAACGACCCTATTACATTTCATGTATAATATTGTATATATCATTGACAAAATAAGAAAATAATTCTCTATTTCTTGCGACACTTACTAAATTTTCTGCATTTCGGAATTCTGTCCATTGTTGAATATTTTGGAGCCAGGACATCTCTTGTCTTCCTCTGCTACGTTGTATGTGTATAATAAATAAAATAAAATATAATAAAAATGTGACTTGAACTTCTATATCTCAAAAACGGTAAAACCTAGGAACAAATCACTCCTCTAGAAAATTTTCGTTAGCCCCATGTCGATAGGACTTGCGATTTCCAAGCAAAATCGCGAAAACCTAAAATAAACCTAAAAATGTGAACTTTTACCGCGATTTATTTAAAAATCCCTCCAGCGATGTTTTCTTCTTTTTAGATTTTTCTCATATATGAACATTGCTTTTTTAGAATCCGCAAAAACTTCCCAGGTGTAATCGGTTTTTCTTTAAAGGTTGTTAAGACGCACCGTACGTGATGTTGTTTTATAAGGAGGCGATACAATCAGTGCATTGTCCCAATTTGAACTTCTATATCTCAAAAGTGGGAGAAGCTACGAAAATATCATAAAGGACAATCTTGTAGAGAATTTTCACTGCTACAATATTTTCTCTGATCCCATTTCGATGGGACTTGCAGTTTCCAAGTAAACCTAAAAACCCCAAAAATGTGAATTTTGACCGAGATTTATTTAAAAATCGCTCCAGCAATTTTTTCTTGTTTTTGGATTTTTCTCATCTATGAACATTGTAGTTTCAGAATCCCCAAAAACTTCCCAGGTGTAAGCTCCTCTCATTTAAAGTTGGTTCAAGAGCACCGTGCAATGTAAAGCTTTTCTGTAGTAGGAGATTAGATTACACCGGAGGCCTCTAAATGTCTTCGGTGGACTAAAGAACTTGTAAAGTTCTTCTATAAACGGAAGACCGCGTGAAGGTCTTTTACAGACGAAAGTTATGGTAAAGGTCTTCTATAGAGAAAATACCTCATAAGGTCTTTTAAGGTATTTATTGTATTGTAAAGGCCTTCTATAGGCAGATCTTCTGTAGACAGAGGTCATTGCAAAGGTCTTGTATATACAGCAGTAATTGCAAAGATTGTCTATAGACAGGACTTCTATAGACAGAAGTTATTCTTCTTGCGGGGAGGTAGCTAAATAAATGGACCGACATAGTCCATTTTGGAAGCATGTCTTACTTTGGGAGTCATTCCCCTCGATAGATATCGCGCCTATAAGCAATTTAAGTTGATCACCATATAATTTAGAGCTTTTGAACCGTTATATCAGTAAACATGCCACTGAAAAACTTGTACCATCATAACAGGGGCTTCGAGCGCAACATGTTGCAAGAAAAATCAAAACGATTCGAGTGAAGGTCCTCAACCAAATCAGTTAGTCCCTTCGATAGTTATCGTGCGCATATTTTTTTGGAAAACTAATGTACTTTCGTGAGGGAGGTACCCGACGGAGTGGACCGATATGACCCACGAAAGCCAAATTTTTGACCTAATTGTTTAATCCGTTTGAGAGTTATCGTGCACTCCATCCAGCCAGACAGACTGACGGGCGTACATTGCTAAATCGACTCCATACTAGATATGGGCGCGTGCCTAAAAAATTAGGCACGAACATGCACGAACACGGAACAAAATTTTTATGCACATTCACGCACAAACACGGCGTTTTTCAAGAAGGCACGAACACGCACACTCACGCACGAAATTACAAAAAATGAGATATTCATATAGTTGTACAATTATTTGTTCAAAAAATATTCACATATACTTCTAAAATATATAATATAATTGTTCCACAAACATCCCATAAGGGACAAGGGAGACTTTTCTCATATCAATGAGTGCACCCCGATTCATATTAGCTCAATGATATGGAACCTACAGTTTATCGCCGAGTCCGAACGGCGTGTCTAAGACACCACTTTTGTAGAGAAGTTTTACATGGCTGAAATACTCAGGAAATGTCGCCAACATTACTGAGGGGTATTTTGCCACCGTTGAAAAGTGTTTTTTTGATGTTGCCTGGCCGGGGAATCGAACCCACGACCTTATGTGTGCAAGGCGGGTGCGCATACCATTGCACCACGGTGGCACCCATATATATATATTGCAAATATACATATTGCAAAATTACTTATAAACTAATATTTAAATATTCTTATTTAAAAACATTATTTCCAGATGTGGAAAAAAATCTCTCGCTCGTTGCTGAACTGACGGGTATAGCCAAAATTTTCCTGGCTAATTGTTTTAAAAATTGTAGATTAGACTCTTTCCAAAAGTTTAAAACATCAGTTTGTCTAGATACGCCACTCGCTAAATATGTATCAATTTCTTTGTCAATTAGAGACTTGTCCATTTTTCGTTTTTTGCCAATTTGGATCCAAAAACTCTGAAAATTCGTGTAAATGTGGTACACACATACCTCGATTTGCGTTAAGAAAAAATATAATAGATTTCTTCGATTTGCTCTACTGATTCGATTTGCGTTATTAATAACTAATATTTCTGATTTTGAATTTTGTGAAAAAGTTACTCAAAACATGTGGAAACATGTGTTTCGACTTGCGTTGTTTCGATTTGCGTCGGAACCAATTATTAACGCAACTCGAGGTATGAGTGTATTGTAATTTCCTGCTCATACTTAGAACACTCTGTGTTCTCACTTTGTATATCAAGTAACATTGCTTTTACATTAGCTATTACGTCATTATTATTCTAATAAAAAAATCATCTCCTTAAATGGCGGAAGTAAAAACATCCGTATAAGATATGCCATTGCTGGTACAAAACGTTTAAGAAATGTAAACGATCATTGCTTTTAAATATTTCATTTTAGCTTTCACATCTTTCATGAAATGGGAGTCAATAGTATCAATTGAGCAAACTTTTAAAAGTTTTTCAGACCAAACGGCAAAAATGTGCATAGTAGGGTATTTTCCGAGCTTAATTTTTCGGAACACGTTTTGCATATTTTGAGAAAATAGAGGTTCTATCTTTAAATCAGATATACGATCCAACTCATTCCTTTCTAGCAAAATACTCTTAATCTCATTCTGGACTTGGCATGCTCTCAAGCATAACACTAGTATGCATTTTTTGAAAGTACATATTTAGACTACAAAAACCCTAGTAGGGGTTTGTCCTTTCGGATTCAGTTCGGATTTTATGGCCTCATCTAAACCGTGCTAAATCTACACTTTTTTGCATTTATCAGAAACGAATAGGAATTTGGCAATGCTGTCTTTAGCAATACTGTAGCCCTAAACTAGTAGAACTTATCTTTTCAAAAAAACACATAAGAAAAACTGCATTTAGGGCATCAAAATCTATTAAATATAGATAATTTTACATAATTACTGAAATTCTGGTCAGTATTGGCTCAATTATTGTGAGTTGAACCAAGTAGCCTTTTGCAAAAATCTTCCAAATAAAGTTCTCAACAATTCTGTAGAACATTCTGAACCTCTAAAATGCTTACTTCATGTTGTTTCAGCGGTAGTTTGCATCATATCTTTTACAACACGTATTTCAAACACAGTTCACACCAAGAGTTTATTCTCGTATTTCGGATTTCAGTAGATTATTGACATTTTTATTAAATCGTCGTTGAAAAATGTACTGAAAACAACGGCATAGAGGCATTTTACAATAATGACATGTTCTGAAGAGTTGTGTATTACATTCCAAAAGAAAATATTCAGACGACATTAACAGTTTTGGAGATAGGGTGCGAAATGTATAAAAATTGTGGAATTTTTGCATATATTTTGAAATTTGAGGCAATAAATGTAGTTTTTCGAGTTCATTATTTCTCTAAATATTTTATTCTTGTCCTTATCTATAAATTTGTTTCAGAGGTCAGAAGAAGATTCGCATTGGTTTCAGAGATATAGCCCCGAATTTCTTTAAAAACTCAATATTTAAGCATGTTTAGATGGGTCCATAAAATCCGAGCTGGATCTGACACAACAAAACCCAACTGGGGTTTCTTGTCGTTTGGTTCTGTACTTCAAAAAATCCTCAGTTCGAATTGTTTGCACAAGATCACCTTAAAAATGTTGCACAGTGTAATATATGTTGAATTCCAACGTGTTCTTATATCTTGTTTTAACGTTTTCTACAATTTGTTGTTTAGCTCCGAGTGTTTAAAATATCTTACAAGCTTTTTTGAACAGTCAATCAGTTTTCCCAATTCGGGAAGAGGATGTTTTTCAACAACAATCCATAACTAACTTCAAATTGTTGCCAGGGCAAGGTATACGTTTAAATCTATAAAAATCCGAAACAACGTTGGAACCATTGTCGGTTACAAATACAGAATTTCCCAACTTGTCTTCAATATCAAATTGCTTCTCTCTCATGCACAAAACAAATGGCAAACAAACATTATCTTTTTGTTCTGGCCTCTCCATAACAAAACGGCAAAAACTACCAGACTACAAAAACGAAGTAAATAATTTTAGGAAAACTAAAGTTGGTGAATTTTTTGGTCGGTTTTATATTCTTGTTCGATTTTTGCACGACTTCTAAAGGGAGCCCAAAAATTTAGCACGATCGTGCCACATAGTGCATATCGTGTTTGGTCGTGTCGTGTAAAATCGTGTCTTGCAAAAAAGCACGATCACGCACGGCCAAAAAGTTATTTCGGCACGACACGCACAAACAAGGCGATTTTAGAGAAAGCACGAACACGCACTACTCACGGCAGGACACGCGCCCACCTCTACTCCATACTGTCTGAAACGGATTTCGTCCAAACAAACTTGGGGTTTTGCCCGTATGAAAATGTTAAATGCTGCTGATATAAAAACTTGTAAGTGTCTCCTATATAGACAGAAGTTCTTATAAAGGTCTTCTACCGACAGATCTTCTGTATACAAAAACCATTGTTAGTCGAAGGTCACACTAGAGTGGTTTGTTTCCTTGAAACTTTTAGGTATTTATAGATCGAGTTCCCCACTACAGCAACTTTATTGGTCCGTTCCAGTACTGCAAGATTCTACTAATTTTTACTATTTGTTCCAATAACATAAAGGAAATAAAAATGGGTAAAAAAACTTTTTAAGTTAAACGGTTTTATGTTAAACATACATTGCAATGTTTAAGATAAATGTACTAAAAACCAAAAAATAATAAAATAGATACAGTCGTGGGAATTATAAACATATGCATAGACTAGACTAAAATAAAACCGTGGGGCACGTCAATTGTCTACAATCGTTGATTAAAATGTTTGTTTTGTTATGTTACACTATAATTTGGCAGTTGTTCAACCGACAACGATGGACGTGTGATAAGTAGGGCTAGAATGTGGAAACAAGCTAGCAAGCTCGATTATAAGCGAGTTTTAGGGTTTTATAGTGGTGAGCGAGTAGTACTTTGTCGATTAAAGACAAACTACGAGCAGTGAAACGCTTCTTCGCCAGGCAACAGTGTGAATGTCCAACGATAAACTAGTTGAAACATCTCTTTTATTTACATGGAGTGTATAACTATTGGAATTTCCATGAGCAAGAAATAGTAAGTAATTTCCTCACCGTCTGCGGGCCAACTGCCTAACGACGAATTAAACGATTCTTCTATCGCACATTAAGTCGATAATTTGTAGACAATTGACGTGCTCCACGGTTTTTTTTTAGTCTAGTCTATGCATATGTTTATAATTCCCACGACTGTATCTATTTTATTATTTTTTTTTGTTTTTAGTACATTTATCTTAAACATTGCAATGTATGTTTAACATAAAACCGTTTAACTTAAAAAGTTTTTTTACCTATTTTTATTTTCTAGTTTTTAGTTTTTATTTCGCATTCTGTTTAATTCGTTTAGTGCTTCATTATTGCAAGGTTTCTTGCCCGTTAGTTTATTGCAGTCCAACTCCTCTATACGTAGTCCCTGCAAAGATCTTACTCTACTAAGAGCCACGTAGGCTTGACCTTCTTCAAACAATTTCGCACCTAAGTATACGACTGCGTGATCCACAGTGCTGCCCTGCATTTTATGTATAGTAGAAGCCCATGATAGTATTAAAGGCAACATTCTTCTTTCAGCCGTCCCGTAATTGTACTTTGCTGGAAACTGTAGGGCTTTCGGGTGTATAAGATGTACTGTATAATGCACTGTATTCTTCTTGTCAAGCCCTTTTATTTGATACCCATATTGGTGGGATTGATAAAAAATTGCTATCAGCCATTTGGTAGCGGCGGCCATCTTAGATTTCAATTTTGCATAGTAAATTGTATTCTACTTGTTGAGACCTTTAATTTGATACCCATATTGAGGGGATTGATAAAACCTAAGTTATACGCCATTTTGTAGAGGCCGCCATCTTAGATTTTAACTTTATATAGTACATTGTATTCTACTGGTTGAGCACTTTCATTTGACACCCATATTGATGGGATTGATAAAACCTACATTATCCGCCATTTTGTAGCGGCCGCCAACTTGGATTTCAATTTTTTATAGTATATTGTATTCTGCTTGTTGAGCCCTTGGATTTCAATTTTGTATAGTATATTGTATTCTGCTTGCTGAGCACTTTCATTTGATACCCATATTGATGGGATTGATAAAACCTACGTTATCCGCCATTTTGTAGCGGCCGCCATCTTGAATTTATAATGATAATGAATAAATATAATTGTATTGTCACCAAAATCCAAAGTGTATACAAAATTTCAGATTAATCGGTTGACAGGAAGAGGGTGAAATTTGAATTACTAAATTTGACCCAAGAATAAATAATAAATAAAACAAACGGGGTGAGCTAAATAAAACCATTTAAAAATGTTATCGTAGTAAAAAATAGTAGCTTCTTGCAGGTTCTGGAACAGAGCATATGATATCCCTCTACTGTGGAACTCGACCTAGGAACCCTTGTTTTCATGAAATTGTTTCAATGAAACACTCTAAGCTGTGTTCCTTTACTTACCTGAGGTTACCATTTTTAACATTTGCTACCATTTTTAACCTGCAAAGCGTTCCTTAACCCCGAAAAGTGGCAAAACTGGAAGCCATTTTTAAGAGAGTGAGAGGGGAGAGAGCGAAAATGGCTTTCTCTTCTACCACAGGATACCAGCAAAATTTCTGCAGGTAAAAAATGGCAGAACTGATTTTTCGACTTTTGTTTGACGGTTATTTCACAATGAAGGAGAAAACGGATGAAAAGCAGAAGAAAAAGTCGAACGCTGACAAAACTAAATTAAAAACTGTGAAATAAAAGACGAAAATGGATTTTTTTATGTTTCTTTTTGACATTGCTGCCTGATCTACCATTTTTCCGTTCCTTTACTTTTCTGGTAAAAATGTTCATGAGAAAGCAATTTTTTGACACTTTTCTCTTTTACCACCCTTACCATTAAAAAAGTAAAGGAACAAAGCTCTAGTGTGACCTTCGACTAAAGGTCTCTGGACAGAAGACCTTATAAGGGCCCTTCAAAGGTCTTCTACAGACAAAATAGCTTACAAACTTCTTCTATAGCCAGAAGATCTTCTGAAGGTCTTCTAAAAACGTTTCAGTCTACTTTAGACAGAAGACCTTGTAACCTATTCTACAGACACAAGGAATTGTAAAGGTCTATTGACAGAAGTCTTATTAATGGGCAAAATGTGCCTCATCGATATAATGGTTTTAGACCCAAAGTATGTTTGGACGAAATCCGTATCAGACAATTTGGAGTTGATTTAGCCATGTTCGTCCGTCTGTCTGGCTGTAGCGCACGATAACTCTCGAACTGATCAACCAATTCGGTCAAAAATTTGGCTTTCGTAATATTTTGCCCAAACTTAGTTTAAGTTCGAAGATGGTCTATATCGGTCCACTCCTTCCGGTACCTCCCCCACAAAAGTTAGAAAATGTTCGGAAAATTTGTGCGCACGATAACTCTTGAAGGCAGTAACCGATTTGGTCCATACTTTGCACATCGTGAAATGTGTACCAGACATAGATAAGGTTTCAATATAGACTCAATCGGTCCGCTCCTTCGGGTACCTCCCACACAAAATTTCGGAAAAGTTCAGTTTAGGGCCATCTCTCGAATCGCTTTGATTTTTGTTTTAGCCACTTGTATTCACTGCCCTCCATACGACGATGCAAGTTTTATCAGGGGCAAGTCCACATTTCCTGAGAAAATAGCCTGAAAGTTGCAAAAAACCCCTATGACACCGTGTGAGGTGGTTGGAGCGCAAGATAACTCTCGTACGGATCTGCCGATTCGATTCAAAATGTGGCCTTATTAATATTTTGTCCAAACATAGTTTAAGTTCGAAGATAAGCCACATCGGTCCACTCCTTCAAGTACCTCCCCCACAAAAGTTCAAAAATGTTCGGAAAAATTTTTCACACGGTAACTTTTGAAGGGAGTGGCCGAATTTGTCCATACTTTATACATCCTAATATATCTACCAGATATAGATCAAGTTCAAATATGGACTATATTTGTCCACTCCATCCGGTACCTCCCACACAAAATTTCGGATAAGTTCACTTTAAGACCTGATATGGACTAATTTGCATTCGCTGACTCAATTACGATGGTAAAATTTTTTTCAGGGGCAAGTCCATACTTGTGGTCTAAAACCATTATTTCGATGAGGTACATTTTGCCCGAGGGTTTAACAATAGTAATTATTCGAATCCCACTGCCGTAAATTAGTACAAAACATTTCAAAAAAAATCAAAGAGTACAATCATTTATTAACAATTGATTTTAAATATTAAATCGCTAAAATTACATGCAAGGCCACTGTGCAACATTTTTTGTTTTTGTTATTGGAAAACTGGCAAAAAAAATACCAAAAAGATTTTGGCCAATATTAAAGAAGTTATGATCGTTTCTTTGCATATAGTTTTTAAAGAATTCTACTAAGAAATCTTTTTTTTTTACTAAGAAATCTCCCTTTAGACCCTGGACAATCAGACAATAAATTCTAATTCTAGCATTAACTCTGGAATACATTGCTGATATGACAATACTAGTTAAGTATTCTGTCATCTCTAAGCGAGCAACATAATGTGGCATCAATATAATGAGTGTCTCTCTGCAAGAGCCAAACACACACATTCATACTTATACATACTCATTAAACATTGCCTTCAACTACCTAATGGCCAGTTAATGGCTAAGCAATTTTATGTGCCGACTAATGGTGGCTAACTGTTTTGGGCTTTCTTAGAATAAAATCAATTTTGAAACAATTTTCCATTACCCCGACATCTTAAACATGGTTAGACTTGTTCACTTTATGGTCATGTAGAGTTTTCATTTAATGTTTAACCTCCTACAAATCTCTGAGACTCCCACTCTATAAAGTTGTACGTATGTATGTGTAGGTGTGTGTGACCTTTATTGGTAGTTATAAAATGTTTTATATATTCTTACCACAGATGACTTGTTATGGTAACGACATGCAGAGCTAAAATACAATGTTGGTCAGTTTCGGTAGTATGTTGGTGGTTGGTGGTGGTCGTTGTTGGATACTTGATTGCTTGCTTGTTCTGGCTAAAAGGCAATAACGAACATACCATCATAACAAACAATATGTTGTCAACAACATGTTTCACTTTGCACTTCATTTCAACACATTTCACATATGACAATCTTAAAAATAATTACTGGTAGAACGAACACCAGGAGAACATTGTTGGGGAAAATTTGCAAAATGATTTGCCGACAGAGAGAGAGGGAGTCAGCCTTATGGATTATGTAGACTAAAGTATCATAGAAATATTGCAATGGTTTTGAGGTGTTTGTAGTTTTGTGTGTGGAATTGAAAAATCTCTTGTAGGATGCTTTTATTTGATAAAATTGTCAGCAGTCACCCTTGCCCCTAACATCAAAATTGGTGTACATTTTACTTGCTACACACAAAACCTCTTTAAAGACAAGGGAGGATTTTGTAGACATTAAAATAAATATTTAGTGAAAACACCTCTGTAATAAAATCACGTTATTTTTGTTAAAAAGGGACCGTTTAATTTCCATATTTTTCATGTCCATTTTTTGCTGGTAGTGAAATGTTTTACACAATTTGTATACTTTATTAAAAAAAGGTGCCCTATAAACAAAATGTTTAGCTTTGCCTTTTACAGTTCCGTTGTTAGTGTCGACTTAACACTGTATTATTGAACTTTAAAGACTTTAAAAGTTATCTTGCACGGGGAAGCTGTGCACTAGAAACTTCGCACTTACGAACAAAACAAACTATTTCATCATTTTTGTTACGAATTCGTTAACTAACCTACATATTTTGGTTTTTAATTAAGATGTTTTTGGTTGTGTTGCCATATCTCAGTTTTCTTTGAAATTGAATTCACTTTTGCCAAAAAACAAAAGTTTTCCTTTATCGGTGACACACAGTTTGCAAGCACAACATTTAATTATTTGAAAATTCCCGTTGTGGTTGGTATATTGGTTACCAAAAACGAAAAGTTTTGTTTTCACGAAAGTGATTCTATCGAAAATTCTCATTAAATTTAATAAAACTTTCGCAATGGCTTTTAAACAGAATCTGGTGGTGATGTTGGGTAGAACTCATATTTTTTGAAGTGAATAGAATTACGTTAAATAGAAATGCGTATATGGTGGAAATAGCATAAATTCTCACAAAGTTGAATTTTGGTGAAGTGGTAGGAATTGTTATCCAAATAATGGTACCTCCCGGTAAAGGGTATTTGAGAGCACTATTTTTTAAAAGGAAATCAATTATTAATTGATATTTTGAGTAATCTATTAAACAAGTAAAAAAGTATCATATAGTGTGGATTTAGAGGGGTTTGCTTTTCTTTTCTTTCGTTTTTTCATAGTAGGCTGCTTTTTCTAAAGTTGACGACCCCCGCAAACGTTTTAAGGACCATGATCTGCGAATCTGCACCTGGAATGTTCGCACTCTTTATAGAGAAGGTGCAGTTTACGCGCTGGCAGATATACTTGAAAAGTATAATGCCGACATTACTGCCATACAGGAAATACGATGGACTGGGAAAGATGTCACAACAACACCTAAAGGTGACGCCCTGTATTATAGCTGCCATGATACAAAGCATGAGATTGGTTGCGGTTTTGTAGTTGGTCAGAGGTTAAAACATCTGGTCTCCAGCTTCACCCCAGTGAATGAAAGACTTGCTACAATTCGATTAAAAGCAAAATTCTTCAACAGCTGCTTTATCTGCGCTCATGCTCCAACCGAAGACAAGGACGAACAGACCAAACATATATTCTACGAGCGCTTAGAAGAAACATATGACCGTTGTCCTGCCCATGACATTAAAATTGTTCTAGGCGATTTTAATGCCAAAATTGGAAAGGAGAATATCTTTGGACAAACAGTCGGGAAATTCAGTCTACATAGTGAAACATCAGACAATGGAATAAGGCTGATAGACTTCGCAGCGGCAAAAAACATGGTAGTTAGCAGTACCAGATTTAAGCATCTCGATATTCATAAGGGCACTTGGCTGTCTCCAGACCAAAGAACAATAAATCAAATTGATCACGTTGTGATAGATGGAAGACATTCATCGAGCGTGTTGGATGTACGATCGTTCCGAGGAGCAAACATAGATTCGGACCATTACCTCGTTGCAGCAAAGGTACGTACCCGTCTAAACGTTGCAAATAAAGCACGAACAGACACAACACCGAAGTTGGACATCGGTAAGCTGAAATCACAACAGATAGCCACAGAAAATTCCACTCAACTGGCCCAACGGCTTAATCAAAGCACTCCTCGTCCCGATAACATATCAGAACATTTGCAAAATATTGCCCACTCCATGCAAACAGCCGCAAAATCAGTACTTGGATACCAGAGATCTCCACCAAAGAATTCATGGTATGACCAGGAGTGCCGTGCTGCTAGCGAAGAAAAAAATGCGGCATATAGGGCGACTTTACAATCAGTAGCAACGCGTAGCGCACGAGAGAGGTATAGGGAGAAAAGGAGAGAGGAGAAACGTCTTTTTCGCAGGAAAAAGAGAGAGATGGAAAAGAGGGAGTGTGAACAAATAGAGATGTACAGGAGACAGAACGAAGTCCGAAAATTCTACCCAAGAGTGAAGCATCAAACTGAAGGCTTTGGTACAGGCACATCCTCATGTAGAGACCAACAAGGTAATTTGGTAACTGATACAGATAGTGTGCTCAGGATATGGAAAGAACATTTTTCCAAACTGTTGGTATCCGATAGCAGTGAAGATGTCGAAGATACCACAGATCCAATCCCAGAAGATGGTATTGGATGTATACCGCCCAGCCAGGATGAGGTAAGGACAGCAATAAACCGGCTGAAGAATAATAAGGCGGCAGAAGCAGATGGCCTACCAGCCGAGCTGTTCAAAACCGGAGGGGACACGCTGATAAGGTGTATGCATCAGCTAGTTAGCACCACCTGGCAGGAAGAACGCGTACCCGACGATTGGAACGTGAGCATCCTATGTCCAGTCCACAAGAAGGGTGACAAGACTGTGTGCTCCAATTACAGGGGCATAAGTCTGCTCCCGATTGCATATAAGATAGTATCTGGCATATTGCGTGGGAGACTAAAGCTTATGGTCAATGAAATTATTGGACCCTATCAGTGAGGCTTTAGACCTGGCAAATCCACCATTGACCAGATATTTACCTTGAGACAAATCCTGGAAAAGACCCAAGAAATTCAGATCGACACCTTCCATCTTTTCGTCGATTATAAAGCAGCATTCGACAGCCCTATACGTTCAAACGTGTTCCAATCCATGTCTGATTTTGGTATTCCTGCAAAGCTCATTTGGCTTTGTAGAATGACGTTAACTGAGACGAGATCCTCAGTTAAATAGGAAAGAACCTCTCCGAAGAGTTTATTACCAAAAGAGGTTTCAGACAAGGAGACGGCCTGTCGTGTGATCTATTCAACATCCTGCAGGAAAAGGTCATACGAGACCCGAAGGTCAAAAGAAAGGGAACGATATACACGAACAGTCATATCCCAGCAAACCAATCGTACCGACATCGTAACGAAATCGGAACAAAATTCGGACGATACGTCCGATATCTGATCCGAAATCGTAACGATATCTTAACGAAAGTTGTATGAAGTGGTTGGCATAATTTCGGAACGAAATGTCGGAGCGACATCGGATCGACTTCGGTCCGATTTCGTAACGAAATCTGAAGAAAATCCTTGGGAAATTCGGAAAGGAAATTTCTTTCTGACATTCGTTCCGAAATCGGAACGAAATCGGTACAAAATCTGAACTATTTCCTCTCCGAAAAATCGTTTAGAAATCGGAACGAAATCTTAACGACTTTGCTTCTGAAAATGTTCAGACATGTCGGACATCAGACATTTGGTTTGCTGGGATGTTACTGGCTTATGCCGACGACATTGACATCATGGGTCGATCGGTAAAGGAAGTAACTGACACCTTTGCAAAAGTCGAAAGAGAATCTGCTAAAGTTGGTCTGGCGGTAAACGGCGAAAAAAACCAAGTTGATGGTATCGACGCGTAATATGTCCACTAACCCCGCACTATCTGTGGATGTTGGACTTCGTCTACCTCGGCACCGCCATAAACACAACAAATAACATCAGTTGTGATATACGAAGAAGAATAGTGTTGGCTAACATATGCTACTTTGGGCTGAGTAAGCAGTTTAGGAATAAAGCCACCTCTCGTCAAACAAAAGTAACACTTTACAAAACACTGATACTACCCGTGCTAATGTATGATTCCGAAGCATGGGTACTTGCTCAAGCAGATAAGGCAGTGCTTGGTGTGTTCGAGAGAAAAATTCTTCGAAAGATCTACGAGCCAATCTGTGTTGACGGCGAATATCGGCGTCGTATGAACAACGAGCTGTACCAACTATACAATGACATCAATGTAGTTGAACGAATCGAGATACAACGATTGCGATGGCTAGGCCATGTTATAAGAATGAGTGATGATGAACCCGCTAAAAAGGCGTATAAATACGGGCCGCATGGAGGTTCTCGCAGATCTGGAAGGCCAAAGCTTCGTTGGAGCGAACAAGTCAAACGAGATATCAGAAAGCTACATATCCCAGATTGGGAAAATACGACAGCAAACAGAGAGGATTGAAGATTTTTTCTTAGTTCGGCTTATTGAACAAATGTTCTGTAAAAGGCCAGCTAAGTAAGTAAGTAATAGTGTGGATTTAAATACATTTTTTTTTTTCAAAAAAAAAAAACTTTGTTTTAGGGGGGTTTTGAAAATGTTGAGCGTATGAACCGACAAAACTTTGGATAGGATTAAAGATCAAATATTTGCAGAGATATCCATAGGTAGGGCTTTTTTACCATACTAGCCCACGAAAAACATAATTTCGTTGTAAACAGGACCACTAGGAAAATCTTCGGAAAAAATGTCCAAAGGATTCTCGAACAGACCCTTAACCACACAAAAATGTTGAACATTTATATGGGTGGTACCCCAAGGACAGATAGGGCCCTAATTTGAACATAAACTAAGTTTCGACAATATATAGAGATCCAAAGTTTGGACCAAATCAGTTGCTACGTCTATGAGAAATCGCGCGTACCATTTTAGCGAATATTTTCGAACCTTTGTGGGGGAATAAATATTACAATATCCAAAGTGTGGACAAACTTTCGGGCTGTTTCCCAAGAAGTATGGACTTGCCCCTGAAAAAGTTGCTTCAATAACAAGTAAGAAGGGATCAGTCGTCTTTGCCGACAGATATATACCCTGTGTGAATTGAACACTTTTTTCCCCAAAAAACTTATATATTTAAGGTGTTTTCAAAAATTTGGGCGTATGAACCGACAAAAATATGGATTTGGATAGAAGCTCAAAAAATTTTGCTGGGAGGGATCTAAAGAAATGGACCGACATAGTCCATTTGGGAAGTGGGTCTTATTTTGGGTGTCATTCCCCTCGATAGATATCGCGAACACCTTTCGTTTCTGTTGGTCACCATATAATTCAGAGGTTTTGGACCATTATATCAGGAAGCATGTCATTGATACGAAAAACATGATATCGCTGTAAACAAGACCACTAGGTAAAAATCTTCAAGGAAGGAGTGGACCTACAAGCACCACCTTCGAATATCATCTAATATTAAAAGAAATATGAAAAAAATAACGATATGCAAAGTGTGGACCAACTCAGTATTTGATTCGACAGTTGTCGTGCTCTCCAGCCACAACTTGGTGCCATAGAGGGTTTTTACACCTTTCGGGCTGTTTTCTCAAGAATTTTGGTTTTGCACCTGAAAAAACGGTTACCATCATAATTGAGGCAGCGAATGAGGAATGCGCAGGTCTTAAAGCGAACTTATCTAAAATTTTGTGTAGGAGGTACCCGATCGAGTGTACAAATATAGTCCATATTCGAACCTGATCTATATCTAGTAGTCATATTAGAATGTGTAAGGTATGGACCAAATCGGTCACTCCCATCAAGAGTTATCTTGTGCACAATTTGTCCGAACATTTTTAAACTCTTGTGGGGGGTACCTGAAGAAGTGGAGTGATATGGTTTATCTTCGAAATTAAACTATGTTTGAACAAAATATTACGAAGGCCTAATTTAGGACCGAATCGGCAGATCCGTTGGAGAGTTATCTACTACACACGGTGCACCTTTCAGACTATTTTCTCATGAAGAGTGGAATTGCCCCGGATGAAACTTGTACGGTCGTAAGGGGGCAGTGAATACAAGTTGCTACAACAAAAATCAAAGCGATTCGAGAGCAGGTCCTAAACTGATATTTTCAGAAATTTTGTGTGGGAGGTACCCGAAGGAGTGGACCAATTGAGTCCATATTGAAAACTCATCTAAGTCTGGAAGACATTGTACGATTTGCAACGCATGGACCAAATCGGTTTCTACATTCAAGAGTTATCGTGCGCAAAAATGTTTCTGAACATTTTCGAACTTTTGTGGGGGAGGTACCGGAAGGAGTGAACCGATATAACCATCTTCGAACTTAAACTAAGTTTGGACAAAATATTACGAAAGCCACATTTTGGACCGAATCGTAGGCTCCAGCCAGACTGACAGACGGACGGAACGAACATGGCTACATCAACTCCAAATTGTCTGAAACACATTTCGTCCTAACATGCTTGAAGTCTAAAACCATTATTTTGATGAGGCAAATTTTGTCCGTATGAAAGTGTTTATACCCTCGTTAGCATAAATTCTGAGGGTATAAAAAATCATACTTACTTAACTCTTGATGTCATCTTTTGGGGACTTCTATAGATGATGAAAATCTCTCGAGAACTTGTATAGACAACAGAAGACCTCTTGAGGTCTACTACAAAGGGCAGAAATCGAGGTCTTCTATAGACAACAAAGTAGCTCTTGAAGTGTTCTACTGACAACCGGAGACCTCTTGAGGTCTTCTATAGGCAACAGAAAATCATTCTATAGGCAAAAAAGATCTCTTGAGGTCCCCTAAAGGCAATATAACTATTGCCAAGAGAAGACCACTTGAGGTTTTCTGCATGCAACAAAGGAACACCTTTATTGGCAACAGAAGTCTCTCAAGGTCTTCTAAAGGCAACAGAAGGTATATTGAGGTCTTTCTAAGGCAACGTAAGACCTCTTGAGACCTTCTGTAGGCAATATAAGTTCCCGGAAGTCTTCTATAGCAATCATCAGATACCTTTGTGTATTTAATGGGCAACAGAAGACCTATTGAGGACCTCTATAGGCAACAGAAGACCTACTGAGGTTCTTTATAGACAACAGAAGTCCTCTTGAGATCTTCTACTGACGACAACAAACCTCTTGAGGTTAAGAGAAAACCTCTCGAGATCTTCTGTAGACAAGAAAAGACCTCTTGAGATGTTCTATAGACAACCGATGACCTCTAGAGGTCTTTTACAGACAGCAGAGGCATTTAATGGGAGACAGAAGATCTCTTGAGGAAGACCTACTGAGGTTCTTTATAGACAACAGAAGTCCTCTTGAGATCTTCTACTGACGACAACAAACCTTTTGAGGTCAAGAGAAAACCTTTCGAGGTCTTCTATAGACAACAAAAGACCTGTTGAGGTGTTCTATAGACAACCGAAGACCTCTAGAGGTCTTCTACAGACAGCAAAGGACCCACTGAGGACCTTTGTCTACAGAACATCTCATTAAGTTTTCCATAAGCAACAGAAGATTTCTTGAGGACTTCTTGAATTCCTCTTGAAGTCTGTTATAGACTACAGGAAACCTCTTGAGATGACAGAGGACGCTTGTGAGGTGTGTTCCATAAGAAACAACAGACCTCTTCAGATGTTCTATACATAACAGAAGACCTGTTAAGTTATTCTAAAGAAAACGGTATACCTCCCCTTCAGGTTTTCAGTAGACAATAGAATACATCTTAAGGTCTTCTATATATAACAGATGTCCTCCAGGATTATTCTATAGGCAACAGAAGACCTTTTGAGGTTTACTATAGAAAACAGTACACCTCTTAAGGTATTTTATAGACAACAGAAAATCTCCTGAGAGTTCTATAGACAACATAAGGCCTCTTGAGGTCTTCCATAGGCTACAAAAGACCTCTTGAGGTCTTCTATCGACTACAGAAGACTTCTTGAAGTCGTCGATTGAAAACCTCTTATCCAGACAAGAGAAGACTTCTTGAGACCTTCTTTAAACCAGAAGGACTCTTGGGGCTACTATAAACGACAGAGTACTTTTTGAAGTCTTCCATAGACAACAGAAGACCTCTTGAGGTCTTCCATAGACAACAGAATACCTATCAATGTCCTCTTTAGACGACAGAAAACCTCTTGATATCTTCTATAGACAACAGAAGACTTCTTGAAGTCGTCTATAGTCAGCGGAATACCACTAGAGATTTCTTTATTTATACGATAGAAAGCCACTTGTCTAGACAAGAGAAGAATTCTAGAGACCTAATTTAAATCACAGAAGACCTCTTGAAGACTTCTATATACGATAAAATCTTCTTGGGGACTTCTATGACGACAGGCAACTTCTTCAGGTATTCAATAGACAACAGAAGACTTCTTGATGTCTTCTATGGACAGCAAAAGACCTCTTGAGGGTTTCTGAAGACAAGAGAAGACCACTTGAGGACTTCTATAGACAACAAAAGACTTTTTGAATTCTTCTTTAGACAACAGAAGCAATCCTGAGGTCTTCTACGGACAGCAAAAGACCCCTTGAGGTCTTCGATAGACAACATAAAACCTCTTGAGGACAAGAGAAGAACTCTTGAGGACAGAATTCCTCCTGAGGACTTCTATGGACAGCAAAAGCCCTCTTGAGGACTTCTGTAGATAACAGAAAACCTCTTGAGGACTTCTTGAGGCATTCAATGTACAAAAGAAGATCTATAGACAATAAAACCCACTTGAGGACTTCCATAGACTACAGACAACTTTTTCAGGCATTCCATAGACAGCAGAAGACCTCTTGAGGTCTTCTATAGACAACAAAATACCTCTTGAGGTCTTCCATAGGCTACAGAAGACCTTTTGTAGTCTTCCATAGACAACAGAAGTTCTCTTGAGGTCTTCCATAGAAAAGAGATGACCTCTTGAGATCTCCTATGAAAGCAGAAGACCTTGTGAGGACTTCTTTCGATAAAAAAAGACATCTTGAGGGGTTCATAGACAACAGAAGCCCTCCTGAAAACTCTTGAAGCTTCTTCGACAACAGAAGAAGACGACAGTAGGCCTACCAATGACCTCTTTAGACGACAAATGACCTCGTGATGTCTTTTATAGACAACATAAGACTTCTTGAAGTCGTCTATAGTCAGCAGAAAACCACATGAAATTTCTAACCTTTACGATAGAAAACCGCTTATCTAGAAAAGAGAAGACTTCTGTAGATGTTCTTTAAACCACAAAAGGCCTCCTGAGGTCTTCTATAAACGACAGAAGACCTATTGAGGTCTTCTATAGACAGAAGAAGATCTCTAGGGGACTTGTATAGATGATAAAATCCTCTTGAGGACTTATATGACGACATACAACTTCTTCAGGTATTCAATAGACAAGAGAAGACTTCTTGATGTCTTCTATGGACAACAAAAGACCTATTGAGGACTTCTATAGACAACAGAAGACCTCTTGAGTACTTCTATAGACAATAGAAGATCTCCTGAATTCTTCTATGGAGGTCTTCTATGGGCAGCACAAGACCCCTTGAGTACTTCTATAGACAACAGAAAACATCTTAAGGACTTCCTGAGGTATTCAATAGAAAAAAGAAGATATGTATACGATTAAACCCTCTTGAGGACTTCCATAGACTACAGACCACTTATTCAGGTATTCCATAGACAACAGAAGACCTCTTTAGGTCTTCTATAGATAACAAACTACCTCTTGAGGTCGTCTATAGTCAGCAGAAGACTTCTTGATATTTCTATATTCGATGGAAAGCCCTTTGAGCTCTTCTATAGATGACAGAAGACCCTTGAGTTCTCCCTATAGAGAGGAGACTTCTTGTAGAGAGGAGACTTAATGTAGACGACAGGAGACCTCTGGTAGACTTCTGTAGGCGAAGAAAGCCTATCTATGTTTTCCATAGACGACAGAGGACCTCTCCCAAAGAAAACTGAAAATATATTGAGGTATTTTAGGGACAGAAGAAGTCCTCTTGAGAACTTCTATAGACAGCAGAAGACCTGTTGAGGTCTTCTATACACAACACGACTCCTGTAGACATCAGGAGACTTCTTGAACTTTTCTATATGTAGCAGAAGACCTGTTGAAGTCTTCGCCAGACAAAAAGAAGACAACAGAAGACATCTTGAGGTTTACTATACACAACAGAAAATCTCTTGAGGCCGCCTATAGACGATAGAAGGAAGACCGCTTTAGGTATCCTACAGACGTGGGGCAATGGTATGCACACCCTCCTTGCACGCAAACGGTCGTGGATTCGATTCCCCAGTTAGGCAACATCAAATTTTCAACCGTGGCAAAATACGAGTACCCCTCAGTAATATTGGCAACATTTCCTGAGTATTTCAGGCATGTAAAACTTCCCTACAAGTGGTGTCTTAGAACACGCCGTTCGGACTCGGCGATAAACTATCATTGAGCTAATATGAATCGGGTGCACTCATTAATATGAGAGAAGTCTAACTTGTCCGTCTGGGATGCTTGTGGAACAATTATTGTATAGACGACAGAAGGTCTATCGATGTATTCTATAGACAACAGAAGATTTCTTAAGGTCGTCTATAGTCAGCAGCAGACCACTTGTGATTTCTATACGTATTCAATAGAAGACCTCTTCTCTAGACAAGAAAAGACCTCTTGAGGTGTCCTGGACACCTCTTAGTGTCTTCTATAGACAGCAGAAGACATGTTGAAGCCTTCTATACCCAACGGAAAATCTCCTGAGGTCTTCCAAAAACATCAGGAGACTTCTTGAAGTCTTCCCTGACAAAAGAGGACCTCTTTGAGGTCTTCTGCTTTCTCTAGACAACAAAAAACCACTTGGGGAGTTCTGCAGACAATAGAGGACCTCTTTAGGAGTTCTATAGACAACAGAAGATCTCTTCAAGTCGTCTATAGATAACAGAAGATCTCTTGAGGTGATCGATAGGCAACAGAAGACCTATTCAAGATTTATGCAGACGAAAATAGGTCTATCGGGTCTGCTATAGATGACAGGAGGCGTAAAGAGGTCTTCTATAGAAAACATATTGAGGTCTTCTACTCGTACAGACAGAAGATGACATTTTGAGGACTTCTACAGACGAAAGAGTACCCCGATGTACAATTTGTTTGTCAATGTGGCTTCAGAAAAAAGATCTCTACGACTGATGCAATAAAAATGGTAATCGAAATCGCAAAGGCAGCAATACATGGTCAAAGATGGAAAAAAGGGACGAAAGAATATTGTGTGGTGTAACACAAGACGTTAAAAATGTTTTCAAGACAGCTAATTGGGAGAATATTTTAAAGGCTCTGCGACGTTAAAATGTCCCGGCATATCTTGTTGCTATACTCCAGGACTACTCCCGCAACAGAATCCTGATATATGAAACTAAAGAAGGCACAAAGGAATGCCAAATAACAGGAGGAGTACCACAAGGATCCGTTCTTGGACCGCTTCTATGGAACGTGATGTATGATGGTGTTTACGGCTAAAACTTCCAGAGAAAGCTAATATCATTGGGTTTGCGGATGATATCGCGCTTGTTATAGTTGCAAAAACAACCGAAGAAGCAAGAAGAGTATCAAAAGCCAGCCTACAGTTGGTTAGTTAGCCGATCAAAAAACGGAAGCAGTATTAATTACAAGCCGCAAAGTGGTGGAAAGAATAAATATTCAAATTGGAGAATGCACAATAACAACAGCGGAAAGCCTGAAATACCTCGGCGTTATTATAGAAAATTGCCTGTATTTTTCAAAAATCATTTAGACTACATAAAGGCAAAAGCCGGAAACACTTGTAATGCGCTGTGCCGTATTACGCCTCACCCAATTTCTCTCCGGACATGGTTGCTTCTGGTCCTACATATATCGTTTTGCTATTGACTGCTCCTCTAATTGTCCTTGCTGTGTGGAACATGTAGAAGACCCATACCATGCCTTCTTTTTGTGTCCTCGATTCAATGTAGAGAGGACAAACGTAGAGCAAAAAGTTTATAGTAAAGTGCGTGTAGAAAACGTAATAGAAATAATGATGGTGTCTCCCGAAAATTGGGAATATGTATGTGAGTACGTAAGGACGTAAGACAAGACGAGATTCGAAAGCGAATAATAAATAGCAGTGTTCTTTAGAACATTCCACCCTGCGATGAAATGCTTGTACGGCGGTACCGCAGGGATAGTGGATCAGAGTAAAGGGGTTATTTTAGCGTGTTGAAGTCTCGCACACCTGGCAAAAACCAGGTAGCCAGAGTATTTCGATGACATTCTAACCGTCAAAAAAAAAACGACAGAGTACTTCTTTAGGTATTCAATAGACGAAAACCTATCGAAATCTTCAACACATTTTGGTTTCCGAATATCTCTAATGTGTGCCGCTTCTATTTTTTCAGCTCTTTCTCTTTTTTCCAGATATTTTTCTCTCGGCGCTTTGTGTTGCTACTGACTGCAAAATTGCCCTTTACGCCACGTTCTTTTCTTTAGTAGCTTTACGGTTATACACACTCTCCTTACGAAAATTGTTAACTTAGATTCAAGTTTTATCGCTCGCACCATTTTAGCGTACCAATTTTCATATGGTCCATTTTCAAACTTAAACTAAGTTTGGACAAAATATAACGAAATCCAAATTTGGCACCATCCCGGCAGACGGACGGACTTGGAGTCTATTTCGATGAGGCCAATCTTTATCGTATCAAAGTGCATATACCCTTGTTAACCTGAAGGCTGAGGGTATAATTAGAGCTATGTTCATAGTTCAAGGCAGAGTATATTTAATTGTCGCTAATGCCGCCTAAATCCGTTTTACTTGTTTAGGTTAACAATTGTACCAAATTGTATAACATAATCTAATTAACATCATCATCAACAGCAACAACAACATGTTTACACAATTCGGTTTGAGTGCTATCATCTCTGCTATTTCATGAGAAAATTATTTCAACTAAAATTCCGAAAACATGTTAACATAATTTCGACATAAAATTTTCGAGTAGTGGAGTAACTTTTCCCCCCAAAACAACAAAATAATTTTTCACAACAAAGTCAAGAGTAAAGTTTCTGTTGTATCTGCTGTCAGTGTTTTGACAGGTTTCTATGTTGTTTGGCTTCTGGTAACAAAAAAGTTTTCAAATTCACAATGAAATAGTTTATCTAACATTTTATTTATGAATTTTTGAAAAATATTGTAATTTAAAAAATACTGGGATTTAAATTGAAAAAAAATATATATATTTCTGACTTGAAATGCGCCACAATTTTGCCTTATCTCTAAACCATAAACGATCTTAATTTTCAAATAATTTTTGGCACTGAGGGAGATTTTTCAAACCTTGGACTCTTGTATATATATTCTTCATCAGTATAAAATCCTAAGCAGAGGACCGAATACTCGCTCGAAATACACTCGCGAGTGAAACTCTTCTCTAATTCGAGCAACGTGCCCCATCCCCACCCCCAAACAAAAACTTACCCCATCCTCAAATACACTTGCCCCACACACATACAAAAATTACAGCCAAAAAATAGAAATTATAGAAATGGATAGAAACCCTCCCGATTTTCGGTATTTTGGAGGTTGTGGACTCAATATCCCACTGAAATTTGACATCAGGTCTTTGTTGGTGGTATAAAACGTTCCACCTGTCTCATGGTTGGTTGTAATATCTCATGTTTTCGTAGGTGGTATAAAATTTTTCACCTGAAATTTCTCGGTATAGGTCCACGTTTCGATGTAGCTCTCATAGAACGGTACCTCCCGATTTTCGGTATTTTGAAGGTTGTGGCCTCAATATCCCACCGAAATGGGCCTCATTATCCCACCCACATGGTTGAAATGAGGTATTAAGTTTTCGTTGGGGTTATAAAATTGTCCACCTGAAATTTCTCGGTATAGGTCCACGTTTCGATATAGCCCTCATAGAACGGTATCTCCCTATTTTCGGTATTTTGAAGGTTGTGGCCTCAATATCCCACCGAAATTGCTAAAATTAGGTATTTAGTCTTCGTTGGGGGTATAAAACTTTCCAACTGAAAATTATTGTTATAGGTCCACGCCTTGCTATAGCCCCGTAGAACGGTACCTCTAGATTTTCGCTTTTTGAAGGATGTGGCCTTAATATCCCAGCGAAATGGGTAAAATTAGGTATTTAGTCTTTGTTGGGTATATAAAACACTCCAATTAAAATTGGTCGGTATAGGCCCTCAACTTTATATAGCACCTATATAACGGTATCCCCGATTTTCGGTATTTCAAATGTTGTGGTCAAAATATACTATTGAAATGGATGGAGTTTTGTATTTAGTCTTCGTTAGAGGTATAAAACTTTCCACCTCAAATTTGTTGCATTTGGTCCACGCCTTCATATAGCCCCCATATAACGGTACCTCCCCATTTTCGGTATTTTGGAGGTTGTGGTCGCAATATCCCACCGAAAAAGCTGGAGTTTTGTATTTAGTCTTCATTTGGGGTATAAAACTTTCCACCTGAAATTCTTCGGTTTAGTGGTGCTCCTTCATATAGCCCCCATAGAACGGTACCTCCCGATTTTCGGTGTTTTGAAGGTTGTGGCCTCAATATTCCACCGAAATGGCTGAAATTATGTATTTAGTCTTCGTTGGGGGTATAAAATACTTAAATTGAAATTGGTCGGTATAGGTCTTCAACTTCATATAGTCCCCATATAACGGTACCTTCCGATTTTCGGTATTTTGAAAGTTGTGTTCTCAATATCCCACCGAAAAGGCTGGAACTTTGTATTTAGTCTTCGTTTGGGGTATAAAACATTCCACCTGAGATTTGTCGGTTCATATACCCCCCATATAACGGTACCTCCCGATTTTCAGCATTTTGAAGGTTGTGGCAACAATATCCGATCGAAATGGCTGAAGTTTGGTTTGGTTTCTAAAGACGTCCACGTCTTGGCACTTCAATGAATTTAAGAAATTTGTCCAGCTCATATTTTTATTGATACGATATCAATTAATTTTTATTTGTAACATTGTGGCCATGCTTTAATTACCCAACACTTATGCATAACTGTAAGTTAAAACTATCTTCTACTCGAAACTACTTTCCAATAAACCAACACTCTCTGTACTTCAAACCGAAAACACCACTTACCAATCTGCACAGGATACAACAATTGCCGAACTTTGTTAAAATGTCGTAACTGACTAACTTTCATAAAACTTTGTTACAGACAGAAGAAAAAGACAAACAAACACACACACAAAGAAATGCAAACAATACTTATTGAACGACTGACTATATATACATATGTACATATGTAGTTGCGTTGTGTCAGGTGTTAAGTGCTATCGATATACAACAATTTTGTGTGGTTTAGCACAAAACAATCCCAACATGACATGGTTTATGGATTCACCAGAAAATAACCCAACCAAGAAGAAGAACAACAACTGAAAACCGAAAACATGTTTCAAATTACAATTGCAAAATACCAAAGTGACCGAGTGAAAAATCCCAACATTATACCTGTCCACCTAAGCACCCAAGCAACCTCCTACCAGTGGCCGCATTATATTACATGGAACAATTTGGTGTTATAACATGGCAATATTGTTATTTTGACCACATGGTTGTTAATTTCCCCCCTCATTTTCCTAGTTATTTCCCAACCTTTGTAATCGGAAACAATAAATCTGATTTCATTTCTTCAAGACTGGTAGGTGTAGGCCTAACGTGAATGGATGATGATAGTTCAAAAAGGTTAAATGAATGGTATGGTACCTTATGAGGTTTTGCGGGGTAGGGTGTGGTATAATGAAAACTGTTTTTTTGTGGAAATATTAAACACTTTCATATTTTTCTATGAATGTTTATGACTTTTCGGAATACAAAAGAAAATATGATTTGAAAGGAATAGTTTTTAACTCATATGAGATTCTCAATTTTTTTACCCTCCACCATCGTATGGTGGGTATGTTAAGTTTGTTTTTCTGTTTGTAACACATCGAACTAATCATTTGCGATCACATAAAAAATATATGTGGATTTCTTTTTTCCTAAAGTGGTTTCTGATTACCTTTATTTTTCGCTCCTCAGCAACTCATTTCAGTATATTTTTTGACTAACGTTTCCAGAGATATAGCACCTTTAAAAATCTAATTCTGTAAAAACTACATATGTACAAAGAAATACTCATAACTTCTTTAATATTGGTTCAAATGAAAAAAACTTGTATGTTTTTGTTATATGAATAGGTTGTTAAGATGATTAAGATAAATTCCCAAATAAAACTACAAAACAATTGATAGAAAACTATTTTTTTTTTGTATAATAATAAATTTTTCACACAGATATAAAGGAAAAACTTTATTGCAAAATTTTAAAAATTTTAGAAAAAATAGTAATTATTCGAGGCCCACTTCCAAATAGGACTTAAATTTGTTGTAATTAATTAATTAATAAAAATTAATTTTAAATATTAAATCACGAAAATTACATCCAAGCCCACTGTGCATTTTGTTTCTCCTTTTTATTAGGTAACTGATATAACAACAGAAAAATTTCTTTCTTTTTTCTTTGCACGTAGTTTTTACAGAATTCGACTTGTTCAAGGCGCAATATCTCTGGAATCTGAAAATATACTGAAATGTTTTGCTGACGAGCAGCATCAACACAGCAAACAATAAAGGAAATCAAAACAACTTTTTGAAAAACACGATTTCACTCAGAATCACTGTAATCACTCTAGCGTCCGCAATAATTGAGATAGGACTCTAAAATTTTGCAACCGAGTGTCTTTATTCCATAGGCAGTCAGTTCAGATGGGCTATATAGGTCCACATTTTGGTATAGCTCCCATATAACGGTACCTCCCAATCTTAAAGTATTTTCGAGGCTTTTAGCTAATTTTTTTTTTAAATTAGCTGAAATTTGAAATTACGAAAACAATGTTTCATTAAAAATTGCTAAGATAAGTCCACTTTTTGGTATAACCTCCAGATAACGTACCTGCTGATTTAAAGTATGTTGGGCATTTTAGCTAATTTTTTTTTACCGAACTAGCTGTAATTTGACATTTGAGTTTCTTAGTGGTCCCAAAACTTCTTCACAAAAATCGTCAATATAGGTCCATGTTTTGGTATAGCTCCCATATAACGGTAACTCCTGATTTTCAGCGTTTTTAAGGTTTTTGGCTACAATTTTCAACCGAACTAGCTGAAATTTGACATTTGAAGTTCTTTGTGGTCACGAAACTTCTTCACTAAAAATCATAAACATAGGCCCATTTTTTAAAATAGCCCCCATTTAACGGTTCCCCCCGATTTTAGATATTTTGAGGTTTTCGGCTACAATTTTTAAACAAACTCGCTGAAATTTGACATTAAGGATTCTCAGTGGTCACGAAACTTTCCCACTAAACAATTTTTGCCGAAATCGAACCGAATTCGGACGAAATCTCTGCACAAGTTTCCATTTCTGATGCCGTCTTCGCATGCAGAACATGTCCGTTTTTGTGTGAAGCGGTTCGCAGAATTCGGAACAATTTGTCGAGGGAAATTCGAAAATAGCATTCGAGTTTCCACAAAAGTTAGTTTCGAATTCTGAAGAAATTTCGTAAAAAAATCTGAAGTAGATTGTGATTTTCGTAACAAAAACTGAAGAAGTATTCGAAAATGTGCAGAAAATGGAATACATTTCAAAGATGTGTTTCGAGATTCTGGAAAGTTTCGGAATTTATTCTAAAAAATTTGCTATGTTCTATCCTAAAGTCGGAAACTATTCTGATGTTTCAATAGATGTTCCAAATATATTCGCCCAAAATTCTTAATCTTTATTCGGATTCGATTCGAATTTCTTGCAATTTAAATAAGAACTTCTTTATTTAAGCTATATACCTATGTTCATAATTACAATGTGGATTTATTATATTATTCACCGCTGCTGCCCGCAAAAATTGCAAAATTATAGTCGCAGTCCTTCCTGATAAAGTTTTTGAATGCTTTTATTTTATTTTTCTAAAATATAATTAAAAATATTGATTATTCCATTTTTTGCGATTTAAATCACAAAATAGCTTGTTCCGCTACGTCTTTGTCAATTAACAGTTGCTAAATAACTAAAAAAAAACAAACCACAGCATGCAAACAAAACAAAAACTCTACCTTGTCTTTGTAGTTCTTAAAATAATCTCTCTGGGAATTAACTATAGCGAGAAAGAGAAACGAATCAAAATTTCCCATCGGAGAATGTGCAGAATATTGGCAGATTTTCGAAAACAAGCACAAGAAAATGTGCAGAGATTCCTTAAAAAATAATGGCTGATAATAGGTTCAACTTCTGAGGGAAATTTTGAGAAATCGGAATATTTTCTGATCATACATTGGAAAAACTCTTAAAAAAATCTAACATCAAGGCGCTCGGCAACAACTGTTTAGTGGGTTTTCACTAAAAATAGCCAACATAGGTCCATGTTTTGGTATAGCTCTCATATAACGGTACCTCCCGCTTTTCGGTATTTTGAGAATTTTAGCTACAATTTCTGAACGAACTAGCTGAAATTTGACATTAGTGGTTCTTAGTGATCCCTAAACTTCTCCAATAAAAATCGTCTACATAGGTCAATTTTTTGGTATTGCACCAATAGAACGGTACCTCGGTATTTGAGGATTTTAACTACAATTTTTAGCCGAATTAGCTGTAATTTTGCATTTAAACTCCTCCACCAAAAATCGTCCACATGTTTTGGCACATCCCCATATAAAGGTACCAACTGATTGAAGAAACTTTTAGATATATTTTGACCTAATTATTCAATTTTAGTTCAGAGTATTTTATGGTGGAGGGTATAAAGGGTTCGGTCCGGCCGAACTTAATGTTTTTATACCCTCAGCATTTATGCTATCGAGGGTATATACACTTTCATACGGGCAAAATGTGCCTCATCGAAATAATGGTTTTAGACCCCAAGTATGTTTGGACGAAATGTGTTTCAGACAATTTGGAGTTGATTTAGCCATGTCCGTCCGTCTGTCTGTCTGTCCGTCTGTCTGTCTGGCTGGCTGGTGCGCACGATAACTCTCGAACGGAGCAGCCGATTCGGTTCAAAATTTGGCTTTCGTAATATTTTGCCCAAACTTAGTTTAAGTTCTAAGATGGGTTACATCGGTCCACTCCTTCCTGTACCTCCCCACAAAAGTTCGAAAATGTTCGGAAAATTTGTGCGCACGATAACTCTTGAAGGGAGTAACCGATTTGGTCCATACTATGCCCATCGTAAAATGTGTACCAAACTTAGATAATATTTCAATATAGACTCAATCGGCCCACTCCTTCGGGTACCTCTCACACAAAATTTCGGAAAAGTTCAGTTTAGGGCCATCTCTCGAATCGTTCTGATTTTTGTTCTAGCAAATTGTATTCACTGCCCTCCATACGACGGTACAAGTTTCACTAGGGGCAAGTCCATACTTCCTGAGAAAATAGCCTGAAAGTTGCAAAAAAACCCTATGACACCGTGTGAGGTGGTTGGAGCGCAAGATAACTCTAGAACGAAAATGTTCGGAAAATTTGTGCGCACGATAACTCTTGAAGGGAGTAACGGATTTGGTCCATACTTTGTAAATCGTGAAATTTCTACCAGATTTAGAAAGGGTTCCAATATCAATCGGTCCACTCCTTCGGGTACCTCCTGAAAAATGTTCGGAAAATTGTGCGCACGATAACTCTTGAAGGGAATGGCCGATTTGGTCCATACTTTACACATCCTAATATATTCGAATATGAACTATATTTGTCCACTCCATTCGGTAACTCCTGCACAAAATTTCGGATAAATTCACTTTAAGATCTGCTCTCGATTACAGCTGGTTCGGTTAAAAGTGTTAGCTAAAACCTTCAAAATACCGAAAATCGGGAGGTAACTTCATATGGGAGCTATACCAAAATATGGACCTGTTTTGACGATTGTTTGTGTAGATGTTTCGGGACCAGTGAGAACCTCAAGTGTTAAATTTTAACTAGTTCGGTCAAAAATTGTAGCTAAAATTTTCAAAGTACCGAAAATGGACGGTTCCGTCATATGGGAACTACCCCAAACATCGACCTATGTTGACGGTTTTTGGTGGAGAAGTTTCGGGACCACTGAGAACCGCAAATGTCAAATCAAAAAATTCCTTAAATCGGTAGGTACCTTTATATGGGGGCCATACCAAAACGTGGACCTATCTTGGCAATTCTTAGTGGAGAATTTTGGGGGTCATTGAGACTTCAAATGTCAAATTTCACTTAATTTGGTCAAAAAATTGACCTATATAGCCCATCTTCGAATTTGAACTGCCTATGGAAAAAAGACATTCAGTTGCAAAATTTTACCGTTCTATCTAATCTATTGCGGAGACTAGAGTGATGACAAAAGGCGGACAGACGGACATGGCTAGATCGTCTTAAAATTTTATACTGATCAAGAATATTATTGGGTGAATATTGCGAAAAGACTTGTTTCTGTAGGGTTAAACATATTGAAAAAAAAAATTAATTCTTATAGACGGAATAAATAGAACAAAATGTCCTTAATCGAGGCTCGAAATTCAAAATAACATATTCTACACATTTATATGAAAAAAATTGGTCGCAAGGAGCAAATACTCATTACCGTGGCTTGTTTCCAGTCGTTTTGTGCTAAAAAAAACACTGATATTCATGAATATTTCATAATAAATGAAGTACGCCGAGTTATTTTAGAAGAATGAACAAAGTCTGTTTTAATTTCAAAAAATATAATTTTATTTTTTAAATTATGATTTTGAACCATTTTAGTCGTGTCCCTAGTTTTTTGTCATTACCGTGAGCCAATGTGTTTATTAAAAAAAATGCTTTAAACCGGGTTTTTCTATATATCACTGTGTAACACGACAAGTAAAAAAGTATCAGTCGGCTTTGCTGACAGAGATATACCCTCAGCCTGTATAAATTGAAACAATTTTTTTCCCAAATAAACGTATGTATTTAGGAGTTTTTACACTCTTCGGGCTGTTTTCTCAAGAAGTGTGGACTTGCCCCTTAAAAAAACTTTTACCATCGTAATTGAGGCAGCGAATGCAAGTTGCTTCAACAAAAATGTGATTCGAGAGCAGATCTTAAAGTGAATTTATCCGAAATTTTGTGCAGGAGTTACCGGATGGAGTGGACAAATATAGTTCATATTCGAACCTGTTATATATCTGGTGAATATATTAGGATGTGTAAAGTATGGACCAAATCGGCCATTCCCTTCAAGAGTTATCGTGCGCACAATTTTCCGAACATTTTTCAGGAGGTACCCGAAGGAGTGTACCGATTGATATTGGAACCCTTTCTAAATCTGGTAGAAATTTCACGATTTACAAAGTATGGACCAAATCCGTTACTCCCTTCAAGAGTTATCGTGCGCACAAATTTTCCGAACATTTTCGTTCTAGAGTTATCTTGCGCTCCAACCACCTCACACGGTGTCATAGGGTTTTTTTGCAACTTTCAGGCTATTTTCTCAGGAAGTATGGACTTGCCCCTAGTGAAACTTGTACCGTCGTATGGAGGGCAGTGAATACAATTTGCTAGAACAAAAATCAGAACGATTCGAGAGATGGCCCTAAACTGAACTTTTCCGAAATTTTGTGTGAGAGGTACCCGAAGGAGTGGGCCGATTGAGTCTATATTGAAATATTATCTAAGTTTGGTACACATTTTACGATGGGCATAGTATGGACCAAATCGGTTACTCCCTTCAAGAGTTATCGTGCGCACAAATTTTCCGAACATTTTCGAACTTTTGTGGGGAGGTACAGGAAGGAGTGGACCGATGTAACCCATCTTAGAACTTAAACTAAGTTTGGGCAAAATATTACGAAAGCCAAATTTTGAACCGAATCGGCTGCTCCGTTCGAGAGTTATCGTGCGCACCAGCCAGCCAGACAGACAGACAGACGGACAGACAGACAGACGGACGGACATGGCTAAATCAACTCCAAATTGTCTGAAACACATTTCGTCCAAACATACTTGGGGTCTAAAACCATTATTTCGATGAGGCACATTTTGCCCGTATGAAAGTGTATATACCCTCGATAGCATAAATGCTGAGGGTATAAAAACATTAAGTTCGGCCGGACCGAACCCTTTATACCCTCCACCATAAAATACTCTGAACTAAAATTGAATAATTAGGTCAAAATATATCTAAAAGTTTCTTCAATCAGTTGGTACCTTTATATGGGGATGTGCCAAAACATGTGGACGATTTTTGGTGGAGGAGTTTCGAGGCCTCTAAGAACTTTAAATGCAAAATTACAGCTAATTCGGCTAAAAATTGTAGTTAAAATCCTCAAATATGTAGACGATTTTTATTGGAGAAGTTTAGGGATCACTAAGAACCACTAATGTCAAATTTCAGCTAGTTCGTTCAGAAATTGTAGCTAAAATTCTCAAAATACCGAAAAGCGGGAGGTACCGTTATATGAGAGCTATACCAAAACATGGACCTATGTTGGCTATTTTTAGTGAAAACCCACTAAACAGTTGTTGCCGAGCGCCTTGATGTTAGATTTTTTTAAGAGTTTTTCCAATGTATGATCAGAAAATATTCCGATTTCTCAAAATTTCCCTCAGAAGTTGAACCTATTATCAGCCATTATTTTTTAAGGAATCTCTGCACATTTTCTTGTGCTTGTTTTCGAAAATCTGCCAATATTCTGCACATTCTCCGATGGGAAATTTTGATTCGTTTCTCTTTCTCGCTATAGTAAATTCCCAGAGAGATTATTTTAAGAACTACAAAGACAAGGTAGAGTTTTTGTTTTGTTTGCATGCTGTGGTTTGTTTTTTTTTAGTTATTTAGCAACTGTTAATTGACAAAGACGTAGCGGAACAAGCTATTTTGTGATTTAAATCGCAAAAAATGGAATAATCAATATTTATACCCTATACCACAATGTGGAAAAGGGTATAATAAGTTTGTTTTCCCAAAAATTCATGTAACGCCGCGAAATATTCGTCGTAGACCCCTCATGTGGTATACCAAACTTCATATCTCGACGAGATAAAGCGATTTAGCTATGTGTGTCCGTCCGTCCGTCCGTCCGTCTGTCCGTCCATTAAAAATTGTAATCAAGCTACAGGCCGCAATTATGGACCGATTGTCACGAAATTTAGTATGAAGGTCGGGGTTGTACCAGAATAGAACTGATTAGTTTTTGGCGATGATCGTGAAATGTTAAAGGGATGAAATGGACCAAAAACAAAATTTTTGGTCGATTTTGTAGCCGCTCTGTAGGTCGCAATAATAGTTCGATCGGCGCGAAATTTTAAACAAAGGTTAAGTTTATGATGGAGAAGGCGTGTGCAAACCAACATGAATATCAGATAATATTTAGCGGGTTAAATGGACCAAAACTTTTGTGTGAAAATTGGTAAAATTTGTAATGTACAGGTTATATCTTTATTCATGGAGGAAAGATATTGCAAATCTATAGTGGTATAGGGTATCACATGGTCGGCCTGTCCGACTATAGCCTGCTCTTACTTGTTTTAATTATATTTTAGAAAAATAAAATAAAAGCATTCAAAAACTTTATCAGGAAGGACTGCGACTATAATTTTGCAATTTTTGCGGGCAGCAGCGGTGAATAATATAATAAATCCACATTGTAATTATGAACATAGGTATATAGCTTAAATAAAGAAGTTCTTATTTAAATTGCAAGAAATTCGAATCGAATCCGAATAAAGATTAAGAATTTTGGGCGAATATATTTGGAACATCTATTGAAACATCAGAATAGTTTCCGACTTTCGGATTTGGTCCATACTTTGTAAATCGTGAAATTTCTACCAGATTTAGAAAGGGTTCCAATATCAATCGGTCCACTCCTTCGGGTACCTCCTGAAAAATGTTCGGAAAATTGTGCGCACGATAACTCTTGAAGGGAATGGCCGATTTGGTCCATACTTTACACATCCTAATATATTCACCAGATATATAACAGGTTCGAATATGAACTATATTTGTCCACTCCATCCGGTAACTCCTGCACAAAATTTCGGATAAATTCACTTTAAGATCTGCTCTCGAATCACATTTTTGTTGAAGCAACTTGCATTCGCTGCCTCAATTACGATGGTAAAAGTTTTTTTAAGGGGCAAGTCCACACTTCTTGAGAAAACAGCCCGAAGAGTGTAAAAACTCCTAAATACATACGTTTATTTGGGAAAAAAATTGTTTCAATTTATACAGGCTGAGGGTATATCTCTGTCAGCAAAGCCGACTGATACTTTTTTACTTGTCGTGTTACACAGTGATATATAGAAAAACCCGGTTTAAAGCATTTTTTTTAATAAACACATTGGCTCACGGTAATGACAAAAAACTAGGGACACGACTAAAATGGTTCAAAATCATAATTTAAAAAATAAAATTATATTTTTTGAAATTAAAACAGACTTTGTTCATTCTTCTAAAATAACTCGGCGTACTTCATTTATTATGAAATATTCATGAATATCAGTGTTTTTTTTAGCACAAAACGACTGGAAACAAGCCACGGTAATGAGTATTTGCTCCTTGCGACCAATTTTTTTCATATAAATGTGTAGAATATGTTATTTTGAATTTCGAGCCTCGATTAAGGACATTTTGTTCTATTTATTCCGTCTATAAGAATTAATTTTTTTTTCAATATGTTTAACCCTACAGAAACAAGTCTTTTCGCAATATTCACCCATTAATATTCTTGATCAGTATAAAATTTTAAGACGATCTAGCCATGTCCGTCTGTCCGCCTTTTGTCATCACTCTAGTCTCCGCAATAGATTAGATAGAACGGTAAAATTTTGCAACTGAATGTCTTTTTTCCATAGGCAGTTCAAATTCGAAGATGGGCTATATAGGTCAATTTTTTGACCAAATTAAGTGAAATTTGACATTTGAAGTCTCAATGACCCCCACAATTCTCCACTAAGAATTGCCAAGATAGGTCCACGTTTTGGTATGGCCCCCATATAAAGGTACCTACCGATTTAAGGAATTTTTTGATTTGACATTTGCGGTTCTCAGTGGTCCCGAAACTTCTCCACCAAAAACCGTCAACATAGGTCGATGTTTGGGGTAGTTCCCATATCGACGCCTCCAAACAATAGTATGCTAAGTCGACTTAGCATGTTTTCAAGTTCTTTACATTTTTACATGTTACGTCCTTTAACTTAAATTCTGTCCAATTTTGGTAACGATCGGTCAATCCGAACAGAAGTTATAAACAAATGTTTACTCAGAATAGTAGTGAAGGTCAATGAAAACTGTAAACTTTGAGAGCTTCTCCTGCAAAACTCACTTTTCAGACTTAGCATACTATTATTTGGAGGTGTCGATATGACGGAACCGTCCATTTTCGGTACTTTGAAAATTTTAGCTACAATTTTTGACCGAACTAGTTAAAATTTAACACTTGAGGTTCTCACTGGTCCCGAAACATCTACACAAACAATCGTCAATACAGGTCCATATTTTGGTATAGCTCCCATATGAAGTTACCTCCCGATTTTCGGTATTTTGAAGGTTTTAGCTAACACTTTTAACCGAACCAGCTGTAATTTGACGTTTAATGTTCTCTGTGGTCACGAAACTTCTGCACTAAAAATCGTCAACATAGGTCCATATTTTGGTATATCTCCCATATACTTGCCGATTTTGTGTATTTTGAAGATTTTAGCTACAATTTTTGACGGCACTAGCTGAAATTTCACATGTGAGGTTCTCAGTGGTGCCTAAACTTCTGCAATAAAAATTGTCAACATAGGTCCATGTTTTGGTATAGCTTCCATATAACGGTACCTCCCGATTTTCGGTATTTTGAGGATTTTAGTTACAATTTTTGACCGAACTAGCTGTAATTTGACATTTGATATTTCTATTGGCCACTAATCTTCTGCACTAAAAATTGTCAACATATGTCCATGTTTTGGTACAGCTCTCATATAACGGTACCTCCCGATTTAAGTTATTTTGGGGATTTTAGCTAATTTGTTTACCGAAATAGCTGTAATTTGACATTTGAGGTTCTTAGTAGTCACAAAAAATCGTTAACATATGTCCGTGTTTTGGTATAGCTCCCATATAACGGTACCTCCCGATTTTCGGTATTTTGAGAATTTTAGCTATAATTTTTGACCAAACTAGCTGACATTTGACTTTTGAGGTTCTCAGGGGTTACGAAACGTCTTCACTAAAAATCGTCAACATAGGTCCATGTTTTGGTACAGCTCTCATATAACGGTACCTCCCGATTTAAGTTGTTTTGAAGCTTTTAGTTAATTTTTTGACCGAATGTGACATTTGAGGTTATCAGTGTTCCCGAAACTTCTTCAATACAAATCGTCAGCATAGGTTCTTCCTTGGTATAGTCCCCATATAACGATACCTCCCGATTTTCGGTATTTTGAGAATTTTAGCTACAATTTTTGACTGAATTAACTGAAATTTGAGATTTGGGGTTCTCAATGGTCCCGAAAATTCTACAATAAAAATCGTTTACATAGCTGAATTTTTTGGTATTGCACCTATAGAACGGTACCTCACAATTTTAGGTATTTTGCGGATTTTAGCTAAAATTTTTAACCGAATTAGCTGTAATTTTGCCTTTGAAATTCTTAGAGGTCTCGAAACTCCTCCACCAAAAATCGTCCACATGTTTTGGTATATCCCCCATATAAAAATACTAACGATTGAAGAAATTTTTAGATAAATTTTTGACCTAATTTAGGGTCGAACAATTTTTGCACCTAACAGGAAACTAACTATTCAATTTTATTTCTGTATATTTAATGGTGGAGGTTATAAAGGGTTCGGTCCGGCCGAACTTAATGTTTTTATACCCTACGCCAAACCATGGTAAGGTGTATTATGTCTTTGTGCATTTGTATTTAACATAGAAAAGGAAACGATATAGACCCATAGTTCCTTTTACATAGAATCACTTTCTGAGTCGATTTATGCATGTCCGTCCGTCCGTCCGTTCGCAACGTATAGATCGCATTTATTGTCCGATTCATCCGAAAATTGTGGAATATCATTTTTTTAGCCATTGTAAGAACGCTATTGCTTTTGGTGAAAATCGGTTCAGATTTGGATATAGCTCCCATATATATATTCGACCGATTTCACCTATTTGCTGCACCAAACACGCTAGAAATAAATGTGGTAAATTTTATCGAAATCGGTTAAGACTTTCATATAGCTCCCTAGTATAAATTCGGCCGATTTCACGTATTTGGTGCACCAAACACGCTATATATGTCCAATTTCAGTGAAAATTGGATTGTATGACTGAATTTGGTCTCGAAATAAATGTGCCAAATGATATCGAAATCGGTTCAGATTTGGATATAGCTCCCGATTTCACGTATTTGGTACACCAAATACCATATATATATGTCCGAATTTGGAATGTGTGACTAAACTAGGTCTAGAAATAAATGTGCCAAATTATAACGAAATCCGTCCAATTATGGTGGAATTTAGAATGTGATGAAAAATGGAATTTGGTGTACGGCCCCGCCCGACTTTTTTTTACTGGTTTTACATTTCACAGGCCGAGAATAAGTCTCTGTCGGCAAAGCTGACCGATACTTTTCATGTTGTTTATACCCTCAGCCTTTAGGCTTGAAAGGGTATATCACGAATATTGTCAATTATTTCATATTCCATTTCAGAAAAAAAGGATACATTTTTTTCACGCTACATCAACGATTTTTGATATGTAGGTTAAGAAAAAAACTCCCAGTACGAAACTGGTCGCGAGCCAATTTTTGGTTGTTGCGGACAAAAGTTATGGCGCTTTTATTTCGCTTTTTAAGATAGAAAATATTATAAAAACGCTAATTATTTTAATGAGCACAATTGTTACAAAAAAGTTCTCTCGAAGTGTCTTCAGCGAGTTAATTGCATAATACCTGCAAAATATTACACAGAATTCGCGGAATGTACATAAAATTGATAAATTATTGAATATAAGCCACCTTTTTCCAAAATTAAGGCCAATTTAGTGGTCATAAAATTACAAAAAAATGTGTTGTGTATGAAAACTTCACGGCGAATCAAATGAGACTACAATCATACAGATTGGTGTTATAGTTTCGATGTTACAGCCAAAATAAGTTCATATTTTGGTCAAAAAAATAATTTTTTGTTTGAACAAATATTTTTTCATATGCATTATGTAGGAGAAAATATTGTAAAAATCTATAGGAATACTTCCTTCATTGTGCTTAAATCTCCCAATAAAATACACGGATTTTGCTTTATTGACATTCATATTAAAGCGTTCCCATTAGGGAAGCTAATTGGGTTGATGGGGATATATGTCAAAGCTTCTGAAATGGAAATAGAGGTCAAATAACCCATTTTAATTTATATATATTTTAAAATACGTGTAAATCGCGTAATTATGAAAATCATTTTGTCCGTATGTGATTTTCATGTACAGCAAGATCAAATCTGTTAAATTGTATATATTTTTCGAAATTTAATTTGGAGGCTAAGATGTAGCATCAGCTGCATCTTAGCATTAAAAAACCTATAAAATATCACTAATTTGCGCAAAGTGCATACAATTTTTGTCCGCATCCGATTTCAATGTCCACCATGAAAATCTACATCGATATATATCTATTTGAAGGCGATCAATCAAGAACCGTGGATGTAGCATCACACACTATTTTTTGGGATAAAATGAATGTATCTCCCTTATCAGAAGTTTTCAAAACTCTATTTCCGCTAAAACGAAGATGCTGTATTAGTTGTTTCATTGCAGTGGAAACGAACCGCAGAAAACGCGATAAAATACGCGATATTTCCAAAAACAATTTTAGGTGATTTTTCTACTTTGGACTTTCTTGTAACTCGCGTTTTAGTCGATGGATTTTCACGGGGAATGATTTATTAAATCCGGAACGTAAAAAACAAAAATGTGCAATCAAGTACGAGGAAATCGAATTACAATTGTAAAAATTAGGCCCGAAAAATATGATTTTTAGAAAAATGTTCGCACAAAATTTCCGTATTTGGATGCAGATTTCTATGAAGCTGTGTAGATTACATTCACGACACATATATCAAATAACTCAGAATCGCGAGTTCTACAATCCTATATTCGACTTTTTGTAAAACCTTTTTGCGGAATGAAATTAGAAGAAAATGTCAAAAACCACTGTAAAACTAGCTTCAAAATGTCAGCATCATTTAATGGTAGAAGCAGTTCAAATTTTGAAAAGTAATACATTAGTGAGATGGTCCTTATTTAGTTTGCTTCTACTTTTACTTTCACAGGAAAATCGAGAGAAGTGTGCTTTACTCACAAATCGAGAGAAAACAAACAAAGACATGTTGGCTTCAACCTGTTTTTACCCATTTTTTAACATAAATATAGCCACAGCTTCCACACAATTTGTCTTTTAAGGCCAATATTTTTGCCACGTCCAACAACATTTCATTTTATCCAAAAATTTATAATTTGTATAATATAGAACCACAAGTCGCGTATTCTAAAATGCTAAACCTTGGCTTCAGCTATGTTAAATTTTCAAAAATATTGGTGATATATATATATATATATATATATATATATATATATATATATATGTATATATATATATATATTCGCTGCCTCAATTACGACGGTAAAAGTTTTTCAGAGGCAAGTCCATATTTTTTGAGTGATTGGCTATGTAGTGACTGGAGAGCACGATAACTCTCGAACTGATCAACCGATTAGGTCCAAAATTTGGCCTTAGTCATATTTTTCCAAATTTAGTTTCAGTTCGAAGATGGTAATACCGGTCCAAAGATTGCGGTACTTCCCCCCAAAAATAAAAAATTTTACTTAAATGGTATGCATGATATCTCTTGAATGGTGCAAACAATTTGGTCTAAACTTTCTTCAAATTTAGTTTAACTTCTAAAATGGCCCACATCGGTCCTCTAATTAGGGTACCTCCCCACAAAAGTTCAACATTTGTCTAAGTGCATGTTGGAAGATACTAGGGTATGTTAGAAGATACTCTGGAATCTTCGTTGTGGTCCTGTTTACGGCGATATAATGTTTTTCGTGGACAAGTCCATGCTTGGTGGCATACTGTTCCAAAAGTTATACGATGACCCATTAAAATGACCAGTGGGCGCGATATCTATCAAAAAGATGACTCCCAAAATTAAATCAATTTTCATAATAGACTATGCTTGTCCATTCCTTTAAGTATCACCTACTCAACACTTTTGAATCCTATCAGAGTTTTGTCGGCACGTTCAAAGGGACACAAAATTCTGAATACATTCGATCTTTCCGTAGATGATGTTTCAATTCACATTGACTGAGGGTATATCTCTGTCGACAAAGCCGACTGATACTTTTTTACTTGTTTTTTTTTTTTTTTTTTTTTTTTTTTTTTTTTTTTTTGTCAAATGATAGCAGCCTGTTCATGTATGTCGACCGAAAGGTTTTTTGCGCTTCGGAAGTGGAAAAAAATCATTTTCTGTTCATGTAAACGCCTTCGAAACGAAAATCTATGCGACCGACAAGCCATACGAAATAACACGTAAACGTACACTTTTCCATTAAATTTGGGTTTATGTATTTCGAAAGGACTGTCTCTTATAGAAAGAGAATGTCAAAATCACTCACTTGCTTTATAGCTGCCGAATAGAACGTAAACTCGCGAATAACACTGAAAATTTTAAAACAAATTTATGCAACACCTTCTTGAAACAAAATAAAAATTTTATAGACACGTTTTAATGGCGCTTTCATTCATTATTTTGAAGAAATCAATAAAATAAAATAATTCAAAATACCGACACATTTTATTTTTCAAACAAAACATATCACACATATTCCAATGTTTGTATGTATATGTGGATTTTGTTTTCATTTCTCATTTGGCTCTCATTTATGGAACATAGTTGTACAAATGTACATTCAAATTAGTAGTATTTCGCATAGGATACGTAACGGCAGTCGCACGATAGTTTGCGAAATACATGAACGCAATTTTAGACGGAAGTGAGTGACTGCTTTCCTTTCCTACAGGTTTCCGTGCGACATGCATGAACAGGCGGTAAGATATACTCCTTTCGAAATACATAAACCAACATTTAATGGAAAAGTGTACGTTTACGTGTTATTTCGAATGGCTTGTCGGTCGCATAGATTTTCGTTTCGAAGGCGTTTACATAAACAGAAAATAATTTTTTTTCCAATTCCGAAGCGCAAAAAACCTTTCGGTCGCCATACATGAACAGGCTGTAAATAAAATAATTCAAAATACCGACACATTTTATTTTCTCAAACTAAACAAATCACACATATTCCAATGTTTGTATGTATACATTTCAGGTTCTCAGTGTATGTAGACATTTCACGTTCTCAGTGGTCCCGAAATTCCTCCACCTAAAATAGGTCCATGTTTTGGTATGTCCCCCATATAAAGGTGCCTCCCAATTTTCGGAATTTTGAGGATTTTAGCTACAATTTTTGACCGCACTAGCTGCAATTTGACATGTGAGGTTCTTAGTGGTCACGAAACTTCTTCACTAAAAATCGTCAACATAGGTTCATGTTTTGGTATAGCCCTCATATAACGGTACCGTCCGATCTTCGGTATTTTGAACTTGCTGTAGTTTGACATTTCTGTGGTCACGAAACATCTCCACCAAAAATCATCAACATAGATCCGTGTTTTGGTACGGTACCTCCCAAATTAAGGTATTTTGAGGATTTTATCTACAATTTTTGACCGCACTAGCTGAAATTAGACATGTGAGGCTCTCGGTGGTCCCTAAACTTCTCCAATAAAAGTCGTCCGTACAGGTCAATAGTTTTGGTATAGCCCCTATAGAACGGTACCTCGCAATTTTCGGTACTTGAGGATTTTAGCTACAATTTTCAACAGAACTGGCTGTAATTCGATATCTGAGGTTCCCTGAGGTCACGAAACTTATCCATAAAAAATCGTCAACATAGGTCCACTTTTTGGAGTAGCCCCCATTTAACGGTTCCCCACGATTTTCGGTACTTTGAGGTTTTCGGCTACAATTTATAAACAAACTAATAGGAATTTGACATTTCGGCTTCTCAGTGGGTCTTCCCTACAAATAGCCAACATAGACCCATATTTTGGTATAACTCTTATGTAACGGTACCTCCCATTTTTGGTATTTTTAACATTTTAGCGAAAATGTTTGACAGAATTACCTGTAATTTCACATTTGAGGTTGTCAGTGGTTCCGAAACTTCTGCACTAAAAATCGTCAACATAGGTCCATATTTTGGTATAGCTCTCATATAACGATACCTCCTGATTTTCGGTATTTTGAGAATTTTAGCTACAATTGTTGACCGAACTAGCTGAAATTTGACATTTGAGGTTCTCAGGGGTCCCTAAACTTATCCAATAAAAATAGTGCACATAGGTATACAACGCTACCTAGCAATTTTCGGTATTTTGTGGATTTTAGCTACATTTTTTACGGAATTAACTGTAATTTTGCATTTGAAGTTCTTAGAGGTCTCGAAACTCCTCCACCAAAAATCGTCCATATAGGCCCATTTGTGGTATATCTCCCATATATGTTGGTAGATTGAAGAACTTTTTAGATATATTTTTGACCTAATTTAGGGTCGAACAATTTTTGCACCAAACAGGAAACTAATTATTCAATTTTAGTTTAGAGTATTTTATGGCGGAGGCTATAAAGGGTTCGGTTTTTATATCATACATCACACTGTGGTAAGGTGTATTATTTCTTTGTGCATTTGTATGTAACATACAAAAAGAAACGAGATAGACAAATAGTTCCTTCTAGGCACATTCGAGTATGTACATAGAATCACTTTATGAGTCCACTTATGCATGTCCGTCCGTCCGTTCGCAACGTACAGATCGCATTTATTGTTCAATTCAGCTGAAAATCGGGGAATATAATTTTTTAGCCATAGTAAGAACGCTATTGCTTTTGGTGAAAATCGCTTCAGATTTGGATATTGTTCCCATATAATTTTCGGCCGATTTCAGGTATTTTGTGCACCAAACACATTATATCGAAATCGGTTAAGATTTGGATATAGCTCCCATATATATTTTCGGCCGATTTCACGTATTTGGTGCACCAAACATGCTTTATATGCCCGATTTCAGTTAAATTCAAAATGTGTGACAGAATTGGGACTAAAAATAAATGTGCCAAATTATATTAGGTTCGAAGATGGGCCATATCGGACCACTCCTTCCGGTACCTCCCCCACATAAGTTCAAACTTTTCTTGTAAAATTATGTGAACGATAGCACTCGAAGGGAGCAATTGATTGGTTTCAAACTTCGCACATCGTATTATTCCTTCCAGATATATATATCGGGTTCGAATATGGACTATATCGGTCCACTCCTCCCCACACAACATTGGGATAAAGTGAACTTTAAGGGCTCCTCTCGGCTCATTCTGATTTTTTTTCAGTAGGTTGTGCTAACGGCTTCCTTTACGACGGTACAATTTTTTTCTTCCGCAAGTCCATACTTCCTGAGATTTTGGCCTAAAAGCTCCAAGAAACCCTGACGGCACCAACAAAAATGACAAATCCGCAAGATAATTCTCGATTGGTGCAGACATTGCACGTCGTATTATTTCATCCAGTCATGTATCAGGTTGGAATATGGACTACGGTCCACTCCTTCGGTACATCCCTAGGGAAAAGTGAAGTTTAAGATCTACTCTCGCATCGTTTTGATTCTTTTTTCAGTAGGTTGTTCTAGCGGACTGATTTACAATGGTACAATATTTTTCTGAATAAGTCAATACTACTTCCTGGTCAAAAAGCTCCATAACCTGCCGGTACGTATTAAAATGGCTATTGTGCAAGATAACTGTAAAACTAATCCTGTATGAATAAGTTTGGTTACTAAAAATTGTTGGTATATGTCAATGATTTGGTTTCGCCCCACATTACGGTACCTACAGATTTTAAAACTCTTGATTCAAAATCGATATATTTTATATACGGCATAATCATTATTTTTTGTCAGCGACTGAGGGTATATCTCCCTCAGCACAGTCGACTGATACTTTCTTACTTGTTTTTTAAGTAAAGCAATAACTGATTTTAATAACACTATGCGATAACAAAATGATCTGTTTGGACTTTTTATTCTTATTTTGTTCCTTGTCTACGAGAGTAAATCAAAGTTCTTAAATGTTTTGAGGAATGATCCTGACAAAATGGTACCTTTTGACATCAAAGCCTCAAATATGTGGGGCTCATAACCGCAAAGATTGAGGTGATAGGAAAACGGCGGTTGCGGTGTCAATATGCCATGACTCAAGAAGCTATACACAGTGTAATTCAACAGATAACATCATCAACGTTCCTCCAATAGTTTCCACCTATTTTTCATAAATACATTCGATATTAATCCAATCCTTATTGATAATTATTACACTCTTCATTCCAATTACGTCACGGTCCCAAACACACCAACAAACAATTGTAATCTCACTCTTTACCGCATAGCTTCATTAGCTTTGCAATATGTGATTTACACTTGAACAAAGTTTAACCAACAAAATTATGGCTAATGCATTTAGCAGCATTTAGTTAGTTAGCATTTATGTCATTAAATTATTATTTCACTCCTTTAATCTGGCAAAAGTTTTTCTCCCATTTTCTTTCTATGGTTGATTATCACCGGAAAAAAGAAAAAAATCACACTTAGTTCTTGTCATAAGTTTGTTGTTTCCTCAAGTTTTTTTTGTTCCAGAAAACCATTCAAACATGAATACGAAACCGCTCTCACTTCGAGCGACATAAATAACTGTGAGTGTGTTACAATGGTACCAGAACATGCAATCCATATCCTGGTGTTTCCTTCTCGTCGCTGCTTTGCCGCTCCGACCTTAAGTAGTGAAAGTCATGCTAGATTGAAGAAAGTGTATAAGTAAAAGAAGTACGATGAAAAAAAGTGTTACAATTGTGTTTTTTTTTTCTTCTTCGTCTCCCTTCAGATAGCATTAAAGTGTCACACTTTATACAAATTTATCTCTTGGTTTTACGTGAGCAGCAACTCAACGATTTCTAAAGGATTGAAGATGAAAAAAACTTTATCGCAAGAAGCAAAACAATTCTTGTAGCGTTGGCAATAATTCAACTCAAGTGACTTTCATATCGACACTAGCTTTAGCAACACGAAAACATTATTCTTTTTTTTTTCTTCAGATTAAAGATTAAGCTATTAATGTGAAGTGTGGTTTTGATATCACCGAATGTCGTGGGATATTGTTTTAATTGTTTGGAACCTGTTTTTGAAAAAAACACACAGAATTCAATTAAATGTTTTCCGAGGAGCTAACTGAGGGAAGGAACTGCGACGAAGACTAGCTGCTGTAAAAATGTCAAAAATTATGTGATAAAACTGCACTTTTTATGTAAAAATTAAATTTTTGGAAACTCATCGATTTGGGGAAAAATATTACGATGTGTAAAGTTGGGATTAAATCGGTTACTACCTTCGAGAGTTATTGTGAGCACATTTTTAGCGAAACATGTTGAACTATTGTGTGGGAAATACCCGAAGGATTGCACCAATATTGACTATCTTCGAATTATCATCGATAAAACACCAAATCTATATATATAACAAGTAAAAAAGTGGTAAGTTCGGCCGGGCCGAACTTTTTATACTCTCCACCATAAAATATTCTGAACTAAAACGGAATAATTTTTTTCTTTCCTGTCCACAATTTTAGTCTGAGATATTTTGTGATCACTGATACCTAAATAAGTTAAAACAAGTAAAAAAGTATCAGTCGGCTTTGCCGACAGAGATATACCCTCAGCCTATGTGAATTGAAACTTCCATCTATTGACAATATCGAATTTACGGATTACAGGTTTTGTAGCCCTTTTTGAAAGTCGCCGACAGAAAATATATTTGGTTTGAAGCTGAAATGCGGAGGATGTACTTGAAAGAATGGACCGACATAGTCCATTTTGGAAGTATTTTGGGATTCATTCCTTTTGATAGATTTAGTAAGGTTTTGAGCCACGGTGTCAGGAAGCATGGACTTGCCCACGAAAGACATAAAATCGCTTATACAAGACCACAAAAAATAGCATCGGTATATTTTTCCAAAGGTTCTTCGAACATATCCTAAATTGCGCTTAAACAAAAATGTTAAACTTTTGTGGGGGAGGTAACCTAAGGAGAAGACCGATTTCTGAAGTAAAACTACATTTGGACAAAATATTAGGAGATCCAAGGTTTGGACGGTTACTCCGTTCAGCAGAAATAGCGGGTACTATTTAAGTGACATTTTTTACTTTTTGGGGCGGGGCGAAGTGCCGGAAGGTACGCACCGACAGTGCCAATCTTTAAACTTAACCTTAGTTTGGACTAGATATTACGAAGCCCAAAGTTTGGACGGAATCGGCTGATCCGTTCGACAGTTATCGTACGCATAGTTCCATAGGGTTTTTTAAAGCTATTCGAAAGCCGTCCTTAAACTGTATGTTTCCGAAATTTTGTGTAGGAGGTACCTGAAGGAGTTGTCATATATCTTACATATTTAAGCCCGATCGATGTCTCGTAGAAACATTACGATGTGCAAAGTTTGGACCAAATCTGTTGCTGCCTTCAGGAGTTATCGTGGGCACAAATTCTCCGAATATTTTCGATCGTTTGTGGCACAGGTACCTAAAGGAATGGACCGATAAGGCTCACCTTCGGACTTAAATTAAGTTCAGACAAAATATTACGATGGCCAACTTTTAGACCGAATCGGCAGACCCATTCGAGAATTATCGAGCGCTCCAACCACTCCCCATTGTGCCATAGGGGATTTTTACAACTTTCTGGCTATTTTCTCAGGAAGTATGGCCCCTGAAAAAGCATGTACCTTCTTAATGGAGGCAACGAGTACAAGTTGCTACAAAAAAAAAAAATAAAAATGATCCGAGAGCAGGTCCTAAACTGAACTCTTCCGAAATTTTGTGTGGGAGGTACTCGAAGGAGTGGGCCGTTAGAGTCCATATTGGAACCTCATCTATGCCTTGTAGAAATTTCACGATGTGCAAACTATGGTCCAAATCAGTTGCTCCCTTCGAGAGTTATCGTGCGCACAAATTTTCCGAACAGACAGACATACGAACGGACATTGCTAAATCGACTCCAAATTGTCTGAAACGGATTTCTTTCCAAACATACTTGGGGTCTAAAACCGTTATTTTGATAAGGCACATTTTGTCCGTATGAAAGTGTGTATACCCTCGTTAGCACAAATGCTGAGGGTATAAAAAGCATAAAAATGTATTCAATCGGTCGGGAACCTTATATGGGCTATATCAACGTGTGAACCTATGTTTTTGGTGGAGAAATTTTGTGATCACTGGCAACCTCAAATGTCGAGTTGCAGATCCAAAAAAAATCGACACTCGGGGAAAAAATTCCGAAAATCGGAAAGTACCGCTATACGGGGTCTATACCAAAACATGGACCTATGTTGACAGTTTTTAGCGGAGATGTTTTGTGATCACTTGGAACCTCAACTGTCAAATGTAGTTTGAGAGTTCGGTCAAAAATTGTAGCTAAAATCCTCAAAATACCGAAAATCGGGAGGTACGGTTATATGGGGGGCTAAGTTGATAGGTTTTAGTGGAGATGTTTTGTGATCACTAAGAAGCTCAACTGACAAATTACTGGTAGTGCGGTGAAAAATTGTAGCTAAAATTCTCAAAATACCGAAAATCGGCAGGTGCGGTTATATGACCTGGACCTATGTTGGCAGTTTTGTGATTACTAGGAACCTCAACTGTCAAATTACAGGTAGTTTGGTCAAATATTATAGCTAAAATCCTCAAAATACCGAAAATCTGGAGGTACCGTTATAATGGGTTATACCAAAACATGGACCTATGTTGACGGTTTTTGGTGGAGATGTTCTGTGACCACTGGGAACCTCAAATGTTCAATTGCAGTTAGTTTGGTCAAAAAATTTAGTTAAAATCCAAATAATACCGAAAATCGGGAGGTAGGCAGTATGGACTTACTCGAAATAAATTATACTGTTGTAATAGGAACCGTGAAAACAACCTTCTGCAAAAAATTCAAATAGATACGAGACGAGTCCTCAAAGTCCACTTTTCCCAAATTTTTTGTATGAGGTACCCGAAGGACGGGACTGCACTGTTAGAAATAATACGATGTGTAAAGTTTGGACCAATCCGATACTCCCTGCGTGACTTATCTTCAGAATTTGGCATTTTAGATGGTGCCGTCAGGGTTTGTTGGAGATTTTAGGCTATTATCTCAGGAAGTATGCACTAACACCCGAAAAAAATTGTACCGTCGTAAAGGGGGCCGCAAGGACAATCTAATGAAAAAATTTAAAACCATACGAGTGATATTCCTAAACTTCACTTATTCCGAATTTTGTGTGGTAGGTACCCGAAGGAGTGGATTTATATAGTCCATATTCGAAACCGATCTATATCTGGCAGGAGTAATACCATATTCAAAGTTTGGACCAAATCGATTGCTCCCTTCGATAGTTATCGTTCACTCCATTTTACAGAAAAATTTTGAACTTTTGTGGGGGAGGTGCCGGGGGTGTGGACCGATATGGTCCATATTCCAAGTTAAGCTAAGTTTGGCAAAATATTTCGAAGTTCAAAATTTGTTTCGAATCGGTTGATCCGTTCGAGAGTTTCATGTGCACAGCCATCCAGACAGACGGTAATGCGAACGGACAGGGCTAAATCGAATCAAATTTGTCTAAAACGAACTTCGTACAAACATACTTGGGGTATAAAACATTTTGCCTAAAAGCTGAGGGTATGCAAGAAATCGGAGGTACTGAAGATTTGTTGATCGAATTATATGACAAATATTCTGTATCGGGCGGCATATTAATTTGTGATATTAATTTAACTAAGTTATTTACAATGCTGAGAGTCAGAAGTTTTTATCTTTGGCGCCCAACCCGCGATATAACATGACCTCGAAATTAAATACAGGTTGACCAAGTAATCGCATGTGACTTCAAGCATTCGAAACACACAAAGAACGATAACTGATAGAATAGCTTTGCTAACAAAGAAAAATGTACCAAGTACTGCATTGTGCAGTCTCAGTGAAAATACAATTACCACAGTTGTCCGTTTTTTCAGAGCCGTTGCATCTAATTCAGAGATGAACAAGAAGAACGTGCGCTTTTAATTTAAAGTACGATTCTGCACATACTAACACCTACACGATAATGAAACGAATAGGGGCGTTATGAAACAACTTTGCTTCAACTGTGTGACCTAACATTTTTATTTACATCGCTAAATGTGTTATTTGCTTAAAAATAAATAACTTAGTCCCGATTTACAGTTGCCTAATTTTCTCGCGGCAATTGCCAGTTTATGGGACAGACATTCGAGGAAAATAGAAACACTTTGCCTCCCAGTACCCTCTCTCTACGACAAAGTGACAATTGTCGAACGTACAATTGTCTAATGTGCATCTGCTTCAAAGATCGTCCTAAACAGTTCAAAACAAAGAAACATTTGCAAATGAACTCGACAAAGCGATAGCAATAATAGTATTATAGATTTGAAACAAAGCCAACAACTTTAGTACCTAACAGAGTGCGTGACGAACGAAGTTCGCCGGGTCCCCTAGTGAATGATAAATTGGGATTGCAATGATTTGAAGTGACGAACGAATGAAACGTTATCATGTATGTGAACTTACTAAAAATTACGTGCAATATACGAACAAGTGATAATGCCTTAACTGCTTCAGACATAATCAGTAGCATCTGATAAACATTGAAAAGAAATCATAACAAGACCTGTCATCAATTTTATACAGTCTAGACAATGTAACATGTTTTTGTGTTTGTGTGTGGTTTTTGTGTCAAAGTAACACAAAAAAATATCATTCAGATGTACACAGTAATAAGTATCAAAACATATAGAACATATGCTACCAAACACTCACCAGTCGAAGTAGGATTATTGAATTTTCAATTGAATTTTTTATAAACCACAAAGATTTTGTGCAAACATAAATTAGATTGGAATATTAGAAAGGCTTTGCAATGCGTTTGAAAAAAAAAAACTTCATGAAAAAATAAACAATCTTTAGAACATTTTAAGTGGATGAGTTCTTTTTGCAGAATGTCCGAATTATCTCTTTTAGACTCTTCGATCATCAATTAAGGAAATGTGTTATGGCAGAACGTGGACTCCATGCAAACTTTGTGATGATCGATGTACTACTACGATCTGAAATTTGAATACAACTAAATTGATAGACGGATGAACGAACGGTCACACTTGTCTAAAACGAAGCAACATATATATGTCTACTACAAGCTTGTTTATAAAACAAAGGTTGCCGGATGACCTACAACAGTAATTGTGCTGATCAACAATATACAGTGTTGGTCACGTAATTAGTACACCCCCTTGGAACAAAATTATTTCACCCAACTAAGAGCTCTGTTGAGGTATATAGAAACAGTTTGGAATTCAAAATCCTTCCGTATGATGTACCAAATCAAATTCAATAATGTATGTAACATGTAAGAACGTATCAGTCAGCTGTGCGGAGATACACCCTCTTCTTCTTCTTTATTTGCCAACCCGTATTCGGGTGTTAGCGATCATACAATTATGTGTTACATTGTTAACAATTCAATATGCATACATATGTATATATGATTTATTATATTATAGAGAGTTTTCTATTCTTTGCGGCATAATGAGGCTTCTTTCGTCTTGTAGACCCGCCCATTCTTTGATGTTTCTTATCCACGATGTTTCTTTTCTGCCTCTCGGTCTTCTTCCCTCTATAGTTGTTTGGATAATGGCTTTGAGCAGCTTTTTTTTTCATTATGCATTACATGGCCTAAGTAGGATGTTTTTCGGCTTTTTATATTGCGTATAACTTCTCGTTCGACATTCATCCGTCGTAGCACTTCTTCATTTGAAACGCGGTCTGTACAGCGAATTTTTAGGATACGGCGATAAATCCACATCTCAAAAGAATTAATTCGTTTTTCGTCTGCTAGCTTTAGCGTCCAGGTTTCGGCAGAGTATAGTAATACTGAAAATATGTAGCATCTGACAAAACGTATTTTTGTTGATAGACATATATCATAGCTGGTCAGCGTTCTCTTATATTTAGAAAATGCGTTTCTCGCTGCTTCAATTCGACATTTGATTTCGCTTGACATATCCCATTGTTCGTTTATCTGTACTCCTAAATATATAAATATCTTCTTACTCTTTCTATTTGTGTGTTATTTATTATCATTGGTACATTACTATCCACCTGTTTTCTGCTGACAATCATATATTTTGTTTTTCTTATGTTGATTTTTAATCCATATTTTTCACTTGTCTTCATAAGTGCATCTACTAGTCGTTGTAATCCTGTTAAGCTGCCTGCCAGTAATGTGGTGTCATCAGCGTAGCGAATGTTATTGATGAGGGTATTGTTTATACTAATACCAATGTTCTTGGAAGCTATTGATTCTTGAAATATTTTTTTCCGAATATAGATTGAACAGAAGTGGTGACAAAATACATCCTTGCCTTACACCCTTTGAAATTGGGATATTGTCAGATAATTCACCATCCACTTTAATTTTTGATACTTGTTTCCAGTATAGATTTTGAATACATCTTTTATCGCATTCTACTAGTCCAATATCCGTTAAAATATTCATTAGTTTATCGTGTTTCACGCTATCAAATGCTTTCTCGTAATCCACGAAGCAAAGAAATACGTGCTTTTGTACTTCGCGGCATTTTTGTACTAAAACCTGAACTCCAAGCAATGCTTCCAGGGTACCCATGCCTTCTCTGAATCCAAATTGTGTCTTACCCATATGCATCTCGCATAATTGGTATATTCGTCGGTGTATTATTTTAAAAAGGTTTTTAGAGCATGGCTCATAAGGCTAATTAGTCTGAAATCGCCGCACGTGTAACACAAATATGTGCTTATTTTGGCTATAATATCCTAACTACTATCCCGATGATTATAAGTTTGGTCTCATTTGATTCCCCGTGAAGTCTTTATTTAAAACTGTTACTTTTTGGCGGGTATATGGAGCTATATTTTCAAAAAATTCGGATTACATTTAAAATTTTGTCAATTTTTTGTAAATTCCGCGAATGCTGAGAAACAGTTTACAAGTATTATGCAATCTACTTAATGACGTCACTTCGTGATAACTTTTTAGTGACAATTGTGCTCAATAAAATAATTAGCGTGTTTATAATAATTTTTTCTTAAAAGCAGAAGTAAAACCGCGATAACATTTGTCCGCAACAACCAAAAAATTGCTCGCGAGCGGATTTGTACTGGGGAATTTTTTTCTTAATGTAGCGCGAAAAGAAAAAAATTCAATTTTTTGGAAATGGAATATGAAATAATTGGCAGTTTTGCCCATATATAAGGAATATTGTCAATTATTTCATATTCCATTTCAGAAAAAAAGGATAATTTTTTTTCGCGCTACATCAACGATTTTTGATATGTAGGTTAAGAAAAAGATTCCGAGTACGAGTCTGGTCGCGAGCCAATTTTTGGTTGTTGCGGACAAAAGTTATGGCGCTTTTATTTCGCTTTTTAAGAAAGAAAATATTATAAAAACGCTAATTATTTTAATGAGCACAATTGATACAAAAAAGTTCTCTCGAAGTGACTTCAGTGAGTAGATTGCATAATACCTGCAAAATGTTACACAGAATTCGCGGAGTGTACATAAAATTGATAAATTATTGAATATAAGTCTACTTTTTTTCAAAATTAAGGCCCATTTAGTGGTCATATAATTACATAAAAAATTGTTGTGGATCCCAACTTCACGGCGAATCAAATCAGGCTGCAATCATACAGATAGGTGTTATAGTTTGGATGTTACAGCCAAAATAAGCACATATTTTGGTCAAAAAATAATTTTTTGTAAATTTTAGTAGAAAATATTGTAAAAATTTATAGGAATACTTCCTTCATTTTGCTTAAATCTCCCAACAAAATAGACGGATTTTGCTTTATTGACATTCATATTAAAGCTTTTCCATTAGGAAAGCTAATTGGGTTGATGAGGATATATGTATATCAAAGCTTCTGAAATGGAAATAGAGGTCATAGAGAGAGGTAATTATCAAAATCAATTTGTCCGCATGTGATTTTCATGTACAGCAAGACCATATCTGTTAATTTGTATATATTTATATATATATATATATATATATATATATATATATATATATATATATATATATTTCGAAATTTAATTTGGAGGTTAAGATGTAGCATCAGCTGCATCTTAGCATTAAAAAACCTATAAAATATCGCTAATTTGCGCAAAGTGCATACAATTTTTGTCCGCATCCGATTTTAATGTCCACCATGAAAATCTACATCGATATATATCTATTTCAAGGCGATCAATTAAGAACCGTGGGTGTAGCATCACACACTATTTCTTGGGATAAAATGAATGAAGCTCCCTTATCAGTGAAGTTTTCAAATCTCTGTTTCCGTTAAAACGAAGATGCTGTATTAGTTGTTTCATTGCAGTGGAAACGAACCGCAGAAAAGGCGATAAAATACACGATATTTCCAAAAACAATTTTAGGTGATTTTTCTACATTGGACTTTCTTGTAACTCGCGTTTTAGTGGATGGATTTTCACGGGGAAAGATTTATTAGATCCGGAACGTAAAAAACGAAAATGTGCAATCAAGTACGAGGAAATCGAATGTCAATTGTAAAAATTAGGCCCGAAATATATGTTTTTTACAAAAATGTTTGCACAAAATTTCCGCATTTGGATGTAAATTTCTATGAAGCTGTGCAGACTACATTCACATTAGTCGTATTAAATAACTAAGAATCGCAAGTACTACAATCCTATATATAATTTTTTGAAAAACCTGTTTGCGGAATGAAATTAGAAGAACATTTCAAAAAACACTGTAAATCTGGCTTCAAAATGTCAGCATCATTTAATGCTAGAAGCAGTTCAAATTTTGAAAAGTAATACATTAGTGAGATGATCCCTATTTAGTTTGCTTCTACTTTTACTTTGACAGGAAAATCGAGAGAAGTGTGGTTTACTCACAAATCGAGAGAAAACAAAAAAAGACATGGTGGCTTCAACCCATTTTTTAACATAAATATAGCCACAGCTTCCACCCAAATTATCTTTTAAGGCCAATATTTTTTGCCACGTCCAAAAACATTTCATTTTATCCAAAAATATTTAATTTGTATAATATAGAACCACAAGTCGCGTATTCCAAAAGGGTAAACCTTGGCTTCAGCTATGTTAAATTTTCAAAAATATTGGTGATATATACCCTTTCTAGCCTAAAGGCTGAGGATATACAAATAATGCTTATATCTAAGAAAATACAAATTTGGATTTGCTTCCAAATCTGCCTCAGTAAGTCCAAGAGGTGGAATACAATGCGTGATACACAAATTAAAGCAGACTGTTTAGCCTAAATATCTGCGATGAGTGAGTTTGGGGAAAAGGATAGACGAGAAATACAAGTTGATATACTATTAATTGCGGGTAACATGAGTGTTGAAAGATACCAAGGAACGGTCCTGACCGGCTTTAACAAGGCAAATCCCTCTATCATATCAAGTGTACACAGACCTCACCGTGGTGTCACTTGGGAAGCTGCCTTTAACACCCGTCGAAGGTAGTAAGCTAACATGTGCCGCTCGTTCACCCATAAGAACGATAAAAACTTGGATTTGGGCATCAGAAAAAAGCATCCTACTAAGAAAAAACGAAGAAAGAGTAAAACAAACCCCTCTCAAGTTGACGACCCCCGCAAACGTTTTAAGGACCATGATCTGCGAATCTTCACCTGAAATGAGAAGGATCAGTTTACGCACCATACAGGAAATACTAAAAACGACGCACTGAACATGAGTTTGGTTGCGGATTTGTAGTTGGGCGGAGGTTAACACATCTGGTCTCCAGCTTCACTCCAGTGAATGAAAGACTTGCTACAATACGGCTAAAAGCAAAATTCTTCAACATTAGCCTCATCTGCGCTCATGCCCCAATCGGAGACAAGGACGAACAGACCAAAGATATATTCTACGAGCGCTTAGAAGAAACATATGACCGTTGTCCTGCCCATGACGTTAAAATTATTCTAGGCGATTTTAATGCTAAAATTCGAAAGGAGAATATCTTTGGCCCAACAGTCGGAAAATTCAGTCTTAAACTTTGCAGCGGCAAAAACCATTGTATTTAGCAGTACCAGATTTATACATCTAGATATTAATAAGGGCACCTGGCTGTCGCCAGATCAAAGAACAGGAAATCAAATCTATCACGTTGTGATAGATGGAAGACATTCATCGAGTGTGTTGGATGTACAATCGTTCCGAGGTGTAAACATAGACTCGGACCACTAACATGTTGCAGCAAAGGTACGTAGATTAAATAAAGTACGAACAGGTACAACATGGAAGTTGCAATCACACCAGATAGCCACAGCATATTCCACTCAACTGGCGCAATTGCTCAATCAACGCACTCCTCGTCCCGATAACATATCAGCACAATGGCAGAATATTACCTACTCCATACAAACAGCCGAAAAGTCATACTTGGATACCAGAGACCTCCACCAATAATCCATGGTGTGACATGGAGTGTCATTCTGCTACCGAAGAGGAAAATGCGGTATATAGGGCTATTTTACAATCAGTAGCAACGCGTAGTGAACGAGGGAGGTATCGGGAGAAAAGGAGAGAGGAGAAACGTCTTCTGCCGCAGGAAAAAGAGAGAAATGGAAAAGCGGGAATGTGAAAAAATCAAGATGTACATGAGCCAGAATGAAGTCTGAAAGTTCTACCAAAGAGTGAAATATCAAACTGATGGCTTTGGTACAGGTACATCTTCCTGTAGAGACCAGCAAGGTAATTTGGTAAATGATACACATAGTGTGCTCGGGATATGGAAAGAGCATTTTTCCAAACTGTTGGTATCCAATAGTAGCGAAGACGACGAAGATACCACAGATCTAATCCCAGAAGATGGTATTGAATGTATACCGCCCAGCCAAGACGAGGTAACGAAAGCAATTAACCGGCTGAAAAATATTGAGGCAGTAGCAGTTGATGGCCTACCAGCCGATCTGTTCAAAACCGGAGGCGACAAACCGTAAAATGCTTACTCGGCGATTAGAACCTGAACACTCTGTGTCCTGTCCACAATAAAGGAGATGAGACTTTATGCACTAACTACAGGGGCATTAGCCTTCTCCCTATTGCTTACAAGACAGTGTCAAGGATATTGTGCGAACGACTACAGCCTATGGTCACATTGACCAGATATTTACCCTATGGCAAATCCTGAAGAAGACCCAAGAAATGTAGATCGACTCCTGCCACCTTTTTATCGATTAAAAAGCAGCCCCCTACGTTCAAAGGTAATCTAAGCCATTTCTGAATTTGGTATCCCCGCAAAGCTCATTGGGTTTTGTAAAATATTTTAACTCGGTCCACAGTTAAAGTAGGAAAGAACCTCTCCGAACAGTTTAATTCAAAAAAAAAAAGGGTTTCAGACAAGGAGACAGCCTTTCGTGTGATCTCTTTAACATTCTCTTGAAAACGTTATATGAGATGCAAACGTCAACAGAAATGACACAGTATACACCAATAGTCAAATGTACATGCTTATGCTGACGATATAGACAGCATGTGCCGATCAGTAAAAGAAGTAACTGTATCAGTCGACTTTGCCGACAGAGATTACCCTCAGCCTATGTCTGGGGACTTTTCAGAATTTTGTGGCCGTTTTCGGACGTTTGGTAGGAGGAGGTACTTGAAGGTATGGACCGACATAGTCCATTATGGAAGTGGATCTTATTTAGGGAGTAATATATTTTTTTATCGATATCGCGCCCACTAGTCATTTCAGTAGGTCATAGTATGAATTTTGGACCAGTATGCCAGGAAGCATGGACTTGTCCACGGAAAACATAAAATCGTTCTAAACAGGACCAGAACGAACACCATCGGTATACATTTCCAAAGGATCTTCGAGCAGACACTAAACTGCACTTCGACACAAATGTTTAACTTTTGTGGGGGAGGTATCCTAAAAGGAGAGGACCGATATGGGTCATTTTAGAAGTTAAACTAAATTTGGACAAAATGTTTGGAGATCCAAAGTTTGCACCAAATTGGTTGGTCGGTTCGGGAGTTATCGTGCTCTCCAGCCACTACATATGGTGCCATAGGGGTTTTTACCCATTTCGGACTATTCTCCAAAGAAGTATGGACTTGCCCCTGATGAAACTTGTACCGTCGTATGGGGGGCAGTGAATACAAGTTGCTACAGCAAAAATCAAAGCAATTCGAGAGCAGCTCCTAAACAGAACTTTTCCAAAATTTTGTGTGGGAGGTACCCGAAGGAATGGGCCGATTTAGCCCATATAGGAACTTTATTTAAGTCTAGTAGAAATTTCACGATGTGCAAACTCCCTTCAAGAGTTATCGTGCGCACAAATTTTCCGAACATTTTCGAACTTTTGTGGGGGAGGTACCGGAAGTAGTGGACCCTATAACCCATCCTCGAACCTAAACTAAGTTTGGACAAAATATTGCGAAAGCCAAATGTTGGACCGAATCGGTTGATCTGTACGAGAATTATCGTGCTCTCCAGCCAGCCAGACATAAAGACGGACATGGCTAAATCAACTCCAAATTGTCTGAAACACATTTCGTCCAAACATACTTGCGGTCTTAAATCATTATTTCGATGAGGCACATTTTGCCCGTATGAAAGTGTATATAACCTCTATAGCATAAATGTTGAGGGTATAAAAAAATTAGGTAAAAATATTGGAAAGTGTGGGCGTGGCGAACTTCAAAAAATGACAATTTTTTCGCAATTTTGAAAATACGTCATGTTTGCAATTTTCTGGACGAAGAAATAGCTATTTCTCGGAAACTATAACAGATATTGTGTTCATTGTTTTTTGTTAGGTAGGTAGGATCGTTGTCTTTAAGAATCGCTTCGACAAATTACCGTAGCGTTTATACGATGTGAGCTATTTAATTCCCCCTCACGTAATAAATTTTAGTGAAATTTCAATTTTTGTAGACTAGAAATTTTAGGGAACAGCTTGGAACAAAATTCAGTTTCCACAGAATGAGAGTGTTCTCTTTCAGCCCATGTATACTTTTGCACCAGTCCCCGCTCCGCTCGTTTAACACTTTTTAAAATTGTCCTCCGCAACACGTTAATCTTGATCCACATTTTTGTCGGCAAGTTCAAATGTCCAAAAAAGGTCAAAAAATTCTGAAAAGACACTAAATAAATTAGATTTGTTTGTAGATCAAAGTTTCAATTCACATAGGCTTAGGGCATATCTCTGTAGCCAAAGTTAACTAATATTCTCTTATTTTTGTTTTTTTTTTTTTAAGAAATTTATGTTAATACTGTAACTTACATGAAATTCCTTAAAGAAAACAAAACATTTTATTCTATATCACACATTTTACTGAATTTTGCCTATAGTTTCAGTCGTGTATAGTTCGATAATTTTGGCTCTCAGACGGTGTTATAAAACAAAGGTTGCCGAATGACCTACAATAGTACTTGGGAAGATTAAGAATATAAGTATGTATTGAAAAATACATTTTTATTTAAAAAATATTCATTCTGTATAGTTTATAGTTTCCTTCTTTTTTGCCCATCCTTTCCATTTTGGCCACCTTGTACACATCTTTTAATTTCGCGCTTCGCCAAATTCTTTAAAGAAAAAATTCAACAGAATTTGTTTATTCTTTGGTCATGACTGACTGTTGACTTAATTGAAGGTCTTCAACTTGTCTATCTACGGACCACTGCTTTCTTGCTGCTATACACGAAATACACAGTACGACGGCACTGTGTACTTTTGTATGGGCATACTTGACCGAGCAACTGAAGAGTCACGAAAAGGGGTAAATTTTCCAATAGACTGCAATTTTGTGTATCCTTTCAAAAGATATTGCGAAGATGCTTGATTTTCATTTAATTACTGTGAAATTTACAAGCGAGTTGTTACTTTTCAATTAGCGTTTTGTCTTCCTCCTTTTGTGTGTCACTTTCGCCAAACTTATGAACGTTTCTAATGAATAGAAATTGAATGTTGAGCGAAAAGAGTCACACTAATTTAAACGAAAAAGTGGTAGAAGTTCGAATCCAATATTGGCAAGAAAAGAGATGCAAACAAAATTTACAGGAAACAGGAATTGGAATAAATTAATTTTGAAGTTTAAAAGTTTTATGTACAACACAACATATAATGTAGACAATGAAGCGGAGGGCAAAATGATACATTGGGCGAAAGATGGAACATTGAAGTAGATTCTTTTAAAATACAACAGATCTCTGGAAAAGTGTTTGAAAATCTCTGTATGTTAAAGAATAAAAACAAAAAGATTTGAAAAATCGCTTATTGGCTATTTTTCCCATAATAACCACCAAATGCCACAGATATTAATCTAACGCAAATACAATCATCACCACGTCAAAACTGTTGACATACAATGACAACATTTTGACAGTTACTCTTGTCCCAACAACAATACTCCACAAAAGAAAAACAAAAAAGCCCTCACTCACCAAAGAGAAGAAGAAGAAGCAATCATTGGTGTAGATTTGTTTATTTTTTGTTCCATATTTGATTCTGGATGGCTGGTAGACTGACTAACTCAATGAATAGCAGCAGCTAGCTGAATGGACTTGTCTGTTTTCTTGCCTTACACAACTGCTGTTTTTAAGTGTGGGTGTGTTTCAACGACATTGATATCCTTCGCATAAAAGGAAGAGAATTTTTGCTTTTCTAGTTTCCTACTATTCAACTTTGTGATTATGTTTTGCCCCCGCGACATGACTGACACCCACTTCAATGTAGAAAAAGTGAAAATCGAGAACATCGACACCATGAATCTGACCATAGAAGATTAGTTCATGGACACAGGCGAATGAACTTAAAAGCGGTATGGCTAAAAAACAATGAACAGAGATTTTCATTTCTGATGTTGGGATTTTATTTTTCTGCATACACTGAAGTTGATGGGACGGACGAACGGAAAACTGTAGTTTAGCGAGATTTCATGACGCAAAAAGTCATTAATTAAAGAAATGTCAAATGCCATATGGTGAAGTTTTATGTAATTAGCTGATATTTAAATATTTAGGTTTGTGTATATATGGAAATTATTTTTATCAACAATTTATGTGGATTCTATTTCTATGACAAAAACAACTTTTTATACCCTCCACCACGAAGTGATAAACTGACTGATAATACTCCCTTCAAAAGAGCTCATATGGGACATCATCGTAGCTTTTTCCAAAACATGGATTGAACATTTGACAAAAAAAAAACCTCGACAAAAAACCCTGGGAACACAGAAATCCAATTAAAAACCAATTCGGTAGAAAAATGTGTCTAAAATCTTAAAAAACGTTAAAGGGTGGCTACGCTTATATGGGGACTATACAAACACGTGAACCTATACGGTCTGATTTTATGCTTGAGATGTTTTGTACCTGTATAAATGTTTAACGTTTACCATAGATTAATACCAAATTTCAGTTATTCCGTTTTAATAATGTGGCTAAAACATTCAAAACACCGAAAATCGGAAGGTACCGTTCTACGGGGGCTCTATGAAGACATGGGCCTATACCGAACATTTTCTAGTGGAAAGTTGTATGCACGCAACGAAGACTAAATACTAAATTTAAACCATTTCCGTGGGATATTGGAGTCAAAATCTTCAAACTACCGAACATTTGGAGGGGCAGTTCTACGGGGCCTGTATGAAAACGTGGAGCAATACCGAAAAATTTCATTTGGAAACTTGTACACTCCCAAGGAAGACTAAATACCAAATTTCAGCCGTTTCGGTGGGAGGCCACAACCTTCAAAATACAGAAAATCAGCAGGTACTGTTCTATGGGGAAGGCGTGGACTTATACCGACCAATTTTCGGTGGAAAGTTTTGTTCCCAGAACGAAGACTAACTACCAAATCTTAGTCATTTCGGTGGGATATTGAGGACACAACCGTCAAAGTATCGAAAATCGGAGGTGTCGTTTCAGGTTTCACGTGGAAAATTTTATTTCCCCCAAAGAAAAGTAAATACCAAATTTTAGCCATTTCGGTGGGATAAGGATCTTAAAACCTTCAAAATACCGAAAATTGAGAGGTTGCGTTCAATGAGGGCTACATGAAGGCGCGGACCTATACCGACAACTTTCAGGTGGAAAGTTTTGTAGGCTCGATGAAGACTAAATACCAAATTGTAACCATTTCGTTGGGAGAATGTGAATAAAACCTTCAGAATGCCGAAAATCGGGAGGTACCGTTCAATGGGGCTATATCAAAACGTGGATCAATACTGACAAACATTTTGGAGATAGTTTTGCAGCTCCACAGAAGACTAAATACCAAATTTCACCCATTTCGGTGGGATATTAAGGCCACAACATTCAAAATACCGAAAATCGAGTGGTACAGTTATATAAGGACCATATTAAAACGTGGACCTTTACCAAACAATTTCGGATGGAAAGTTTTATTTCGCCCAGCGAAAACTAAATACCATATTTTAGCCATTTCGTTGGGATATATAGCCTAAAAGCTTCAAAATACCGAAAATGGAGAGATCCCGTTAAATGGGGGCTATATGAAGGCGCGGACCTAAACCAACAACTTTCAGGTGGAAGGTTTTGTAGTCTAAACGAAGACTAAATAACAAATTTTAGCCACTTCGGTGGGATATTGAGGCCACAACCTTTAAAATACAGACAATTGGGTGATACTATTCTATGGGGGCTCTATGAAGGCGTGAACCTATACCGACCAATTTCAGGTGCAAAGTTTTGTACCCACAACGAATACTAATTGCCTAACTTTAATGTTGAGGACATATCCCTCAAAACACCGAAAATCGGATGTACCGACCTATGGGTGCTATATGAAGACGTGGACATTGTTTTTTTTTTTTTTTTTTGAAACGCCTACCGCCTAAATTTGTTCCATTTCATCTAATAACCTTACATGTACAATTTTACGTCGATCGGTTATACGGATAGGTAATGGACAGCAATAATCGATTTCGACTTTTTCATAACCGCAGAAAATCGATCATAATCGACTATTCCTCGATTTTCGTGTTTTCTTTTGAAACTGTAAAACCGCCAAAAGTGTAAAACCGCCAAGTCCACAATCTATGGGCAAACTCGAAAATCGATCACAAGGTAATCGATTATGCGATTTTCCCTCCAGACAAAAGTCGACTACGATTTTTAGATTTTTGACTGCAAAAAGTCGATTAACCGAAAGTCGACTTACCTATCCCTAATCGGTTACCCTCATCCTTTAACATAACGAGAAGAAGCAAATCCCGTATGGATTGTTTTCCAAAACATTACTCGTATCAGTTTTGCAGGAATCACAATCTGAGACTCGACTTGGAAAAATTTTGATCTTATTGGGGTGGTAATAGTTTATCAACGCCTTGCACTCAGAAGCTCTGCGGTTCGATTCCCAGGCAAAGCAAGATGAAATTTTCAACAGCGGTAAAATACCCCTCAGTAATGTTGGCTACATTCTTTGAGTATTTTAGCTATGTAAAACTTCTATACAAGTGGTGCCGTAAGACGCCGCACACTGGTCGAAACCGCTGATCTAGCGGCGCGAAAGTCAAAAAATCGAACTATAAAATTGCGAAATATTTTCCATTGTATCGATTACAGACACTTTGCAGACAAAGATTTTGTTTTTTTTTTTTCATTTTTGTTGTTGTAAATATTCGCTCTGTTATTCACTATCAAATACAAGAGTTTTTGTTGCATCAGATTTTAATAAAATGTTGCAAAAAAATTAACTTCATATTTGTTTAAATGTTAAATAGATTCGTAATGAAACTGGACAAGATTTATTTTTAATTAATAGCAGAGGGTGAGATTTAAATGTTAAAAATTTGTTTGGGGTCTGGAGGCACCTAGTTATATAGCAATAAATTTTCAAAAAATTCGATTTTTTGTGTTTTTATTTGTTGTACGCGCTTGTCCCATAGAGTGCATCTTGTAAACTTGGCCGAACTTAGGTTTGATTATTTTTTGGGGAATGAAATTGGACTTTCTGGATACGGAATAACCACATTAGGGCTGCAAATATTTGCAAATCTTTTGATGACTGCACTTTTAAAATAAGGGATTTTGCATGAAATTCATTAAAATTTAGCTATGCGTTTGTATGGGAGCTAAATCAAGGAAGTAAAAAAGTGTCAGTCGGCTTTGCCGACAGATATATACCCTCAGCCAATGTGAAGTGAAACTTTCACCTACGGACGGATCGAATGTATTTAAGGTCTCTTCTGAATTTTGTGGCCCTTTTTGGACATTTGAACTTGCTGACAAAAAATGTGGATTAGGAATTGACTGCATTAAGACTCAAATGTTGAACTTTTGTGGGGGAGGTACCCTTAGGGAGGACCGATATGGGCCATTTTAGAAGCTAAACTAAATTTTGACAAAATATTAGGACATCCAAAGTTTGGACCAAATTTGTTTGGCCATTCAAGTGATATCGTCCTTGCATTTTAGTGAAATTTTTTAAATATTGGGGAGAAGTACCGGAAGTTGTGGACCGGTATTATCCCATGAAACGTTTGGATATAATATGAGGAAGACCAAATGTTAGACCAAATCGGTTGAACAGTTAGAGAGTTACCGTTCTCTCCGACCGCCACATATGGTCACAAAGGGGGTTTTTACACCTTTCGGGCTGTTTTCCCACTAGGAACCCTATGTACCAAATTACAGGTAATTTGCTACGAAATTGTGGCTTAAATCCTCAAAATACCGAAAATCTTAAGGTACCGTTATATGGGGGCTATACCAAAACATCAGCCGAAATTGTTCATATTTGGCCCATTATTACCCACAGGTACAAGCTGAGTTTGTACCAAATTTCAGTGACGTATCTCAATTCATTTGCAAGTTATTAATTTCGCGCCGCTAGATCAGTGCTTTCGACCACCGTGCGCCGTTCGGACTCGGCGATAAACAGTAGGTCCCATATCAGTGAGCTAATATGAATCGAGTTGCAATCATTGGTATGAGAGAAGTCTCTCTTGTACCTTTTGGGATGTTTGTGAAACAATTATAAGAGTCGTTCAACTGTGTAAATTTGTGCAGGGGTCTTCTCTAGGATTTGGTATAAAGTGAATATTTGATTAATAGTGAAATTGCCTTGTATAAAGCTATAGGATTTAGCCAAACACACAATACGCTTGACCGTCTTGTTTCCTTTCTTGTGCACAAAACATAGTAGACTAGTGTATTGCACTATGCAATTTTCGGACTTCACTCTGGCTCATGCCCTGCTCTTTCTTTTCCTCTTCTCCCAATATTTTTCTTTAGAGCTTCCTGGTGATACTGAACGTAGAGGACAAACCTGCCCTCCCGCTTTCATCAGTAGCTTTAGGAAACTCCTGATCGCACCATTGATTTCTTTTATTTGAGGACATTTACGTGATCCTGTGAATGTTGAGGTAATAGAACCTGGTACTCACTATATCTTTTTGCTATGTACTATACTAAAAATAAAGAATTATATGTAATATGAAATATCAATCCCAATTACGTGAAATAAAGACATAAAAAAATCTCTAAACACATCCTTTTGTTTAACTCGAAATATTAAAGTCTTTATTGAATTTCATAATCATTTAACCTAAACAATTTGTCATTCAAACACTTATTCACCCGTTCACATTCATTCCAATTATCTTTCTAATCAACTCTTCTGTTGCTCTCCAGATGATTTCTTTGTCTTGTCTTATTGCCAATCTTATTGTTTTATTCACCTGTTATGTATTGTTCAAATTGAATAATTTCCCGCTGCGACAGTGAAAAGGTGTTGCGCACGTGTTTGTGTTCAAGCAGTGAGGATACGAAAATTGAAAGCAGAGAAAAAGACAAAATGTTTTCAATATGTTTTCTAATAAATGTTCTCGACCATCAACATGAAGTCCTGTACAAATACCTTAACGAAAATATCCACAAAAAATAATTGACGTTTTGAAATGTTTACCAATTGAATGATGATGACAACAAGTAAATGAGAAAACCCCAAAAAATGAGCATCACAAAAGAAAGACAACAAAATAAAGTTTGAAATTCTTGAATAAATAAATCAGGAAAAAAGAATCTATAGAAAATCAAGTGGCTGATACATCGATATGCTTTTTGAAATGGTAGGACGTTGAATACTTGAAGTTGTGGAACATGATTTCAATTTGCTTTTGTTTTGACAAGAAGACATACATATGAATGTATGTATTTATGAAAGGTAAAATGTGTATGTTTTTTTCAGCAGTATTTTAAAGAGCTTACACGCTTACAAGTTTCATCGGACTTACATAGCGCTTTTTTGCATTATTTATGTAATGTAAGGCGACAATATAAACGAGGCAAAGAGTGTTTACTTCAAGCAGCATGTTACGAACATGCTTAGATAATTTGTATACCTTACTTACTTACTTAGTTGGCCCATTACAGAACATTTGTTCCATAGACCGAACTAAGAAAAGATCTCCATTCCTCTCTGTTTTTCGCTTGACTTTTTGGAATACCGCGCCTTTCCATTTCTTCATCCACTTGTGTGCTCCATCGAAGCTTAGGACTGCCGATTCTGCGTGCACCGCCATGTGGCATGTATTCATACGCCTTTTTAGCGGGTTCATCATCGCTCATTCTCATTATATGGCCTAGCCAACGCAATCGTTGCATCTCGATACGTTTAACTATATGCATGTCTTTGTATAGCTTATATAGCTCGTGGTTCATACGACGTCGATATTCACCGTCACCGCAAATCGGCCCGTAGATCTTTCGAAGAATTTTCCTCTCAAACACACCAAGCACTGCCTTATCTGCTTGCGCAAGTACCCATGCTTCGGAGCCATACATTAGCACGGGTAGTATCAGCGTTTTGTATAGTGTTATTTTTGTTTGACGAGATGTGGCTTTGTTTTTAAATTGCTTACTTAATCCATAGTAGCATCTGTTGGCCAATACAATTCTTCTTCTTATTTCACAACTGATGTTGTTTGTTGTGTTTATGGCAGTGCCGAGGTAGGCGAAGTCTTTAACTACCTCAAAATTATAGGTACCAACTTCTACGGTTGGTCCGAGCTCTATGGACGCTTTGCGCGTCGACACCATCAATTTGGTCTTTTCGCCGTTTACCGCCAGACCCACTTTCGCAGATTCTGCTTCGACCTTCCTAAAGGTATCAGTTACTTCCTTTACTGATCGTCCCATGATGTCTATGTCATCAGCATAGGCAAGTAACATGTGGCTATTGGTGTAAATTGTGCCATTTCTTTTGACATTTGCATCTCGTATTACCTTTTCCAGCAAAATGTTGAATAGGTCACACGAAAGGCTGTCTCCTTGTCTGAAACCTTTTTTGGTACTGAACTGTTCGGAGAGGTTCTTTCCAATTTTAACTGAGGACCGAGTATCAGTTAGAGTCATCTTACAAAGCCGGATGAGCTTTGCGGGAATACCAAATTCAGACATTGCATGGAATACCTTTGATCGGAGGGGACTGTCGAATGCTGATTTATAATCGACAAAAAGGTGAAATGTGTCGATCTGCATCTCTTGGGTCTTCTCTAGGATTTGCCGCAGGGTAAATATCTGGTCAATGGTGGACTTGCCAGGTCTAAAGCCACATTGGTATGGTCCAATTATCCCGTTGACCATAGGCTTTATTCGTTCGCACAGTATCCCTGACACTATCTTATAGGCAATAGGGAGTAGACTTATGCCCCTATAGTTGGAGCATACAGTCTTATCTCCTTTCTTGTGGACGGGACACAGGATGCTCAGGTTCCAATCGTCGGGTACGCGTTCTTCCTGCCAGATGATGCTAACTAGCTGATGCATACACCTTATCAGCGCGTCGCCTCCAGTTTTAAACAGCTCGGCTGGTAAGCCGTCGGCTCCTGCTGCTTTATTATTCTTCAGCCGGTTGATTGCTGTTTTTACCTCAACTTGGCCGGGTGGTATACATTCTATACCATCTTCTGGGATTGGATCTGCGGTATCATCGTCTTCGCCACTATTGGATACCAGCAGATTGGAGAAATGTTCCTTCCATATCCTGAGCACGCTATCTGTATCTGTTACCAGATTACCTTGCTGGTCTCTACAGGAGGATGTGCCTGTACCAAAGCCATCTGTTTGATGTTTCACTCTTTGGTAGAATTTTCGGACTTCATTCTGGCTCCTGTACATCACGATTTTTTCACACTCCCGCTTTTCCATTTCTCTCTTTTTCTTGCGGAAAAGACGTTTCTCTTCTCTCCTTTTCTCCCGATATCTCTCTCGTGCGCTACGCGTTGCTACTGATTGTAAAGTAGCTCTATATGCCGCATTTTTATCTTCGGTAGCAGCACGACACTCCTCGTCATACCATGAATTCCTTTGTGGAGGTCTCTGGAATCCAAGTATGGATTTTGCGGCTGTTTGCATGGAGTGGGCAATATTTTGCCATTGTGTTGTTATGTTATCGGTACAAGGAGTGCTCGCGTTAAGCAATTGGGCTAGTTGAGTGGAATATGCTGTGGCTATCTGTTGTGTTTGCAGCCTATCGATATCAAACTTCCGCGTTGTGTCTGTTCGTGCTCTATTTGCAACGTTTAGACGGGTACGTACCTTTGCTGCAACAAGATAGTGGTCCGAATCAATGTTTGCGCCTCGGAACGATCGTACATCCAACACGCTGGATGAATGTCTTCCATCTATCACAACATGATCAATTTAATTACTTGTTCTTTGATCTGGGGACAGCCAGGTGCCCTTATGAATATCGAGATGATTAAATCTGGTACTGCTAACTACCATGTTTTTTGCAGCTGCAAAGTCTATCAGCCTCATACCATTGTCAGATGTTTCACTGTGGAGACTGAATTTCCCGACTGTTGGGCCAAAGATATTCTCCTTTCCAATTTTGGCAATCGCCTAGAATGATTTTAATGTCATGGGCAGGGCAACGGTCATATGTTTCTTCTAAGCGCTCGTAAAATATATCTTTGGTCTGTTCGTCCTTTTCTTCAGTGGGAGCATGAGCGCAAATATAGCTGATGTTGAAGAATTTAGCTTTTATTCGAATTGCAGCAAGTCTTTCATTCACTGGGGTGAAGCTGGATACCAGATGTTTTAGTCTCCGACTAACTACGAATCCGCAACCAAACTCATGCTTTACGTCATGGCAGCTATAATACAGTGCGTCACCTTTAGGTGTTGTTGTGACGCCTTTCCCAATCCATCGTATTTCCTGTATGGCAGTAATATCGGCCTTGTACTTTTCAAGTACGTCTGCCAATGCGAAGACTGCACCTTCTCTATAAAGAGTGCGAACATTCCAGGTACAGATTCGCAGATCATGGTCCTTAAAACGTTTGCGGGGTTCGTCAACTTTAGAGGGGTTTGTTTTTCTTTTCTTTCGTTTTTTCATAGTAGGCTGTTTTTTTTCTAGGGGAGGGTTACTAACCCGACGCCCAAACCCAAGTTTTTAACGTTCTTATGGGTGAACGCGCGGCACATGTTAGCTCACTACCTTTAACGGGTGTTAAAGGCAGTTCCCCAGGTGACACCACGGGGAGGTCAGTGTCCACTTGAGATGAAAGAGGGACCAAGATAAATCCTGGGCTTTGCCATGTTAAAACCGGTCAGGACCGTTCCTTGGTATCTTCCATCCCCTACGTCACCCAATTTTGTATACCCCATAATTTGTATAATTTGTATACCCCATAGTATAATTACTGCAACACACAAAATAAACTCTGTATCGTAGAGCTTTCAATTTTAACGAATACTTCTCTGTATATTGTAATATACATATTTAACAATTCATTGCACATCGATTTTGTTGCACAATTCGATAACCAGAAAGAGAAACATCAATTTTGTTGACATGCACGTGCCAGCATATTTCCATTACACTTCATCAACAGCACTTCCGACAAGTGGACGTAAATTTGAGTTTCTATTCATGGCTATTCTCCATTGATATGAAAGCATTAAATGCTTAGCACTTTTACACTTGCCAGACCACCTGCTGTCCTTTAATTAAAAAGGAGAAAAGGAGTTTTCCTACAACGTTTATTTTGTGTACACACAGAGACACGTATGGACATACATAGTTTATGATTATAATAGGTGTGTGAAGTGCCCCATTCCTAAGTTTTTATTTGTCGTTAAAAATTCATCATAAATATGCTGTAGGAGGTTGTTTGTTCTATCCTCCCACTCATAGTAATTATTGATCCTGTTTTTTTATGGACCACAAAATTAATTGAAATCTTTTATTTTCTGCGTCTGTTCAAACTGTGAACATCATTGATACTAATGGCAAGGACAAATTGGGATATAAACTTGAAACTATTATTATTTTTAAGGATATCTCATTAAAGAGATAAAAATTAAATTTTAAATTAAATTTAAAAATTAAATTTAACATTCCATGAAATGTTACGGATTAACATTAAAACATTACGTCACGTCTGACATTAATACTTAATAGACAATAATATTACATTTCCACTTAATAACATTGGCCATTGCGAGGCATCCTATGTTCTATTCCAGATGGAGATATCAAAGAACTATACCCAGATTTAAATTTTAGGTATTAATACACTCAGCATTTATGCTAACGAGTATAAGTTTTATCAGAGGCAAGTCCATACTTCATGAGATAATAGCCAGAAAGGTACAAAAATCCCCTATGACACTGTGTGCAGTGGGTGGAGCGCAAGATAACTCTCGAACGGATCTGCTGATTCGGTCCAAAATGTGGCCTTCGTAATATTTTGTGCAACGTTAGTTTAAGTTCGAAGATAAGCCATATCGGTCCACTCCTTCAGGTACCTCCCCCACAAAAGTTCAAAAATGTTCGGAAAAATTGTGAGCACGATAACTCTTGATGGGAGTGAACGATTTGGTCCATACTTTACACGTCCTAATATATCTACCAGATATAGATCAAGTTCGAATATTGTTTAGATTTGTTCACCCCTTCGGGTACCTCCACACAAAATTTCGGATAAGTTCACTTTAAGACCTTTTTGTCGGCAAGATCGAATGTCCAAAATTCACATAGGCTGAGGGTATATCTCTATATACCAGATATAGATCAAATTCGAATATGGACTATATTTGTCCACTCCTTCGGGTACCTTCCACACAAATTTTCAGATAAGTGGACTTTAAGACCGGCTCTTGCTTAACTTTGTTGAAGCAACTTGCATTCGTTGCCTCCATTACGACGGTGAAAGTTTTTTTCAGGGGCAAGTCCATACTTCTTCAGAAAACAGTCCGAAAGGTTAAGAGTCCCATATGGCACCACATCTAGAAGCTGGAGAGCACAATAGTTCTCGAAATGATCAACGGGTTTGGTCCAAAATTGGGTCTTCGTAAAATTTTGTCCAAACTTAGTTCGAAGATGGGCAATACCGGTCCACAACTTCCCGTACAGCACTTCCCCCCAATATTTAAAAAAGATCAACAAAATAAGAGATATCGTCCATATTGGTCCAAACTTTGGATCTCCTAATATTTTGTCCAAATTTAATTTAACCCAGCAAAAAAGCCCGCCATAAATAATGGGTTTTTATAGAACTTTTTGGTAGTCGTAACTACTTACAAAACCCCCTACTAACCAATTATTTCAACAAGAGCATGCCACACTGAATAACTAGTTATTCTATGAGCAATATAACTACAAGAATAACTAGTTATTTCATTATTGAAAAATAAGCTATAAGTTAAAAAATTATATATTCTATTTTTAAAACATTTGAGGCGGAATTTGTTTTCAATTTAAACACACTTCACATTTTTTATTTTATTTTTTTACTTCGCCCTCTCCCCGATTTGAACCCAGCAAAAGTTCGGATCCGTTAGTCATTATGTAACCCATTACAAAGTGATGTAAACAAAAACAAGTAAGCAAAAGCTATAGTCGGACAGGGCCGACCATGTGATACCCTACACCACAACCTCTAGGAGTTAGCTATGTACAACCGACTTGCACGCTGAATGTCCAGGTTCGATTCCCACGCCTGGCCACATACAATTTTCAACTGTGGCAAAATACCCCTTAGTAATGTTGGCGATATTTCCTGAGTATTTCAGCCATGAAAAACGTCTCTACAGCATCTTAGGACACGCCGTTCGGACTCGGCGATAAAAACAAGGCCACATATCAATAACTTAATATGAATCAATTGATATACATAAGAGAAGCTTCCGTTGTCCCTCCTGCTATATCAGGTTCCTTTTTGGAATAACCTAAAAAAATGAATACAATGAAATTTTCTATATCTCTGATGTTTGATATTTCGGAAAATTGTGAGTTTATTGAAGATCTATCGTCCAAAAATTGTGCACTTGTACCTCACATATGCTTGATAATGCACGTAGTTTTGTGCTTTTCAGGGTATTTTGAAAGTAGTTCATTGTGGGTATATGTATATTGTGATATCAAAAATATATTTTATACCGGTAGAAATAACTAATAATGAATAGAAATTCATATAATTTTCATGCAAACAAAGTTATAAATCCCAAAATTATTCATATTCAATTACATACCAAAGAAGATAGTATAAGTCAGCTATGCCCTCAGCCTCTGACAAAAAAAGGAAAAACAAACACAATAATTATGCCGTATAAAAATATATTGATTTTTTATAACGGGTTTGCTTCAAAATACGTAGAATCTGTAGGTATCGTAATGTGGGGCTATACCAAATTAATTTTAGTAAGCTAACTTCTGATTTTTGAAAATTTTGAGAATTATTATTCGGATTTGTAATTTTAGTTGGAGCCGGCAGGGGTTTTTGGAACTTTTGGATCATTACCTCAGGAAGTATGGACTTATCCCGAAAAAATTTTACCGTTGCAATAGGGACCGTGAAAATAACCTTTTTCAAAAAAATTCCAATAGATCCAATATGAGTCCTCAAACAGCACTCTTTTCAAAATTTTGTGTGGGAGGTATTCGAAGGGCGGGACCGATATAGTCCATATTCCAATGATACATGACCGGATGAAAAAATACGATGTGGAAAGTTTGGACCAATCAGAAAATCCCCTTGAGAGTTATTTTGTCATTTTATTTAGGTTTCTACTTTGTTTTTCAGGGTTTCTTGGAGCTTTTCGGCCATACTCGGAGGAAGTATGGACTTGCCATTGCAATTGTACCATGGCAAAGGGGACCGCAAGGAAAATTTGCTGAAAAAAAGTTCAAAACGATTCGAGAGGACGCTTAAATTTCACTTTTCCGAATTTTGTGCGGGACGTACCCGAAGGTGTGGATCGATATAGTTTTACCTGATCTATCGATCGATTGCTCACTTCGTCAGTTATCGTTCACACAATTTTTCGAAAAAATTTTTGAACTTGGTGGTGGAGGTGTGAACCTATATTGCCTATATTCAAACTTAAACTAAGTTTGTGCAAAATATTACGAAGTATAAAATTTGGTTCGAATCGGTAGATCCGTTCGATATTTGTCGTGCGCACTAGCCAGCTAGACAGTAAGAGAGACAAATAACGGGTTTGCTTCAAAATACGTAGAATCTGTAGGTATCGTAATGTGGGGCTATACCAAATTAATTTTAGTAAGCTAACTTCTGATTTTTGAAAATTTTGAGAATTATTATTCGGATTTGTAATTTTAGTTGGAGCCGGCAGGGGTTTTTGGAACTTTTGGATCATTACCTCAGGAAGTATGGACTTATCCCGAAAAAATTTTACCGTTGCAATAGGGACCGTGAAAATAACCTTTTTCAAAAAATTCCAATAGATCCAATATGAGTCCTCAAACAGCACTCTTTTCAAAATTTTGTGTGGGAGGTATTCGAAGGGCGGGACCGATATAGTCCATATTCCAATGATACATGACCGGATGAAAAAATACGATGTGGAAAGTTTGGACCAATCAGAAAATCCCCTTGAGAGTTATTTTGTCATTTTATTTAGGTTTCTACTTTGTTTTTCAGGGTTTCTTGGAGCTTTTCGGCCATACTCGGAGGAAGTATGGACTTGCCATTGCAATTGTACCATGGCAAAGGGGACCGCAAGGAAAATTTGCTGAAAAAAAGTTCAAAACGATTCGAGAGGACTCTTAAATTTCACTTTTCCGAATTTTGTGCGGGACGTACCCGAAGGTGTGGATCGATATAGTTTTACCTGATCTATCGATCGATTGTTCACTTCGTCAGTTATCGTTCACACAATTTTTCGAAAAAAATTTTGAACTTGGTGGTGGAGGTGTGAACCTATATTGCCTATATTCAAACTTAAACTAAGTTTGTGCAAAATATTACGAAGTATAAAATTTGGTTCGAATCGGTAGATCCGTTCGATATTTGTCGTGCGCACTAGCCAGCTAGACAGTAAGAGAGACAAATGAACGGACAGGGCTAAATCGACTCCAAAGACTCCAAAGACACATCAATGTATGAGACACATGTATGTACGTACTGTAAATCATGAGGTATAAAATAGGTGGCGAGGCGACCCCATGCTCAATATTTATATAAAAAATGCAATTGGACAACTGAACTGAAAATTTCTCTGTCATCATAGAGACAATACCATGTAGCATGGGAGGAAATTGTGGTTCTTTACACAAAACCCATTATACATATGTATATTACGCAGTAGGCCCGTTATCTAGAAGACACTTTATTACAATTTGCATCAGGGGAAAGGTCAATAGTTATTTTTCCACATGTAGGCTACTTTGCCGGTATATGCCCTCCAGGATTTAAAATATAAACCAAAAATAAAATTTGGATATTTTTCACACCAAAGTAATGGTCTATGTCACACGCTAAATAATATCAGATCATCATCAAAAATTTTAGGCATCTTCTTCGACCTAAACTCTTACCTCGTGCAAAATTTCGTGACTAGTGAGCTATAATTGCGACCTCTAGCGTGTTTATGATTACACTGCAAACAAAAAGCTGGATATATTAGGCTGTAACACCGTTATCTGATCACATATATCAACATTATTGACATCAATGGAAAGGTCAAGAGATCGTCTTTCAAGCATAACTCATGAGGGAGGAATATGTCTTACAGGAACAAAGATGTAAGCTGAATATTAAAAATTTTCACAATTTTTACACAAAAGTTTTGGTCCATTTAACCCTCTAAATATTATCTGATCGCCATCTTAAATTGCAAACTTCTTTTTTGTCATATACTCTTAACTTATTTAAAATTTCGAGGCGATCGGACTATTATTGCGACCTACAGAGCAGCTACAAAATCGGATAAAAATTAGGTTTTTGGTCCATTTCACCCGCTAAATATTTCACAATTAAAATAGCGATCTATTCTGATGTGAAACCGACTATTATACCATTTATAATAGACAGACGAACACACGGACGGACGGACGAACACAAATTTCAAAATCGCTTTAACTCGCCGAGATATGAAAATTGGTATACCACTTTGGGGGTCTCCGACGAATATTTCGCTGTGTTACATGAATTTTTACCAAAACAAACTTATAATACCCTTTCCACATTGTGGTGTAGGGTATAATAAATTTATTTGGTTCATAAAGAAATTTTGATTTGTGAAAAGCTAATTCCCAGTGGTAAAGGTGTAGGGTATCACATGGTCGGCCCCGTCCGACTATAGCCTTGGCTTACTTGTTTTTTATATACAATTCCTGGCTACGCCCATTAACAAGTCTATGCTTCCTGGCATACTTGCCCGAAAGTTATACGATTTATACGATGACCCACTAAAATCACTTGTGTGCGCGATATCAATCGAAAAGATATAACCGCCTAAATAAGATCCTCTTATATAATGGACGAAGTCGGTCCATTCCTTAAAGTACCTCCTCCGCAACACTTTTGAAATTTTATCCAAAACCACATTTTTGTCGGCAAGTTCAAATGTCCAAAAAGGGTCACAAAATTTTGAAAATACACTAAATACATTTGATCTATCTGTAGATGAAAGTTTTAATTCACATAGGCTGAGAGTATATATCAGTCGGCAAAGCCGACTGATACTTTTTTACTTGTTTTACCAAAATGTGCTGACAGAGGTGAATACCTAACGGCTACACGAAAATACTGACGTTTGTCAGATATTAGAAATAATCACCTCAGTTAAATGAATTAATTGAGCTGTAGTGACCTAAGGAGTTTTGTATTAAACAAGTAAAAATATAAGTCGGCGTTGCGAGAGCATGTCTTAAACCCGAAGGAGTGGAACGATAGAGTGCATACTGGAACCTCAACCATGCCTGGTAGATGTGTCACTATCTGCTATGTATGGGCCAAATAGGTTATTCCTTTGATGAGTTATCGTTATTTTATGGCAATTTTTGCGAAAATGTTTGAACTTTTCTGAATATATACTGAACATACACAACATAAGTGTATGTATTGAGAAATGATTATAGAAAACAGATCTTGATAGAAAAAGCGCTTCAAAAATACTTCATATCTGCTTATTTTTAATAATGTTCGTATCATAATCATGTTTCTGATGAGCTGAATAACCACCAACGAAAAGATCTCAACATATTGGTTATTTTGAGGAAATGTATCATACACTTATTTTCTTACTTAGTTGGCCCTCTACAGACAATTTCAGGCTGTTTCACTATGACGAAAATGAAAACGAAAGAAAAAATAAAACTAAACTCGTGTTTGATTACACTGTGACACAAAATGGAACTCACAGTCTGGGGGGTGGAAAATTTCTTTTGGACATGAAAGCCCTTGATGAGTATACTAAGAACCCAAAAGGAAATTTTCGCCATAGGTCAAGTTTCTGAGATATCGCGCGATGAAGTTTTTGATTTTTTCCCTATAATACTTGGGAAAATAGCTCCATATCTCTGTTTGGCGTTGTTGTAGCATCGTTTTGAGGTGACATGTCTTCAGTCAAATCGATTGGCGAATCTTTTTGTAGAACATTTCATTCCTCTAACTCGATGCCTTTCATGTCCTTTTCGACCTTTATTTCTTGAACCGTAGTGAAAGTACCACAAGATTCGATTTTTCAGCATCCAAATATTCTACAAAAATGTTGCTCAGAAGATTTTACGTACGGTTCTCTTTGACAACTAATCGATTCTGTCCCGCTTTCATTGTCATTTTTGACATTTATTCGAACTTGGTTCAGAATTAAACTATGTTTTGTTTTTCTGTATATCCGTTATTGGTTATGCATAGGTATGTAGACATTACCAATGGGTATTGCTAATGTAGACATCTGGGGTGCTTCTGAAATATTTACCACAAATAGCTCTTGTATTGATGAACATGTTAACAACAAATTTTCTTGGAGGATAGATCCGGTTATCTCAGTTCTTGAACCGGATATTCCGACACTAAAACCGATTTTTGAACCGGTTTTAAGTAACCGATTAAACTTATATGTATACCATTAAAAAGCTTATAGAGTTGTCAATCAAATTAAATTAATTCGCGTATGAAAACTTTGCTAGTTGCAGTTCTAGAACAAAAAAACCGTTTTCTTAAACCGTTTTTGAGGAAAAATATCAGTACGCGCATATATGGAGATCAAAGGCTGGGGGGTAAAAAATTCTTTTTGGCGATGAATGTCGATGAAGGTAATATGATGAACCAGGAAGGACAGTTTTGCCATAGGTAAAACTTCTGAGTTATAGCGAAATGAATTATTTCTTGACAAACTATACAGACCTACATGACAAAAACATAGCGAAATTTTATCATACCATAACTCAGAAGTTTGACCTATGGCAAAACTGTCCTTCCTGGTTCATCATATTACCTTCATCGACATTCATCGCCAAAAAGAATTTTTTACCCCCCAGCCTTTGATCTCCATATGTCTTAAAGCAAACACAAAGTCAAAATTGCCGTGAAAACCAAAGTTTAGGTGTTTTTTGTCGCAATCATTTTCTTTCGACATAGTGAAACAGGCCCTTTTCCTATAAGCCGAACTAAGGGCATGTTTCACTACGCCGAAAGAAAATGATTGCGAACGAAAAACACCTGAACTTTGGTTTTCATGGCAATATTGACTTTGTGTTTGCTTTAAAACAAATTCAAAATTTACTTTTTATTTGTATGTAAGTCGAGCTTAATCTCATATTTGTTGTTTTCAAATATAAAAAACAACAAGTTTAAAGTGGGATGTAGTTAAAATTGATTACTTTTGGGGATGGCAGAGAAGACTAGTTTCGTCCAACGCCAATTGGACTCATCAGTTCTCTTAGTTCTTTGTATTGAAACAAAGAACCCTTCCCCAATTTTATGACGGCTCGAACTCAAGAATAATTGTGACTGATGAATTCGTTTAAATGCGAATTCAACCGAAACACCTAAAAACTCTCGAAGCCTTGGCCTTCCAATTCTGTGTGTACCCGTATTTATACGCCCTTTTAGTGGGTTCTTCATCGCACGTTCTTATGTCATTTCCTAACTAACGCAATAGGAGTATCTCGATGCGTTCATGATGTCGTTGTATAAACGATGGTTCATACGAAGTCGATATTCACCGTCAATGCATATTGGCCCGTAAATCTTTCGAAGAATTACTCTTTCAGGTACTGCCTTATCTGTTTGCGCCAGTGTCAGACTTTAGCATGAGTAATATCAGTGTTCTGTAAAGTATTATTTTTGTTTGACGAAATATGACTTTGTTTCTAAACTGTTTACTTAAGCTAAAGTATCATCAGTTAGTCAATACTAATAATAATAATTGTTCCACAAACATCCCAGGCGGGACAAGGGAGACTTCTGTCATATCAATGAGTACACCCCGATTCATATTAGCTCAATGATACGGGACCTACAGTTTATCGCCGAGTCCGAACGGCGTGTTCTAAGACATAACTTGTAGAGAAGTTTTACATGGCTGAAATACTCGGGAAATGTCGCCAACATTACTTAGGGATATTTTGCCATTACTGAGGGATACTTCTCACGGTGCTCTTGAACCAAATTTAAATGGAAGGTGCTTACACCTGGGAAGTTTTTGCGGATTCTGAAACTACAATGTTCATAGATGAGAAAAATCAAAAAACAAAAAAAAATCGCCGGAGCGCTTTTTAAATAAATCGCGATTCAAGTTGACATTTTTAGGGGTTTTAGGTTTTCACGATTTTGCTTGGAAACCGCATGTCCTATCGAAATTAGACTTAAGAAATTGTTGTAGCTATGAACATTTTCTACAAGACTGACTTTTACGATATCTTTGTAGATTTTACCTTTATTGAGATATTGAAGTTCAAATTAGGACAATTGCCTCTTTGTCTGAAATCCTTTTCGATTCTTTCCTATTTTGACTAATTACTAGGTATTAGATAAAGTGATCTTACAAAGCCGATTGAGCTTTGGGAGGATATCAAAATCTGAAATGGATTGGAATACCGGCCGAAGGCATCTGGCCCCTGGTGGATTTGCCAGGTCTAAAGCCCCATTGGTATGACCCAATTATTTCATTGGCCATAGCCTTCAAGTTCGCACAATATGACATTTAAGATCTTCAGTGGTCACGAAACTCTATGTAGCCGATATTGTCAATAGGTGAATGTTTCAATTCACATAGACTGAGGGTATATCTCTGTCAGCAAAACCTTCTTTCCTGTTTGACCTAATTTAGGCATTTGGGATATCCGAGGTCGAAAAATTTATCCACCTAAAAGTGTGGACAGGAATGGAAATTAACGCTTCCATTATTAGTTCAGAATATTTTATGGTGGATGATATATAAAGTTCGGCTCGGTTGAACTTAACGATATTTAACTTCTTAAATCTATACAGATCGGGTGACACAAAAACCTAAACCAACATTTTATTTAATCATATATAAATATATAAAATATTTGGTTCAGAACTTTACTAAATTTATCTTGCGCGCATGTCCTCAAATATAAACTTTCTCTTTCAAACTTCAACATGTTGCCTCCTCTCTAGGACTAACATGTTGTGTTATTTATGTTTTTTGGTTTGTTTATTATTTTACAACACGTTGTGTTTTTGTATTTTTCCCCAATTCTCGTCTAACCACGTTGTTGTTGAAGTTATTCTCTTCGGTCGACTCAACGGGAACGAATGCAAGTAAATATCCGTTCGTGGCCACCAACAATGGTTTATTGTTGGTATTTCAAACCGCCATACAAACGAGTCTCATAAAATATATGTTGAAATATTGCTCAAAAAACAAATCAGTCTTAGAACGATTCTCGAAGTGAAAGGTACTTAAAACGGAAACAAATCGAAAAGCACGTTATAAGTTCAAAGAAAAAAGAAGTAACGGTACGGCTACGGATAACATATGCCAAAATATATGCATACTCACATATGTATTTACTGTGTTGTGTCAAATGTGTAAAAAGTTATGTTTGTAATTTGAATTGAATAAATTAAAGAAAAAATAATAAAGAAGTGCACTCCCAAGCCACTCCCAAAGTAATAATAACAACAAGCTGAAAAGTTGCAGAAAAAAAGTATGTTCCAAAACGAACAAAATATTATAACAGATGGTTAATTTTTAAATATTTTGTAAAATTTTGTTTGCAACAAAAGAAATAAATTAATTGCCCCTTGGCTGGTTTACAAAACAAACAAAACAAATAAATTGAGAAATCGGTCATTTTCAATGCTCTTTAAAATTGATTGTGGGTATATATTTGAACTTTTAACCATTTAAGTTTACTGCCATAGTCGATGTTTTGTAAATGTCGGTTGGTCGGTCGGTATGAAATGATGAAGGAATTTTTGTTTGTTTGCTTGTTTTTATTCTGCTTTGAGAATGTAAACAACAATTCCCATTGTCCATGTCCACGTCAACAACTACATGTTTTCCAATCTATCTATGGATGTATGTATGTCAAAGTGTGTATGCGTGTGTCTGTATTGTTGTGAATGTGAACAAATCCTTTTGACCTATAAATAAGATCGTTCGTTTTCTATCAATGACCCACCACACAATAGACACACACACAAACACAATGTGTGTTGAGTTGGCAAAAACATTTCTATTGTTCGTTTATATGGAGGATATCTATCTATGGATGGAGATATGCATGGTTTAGCGCTTAAATAGAAATAATGAAATTTAAGTTGGTTCATATGCATTTTTTAATTAATAAAATAAGTTATTTAATTTAAAATAGGTTTATGTTTCTAAATTAAATTAATGTTAACAGGCAGGAGAAGTGCTTGTTATTATACCCTCAGCCTTTAGGCTAGAAAGGGAATATACACTTTCATATGGCAAAATGTGCCTCATCGAAATAAAGGTTTTAGACCCCAGGTATGTTTGGACGAAATGTGTTTCAGACAATTTGGACTTGATTTAGCCATGTCCGTCCGTCTGTCTGGCTGGCTGGAGCGCTGGAGTGGACCGATATAGTCCATATTCCAACCTGTTACATGTCTGGATGAAATAATATGATGTACAAAGTCTGCACCAATCAGAAACTCAGTGCGAGAGCTATCTTGCTGATTTGCCAATTTGGTTGGTGCCATCAGGGATTGTTGGAACTTTTAGGCCAACATCTCAGGAAGTATGGACTTGCGCAAGAAAAAAAATTGTACCGTCGTAAAGGGAGCCGCAAGGAAAACTTATTGAAACAAATTTCAAAATGATCCGAGAGGAGCTCTTAAACTTCACTTTATCCGAATTTTGTGTGGAGGTAGCCTAAGAAGTGGACCAATATAGTCCATATTCGAACCCTATCTATATTTGGAAGGAATAATACGATGTGCAAAGTTCGGACCAAATCGATTGCTCCCTTCTAGAGTTATCGTTCACACCATTCTTCAGAGAATTTTGGTGTGAGTGGTACACGAAGGTGTGGACCGATTGGGTCCATATTGAAAACTTATCTATGTCTGGTAGAAATGTCACGATGTGCAAAGTATGGATCAAATCGGTTACTTTTTTCAAGAGTTATCGTGCACACAAACTTTCCGAACATTTTCGAACTTTTGCGGGGGAAGTACCGGAAGGAGTGGTCCGATATAACCCAACTTCGAACTTAAACTAAGTTTGGACAAAATATTACGGAAGCCAAATTTTGGACATAATCGGTTGATCCGTTAGAGAGTTATCGTGCGCTCCAGCCAGACAGACAGACGGACGGACATGGCTAAATCAACTCCAATTGTCTGAAACACATTTCGTCCAAACATATTTGTGGTCTAAAACCATTATTTCGATGAGGCACATTTTGCCCGTTTGAAAGTGTATATATACCCTCGTTAGCATAAATTCTGAGGGTATAAAAATAGTCCATGCCTTCAAACCAACTATTGAAGCACCTTTTCCATTCCGATCCAAAACATGGTTTTTGAACAGTTCTACAGCATTTTCCTCCATCATAGTATGGATGGTATAATAAGTTTAATTTTCTGTTTGTAACACATCGAACTAATCATTTGCGACAATATATATTCTTGATCAGGATAAAATTCTAGCCATCCCCGTCAGTTCATTCAATTGTACGTCTTTTGAAATAGTTCTAGCGAGCGCAATTATTGAGATAGAGCGCGAAAATTTTGCACCCGAACGTGTTTTTTCCATAGGCAGGTTCGAAGATGGGCTATATAGGTCCACATTTTGGTATATCCCCATATAACGTACCACCCAATTTAAGGTATTTTGGTGATTTTAGCTAAATTTTTCGACAGACCTAGTTAAAATTTGACGTTTAAGGTTCCCAAAGTCCGTTTTGGTATAGCACCCATAAAACGGTACCTCCCGATTTGCGGTATTTTGAGGGTTTTAGCTACTTTTTCCGCCCAAGTTGGCTCCAATTTGGCGCTTGGAGTTTAAAGAGGTCAAAAAAACTTCTGCACTAAAAATGGTAGCGATAGGTCCACGTTTTGGTATAGCCCCCATAAAAGGGTCCTTCGCGATTTAAAGTATTTTGAGGCTGAATTTGATATTTATTTGGCTGAAATTTGATATTTAAAGATTTCAATGACCAACAAACTTCTCCACTAAAAATGACCAATATAGGTCCACGTTTTGGTATAGCCCCCAAATAACGGTACCTCCCGATTTAATGTATTTTGGAATGTATGTATTTATGGAATTTTATCTAAATTTTTTGACTGAACTAGCTGTAATTTATCATTTGGGGTTCCCGAAACTTCTCCACCAAAAATCGTCAATATGGGTCTACGTTTGGGAATGACCCCCATATTACGATACCTCCCGATTTAAGGTATTTTGAGGCTTTTACTTACATTTTCTGACCGAATTAGCTGAAATTTTACATTTTGTGTTCCCAATGAAAACAAAACAATTCTACACTAAAAATTACCAAGATAGGTCCACGTTTTGGTATAGCCCCCATATAACTGTATCTCCCGATTTTATTTATTTTAGCTAAAATTTTTTTTACCGAACTAGCTGTAACTTTACATTTTAAGTTCTCAGTTGTTCCTAAACTCCTCCACTAAAAATCGTCTACATATTCCCAATGACCTAAAAACTTCTCGTTATTTTGAGGATTTTAGCTAAAATTGTTACCCCCCGTTACCCCACGATTTATTTTAGTTCAACATATTTAATTGTGGAGAGTATAAAAGTTTGGCCTGGTCGAACTTAATGTTTTTTACTTATTACTTGTTTACATTTTCAAAAATCCAATAAATTCCAAAATAATAAATAATTAATAATAATACCCATGAATTCAAACACAATGAATAACAGCTAATTCAATGAATTTCATATAATAAATATAACATATAACACACAAATACATACGTACATATGTCAATAACATCGTAGTGATTGAATATTGAATGGATGTTTGTTACATTAACCGTCTTCAATGTGTTTACATACGTTAAAATAACACTTAATTCAAACCAAAATTCAAAATTTACATTGGAAATTGAAACCAAAATCTCATGAACATGTTCATCATTATTTTGTGGACAACAAAGTTTTAAACACAACAACATTGCTTCTGACCCAGGGTACCAAAACTTTGTTTTTTACTTTGATATCCTATCCCGTTCTAGTCGCAGCATCAGACGGTCTATGACTGTACACATTTAAACTCGAGACCGAAATATTTGAGAGTTCCATATGTGGTTATAGTGGTATCCAAAAGATGCACTCGACTGATTTAAACTAGCTCAATTTTTATACCCTATACCACAATGTGGAAAAGGGTATTATAAGTTTGTTTTGGTAAAAATTCATGTAACACCGCGAATAATTCGTCAGAGACCCCCAATGTGGTATACCAATCTTTATATCTCGACGAGATAAAGCGATTTTGAGATGTGTGTCCGTCCGTCCGTCTGTCCATTATAAATTGTAAACACGCTCCAGGCCGCAATTATGGACCGATCGTCACGAAATTTTGTATGGAGGTCGGGCTCAGATCAGAATAGATCCCTATTCTTATTGGTGATGATCGTGAAATATTTAGCGGGTGAAATGGACCAATGGACCAATTTTCTAGAGGCTCTGCAGGTCTCAATAATAGTCCAATCAACGCGTAATTTTAAATAAGGTAAGAGTATATCACAAAAGAGAAGCTTACAATTTGAGATGGCGATCGGATATTATTTAGAGGGTTAAATGGACCAAAACTTTTGTGTGAAAATTGTGAAAAATGTTAATATACAGCTTATATCTTAATTCCTGGATGTGACATTCCGGACAAGTGAGATATACTTGAAAGTGGAACGCTTGACCTTTCAATTGATGCCAATTATGTTGGTGTGCATTATCAGAAAACAGAGTTACAGCCTAATATATTCCGTTATTTGTTTGTAGTGTAATAATAAACTCGCTAGAAGTCGCAATTATACATCAATAGTCACGAAATTTTGCACCGGGTAAGAATATATGTAGGTTGAACAAGTAAAAAGTCGTTAAGTTCGGCCGGACCGAACTTTTTATACCCTCCACCATAAAATAGTCTTAATTAAAATATAATAATTAGGGTCCTTTCACAATTTTAGGTGGAACAACTTTTCGACAATGGATAGACTCCTACTGCCTCCTACTATTGCTTAAATTACACTGTGAGCACAAATCTTGGGGCAGAGATATTTCCTTTTGGAGATGAAAGCCCTTGGTGTGTATATTAAAAACCCCGAAGGACAGATGCGCCGTGAGTCGAACTTCCGCGTTATTGCGTGATGAAGTTTTTACAAGAGACCCTGTAAGCCATCATGAATTAGCATTATATCTTTGTTTGTTGTTTTTGTAGAGCACTTAAGCAACAGTGAACAAATAACCCTGATGGCCCACAGGGTCTCTAACAAAAATTTCATCACGCCATAAAGCGGAAATTCGACTCACGGCGGATCTGTCCTTCGGGGTTCATAATATACTCACCAAGGCCTTTCTTCTCCAAGAGGAATTTTCCGTGCCCCAGACTTTCACCTCCATTTTGTTGCACAGTGTTATCTAATCTAATCTAAAAAAAATGTGTTCAGCTAGGTGAAAGGTACCACTAACGGGGCTATATCAAAGAGTCAACCTATCTTTAAATTTTGTTGGCGGAAAAGTTTTACAGCTGCAGGCAACTTCAAGAGTCAAATTGAGGGTAGTTTCATCAAAACAATGTAGATCCTCAAAAATGGACCAATGTTGACGAATTTTAGTGACGAAATTTCATGACCACTGAAAATTCCCGAAAATTGGGAGGTACAGTTATAGGTATTGGGGGTATACCAAAACATGGACCTATATTGACGATTATTTTTGAATAGACAAAATTGTAGCTAAAATTTTCAAAATACCGATCATTACAGCTAGTTCGGTTAAAAATTGCAGCTTAAATTCTCAAAATACCGAAAATCGGGATATACCGTTATATGGGGGCTATACCAAAACATGGACCTGTGTTGACGATGTTTCGCTGGAGATGTTTTATGACCACTGAGAACCTCAAATGGCAAATTACAGCTAGTTCGGTTAAAAACTGCAGCTAAAATTCTTAAAATACCGAAAATCGGGAGGTACCGATATATGGGGGCTATACCAAAACATGGACCTATGTTAACGATGTTTGGTGGAGATATTTCATGGCCACTGATAACCTCAAATGGCAAATTACAGCTAGTTCGGTTAAAATTTGTAGCTAAAGTTCTCAAAATACCGAAAATCGGGAGGTACCGTTATATGGGGGCTATACCAAAACGTGGACCTATGTTGACGATGTTTGGTGGAGATATTTCATGGCCACTAAAAACCTCAAATGGCAAATTACAGCTAGTTCGGTTAAAATTTCTAGCTAAAATTCTCAAAATACCGAAAATCGGAAGGTACCGATATATGGGGGCTATACCAAAACGTGGACCTATGTTGACGATGTTTGGTGGAGATATTTCATAGCCACTGAGAACTTCAATTGGCAAATTACAGCTAGTTCGGTTAAAAATTGTGGCTAAAATTCTCAAAATACCGAAAATCTGGAGGTACCGTTATATGGGGACTATACCAAAACATGGACCTATCCATATCCTTTGGGATATAAGTTTGTTGATCACTAGGAACCCTTAGTGCCAAATTATAGCTAATTCGGTCTGCAAATGTGGCGAAGAACGTCAAAATACCTCAAATCCGGAGGTACCGTTATATGGGGGCTATACCAAATAGTGGACCGATATAGCCCATCTTCGAACTTGACCTGCCTATGGAAAAAAGACCCTCGGGTGCACAATTTCAGCACTCTATCTCAATTATTGCGGACGCTAGAGTGATTACAACAGACGGACAGACAGACGGACAGACGGACATGGCTAGATCGTCTTAGAATTTTATCCTGATCAAGAATATATATACTTTATAGGGTCGCAAATGATTACTTCGATGTGTTACAAACGGAATGACAAACTTAATATACCCTCCATACTATGGTGGAGGGTATAAAAAGATGCCTACAATTTTGAATGATGATCTGATATTCTTTAGCGGGTGAAATGGACCATTACTTTTGTATGAAAAATATAAAAATTGTATTTTTGGTCGATATTTTATTCCTTGAGGACATACATATTTTGCAAAGTAGCCTACATATGGGAAAAAACTACTGACCTTTCCTCTGATGTAAATTGCAATAAAGTGTTTGCTAGATAACGGGCCTACTGCCTAATATATAATGGGTTCTGTGTAGAGAACCACATTTTTATCCCATGCTACTTATTGTCTCTCCAAAAGTTTATGTAACACCACGAAATATTCGTCCTAGACTCCTTATTTGGTATGCCGAAATTCATATCTCGACGAGATAAAGCGATTTAGCGATGTGTGTTCGTCCATTAAAAATTGTAAACAAGCTTAAAGCCGCAATTATGGACCGATTGTAACGAATTTTTTAAGGAGGTTGGGTTCGGGCCAGAATAGAAATGTTTAGTTTTTGCTGATGATCGTGAAATGTTCAGGGAATGAAATGGACCAATAACAAAATTTTAACCAATTTTGTAGCGGCTCTGTAGGTCAAAATAATAACTCGCAAAATTTTAAACAAAGTTTGAGTTTATGATGAAGAAGAAGCGTACACACCAACGTGAAGATCAGATAATACTTAGCGGGTTAAATGAAATGGACTGAAACTTTTGTGTGAAATTGGTAAAAATTTCAATAACGTAGCGGTTAAACAACGGAAGTAGTAGTACTCCATAAGTGGGTTTCATTACATTTTAGTTTGTGTGAACTAAATTTTCCTTTCCTGCTACAAAAATATCTTTGTCATGCTAGATAACTTTTTGGTTTTGGTCATAAATGTTATACATTACATCTCCGATATTTGATAATTAAATTTTCACAATCATTGAAAAGAAGTTCAGTGGAGAGCGATTGTCCAGGGATAGTGGTATAGGGTATCCCATGGTCGGCTCCCTCCGACTATAGACTTTTCTTACTTGTTTTTTTTTTTTTTTAATTTTGTTTGAAAAATAGAAAAATTGGGACAATGCATTGACTGTATCGCTCCCTCATAAAACAATGTACATACATAGTGCGCCTTAACTAACTTTAAGTGGAAACCTCATACACCTGGAAAGTTTTTGCGGATTTTGAGACAGCAATGTTCATAGGTGAAAAAGTCCAGAAACAAGAAAAAATCGCTGGAAGGACTTTTAAATAAATTGTGGTCAAAGTTAACAATTTTGGGTTTTTTTAGGTTTTCACAATTTTGATTGGAAACCGCAAGTCCTATCGAAATGGGACTAAAGAGTGTTGTAGCAGTGAAAATTCTGTACAAGATTGACCTGCACAATATTTTCGTAGGTTTTACCGTTTTTGAAATATAGAAGTTCAGATCAATTATTCAGATTTTTTTCTCAGGTCAACGGGATTTTGCGTGAAACCCGCATGTCCCATCGGAATTGGGACTAACGAAAATCTTGTAGCTGTGAAAATTCTAGGTTGTACCATTATGAGATATATAAGTTTAAGTTGGGAAATTGCAGTCATGACATTATTTTATAAGGAGACGATACCGTCAGTGCATTGTCCCAATTTGAACTTCTATATCTCAAAAACCGTAAAACCTACGAAAATACTATAAAGGTTAATCTTGTAGAGAATTTTGATAGCTACAACATTTTTTTTATCCTATTTCGATAGGACTTGTGGTTTACAAGCAAAATTGTGAAAAGCTAACAAACCCTTAACAAGTAAGAAAGTATCAGTCAGCTGTGCTAACGGAGATATACCCTCAGCCACTGACCAAACCAAAAGTTTGAAAGAAACTTTTAGAGTTATCTTGCTCAATGGTCATTTTGGTATGTGCCGGGAGGGTTTTGGAACTTGGACCATTATCTCAGGAAGTATTGACTTACTCCGGAAAAAGTTTGTACCGTTGTAAATGAGGCCGCTAGAACAACCTACTGAAAAAAGAATCAAAACGATCCGTGAGGAGCTCTTAAACTTCATTTTATCCGAATTTTGTGTGTGAGGTACCTGAAGAAGTGGACCGATATAGTCCATATTCCAACCTGTTACATGACTGGATGAAATAATATGATGTGCAAAGTCTGCACCAATCAGAAACTCCCTGCGAGAATTATCTTGCGGATTTGTCATTTTGGTTGGTGCCGTCAGGGTTTCTTGGAACATTTAGGCCAATATCTCAGGAAGTATGGACTTGCGCAAGAAAAAAATTGTACCGTCGTAAAGGGAGCCGCCAGAAAAACTTATTGAAACAAATTTCAAAACGATCCGAGAGGAGCTCTTAAACTTCACTTTATCCGAATTTTGTGTGGGAGGTAACCGAAGGAGTGGACCAATATAGTCCATATTCCAACCTGTTACATGACTGGATGAAATAATATGATGTGCAAAGTCGGCAAGAGTGCGAGAACTATCTTGCGAGTTTGCCAATTTGGTTGGTGCCGTCAGGGATTCTTGGAACTTTTAGGCCAACATCTCAGGAAGTATGGACTTGCGCAAGAAAAAAATTGTACCGTCGTAAAGGTAGCCGCAAGGAAAACTTATTGAAACAAATTTCAAAACGATCGGAGAGGAGTTCTTAAACTTCACTTTATCCGAATTTTGTGTGGTAGGTACCCGAAGGAGTGGACCAAAATAGTCCATATTCGAACCCGATATATATCTGGAAGGAATAATACGATGTGCAAAGTTTGACCAAATAGATTGCTCCCTTCGAGAGTTATCGTTCAGACCATTTTACAGACAAATTTTTAACTTTTGCGGGGAGGTACCCGAAGAAGTGGATCGATATGGCCCATCTTCGAACTTAAACTAAGTTTGGACAAAATATTATGGAAGCCAAATTTTGGACCTAATCGGCAGATCCGTTGGAGAATTATCTTGCGCTGCAGCCACTACGCACGGTGTCATAGGGGTTTTTTTGCAACTTTAAGGCTATTTTCTCAGGAAGTATGGACTTGCCCCTGATGATACTTGTACTGTCGTATGCGGGAGAGTGAATACAAGTTGCTACAACAAAAATCAAAGCGATTCGAGAGCAGGTACTAAACTGAACTTTTCCGAATTTTTGTGTGAAAGGTATCCGAAGGTGTGGACCGATTGGGTCCATATTGGAACTCATCAAAGTCTGGTAGAAATTTCACGATGTGCAAAGTATGGATCAAATCGGTTACTTCTTTCAAGAGTTATCGTGCGCACAAACTTTCCGAACATTTTCGAACTTTTGTGGGGGAGATACCGGAAGGAGTGCACCGATATAACCCATCTTCGAACTTAAACTAAATTTGGACAAAATATTACGGAAGCCGATCCGTTCGAGAGTTATCGTGCGCTCCAGCCATCAAGACAGACAGACGGACGGACTGACATGGCTAAATCAACTCCAAATTGTCTGAAACACATTTCGTCCAAACAAAACATGGTTTTTGAACACTTCAACAATATTTTCCTCCACCATAGTATGGAGGGTATATTAAATATAACTTTCTGTTTGTAACACATCGAACTAATCATTTGCGACCATATATATTCTTGAACAGCATACAATTCTAAGACGATCTAGCCATGCCCGTCTGTCCATCCATTTGTCCGTCTGTTGAAATCACTCTAGCGAGCGCAATAATTGAGATAGAACGCTAACATTTTGCACTCGAGCGTCTTTTTTACATAGGCAAGTTCGAATATGGTCTATATAGGTCCACATTTGGAATAGCCACATATAACGTACCACCCAATTTAAGGTTTTTGGTGATTTTAGCTAAATTTTTCGACAGACCTAGCTAAAAATTGACAATTGAGGTTCCCAATGGCCGTTTTGGTATAGCACCCATATAACGGTACATCCCGATTTAAGGTATTTTGAGGCTTTTAGCTAAATTTTCCGCCCAAGTTGGCTCCAATTTGGCGGTTGGAGTTTAAAGAGGTCAAAAAACTTCTGCACTAAAAATGGTAGAGATAGGTCCACGTTTTGGTAAAGCCCCCATACAAGAGTCCCTCGCGATTTAAAGTATTTTGAGGCTGAATTTGATATTTATTTGGCTGAAATTTGATATTTAAAGTTCCCAATGACCAGCAAACTTCTCCACTAAAAATTACCAAGATAGGTCCACGTTTTGGTATACCTCCCATATAACGGTACCTCCCGATTTAATGTATTTTGGGCGTTTTAGGAATTTGAATTTGATATATATTTGGCTGAAATTTCGTATTTAAAATTCCAAATGACCAACAAACTTCTCCACTAAAAATTACCAGGATAGGTCCACGTTTTGGTATAGCCCCCAAATAATGGTACCTCCCAATTTAATGTATTTTGGGAATTGTAGCTAAATTTTTTGACCGAACTGTCTATAATTTATCATTTGAGGTGTTCAGTGGTCCCGAAACTTCTCCACCAAAAATCGTCAATATAGGTCCACGTTTGGGAATATCCCCATATGACGGTACCTCCCGATTTACGGTATTTTGAGGCTTTTAGCTACATTTTCTGACCGAATTACCTGAAATATGAAATTTTATGTTCCCAATGAAAAAAAAAACAACTCTCCACTAAAAATTACCAATATAGGTCCACGTTTTGGTATAGCCTCCATATAACTGTATCTCCCGATTTTAGTGATTTTAGCTACATTTTAACCGAACTAGCTGTAACTTTACATTTGAAATTCTTAGAGGTTCCTTAACTTCTCCACCATAAATCGTCTACATATTCGCAATGACCTAAAAACTACTCCACCAAAAATTTCCAATTTCGGTACTTCCCGATTTTAGGTATTTTGTGGATTTTAGCAAAATGTTTTGACCGAACTGGCTGTGAATTTGACATTTGATGTTCTCAGTGGTCACGAAACTTCTCCACCAAAAATTGTCAACATAGGTTCATATTTTGGAATGGCCCCCGTATAACGGTACCCTAGATTTTCGGTATTTTCAGGATTTTAGCTAAAATTGTTACCCCCCGTTACCCCCCCGATTTATTTTAGTTCAGCATATTTTAAGGTGGAGAGAATAAAAGTTTGGCCTGGTCGAACTTAATGTTTTTTACTTATTACTTGTTTACATCTTCAAAAATCCAATAAATTCCAAAATAATAAATAATTAATAATAATACCCATGAATTCAAACACACTGAATAACAGCTAATTCAACGAATTGCATATAATAAATATAACATATAACACACATATACATACATACATACAAACATACAAACATACATACATACATATGTCAATATCATCGAAGTGATTGAATATTGAATGGATGTTTGTTACATTAACCGACTTCAATGTGTTTACATACGTTAAAATAACACTCAATTCAAACCAAACCACTGATGCTTAACAAAATGTGCATTGGAAATTGAAACCAAAATCACATGAATATGTTGATCATTATTTTGTGGATGACAACAAAGTTTTAAACACAACAACATTACTTCTTAACCCAGGCTATCAAAACTTTGTGTTTTACTTTGATATCCTATCCCGTTCTAGTCGCAGCATCAGCCGGTCTATGATACAACTGCATCCTGTACACATTTGAACTCGATACCCAAATATTTGAGAGTTCCATATGTGGTTATAGTCGTCCACTCATGGTACCCAAAAGATGCCCTCGACTGATTTAAACCAATTCAATTTTTTTTTTTAATTTCCAGAAAAACATACTTCTGTAGTATTTGAATGTTTGAAAAATAGACATCGGAATTTGCATATTTTCAAAAATACAAGTAGAAAAATGTCATTTATTTTTGAATAATTTTAAATATTTTTGCCATGTTTTTATACTACAAAAAATTATGTCAAAATATTATATTCAGCATCTTGTAAAAATATCAGAATTTTTCTATTTTCATTTTGAAACATATGTAAATTCCGGATAGCTAATTATATGCAACCTTGTAGGTCTCATCACTTCATTTTCCTTTCTACCTTTTCATCAGATTATTTCAGATTCAATGAAATGTAATATAATAATTAATAATGATACTCTATATAACATATGCATATACGTACATAATTAATAAATTAAACCCTATCACGTAACAGCTAATTCAATGAATTTTATATAACGATTAAGTGGAAACACAATTCATATATTGTATAACAAAATATCTAAATATTGAATAACTATTTCCTGGGTTAATCAACTTCAATGTATTCATTATGTATGTGCCAAAGTACACACATACTATGCATGTATGTCGAACTAAACCACTGGCGGGGTTTACAATATTCACCTTGGAAAATGAAACCAAAATCTCGCGAACATGTTCATCATTATTTTCCGGATGGTTGGGTAGAACGTTTAAAACACAATAAACTTCGCTTTACTTACCCCAGGGTAACAACATTTTGTTTTCACTTTGCCGTTGTCTGTCTGTTCACTCATTTTTATGCTATTTTCTTTACTTCATTTTGATGTATCCATCCATTCATCCTGTCTATATTAAGTTGATATCGTGATATTTGTTTGACAATGCCTGCAATTCACTTTGGGTTAATTTTACACCATCAAATATAATAGTAGTACGACAACAACAACTACAACACAAGAACAACAACTACAACACAATGTTACGAAAAGTTAACACATCGTCGTCTATGCGATTTTTATCTTGAGAATTTTCCTTAAAGTGACTCTGAGGATTTGTTGAAAATCACTTGGATTTATGGGCACAAAGTGTTTTACATAGATACCATGAAGTGTGCATGTGTGTGGGGGTGTGTATACGGATGTGTGTTATTTTTACCAAAGAAATTTAATCAAAAGATTTATAGGGGGATATTGAAATAAACTCTATGGATTTTAGTTCAATTATATTGGCAAGAAAGACATCAAATTGAAAATAAATTCAGTTCAAATCTTTTGAAATTGTATCCAATATACATACATATATACACACATACGTATGGATATATATTTTACTTTTTGCCCTACAATTGCAATTGTTAACTTTTCGAGAAGGCAATGTCGACCAAACCTGGGCCAATGTACTATTTTCATGATCGTGTGAGGAAACATGGACCACAAAGCGTGGATTTCATACAGAATTTTTGAATCCTCAATTGGTCCGCAAAATTATAATTTTTAAAAAAAATTAAAGGCATGTATTTTTTTAAAAATTTTAAAGGCCTTCTTTTCCACCACAAAACGTGGATTTAAAAAAAAATTACGGCCTCCTCTTAGGCCACAAAACGTGATTTTTTTAAGAATTTTAAAGGCTTCATCTAAGTCTACCAAAGGTGGATTTTGAAGGTCTCCTCCTTGTCCACAAAGGGAGGATTTTTCAAAGAAATTTGAAGGCCTCCTTCTAGGCCAAAAAACGTCTATGTTTTTAAATAATTTTAAAGGCCTACTCTTAGGCAACAGAACATGGACTGTTTAAAGAATTTTGGAGGCCTCCTTCTAAACCACAAAACGTGGATTTTTTAAAGAATTTTGGAGGCCTCCTTCTAAACCACAAAACGTGGATTTTTTAAAGAATTTTAAAATCCTCCTCTTAGGCCACAAAACGTGGATTTTTTAAAGAATTTTAAAGGCTTCCTCTTAGGCCACAAAACGTGGATTTTTTAAAGAATTTTAAAGGCCTCCTCTTAGGACACAAAACGTGGATTTTTTTTTAAAGAATTTTAAAGGCCTCCTCTTAGGACACAAAACGTGGATTTTTTTTTAAAGAATTTTAAAGGCCTCCTCTTAGGCCACAAAACGTGGATTTTTTAAAGAATTTTAAAGGCCTCCTCCTAGGCCACAAAACCTGAATTTTGTAGGCCTCCTTCTAAACCACAAAACGTGGATTTTTTAAAGAATTTTGGAGGCCTCCTTCTTAACCACAAAACGTGAATTTTTTAAAGAATTTTGGAGGCCTCCTTCTAAACCACAAAACGTGGATTTTTAAAGAATTTTGGAGGCCTCCTTCTAAACCACAAAACGTGGATTTTTTAAAGAATTTTGGAGGCCTCCTTCTATACCACAAAACGTGGATTTTTTAAAGAATTTTAAAGGCCTCCTCTTAGGCCACAAAACGTGGATTTTTTTAAAGAATTTTAAAGGCTTCCTCTTAGGCCACAAAACGTGGATTTTTTAAAGAATTTTAAAGGCCTCCTCTTAGAACACAAAACGTGGATTTTTTAAAGAATTTTAAAGCCCTCCTCTTAGGCCACAAAACGTGGATTTTTTTAAAGAATTTTAAAGGCCTCCTCTTAGGCCACAAAACGTGGATTTTTTAAAGAATTTTAAAGGCCTCCTCTTAGGCCACAAAACGTGGATTTTTTAAAGAATTTTTAAGGCCTCCTCTTAGGCCACAAAACGTGGATTTTTTAAAGAATTTTTAAGGCCTCCTCTTAGGCCACAAAACGTGGATTTTTTAAAGAATTTTAAAGGCCTCCTCCTAGGCCACAAAACCTGAATTTTGTAGGCCTCCTTCTAAACCACAAAACGTGGATTTTTTAAAGAATTTTGGAGGCCTCCTTCTAAACCACAAAACGTGGATTTTTTAAAGAATTTTGGAGGCCTCCTTCTAAACCACAAAACGTGGATTTTTTGAAGAATTTTGGAGGCCTCCTTCTAAACCACAAAACGTGAATTTTTTAAAGAATTTTAAAGGCATCCTCCTAGGCCACAAAATGTGGATTTTTAACGAATTTTAAAGGCATTCTCCTAGGCCACAAAACGTGGATTTTTTAAAGAATTTTAAAGGCATCCTCCTAGGCCACAAAACGTGGATTTTTTAAAGAATTTTAAAGGCATCCTCTTAGGCCACAAAACGTGGATTTTTTAAAGAATTTTAAAGGCATCCTCCTAGGCCACAAAACGTGGATTTTTTAAAGAATTTTAAAGGCCTCCTCTTAGACCACAAAACGTGGATTTTTTAAAGAATTTTAAAGGCCTCCTCTTAGACCACAAAACGTGGATTTTTTAAAGAATTGTTAGGGCCTAATTTTTTAAAGAATTTTAAAGGCATCCTCTTAGTCCACAAAACGTGGATTTTTTAAAGAATTGTTAGGGCCTAATTTTTTAAAGAATTTTAAAGGTCTCCTCTTAGGCCACATAGCGTGGATCTTTTAACCATTTTGAAGGCCTCTTAATAGGCCACATAACGTTGATTTTTTAAAGAATTTTGGAGGCCTCCTCCTGGGCTATAAAACGTGGATTTTTTTAAAGAATTTTAAGGGCATCGTCTTAAGCCACAAAACTAGGATTTTTTAAAGAATTTTGAAGGCCTCCTCTAGGCCACTAAACGTGGACTTTTTCAAGAATTTTGGAGGCTTCCTTCTAGGGCACTAAACGTGGACCTTTTCAAGAATTTTTGAGGGCCCCTTCTAGGCCACAAAACTTGGATTTTTTTGAAAGAATTTTGGAATACTCCTTCTTGGCCACAAAACGTGGATTTTTTCAAGAATTTTGGAGGCCTCCCCTTAAGCCACAAAACGTTAATTTTTAAGAATTTTAAAGGCCCCCTCTTATGGCACAAAAAGTGGACTTTTTAAAGAATTTTAAAGGCTAAGAATAGGCCCCCTCTGGCACAAAACAAGGATTTTTTAAAAAAATTTTAAGGTCTCATCCTAGGCCAAAATACGTGGATTTTTAAAGAATTTTAACGTCCTAGCTCACAAACGTGGATTTTTTAAAGAATTTTAAAGGCCTCATCTTTGGCCACAAAATGTGGATTTTTAAAATAATTTTGGAGGCCTCCTCTAGGGTCACAAAACGTTAATTTTTTAATGAATTTTTGAGATCTCTTCTACGGCCTCAAAACGTGGAATTGTTAAAGAATTTTTGAGGTCCCCTCTAGGGCCACAAAACGTTGATTTTTAAGGAATTTTTGAGATCTCTTCTAGAGCCTCAAAACGTGGAATTTTTAAAGAATTTTTGAGGTCTCCTCTAGGGCCACAAAACGTTGATTTTTTAAGGAATTTTTGAGGTCTCTTCTAGGGCCTCAAAATGTGGAATTTCTGAAGAATTTTAGAGGCCACAAAACGTGGATTTTCTAAAGAATTTTTGAGGCAACAAAACGTGGCTTTTCTGTAGAATTTTAAAGGACACAAAACGTGAATTTCTTAAAGAATTTAAGAGACCACAAAACATGGATTTTCTAAAGAATTTTTGAGGCCACAAACCGTGGATTTTTTAAAGAATTTTATAGACTACAAAACATGGATTTTTAAAGAATTTTAGAGGCCACAAAGCAAGATTTTTTAAAGAAATCCGAAGACACATTAAACAGCAATATTGAAATCAAATTACCTTACTAGTAAAAACTAAGCAACATGCAACATTTTTTTTATAAGAAATTCAAACAACAACTTATACTTTCAATTCATAAATTCAGTTTTCTTGTGTTCAATACTAAAACATAATTTGTTTTTTTTTTTTTTATTTGTTTGTTTGTCTGTTTGTATAACTTCCGTTTCATTTCCTTAGGCAAACAAATTGATAGCAAATTCCTGTCCATGCCATATTGAAATGATTGCAGGACAACGAAGCAATATCAAATAACAAAAGGACATAATAAAGGAAAGGACAAACACTTGATTTGTGTTTAAGTTGTCATAAAGCATAATAAAATGAATACTTAAGAAGTTCTAAGGTAAAATGGAATAAAAGCACACATAAACATACCGTATTAGACTGGTAGGGCAAATGACATTATTAGTCCTTGACATAGAAAATATGGCAAAACAGATGTCCTTGGAAATTGAAATAATATCAAATTAGTTAATAAAGATTTGTATTATTGCCATAATAACAATTAGAGAGTAGCTATAAAGTTTTATTGGATCGATTGAAAAGATAAATCCAAGTATGATCAAATACTTTGAAGTAATAGGGAAATTACGAATAAATAGGGTCCGCTTTTTTAATGTTTGGAACCAAAGCATTGTACAAGAAAATAAAATAATTGCTTCCAACAAAACATTTTTAGAAAATTGTTGAATTCTTGTATGTTGCATACAAATGCACAAATACATGCCACTCTTTACCACAGTGTGGTGTAGGATATAATTAAACACTATCCTAGAATAGGTCTTAAGTAAAGTGAATATTATTTAATTATTGTGGGGCAGATAGATGTGGACCGTTATAGGCTATCTTTTATCTTGGTGTAGGTTTGGAAAAAATACCATGAGGTGCAATGTTTGTATTACGTGGGGTACGTTATTCGCCACGTCTGGGATCGTTTCGAAGTTTTTTCCATATTTTCTCTTTTTCTATGGTACGATGTTGCTGATGGCCTATAAGTGCAATGATCAAAGAACGTTATGAGGTCTTTCCAAAGGTCTTCCTGAGGAAGACCAAGGGGTATTCTCAATTAAGAAAGAAGTATGAGAAACCATGACGCGTTCTCATAGCAGACCATGTGGTCGTGTCATAGAAAACAACGAGGACTTCCTATAGAAGACCAAAAAGTCTTCTCATACAAGACCAAGGCCAGTGGGAAAAAACGCAGATCTAGCGTGCTTTCGAAGTTTTATTGTAAGTATATCCATGATTATGAAAATAATGAATTTAGATTGATATGTTTACTTCATTAAATGAAATATTTGGTCAGTTCGTATTTTTTATATATTGCGATTTCTGAGTGAAATCGGACACTTTTTCAAGATAAGGTTTTTGATTTCCTTTATTTTTTGCTGCGGTGATGCTGCTCATTAGCAAACCATTTTAGTATATTTTCAGATTTTTTTGGACTAACGGTTCCAGAGATATCGCGCCTTGAAAAAGTCAAATTCTGTAAAAACTACATGCAAAGACATACTCATAACTTCTTTAATATTGGTCCAATTTGAAAAAATATTTTTTTATATGTTTTGTTGTTTTATCAGCTATAAAATAAAAAAATAGCAAAAAATTTGCACAGTGGGCTTGGATGCTATTTTCGCGATTTAATATTTAAAATCAATTTTAAAAGATGTTCGACCCCTTCGATTTTCTTTAAATTTTTTTGTATTAAACTACGTTCAATTAAAAAAATTTTAAGTCCTATGTGGTAATGGGATTCGGACGATTACTATTTTTTCTGAATTTTTTAAAATATGTCAACTCAATTTTTCCTTTATAACTTTGTGCAAAATTTATTAATTTATTAAAAAAATTAAAAGTTTGGTTTATAAATATTTGTTTTAATTTTATATTTATGAATTTATCTCAAACATCTTAAAAACAGCGTAATTTTTCGATTTTGAAAATGCATCAGCGAAAATTCCATTAAAGCCCACTGTGCATTTTTTCTATTTTTTATGATAAATATATAATATATAATGATAAATATGTACTCTTAGCTTCAAAAATACAGGAAATACAAATTTTGGACAAAGGTATAAAGGAAAATTTGTATTGACAAATTTTAAAAAATTCAGTAAAAATAGTAATCGTCCGAATCCCGTTACCACATAGGACTTAAATTTTTTTTTTAATTGAACGTAGTTTAATACAAAAAAATTTAAAGAAAATCGAAGGGGTCGAACATCTTTAAAAATTGATTTTAAATATTAAATCGCGAAAATAGCATCCAAGCCCACTGTGCAAATTGTTTTGCTATTTTTTATTTAACAACTGATAGAACAACAAAACATACAAAAAAAGATTTTTCAAATTGGACCAATAATAAAGAAGTTATGAGTATTTCTTTGCATGTAGTTTTTACAGAATTTGACTTTTTCAAGGCGCGATATCTCTGGAACCGTTAGTCCAAAAAAATCTGAAAATATACTAAAATGTTTTGCTAATGAGCAGCATCACCGCAGCAAAAAATAAAGGAAATCAAAAACCTCATCTTGAAAAAGTGTCCGATTTCACTCAGAAATCCCCATATGTATTTGTATGGTATAACTCCCATAAAACAGTACCTGCCGATTTTGATAATTTTGATGATTTTAGCAGCATTATCCAACTGAAATGGATGAAATGTGGGATTTAGTCTTCGTTGGTGGTGTAAAATATTCCGACAGAAAATTATCGGTAGAGGTCCACTTTTTGATATAGCCCCCACAAGACGGTACCGCACTATTTTAGTAATTTTAAAGGTTTTAATCGCATTATCCAACAGAAATGGCTGAAAATTGTAATTTAGTTTTGGTTGTTGGTATAAAATATTCAGACAGAGACTTGAAGGGAACCTCCCGATTTTCGGTATTTTTAAAATTTTATCCATATAATCCAACCGAAATGGCTGAAATCAGATTTGAATATGTATAATTAGAGCTCAAGATCACACCATTCTGAATTTTTAGAAATAGAAACTTGTATTTAACAGTTTAATAGAAGATGCATCACTACATTAATTTCTCTGCTTCAATGGGAACAGAAGAACGGACTTTTTCATTTTATATTTCTTATTTATAATACTGTGATCAATTCCAAATGATATCTGATCTTATTTATCAACACTTTTTCCACAATCGTAATTTTATTTGAACCAAACTCAAAAAAAGCTTCCTCCTCGAATTGGCATATTTCCTTCTCCCATACAAAACCATGACTTTTTCTCATATAATATCACGTGGATTTCCTACAGGATTTAAAAGGTAAAGAAATATGGATTTCATACAGGATTTCAGTGGTAACAAAATTCTAGAGGCCCTTCCACTAGGCTACAATACATGGATTTTTTAAAGAATTTTAGAGACCCTTATCTTAGGCCACAAAATGTGGATTTTCCAATAAATTTTAGAAGTCTCCTCCTAGGCGCCAAATGATGGATTTTCCGTTGATTTACTAAAGAATTTTAGAGGACACAAAATGTGGATTTTCTAAAGGATTTTGGAGGCCTCCTCTTAGGCCACAGAACGTGGATTTTCTGCAGAATTTTAGAGGTCACAGACAGTTGATTTGCTAAAGAATTTTGGAGGCCACAAAACGTGGATTTTCTGCAGAATTTTAGAGGTCACAAAACGTGGAATTTTAGAGAATTTTAGAGGCCTCCGCTTAGGCCAGAAAACGTAGATTTTTAAAGAATTTTAAAGGCCTCCTCTTAGGCCAGAAAACGTGGATTTTTGAAGAATTTTAGAGGACTCCGCGTGGCCTGCTCTTAGTCCAGAAAACGTGGCAACAAAACGTCAAATTTTTAAAGAGACCTCCTCTAAGGCCACAAAAAGTGGATTTAGTTTTCTAAATGAAGAGACACAATAAATTGTAATAAAAAATATGTAATCAGAAGGCCATACATACTTCTCATAGAAGACCGTGAGGCCTTTTCCTTTACAAAACTATGACGTTTCTCATAGAATGCTATTTGGTTTTGTCATAGAAGACTACGAGGTCTTCTCATAGAATACCATGATGTCTTCTCACAGAGCTGGATTTCCAACAGGACCATGACCTCTTCTTTAAAAACACCATGAGGTCTTCTCAAAAAAGACCATGATGTCTTCTCAAAGAAAATCATGAAGTCTTCTCAAAGAAGACCATGAGGTCTTCTCATAGAAGAAGTCTTCTTATAGAAAAACATGGTATTCTATGAGGTCTTCTTATAAAACACCATGAGGTCTTCTCATAGAAGACCATGAAATCTTCTCAAAGAAGACCATAACGTCTTCTAATAGAAGGCCGTGATGTCTTCTCAAAGAAGACCATGAGGTCTTCTCATAGAAAAAGTCTTCTTATAGAAGAACATGGTCTTCTATGAGGTCTTCTTATAAAAGACCATGATTTCTCATAGAAGACCATGACGTCCTCTCATAGAAGACCATGCGGTCTTCTCATAGAAGACCACGAGGTCTTCTCAAAGAAGACAATGAGATCTTTCTTATAAGAAGTCTTCTTATAGAAAAACCTGGTCTTCTATGAGGCCATCTTATAAAAGACCATGAGGTCTTCTCAAAGGAGACCATGAGGTCTTCTCATAGAGGGCCGTGATGTCTTATCATAGAAGAACGTGGTCTTCTATGAGGTCTTCTTATAAAAGACCATGAGGTCTTCTCATAGAAGACCATGAGGTCTTCTCATAGAAGACCATGAGGTCTTCTCATAGAAGACCATGAAGTCTTCTCAAAGAAGACCATGAGGTCTTCTCATAGAAGAAGTCTTCTTATAGAAAAACATGGTCTTCTATGAGGTCTTCTTATAAAACACCATGAGGTCTTCTCATAGAAGACCATGAAATCTTCTCAAAGAAGACCATAAGGTCTTCTCATAGAAGGCCGTGATGTCTTCTCAAAGAAGACCATGAGGTCTTCTCATAGAAAAAGTCTTCTTATAGAAGAACATGGTCTTCTATGAGGTCTTCTTATAAAAGACCATGATTTCTCATAGAAGACCATGAGGTCTTCTCAAAGAAGACCATGACGTCCTCTCATAGAAGACCATGCGGTTTTCTCAAAGAAGACCATGAGAGTTCTCATAGAAGACCACGAGGTCTTCTCAAAGAAGACAATGACGTCTTCTCATAGAAGACCATTAGGTCTTCTCATAGAAGGCCATGATGTCTTCTTATAGAAGAACATGGTCATCTATGAGGTCTTCTCATAAAAGACCATGGGGTCTTCTCATAGAAGACCATGATGTCTTCTCATAGAAGACCATGAAGTCTTCTCAAAGAAGTCTTCTTCTAGAAGAACATGGTCTTCTATGATGTCTTCTTAAAAAAGACCATGAGGTCTTCTCAAAGAAGACCATGAGGTCTTCTCATAGAAGACCATGAAGTCTTATCAAAGAAGACCATGAGGTCTTCTCTTATAAGAAGTCTTCTTATAGAAGAACCTGGTCTTCTATGAAGTCATTTTATAAAAGACTATGAGGTCTTCTCATAGAAGACCATGAAGTCTTCTCAAAGAAGACCATGAGTTCTTCTCTTAGAAGAAGTCTTCTTATAGAAGAACATGGTCTTCTATGAGGTCTTCTAATAGAAGACCATGAGGTCTTCTCATAGAAGACCATGAAGTCTTCTCAAAGAAGTTTTCTCGAGGTTTTCTCATAGAAGACCATAAAGTCTTCTCAAAGAAGTCTTCTTATAGAAGAACATGGTCTTCTATGAGGTCTTCTTAAAAAAGACCATGAGGTCTTCTCATAGAAGACCATGAGGTCTTCTCAAAGAAGACCATGAGGTCTTCTCAAAGAAAACCATGAGGTCTTCTCAATGAAGACCATGAGGTCTTCTCATAGAAGGCCGTGATGTCTTCTCTTATAAGGCCATGATATCTCCTCATAGAAGAACGTGGTCTTATATGAGGTCTTCTTATAAAAGACCACGAGGTCTTCTCATAGAAGAAGTCTTCTTATAGAAGAACATGGTCTTCTATGAGTTCTTCTTATAAATGACCATCATTTCTCATAGAAGACTATGACGTCTTCTCATAGAAGATCATGTAGCCTTCTAAAAGAAAACCATAACGTTTTCTCATAGAAGACAATGAAGTCTTCTCAAAGAAGACCGTGAAGTCTTCTCATAGAAGGGCATGGTCATCTACGAGGTCTTCTTATAAAAGACCATGAGGTCTTCTCATAGAAGACCATGAGGTCTTCTCAAAGAAGACCATGAGGTCTTCTCATTGAAGAACGTGGTCTTCTATGAAGTATTCTTATAAAAGACCTTGAGGTCTTCTCATAGAAGACAATGAGGTCTTCTCAAAGAAGACAATGAGATCTTTCTTATAAGAAGTCTTCTTATAGAAGAACCTGGTCTTCTATGAGGCCATCTTATAAAAGACCATGAGGTCTTCTCAAAGGAGACCATGAGGTCTTCTCATAGAGGGCCGTGATGTCTTATCATAGAAGAACGTGGTCTTCTATGAGGTCTTCTTATAAAAGACCATGAGGTCTTCTCATAGAAGACCATGAGGTCTTCTCCTAGAAGACCATGAGGTCTTCTCATAGAAGACCATGAGGTCTTCTCATAGAAGACCATGAAGTCTTCTCAAAGAAGACCATGAGGTCTTCTCATAGAAGAAGTCTTCTTATAGAAAAACATGGTCTTCTATGAGGTCTTCTTATAAAACACCATGAGGTCTTCTCATAGAAGACCATGAAATCTTCTCAAAGAAGACCATAACGTCTTCTAATAGAAGGCCGTGATGTCTTCTTAAAGAAGACCATGAGGTCTTCTCATAGAAAAAGTCTTCTTATAGAAGAACATGGTCTTCTATGAGGTCTTCTTATAAAAGACCATGATTTCTCATAGAAGACCATGAGGTCTTCTCAAAGAAGACCATGACGTCCTCTCATAGAAGACCATGCGGTTTTCTCAAAGAAGACCATGAGAGTTCTCATAGAAGACCACGACGTCTTCCCAAAGAAGACAATGACGTCTTCTCATAGAAGACCATTAGGTCTTCTCATAGAAGGCCATGATGTCTTCTTATAGAAGAACATGGTCATCTATGAGGTCTTCTCATAAAAGACCATGGGGTCTTCTCATAGAAGACCATGATGTCTTCTCATAGAAGACCATGAAGTCTTCTCAAAGAAGTCTTCTTCTAGAAGAACATGGTCTTCTATGATGTCTTCTTAAAAAAGACCATGAGGTCTTCTCATAGAAGAAGTCTTCTTATAGAAAAACATGGTCTTCTATGAAGTATTCTTATAAAAGACCTTGAGGTCTTCTCATAGAAGACAATGAGGTCTTCTCAAATAAGACCATGAAGTCTTCTCAAAGAACACCATGAGGTCTTCTCCTAGAAGACCATTATGTCTTCTCATAGACGACCATGAGGTCTTCTCATAAAAGACCATTATGTCTTTTCATATTATAATACCCTTAGGCCTCCTCGTATACAAAACTACGACGTTTTCCCAAAGTATGCCATGAAGTCTTCTCATAGAAGTCTATGAGGTCTTCTCATAACATACCGTGATATCTTCTCATAGAAGACCATGAATTCTTCTCATGGAAAAGCATTAGATCTTCTCATAGAAGACTATGAGGTCTTCTCTTAAAAGACTATGATTTCTTCTCATAAAAGACCATGCGGTATTCTTATAGAATACCATGATCTCTGTCAGAAAATACCACTAATATTGTGACCAACTTGTATGGCTAGTGGGCACTATAACTATCGATAGGAGTGACTGACATTGGTCCAAGCTTTGCACAGCTTAATATTTATCCCTCACTTAAAACAAATTTGTAGATAGAATATATCGGACAATACTTTCCATTATAAAATTTCGAATAGTTCGCTTATGTGTAGTAGACGTGCTGTTCGAGGATCGGTTTGAAATTTTCACCGAAGGCAGTCATTGTTTGTGGTCCTGCTTTTAATGATATATTGTTTTTATTGTGCAAATCTTCCCTTCTTTAGACAAAGTCCCGAAAGTTCAAAAAATCCTACAGGGACAAAATAAGGTCATTTCTTTGATCATGTCGAATTTTTCATTGTAGGTAGTCTATAACGACTACAACATAAAAATTTATTTTTGTTTAGGGAATGCCAAGAGTCACTGAGATATGGAGACCGAATTGTCATAATATTAAGGGACACGTCTCGAAGTTAATTTTATAGAATATTGTGTCAAGTACATCCGCGTGTATAAGCCTCGCATTTACATATTAATTATCAACATGGTTGATGTTCTTCGTCTGATGCCCTGCTCTTCCTTCTTTTTACCTAAATTCAACCCTTACATATATTACTTCCATTACTCAGAAATCAACCACTAACATTTTAATATTGATAATTATCTCTTATAGTTAAAGCATTTCATGCACAATTTGGCTTCATTTCACAATGTAAACATGTTTTTAATATTTAAAATTTTCTAAATTTTGTTTACACTAGCCCCGCCTGATCATCATCATCATCTCGATGAATCAGTAACAAAATTAGGGTTTATTCACAAATAAATAACTTTTTCAGAAACAACAACAACAAAAAGACAAAAATTTTCTGTTTGAAGTCTTTGAATTCTCTAAACACACAAACAAACCGTCAGAAAATCCTTTGAAGCCTAACAAGACAACAGCAACAATAACAGTATCAGGGCTTGTTATACAGACGGATGATAGCCATAAGAAAACAATTACCACTCAATTCCCAGTGGGTCTATGCAGGACACAAACGTTTTGGGAAGTAATGAAAGTATTTTAATAATACAATAACAACAGCAACAACAACAAAATATGGAAAATATTGAAGATTACAACAAAATCTTGAGCTTTATGGATTTTTTCGTTTTTTGTTTGAACTTCATGTTAAGTAAATAAAATATAAACGACAATGGCGTAGATAAAAATACCAAAAAAGAGGATGTAGTGTAATGGTCGGTGGGACAGACTTTTTAGTGCGAATCATAGATATGACAATGATACCTTTTTCATTGAAACTTCCTCAGCATTTTTGGGCGATGAAAAACTTTTGAACAAGCGACGATTTTCGACACCCAATTCGGACTAGGCGACAAAGAAGTACATTATATATCAATGAACTAAAATTTGAATGCGGTTGCACTTATTGATATGAGAGAAATCGGACCCTTTGTCGTTCCGATGATGTTCGTGGGAAGCATTTCTTTTGTTTTGTGATTTTGTTTACTGCCACCGGCTTCTGAACAAATTGCCCAACTCCGCCACTGGTTAACAAATAAATAAATTTTAACGAAATGCACATATTTCCCATTTTTAGAACTTCTTTGCTTTAGCATTTCAAAGGGGATCAACGCTGCTGCTGCTGGTGTTATTGTTGTATGGACTATTTCTATTTTGTATTTTAATTATTTTATTTCATAATACCAAACAAAAATATGTCTCAATTTTCTATGGAATTGTGCTATTGAGTTATTTGGGAAGGAGCGACAGGCATCCCAATTTTTTTTGGGAATTGCAAAAATTTTTAAGGTCAGATTAAGGACAAGAATTTTGTGAACATTCCCTCACAAGTGTTTTAGAAGTCTCTGTTAGATGGAATGTTCAAAGGTATGCCTTGAAAATATTCAAAAGAAAACAAACAACGCTTTGGGACAATGTTCATAATATTTTTCTTGTTTATGCCCTGTGGCTATTTAATACATGGAGAGCGCTAAACATCAAACAGCAAAAGTTTTAACTTTTTAAAAGGTGAATATTAATTTCATTCCCCGCACTCAATGTCGTCACCATTAGCTAGTAACATTTGCAGGTTTGTGTGTCCCGTATAAAGTTCGGTGGCAGAATGTTGCAAAGAAATTTCATAACGAATTTTCGCAGATGTTAGACCTGGCCGCCTGAAATGCCTTGTGAGCTCAGACACAGATTGGAATATTTTCGACTGCATAGATTAGATAGAATCAGATTTTGCTGACAGCTAAATAACCACCAGTTGGATGTACAAGAAACAACGATAACGGGAATTTTGGTCATAAATTTAGTATGAACAGATCCTATGTTATAACAAGTAAGAAATCGTTAAGTTCCGGTTCGGACCAAACTTTTTATACTCTCCAACATAAAATATTATGAAATAAAATGGAAAAATACGTTTTTTTCCGGTTCACAATTTAAGTTGGAAATATTTTATGAAAACAGAAAATGGACCTAAAAATGTTTTTAATCAGGTGGCGCCTTTTTATGGGGCCTACATGAAAGTGTGAACCTATGTTGAAAATTTTTGTTGGAGAAGTTTGTGACCACTGGGAAACGCAAATGTCAACTTTCAGATAGTTCGGTCAAGAAATGTAGCTAAGCTCCTTCTCAGGTGGTATTGTTGTATGGGTGCTACATCAAAACATGAACCTATGTCGATAATCTACAATATTTTTTAGTCTCTTTCTATAGGGCTTGCGGGTTTCAAGCAAAATTCTGAAAACCTAAAAAAAACACTAAAAGTGTGAACTTTGACAGCGATTTATTTAAAAATCCCTCCAGCGATTTTTTCTTGTTTTTGGTTTTTCTCATCTATGAACATAGGTGTTTCAAAATCTGCAAAAACTTCCCTGGTGTAAGCTACGACATTTAAAGTTAGTTTAGGTGCACCCTTCATGTCATTGCTTTATAAGGAGACGATACAGTCAGAGTATTGTCCCAATTTGAACTTCTATATCTCAAAAGCGGTAAAACCTACGAAAATACCATTAAGGTCAATCTTGTAGAGAATCTTCATTGTGTTTAAACTACGTTTAAATCTTATATTATAATCAATAATATGTATAAGGATTTCCATCCCTGTAAATGTATTTTAAATTTGGCATCATTTTACATTTTTTTCCCAATTCCTTTTCTTTCTGTCACTTTCTTGTAAACGTCAATTGTAAGATTAATAAATTAGGCCTCTTTTACTCACGGCCACCGAAGGAACCACATCTCAGCTCAAAGGAAAGTAATAAAACTCTATTTACTTTACTTACTTGGTATTTCTTTTTGTTCAACCCCGCTAAGGTAGTGATTCTCCTATCTCTGGAAATTGCGTGCCTACTCTTCTCTCTACCAAGATTTAAAGTTTTCAAACAGTACCAGAAAATACCCTGCAACTTTCTTCACATTGCTACAACATTTTCTCTAATTTTGATATGGCTCGCGGTTTTCAAGCAAATTAAATTTGACCGCGATTTATTTGAAGATCCCTCCGGCGATTTTTTCGTTTTTTGATTTTTCTCATCTATGAACATTGTAGTTCCAGAATCCGCAAAAACTTCCCAGTGTAAGCACCTTTCATTTAAAATTAATTAAGGAGCCCCGTGAGGGTATATACACTTTCATACTGGCAAAATGTGCCTCATCGAAATAACGGTTTTAGACCCCAAGTATGTTTGGACGAAATACGATTCAGACAATTTGGAGTCGATTTAGCTATGTCCGTCTGTCTGTCTGGCTGGCTGGTGCGCACGATAACTCTCGAACGGATCAACCGATTCGAACCAAATTTCGGGTATCGAAATATTTTGTTCAGATTCGATTTAAGTTCGAAGATGGGCCATATAGGTCCACTCCTTCAGGTACCTCCCCCACAAATGTTCAAAAATTGTCGCAAACCTTGTGCGCACGATAACTCTTGAAGGGAATAACCGATTTGGTCCATACTTTGCACATCGTAAAATTGCTGCAGGACTTAATTGAGGTTTTGTACTACAAAAAGTCCAAAGAATATGCTGCAACAAGAGACAATTTTATTTGTCCACCCAATAGAAATTCAGGTAAGGTATGAGGCAGCCATCGCAGCTATAAGACTTAAGTCGATGAGCGGGGAGAACGGGTCTGGGTCTATATATCGAAGACCAGGAAACTAGAATCTCCCTTCTACTGCCGGATCATAATACGATCCTACAGGCCGAAATCCGAGCGATCACAGAGTGTCTGAACTGGTTTAAAACTAACACAAGACCAATCACTGTAAACATCCTAACGGACAGTAAAGCAGCAATTAAAGCAGTAACAAGCAAGACGGTGAAATCAAAAATTGTCTTGCAGTGTAAAAAAATCAATCAACGACTACTCCCACCATGGTTCGGTTAACATTATATGGGTACCAGCACATAAAGGGGAGCAAGGCAAGACAGGGAGCAAACTACGATAAGCCTAGATAATGCTAAGCCTTTAAAAGCGGCGCGTCTAGAGTTAAAGGCATGGGCAGAAAACGCCCATACATCCCACTGGAACACTGAAGAGAAAGGGAAAAACACAAAAATCCTCTGGGGAAATCCAGACGAGGATAAAACAAAGGAACACCTTTTAATGAGTAAAAAGGACATTAGTACACTGACAGGCATCCTTACAGGACACCTAGGGCTAAAAGCACACCTGCACAAAATCGGTTGTGCAGAAAGCAGCGAATGCAGAGCATGCGGAGAGGACGACGAAACGTTGGAACACTATCTCTGTCATAATCCAGCCTTCGCTACGCTAAGAAACCAATTTCTAGGAAATAACACTATACTAGAACTCCACCAAATTAGGGAAAGCGAGTTGAAAAACTTAAGAGATTATGTCAATGGCACAGAATTTCTTAACTGATAAAATTTATTTTCTTTTAATAAATTAAGCAATAAAAATTTATTCCCCTTAGGCTTCCGCAATTGGAGCGCACAACAGGCCTATCCTTTTCAACCTAACCTAACCTAACCTAATTGAGGTTTCAATCTGGACTCAATCGGTCCACTTCTTCAGGTACCTCCCACACAAAATTTCGGAAAAGTTCAGTTTAGGACCAGCTCACGAATCGCTTTGATTTTTGTTGTACCAACTTGTATTCACTGTCCTCCATACGACGGTACAAGTTTCATCAAGGGCAAGTCCAGACTTCCTGATAAAATTGCCTGAAAGGTGCAAAAACCCTATGAAACCGTGTGTAGTGGTTGGAGCGCAAAATAACTCTCGAACGGATCTGCCGATTCGGTCCAACATTTGACCTTCCCAATATTTTGCCCAGACTTTGTTTAAGTTCGAAGATGTGTCATATCGGTCCACTCCTTCAGGTACCTCCCCCACAAAAAAATGTTCTGAAAGATTGTGAGTACGATAAGTCTTGAAGGGAGTGACCGATTTGGTCCATACTATACGCATCCTAATATATCTACCAGATATAGATCAAGATTGAATATGTACTATATTTGCCCATTCCTTCGGGTACCTCCCACACAAAATTTCTGATAAGTTCACTTTAAGACCTGCTCTCGAATAACATTAATTTTTGTTGAAGCAACTTGCATTCGCTGCCTCAATTCCGATGGTAAAAGTTTTTTTTCAGTGGCAAGTCCATACTTCTTGGGAAAACAGCCCGAAAGTTGTAAAAACCCCTATGGCACCATATGTAATTGCAGGAGAGCACAATAACTCTCGAATTGATAAACCGATTTGGTTCAAAATTTGGCCATCGTCATATTTTGTCCAAACTGAGTTCAACTTCTAAAATGGCCCATATCGGTCCTCTCCTTATGATACCTCCCCCACAAAAGTTCAACATTTGTGTCCAAGTGCAATTTAGGGTATGTTCGGAGATCCTTTGCAAATTTATACCGATGATGTTTTATGTGGTCCTGTTTACAGCCATATTATGTTTTACGAGGGCAAGTCCATGCTTCCTGGCATACTGGTCCAACAGGTGTACGATAACCCACTGAAATGACTAGTGGGCGCGATATCTATCGGAAAGATATGACTCTCAATATAAGATCCACTTCCGTAATGCACTATGTCGGTCCATTCCCACCTCCGCAAAACTTTTGAACTTTAATCCTAATCTCTACACACGGTGTCATAGGGGTCTTTTGCAACTTTCAGGCTATTTTCTCAAGAAGTATGGACTTGCCTCTGAAAAAACTCTTGTTGACTTAAAGGAGGCAGCGTATGCAAGTTGCTTCAACAGAAATCAAAGTGATTCGAGAGCGGGCCTTAAAGTGAATTTATCCGAAATTGTGTGTGGGAGGTACCCGAAGGAGTGGACAAATATAGTTCATATTCAAACCTGATCTATATCTGGAAGACATATTAAGATGTGTAAAGTATGGACCAAATAGTCACTCCATTCAAGTGTTATCGTGCGCACAATTTTTCCGAACATTTTTGAACTTTTGTGGGGGAGGTACCTAAAGGAGTGGACCGATATAGCTTATCATCGAACTTAAATTAAGTTTGGACAAAATATTACGAAGGCCAAATTTTGGGCCGAATCGGCAGATCCGTTCGAGAGTTGCCTTGAGCTCCAACCACTACACACGGTGCCATGGGGTTTTTTGCACCTTTCAGGCAATTTTCTCAGCAAGTAGGGAATTGCCCCTGATGAAACTTGTACCGCCGTATTTTGGCCGTGAAAACAAGTTGCTACAGTAAAAATCAAAGCGATTCGAGAGCAGGACCTACACTGCACTTTTCCGAAATTGTGTGTGGGAGGTACCCGAAGGAGTGGACCGATTGAATCCATATTGGAACCTCATCTAAGTCTGGTAGGAATTTCACCATATGCCAAGTATGGACCACATCCATTACACCCTTCAAGAGTTATCGTTTGCACAAAATTTCCGAACATTTAAGAACTTTTTGGCGGGGTGGGATAAGTACCGGATAAAAATCGTAGATGTGCTTGCAATTTTTTTTAATTTTTTTCAAATGGAATTGTAAAGGATGTTTGGTTTTCACCATATACCCACGTTACCATAAATTATTAGGTTATAAAAAGGTAGTTTGAGTTAGAAATTTCTTTTTATACCCTCAGCATTTATGCTAATGAGGGTATATACACTTTCATACGGGCAAAATGTGCCTAATCGATCGACAATTTGGAGTTGATTTAGCAATGTCCGTCCGTCTGTCTGTCGGATGAGCCGATTTGGTCCAAAATATGGCCTTCGTAATATTTTGTGCAAACTTAGTTTAAGCTCGAAGATCAGCCATATCGGTCCACTCCTTCAGGTACCTCCCCCATAAAAGTTCAAAAATATTCGGAAAAATTGTGCGCACGATAACTCTTAATGGGATGGACCGATTTGGTCCATAGTTTACACATCCTAATATATCTACCAGATATAGATCAGGTTCGAATACACTTCGTTTCATGTCAATAGCACATTTCAAATTGCTTTTTATACCCTCAGCATTTATGCTAACGAGGGTATATACACTTTCATACGGGCAAAATCTGCCTCATCGAAATAATGGTTTTAGACCCCAAGTATGTTTGGACCAAATGTGTTTCAGACAATTTGGAGTCGATTGAGCAATGTCCGTCCGTCTATCTGCCTGTCTGGCTGGCTGTAGCGCACGATAACTCTCGAACGGATGAACCCATTCGATTCAAATTTTGGCTTTAGTAATATCTTGCCCAAACTTAGTTTAAGTTCGAAGATGGGCTATATCGGTCCACTCCTTCCGGTACTTCCCCCACAAAAGTTCGAAAATGTTCGGAAATTTTGTGCGCACGATAACTCTTGAAGGGAGTAACCGATTTGGTCCATACTTTGCCCATCGTAAAGTGTGTACCAGACTTAGATAATGTTTCAATATGGACTCAATCGGCCCACTCCTTCGGGTACCTCCCACACAAAATTTGGGAAAAGTTCAGTTTGGGGCATCTCTCGAATCGATCTGATTTTTGTTTTAGCAACTTGTATTCACCGCCCTCCATACGACGGTGCAAGTTTCATTAGGGGCATGTCCATACTTCCTGAGAATATAGCCTGAAAGGTGCAAAAAACCCGTATGCCACCGTGTGAGGCGGTTGGAGCGCAAGATAACTGTAGAACGGATCTGCCGATTCGGTCCAAAATTTGGCGTTAGTAACATTTTGTCCAAACATAGTTTATGTTTGAAGATAAGCCATATCGGTCCACTCCTTCAAGTACCTCCCCCACAAAAGTTCAAAAATGTTTGGAAAATTTGTTCATACGGTAACTCTTGAAGGGAGTGGCCGAATTGGTCCATACTTTACACATTCTAATATATCTACTAGATATAGATCAAGTTCAAATATGAACTATATTTGTCCACTCCATCCGGTACCTCCCACACAAAATTTCGGATAAGTTCACTTTAAGACCTGCTATCGAATCACTTTGATTTTTGTTGAAGCAACTTGCATTCGCTGCCTCAATTACGATCGTAAACGTTTTTTCAGGGGCAAGTCCATACTTCTTTAGTAAACATCCCGAAGGGTGTAAAAGCCCCCTATGGCACCATATGTAGTGGCTGGAAATCCACTTCCATAATGGTCAATGTAGATCCATTCCTTTTAGTATCTCCTCCACAAAGCTTTAATCCTAATCAACATTTTTGTTTCAAATTGTTTCAATATACACAGGCTGAGAGTATATCACTGTCGGCAAAGCCGACTGATACTTTTTTTACTTGTTTAAATAATTGTTTGCCTCTGTTCTTGATTTTCATAGTTCCAAACTGAAATTTCTTTCGCTATATGCGATGCATTTTAGCTTCTTATTTATTTTTTACGCTTTTGTTAGGATTTGAAGGTAGCGGCGAGTCATTTTTCACAGATTTTATTAGAGAATTAATGTCGGTAATGATCAAAATTGATGTAACATATTGTCGAAGAAATTAATATAGGAAAATGGAAAAAAATAACCGCGAAAACATGTCGCAAGATGTTGGAACTGGTGCCGAAACGCTTGTAAAATGTGATAACCGCCAACGGTTACTATAAAATTCCTTATCGTGTAAAAAAAAAAATTCATTTTCTCAATAACTTTGTAAGAGGCAAAAAATATTTTTTGAGGTAAAATGTTTTTCAAAACGAACTGACAGTGTTGCAAGAGTTCGGTTTTTCGCTAAAAAGGCATCATTTCAAAAACTGAGAAGACAAAAACAAAATTCCAACAACAACCTCACAGGCAACTGTGTTGATGTTCTTTTCAACTCACAGAATTCGATGAATTCTTAGTTGATACGTGCTGACATGTTGCAAAATATTTTGATTCTGGTGTTTCTTTGGAAAAGCCGAAAAGTGGGTGTGATTCTCATTCATATGATTATATTAGACAGTTAAAGAGTTCGGGTTTTCGCTAAAAAGGCATCATTTCAAAAACTGAGAAGCTAATTGATAATTCCCTTCGCCGGGATGAAATCATGATATTGGGAGCGATTAGTAAACATTTTGCAACACTGTCAGTTCGTTTTGAAAAACATTACTCTCTGTAGTAGAAAGTAATGAAAAAGTTTAAGCCATAGGGGGCAACTCTCCAGACTTAAAAACAATATTTTTTATAAGGGATTAAAACCCCCCCTAACTTTTTGGCACAGCATCCAATTTTGTGAACCCGAACAGATTTGAAACCACGATTTTTTCGTGTCCCATGCCGCAAAAATCGCGGATGTGCTCGCAAACAAATTTTTTATTTTTTTTCCAATGGAATTGTAAAGAAATTGTTAATTCCATCACAATATTTATTTAGCCTCAGTTTAGTGAATTAATTGAAAATCAAATCTTCGAAAAAGTGTAGTGAAATATTAAAGCAGTCTTCAGTGACCATTTATTCAGCCATAAATCGTTTAAATGGCATTTCACCACCAAATTTGCAATTCATTCTCTGCTCAGTAGTCGCCATAAATTATTATTCGATATGCATAACGATGACCTTTTGAACTTAAACCGCAAGATAATGTCACATAGCAAGCACTTGGAGGCATTTATTACATTCAAAGAACAGCTTCCTTCACACTTCACAAAATAGCATGTCGTCACCACGGAACACCCTCCATCGTCATAGCCATCATCATCAGCCACAAAAGAAATGCTAATGGTTTTGTGCTGCTATAATCATCACGAAGTAAGTAAACCAAGCCAGAAAAACCATAGTTACAGTGGCCACTGATTGCGGTGATTGTTTCAAAGACTGTCGAGTCACTTTTCACAGCGTCGTCGACTGGGGGACTATGGGTTGGGTCGAGTTGGCAGCACCTCCCATTTTGGAAATATGTACGACATGGGTTGGTCCCTACAACAGGCTGTGGAGTGCTTGTCATTAAGTATTCATTCATCATTTGGTTATCCATAATCTGACTTACAATACGACGAACATCTGCAACCGTAAATATGAATGGAGTCCGCACATACATTTGGTGAGATTTAATCTGCTTAAGTTTCATGTCGTACCACATGATTCCCTGGCGGATGTCAGGACAAGAAAAACGTTTGCAGCCAGCGTTAACAATCAATATGGAAAAAGACTGACGTATTTCCTTGAAAGTCACAAGTCAAACCTAATGTGATTATTTTTTTGTTTTGTTTTTGTTATATTTGTCAACGAAGTGGATGGAATTTATTTGCTACTGATTTGTATATTTGGACAATATCTTGACATATTTGACATTTGGTCATGTAATAATACCATGCATGCGTACGTGCGATTACGACAAAGATGATGGCATCTTGATGATGCTTAAGGGCATTCATAATCCCAAAAATAATATAGAGTCGTTAAAGACAAGGAGGATTACAGGATAAAATGGAAATATGTTTTGTTTTCCGTTTCAATACAATTTTAATTGGAATGGGCTTACGCGTATAAGAGGCTCCTCCACGTGTCCTAAAAACCAAGCAAAACATGTTCAATACAAACGTCCTTAGTTATTTATTTGGTTGGCCCGATTCAGAAAATTTGCCACGATTTGCTAAAGATCTCAAAAATTGTAACGATTATTCTAACCGGTCTTGAACAGCTCGGCTGGTTTTCCACAGCTACAATCCATTAGCTTAGAAACGTAATATTTCCGCAGCTTTCTGTTTGCTATCGAATTACGTAGCATGTCCCTACAGGAGGATGTGCTTTAACATAGCCATTTGCTTAAGGTTTCATATTTGGTGGAATTTTCGGACTTTATTCTGTTTCGTTTACATCCCGATTTAGTCGCTTCCCGCTTTTTTCTGCAGAAATAGACTGTAAACTGTTCTTCGATGAAGAAATCCTTGGATTCCCAATCCTGACAATTTCTAAACTTGACGCCCTAGTAAACTAATGTCGTGCTAAAGCCTATCTTAGTGTCGACACCTCGTCAGCGACTAAGACTTTTCTCAGATGACCATCGACCAACGGCCAATCCACGTTTTGTGGCCTTAAAAAATCTTTACAAAATCCACGTTTTGTGGCATTAAAAAATCTTTACAAAATCCACGTTTTGTGGCCTCAAAAATTCTTTAGAAAATCCACGTTTTGTGGCCTAAGAAGAGGCCTCAAATTTTTTTTAGAAAATCCGCGTTTTGTGGCCTAAGAAGAGGCCTCAAAAATTCTTTAGAAAATCCACGTTTTGTGGCCTAAGAAGAGGCCTCAAAAATTCTTTAGAAAATCCACGTTTTGTGGCCTAAGAAGAGGCCTCAAAAAATCTTTAGAAAATCCACGTTTTGTGGCCTAAGAAGAGGCCTCAAGAATTCTTTAGAAAGTCCACGTTTGGTGGCCTAAGAAGAGGCCTCAAGAATTCTTTAGAAAATTCACGTTTTGTGGCCTAAGAAGAGGCCTCAAAAATTCTTTAGAAAATTCACGTTTTGTGGCCTAAGAAGAGGCCTCAAAAATTCTTTAGAAAATCCACGTTTTGTGGCCTACGAGGAGGCCTCAAAAATTCTATAGAAAATCCACGCTGTGTGGCCTAAGAAGAGGCCTCAAAAATTCTTTATAAAATCCACGTTTTGTGGCCTAAGAAGAGGCCTCAAAAATTCTTTATAAAATCCACGTTTTGTGGCCTAAGAAGAGGCCTCAAAAATTCTTTATGAAATCCACGTTTTGTGGCCTAAGAAGAGGCCTCAAAAATTCTTTATAAAATCCACGTTTTGTGGCCTAAGAAGAGGCCTCAAAAATTCTTTATAAAATCCACGTTTTGTGGCCTAAGAAGAGGCCTCAAAAATTCTTTATAAAATCCACGTTTTGTGGCCTAAGAAGAGGCCTCAAAAATTCTTTATAAAATCCACGTTTTGTGGCCTAAGAAGAGGCCTCAAAAATTCTTTATAAAATCCACGTTTTGTGGCCTAAGAAGAGGCCTCAAAAATTCTTTATAAAATCCACGTTTTGTGGCCTAAGAAGAGGCCTCAAAAATTCTTTATAAAATCCACGTTTTGTGGCCTAAGAAGAGGCCTCAAAAATTCTTTATAAAATCCACGTTTTGTGGCCTAAGAAGAGGCCTCAAAAATTCTTTATAAAATCCACGTTTTGTGGCCTAAGAAGAGGCCTCAAAAATTCTTTATAAAATCCACGTTTTGTGGCCTAAGAAGAGGCCTCAAAAATTCTTTATAAAATCCACGTTTTGTGGCCTAAGAAGAGGCCTCAAAAATTCTTTATAAAATCCACGTTTTGTGGCCTAAGAAGAGGCCTCAAAAATTCTTTATAAAATCCACGTTTTGTGGCCTAAGAAGAAGCCTCAACAATTCTTTATAAATTCGACGTTTTTGGCCTAAGAAGGGTCCTCCAAAATTCTGTAGAACATCCTTGTTTTTGGCCTAAGAAGAGGCCTCAACAATTCTTTAGAAAATCCACGTTTTGTGGCCTAAGGAGAGGCCTCAAAAATTCTTTATAAAATCCACGTTTTGTGGCCTAAGGAGAGGCCTCAAAAATTCTTTATAAAATCCACGTTTTGTGGCCAAAGAAGAGGCCTCAAAAATTCTTCTTGGCCACGTTTTGTGGCCAAAGAGGAGGCCCCAAAAATTCTTTAAAAAAATCCACGTTTTGTGGCCTGAGAGGAGGCCTCAAAAATTCTTTAGAAAATCCACGTTTTGTGGCCAAAGAGGAGGCCTCAAAAATTCTTTAGAAAGGAGGCCTCAAAAATTATTTAGAAAATCCACGTCTGGGGCCTAAGAGGGGAAGTAACATGTCTCGCTTTATGTAAAGCAGATTAACACTAAAACATAAAGACAACAAACGATTTAATGTTTTATTTCTTCGCATTCTCTCAAACACCAATCCGTTTCAAATCCATTTCAGTTTTTAATTCATTTTCCTTTCCTTTGTGGTTTAAGATATTTAATCTCCTGCCCCCATACTCATACCTGTTCTAAATGATTGATTTCAAATCGAATCGACTGAAGAAAAACACACATACACAATTAAAATCATCAAATGTTACGCATCCAACTTCTCTATGGGCAACCATTTACCAAAGCAACAAATTTTAATCTTCATTTATTGAAAGTAATCGCCGAGTGAGTGCCGAAGGAAAAGTGTTATTAGAAGAGCAGGGTTTTGTATAACTAACAGCAGGATAATATTAATGAAAATTATACATCTCTTCCTTCCACTTTAGTCTTTAGTCTTCGTGGATTTCGAATTAAATGTTGTTGTGAGTTAATCGATTTTATGCCGACAGGACTAAAAGCATCTCATTGTTCAACTTATGAAAATGGGACAACCCCTGAAGCGAGATTATTTCCAATCAGTAAACGGTAGAGGAATATGCCTTTCTAGGAAATTCATGATACTTCTTTTTTGTTTTTATTGTTGTTACTATTTTTCATGCAAGTATATTGAATCCCTTTTCTTGGAAAAAGTTAAGCTCCTAGAAGAGTTCATAGCCCACACTTATATGTTTGCACTCACACACACACTGGTTCATTTTACTTACATATGTAATGCCTTACTTCTAATCGTTACACGATATTATCGGCCTTCACTTGTATTTATCACAGAAAATACATGTTGGCCCTTGTATTCATAGCAGGACAGCATTTAGTATGGGAATAACAAAATAACATTTCAATTAATTGTCTACATGTATGAACAGATGTTCTTAACTGAAAGCATAAAATGTCAATCTTATAACGAACTTGTATTTGACCAATATAATAATGAGATACAATTTGGTAAACTTTAATAAGGAAACAGTCAATAGTTATAATGAAGGAAGATTTTTCTTGAACATGACATACATACGAGGACTACTAGATAAGTTTCTGGCTTTTAATATAAAAACTAGTACATTTAGCCTAAAGATGGTGGTAGAAAATTCTAGCTCACTATCCAAAATAGCAATGTTGCTGTTTAATTTTCTTGTTGCACTGTGTTAAAGTTGAAAATGTTTCAAGTTTTTGCGAACAGGTTAAAAAACATAAACTTGTCTGATTGTGAACCGTGATAACGTAGTTTTTAATATATGAAAGCGTAATTTTCATTATGGATATATCAAGTAGAGGTAATTCTCAATATTTTAGAAAAAAAATGTTCTAATAAAAGTGTTGAAGAAATATGCCAATTTTTCTTTTTTCAAAATATTTCCAAATTTTGCATAATTTTGAAAAGTATTAGAGTATAAAATAAAAAATAATTAAACAAAAATTAAGTTACAGTGTTTTATTTAGAAATGCACTGAAACCTGGAAAATAATTTTTTCACTTAGCCTCAAAAAGTACATTCTCCTTCATGATAGAATCTCTCAAATAACAAGTAAAAAAGTATCAGTCGGCTTTGCCGACAGAGATATACCCTCAGCCTGTGCAAATTGAAACACTTTTTTCACAAAAAACCTATGTATTTAGGGGGTTTCAAAATTTTGGTCATATGAACCCACAAAAATGTTGATTAGGATTAAAATTCAAAAATTTTGCGGAAAAGGTACTTAAAGGAATGGACCGACATAGACAATGGGGGTGCAATAGGGGGGTTTTACACCCTTTGGGCTATTTTTTCAGGAAGTATGGACTTGCCCCTGAGAAAACTTGTACCTTCGTATAGGGGACAGTGAATACAAGATGTTACAACAAAAACCAAGGCGATTCGAGAGCAGGTCCTAAACTGAACATTTCCGAAATTTTGTGTGGGAGGTACTCGAAGGAGTTACCGTACCGTACCATATTGTAACCTCATCTAAGTCTGGGAGAAATTTCATAATGTGCAAAGTATGGAACAAATCGGTTGCTCCCTTCAAGAGTTATCGTACGCACAAATTTTCCGAACATTTTCGAACTTTTGTGGGTGAGGTACCGGAAGGAGTGGACCGATATAATCCATCTTTGAACTTGAACTAAGTTTGGACAAAATATTACGAAAGCCAAATTTTGGACCGAATCGGCAGATCCGTTCGAGAGTTATCTTGCGTTCCAACCACTACACACGGTGTCATAGGGTTTTTGTGACTTTCAGGCTATTTTCTCAGGAAGTATGGACTTGCTCCTAATGAAACTTACAGCGTCGTATAGAGGACAGCGAATACAACTTGCGTAAACAAAAATCAGAGCGATTCGAGACCAGGTCCTAAACTGAACTTTTCCGAAATTTTGTGTGGGAGGTACCCGAAGGAGTAGACCGATTGAGTCCATATTGGAACCTCATCTAAGTTTGGTAGAAATTACACGATGTGCAAAGTATGGACCAAATCGGTTATTCCCTTTGAGAGTTATCGTGCGCACAAATTTTCCGAACATTTTCGAACTTTTGTGGGGGAGGTACCTGAAGGAGTGGACCTTTATGGCCCATCTTCGAACTTAAATCGAATCTGGACAAAATATTTCGATACCCAAAATTTGAACCAAATCGATTAATCCGTTCGAGAGTTATCGTGCGCACCAGCCTGCCAGACAGACAGACAGACAGACGGACGGACATTGCTAGATCTACTCAAAATTGTCTGAAACGGATATCGTACAAACATACTTGGGGTCTAAAACCATTATTTCGATGAGGCACATTTTTGGTCGTATCAAAGTGTAAATACCCTCTTTAGCCTAAAGGCTGAGGGTATAAAAAGCTTGATGTTTAATTTCGTCACCATTTTTAATTTAAATGCAAGCGTTTTATTTGAGAGATACCATCATGAAGAAGAATATACTTTCTGAGCCTAAGCGAAAAAATTATTTTTTTCTTAATTTTTTAATTATTTTTTATTTTTATACCCTCAGCCTTTAGGCTAAGGAGGGTATATGGCGAAAAACAAAAATTTTTTACAATCGATGAATCCGAGTTTCACCCTTTCAGAATTCGCGAACTGTTAACATATTCTATATAGTATGATATACATTCTTTAAACTGAAGTGTTTTAGGAGGAATCCCATAAGGTCGACCATTAAAATTAATTTACGTGGATGCTGTGTTGGCATCAATGTAGAAAAATAGGTAAAAATGGGTTGAAGCCAACAAGTTTTTTTATGCTCCCTTCCGATTTTAGGCTTAACCTTACATTTTATAGACATATGCCCAAAGAAAGACTCAAAGAATTCTTCATGGGCAATATGATACTAGTGTATCATTTTTCGATATATCCACTGCATCCACCTAAAATTGATGCTGACATTTTGAAGCCGGAATTTCGGGGTTTTTTGAATTGTTTTAATAATTCGGACGCGCAACAAGATAATATTCAAAACTCACATTAGGATTATAAAACTCGTGATTCTACGTCGTTTAATGCATATCTCATGAGTGTGCCCCTTACAGCATCCCAGTAATTGGAGTCTAAAGGCCAATATTTGATGCGTGATTTTTTTTAAAAAACCTATTTTTTGCGTTTAAAATTTACAAGTGCCATTCAATTTCCTTTGTACCCCGCGTGAATTTAGTTTTTTTACGCGACGGATCTAATGAGACCTTCCGCGATCGAATCCATCCACTAAAACCGCGGATATAGATACCCTGAAAAAAGGAAAAGCAGCAAAAAATTATTTCGACAAATCCGCGTACTAAACCGCGATTTTCTTGAAATTTTTTTACGTAAATGGAATCCTTTATACGCGATTATAATATTTGCGAAAACGCGTGTCATAAATTACAGAGATTCGCGTGTAATATGGGTTTTTCACCAAAAATAGAATGTGGAGGCACATCCGCGGTTCTTGAAGAATCTAATTAAAATTGGTATATTTGGACGTATTTTTGATAGGCGCTGATGAAACCGGATGCGCATCAAAATCGTATGCACATTGCGTGACTTTTACCAACTTTAAGGTTTTTTGCAGTGTATGATGCAACTGGTGGCACACAATGGCCCCTGAGTGAAACATCGAAATATGCATAAATTTTGACAGAGATTGATTCGCTGTATCCAAAAACGGATGCGCATCAACCGACTTTAACTAATTCGCGAATAACAGGCTTTTTAATTATAATATTAATTGAATGATTGTAATTTCAATATTACTCTTAATTTCCTACCCTTATAAGTTATCACAGTAATCAGTTAAACTCTCGCGATGGTAAACCATATTTTTTGATGAAGTTTTAACAGTATACATTCATTATTCTATGGGATTTTGGCAAAATAGTTGGAGAACTCCCAAATATTTTTTTCTAATTTTTAGAATCAAACCAAAAAAATATTTGCAACAATATTTTCCAACAATAAGTTTTTCTCTTTTGTTGTTGCTATAATATGCAATTTATGTACCCAATCTCTATAAATTTGGTATCATATTTTTCTACGCATTGTCTAGATTCCGCATATATTCTTTAATTTATTTTTTGAGGGTTTGTACGGATTCTGGGAAAGGATAATTTGGATTTACTTCAAAATTTTTTTATTATTTGTTGATTTTCCGCGAAAATAATAATAAATTTAATAACTTTTTAAACATCCACGAATAGATATGGAATGCTGTTAACGATTTATGCATACATTTTCTCATAACAACAAAAAAGATATTTTTAAATATTTTTTCTTTATATGAGAATAAAAACCGCTATAACTTTTGCGCGCATTGGCCAATTTCGTGAACGCGAGCAGATTTGAAACCGGATTTTTTTCCTTTACCTCTGTACCAAAAATCGTAGATGTGCTCGTAAAAAAATTTTTTAATTTTTTTCAAATGGAATTGTAAAGGAATTTTGTTATTCGCCATATACACTTTGATACGATGAAAATGTGCCTCATCGAAATTATGGTTTTAGACCCCAAGTATGTTTGGACGAAATGTGTTTCAGACAATTTGGAGTCGATCTAGCCATGTCCGTCCGTCTGTCTGTCCGTCTGTCTGTCTGTCCTGCTGGCTGGAGCGCACGATAACTCTCGAACGGATGAACCGATTCGGTTCAAATTTTGGCTTTCGTAATATTTTGCCCAAACTTAGTTTAAGTTCAAAGATGAGCTACATCGGTCCACTCCTTCCGGTACCTCCTCCACAAAAGTTCGAAAATGTTCGGAAAGTTTGTGCGCACGATAACTCTTTAAGAGAGTGACCGATTTGGTCCATACTTTGTATAGCGTAAACTTTTTACCAGAGTAATATGAGGTTCCAATATGGTCTTAATTGGTCCACTCCTTCGGGTACCTCCCACACAAAATTTCGGAAAAGTTCAGTTTAGGGCCATCTCTCGAATCGCTTTGATTTTTGTTTTAGCAACTTGTATTCACTGCCATCCATACGACGGTACAAGTTTCATCAGGGGCAAGTCCATACTTCCTGAGAAAATAGCATGAAAGTTACAAAAACCCCTATGACGCCGTGTGAGGTGGTTGGAGCGCAAGATAACTCTCGAACGAATCTGCCGATTCGGTCCAACATATGGCCTTAGTAATATTTTGTCCAAACATAGTTTAAGTTTGAGGATAAGCCATATCGGTCTACCCCTTCAGGTACCTCCCCCACAAATGTTCGGAAAAATTGTTCGTACGGTAACTCTTGAAGGGAGTGGCCGAATTGGTCTATACTTTACACATCCTAATATATCTACCAGATATAGATCAGGTTCAAATATGGCCTATATTGGTCCACTCCATCCGGTACATCCCACACAAAATTTCGGATAAGTTCAATTTAAGGCCTAATATCGAATCACTTTGATTTTTATTGAAGCAACTTGTATTCGCTGCTTCAATTACGATGGTAAAAGTTTTTTAAGGGGCAAGTCCATACTTTTGAGGAAACACCCCGAAGAGTGTAAAAACCCCCTATGGCACCATATGTTGTGGCTGGAGATCCACTTCCATAACGGTCAATGTCGATCCATTACTTTTAGTATCTCCTCCGCAAAACTTTTGATCTTTAATCCTAATCAAAATTTTTGTCAGTTCAAATGCCCAAAATTTGTAAAACCCCCTAAATTGTTTCAATATACACAGGCTGAGGGTATATCTCTGTCGGCAAAGCCGACTGATACTTTTTTACTTGTTAACTTGTATGTAAATAATTTTTTTCACCCCTGAGAATCCTATAACCAATTTTCAGCCAAATTAGGCCGAAAATGTAGATGAAAACTATACAGTGTCTAAAATCGGGTGGTATGGGGGTATAGGGGTTATACCAAAACCTGGTCCCTTGTCCACAAATTTAGCTGGGGAAGTTTCTTTACCATTGGGAACTCCAAATACCAAGTTACAGAGTATTTGGGCTAAAAATGATGATAAAATCCTCAATATACCTAATTTCGGGTGGTACCGCTATATGGGGTCTATAGGAAAAATAGGCTAAGTGAAAAAATTATTTTCCAGGTTTCAGTGCATTTATAAATAAAACACTGTAACTTAATTTTTGTTTAATTATTTTTTATTTTATACTCTAATACATTTCAAAATTATGCAAAATTTGGAAATATTTTGAAAAAAAAAATTTGGCATATTTCTATAACACTTTTATTAGAACATTTTTTTTTAAATACTGAGAATTACCTCTACTTGATATATCCATAATGAAAATTAGGCTTTCATATATTAAAAACTACGTTATCACGGACTATAATGCAATTTAAATAAAACACTGTAAAAATGGACCCATATTGGTTTTGGCTTCATATTCATGTATTTTCATCCAAATCTTAAACGTATGCACAGTTTTAGTTCGATAACTGCAACTGCGTGGAAAGTTAGTTACTAGATTTGAACTAAACAAAGCAAGTTTAATAAAACACTGTAAAAATAGTTTCGAAAAGGTCGTGAGAAATTTTTTTGTATTTTTCTCTTGAGTATTCTCTTTGATTTTTTTTTCGCAAAAACCTTATGCCGTTTTATGCATAAGGTTTTTGCGAAAAATCGCATTTTGAGTTATGTCAAATGGCGAAAATAGTCATGGGTCATATTTTTTGGCATTTTAGGTTTTTGTCTTGATTTTCGATTGCTTTAAGTCTGGAGTATTCCCCATTGGCTTAACTTCGTCATTACTCCCTATTATAGAGAGCTATGTTTACAAAACGCACGGACAGCCTTGCAAATTTTTACCGATCGCTACCAGTATCATGATTTCATCAAGGCGAAGGGAATTATCAATTGGGTTTTCAGTTTTTTCCGTATTTGCATTGATGACTATGATCAACCTACATAATACTACGTGTGTAGATTTACCTTTATGTTATCGGTACTATATATAATTATGGCGATGGAAGTTAATGCCGACAATTTGGAGTTCATTTCAATCATATGAAAGTTTGTTTAAATTTTCATATAAATTTCTATTCTAAGTGCAATTACCAGGTTATACAGTAATCCCAGCAAATGTCCACTTTAGCAACGAGAATATAATTTTGCTTTAACAAAATAATAATAATAAAAACATATGTGTTAATCCTTCCAAAAATATAATTGTACAACCAGTTAATTTTGGCATGAAGAGAAAACTAAAGTGCGAATTTACCCCCTGTGTAATATTACAAAATGAATTTATGAAGAAATACATAAAAATTCTATATTCCTACATAAACATTTTGTAGGAATATAAACAAAGCATTCAAAACCTATTTGAATTGATTATTGATCAACCAAAATAACTTTCGGCAATTCAAATGGAATCAACACTGCCAGAAAAGTTGTTTAACCCCCGAAATATCAGTAAATAGTACAAAAATTTAATTGCAGCTGAAACAACAAATGCGCACAATATTAATTGTTGTGTCTTTCGGGTCTGAAAAAGTGACTGACGGTGACCACTCTAGCTCGAAAACTATTGAACCTATTTTCTTTTTATATTTTTGCGGGCTTATTTAGGACATCGAAATCTAGTACTTTATGTACCGATTTAATTTAAAAAAAAATTAATTTTAAGAAAAAATTTATATTTTGATTTGACTGTCCACCTTTTTTGTATAACTTAATATTTTGTAAATTCCGCCCATGTAGGACAAGATTTTTATATTCTAAATAAGCCCACAAAAAATAGGTTCAAAATATATTGATTTTATATCACGAGTTTGCTTTAAAATCTGTAGGTACCGTAACAAAATGTACCATTGTAAATGAGGCCGCTCCAACAATCTACTGAAAAAGAGTCAAAACGATGCGAGAGGAGCTCCTAAACTTCACTTTATCCGAATTTTGTGTGGGAGGTACCCGAAGGAATGGACCGATATTGTCTATATTTCAATCCCATACTAGACTGGATGAAATAATACAATACACATAGCCTGCATCAATCAAAAACTCCCTGCGAGGATTATCTTGCGGATTTGCCATTTTGGTTGGTGCCGTCAGGGTTTCTTGGAGATTTAAGGCCAATATCTCAGGAATTATTGACTTACTCCGGCCAAAAATTGTACCGTCGTATAGCGAGCCACAAAAAAACATACTGAAAAAAATTTCAAAACCATCCGAGAGGAGCCCTTAAACTTCACTTTATCCGAATTTTGTGTGGGAAGTACCCGAAGGAGTGGACAGATATAGTTCATATTCGAACCAGATCTATATCTGGAAGAAATAATATGATGTGCAAAGTTTTGACCAAATCGATTGCTCCCTTCGAGAGTTATCGTTCAGACCATTTTACAGAAAAATTTTGAACTTATGTGGGAGAGGTACCAGAAGGAGTTCCAACTTAAACTAAGTTTGGACAAAATATTAAGATACCCAAAATTTGGTTCGAATCGGTTGAACTGTTCGAGAGTTATCGTGCGCACAAGACAGACAGACAGACAGACATTTTTCGTATCAAAGTGTATATACTCGTAACCTTCTAGCCTAAAGGCTGAGGGTATAAAAAGAGTTTCTCATAGACGGTCATTTGCCACAAAACTATGTAATATTTTTAAATAACAATTCCGAAAGTAGCTTAAAATGTGCACTTTCAGATGAAAAAAGAAAACACTAAAAAAAATTGGTGTTTTCTTAGAAAAAACAGTGTGACAACTCCTTGGGAAGGCGGAAAATTGAAGCTGGTGAGGAAGGACGAGATACCTCATCTGACTAAAGCGACGGTTTACGTCAAAGGGTATGGCTGCAAGTTCGAGACAGAACGCATGCTCGAGGTCTTTGGCAAGCAAAATGAGACCTTGGAAGTGAAGAGGTGGGAAGTCTTCCACAGGGAGGAGAAAGAGGATGGCACTCTCCTTGTGGTTGGAATTGACGACCTCTCACTATCCAGTCTTACAAAGACAAAGGGTAAGGCGTACTACATCTGTAATGCAGTCACCTTTAAAGTTGGAAGGGCACGAGTCGGGGAAGAAGAAGAGGATGCCCACCAAACCAGCAAGGAGGACAAACCACCGAGCAATTCCGAAGAGGGGGTCGAAGCCATCAGCGACTCCCAAGAAGCACGATTACTGGATGACTCATGATTGAGGTCATCCAGATAAACCTCCATCGGAGCGAAACGGCAACTCAAGCCCTGATGGATAAAATAAACAAAGGTAAAATACACATCGGTTTAATCCAGGAACCTTGGACCGTAAAGAACAAGGTTTCCGGACTAAACCACATTAATTACCAACTCTTTTACGCTAATACAGGAAACCGACCGAGGACCTGTATTATATGCCATAAAAACTTATGCTTTCTTTTCTCCCCAGAGTTGTCAACCTCGGACGCCACAGTGTTGAAGCAAGGGAATGGTAATATATACCTCGCATCAATCTACCTGCCGTTCGACTCGCCGACATTACCACCTTCGTCGGAGCTACAGCAACTGGTGAGGAAAATCAAGCAAACAGGTAACGAAGTACTAGTAGGTAGCGATGCTAACTCTCACCACATTTCGTGGGGTAGTACTAATACTAACAAGAGGGGTCAAGCCCTTCTAGAATTTTTGAATACTAACGACCTGATAACCCTTAACATAGGAAATACACCAACCTTTGTTAACAGAGTTAGGGAGGAAGTATTAGATGTAACAATATGTTCAGAAAATCTAATAAACGAGGTACATGAGTGGAGAGTTTCAAAGGAACACTCCTTCTCTGACCATAGGTATATTAGGTTTAAAATATCAAGGCCACCGCCGAATCCGATAACTTTCCGAAATAAATCCAAAACTAATTGGGCTAAATTCGGAAAACAAGTTAAAGATAGACTAGGGCAAGAAGTTGAGGTTTGCCTAAGCAAAGAAGATATTGATAGGAATGTCAATAAACTAACAGAGGCTCTAGTAAGGTCTTTCGAAGAAAGTTGTCCACTTCGAGAGAGGAAATCTGCCTACGAAAAACCCTGGATGACAGGGGAAATTCGTAACAAAGGCAAAGAGGTCCGAAGACTTTACAATAGGGCAAAACGTAAAAAAGCAGCTGTATTCTGGGACAACTACCAAACAAAACTAAAAGAATACAACAAAATGACAAGAAACGCCAAACGAAACTCCTGGAAGCTTTTTTGTGAACAGGTAGATAGCGTGAATGACGTCTCTAAAATTAAAAAGTTTCTATCTAAAACTCACTCACAACCCGAGCTTCTGGTTGATGAGACGGGTAAAAAGATGGAAACAGCCGAGGAAACTCTAAGCCTTCTGATGAGAACGCACTTCCCGTCGAGTACTACGGCACATACGGTGTCACCGATGGAGATAGCTTATGCATCAGAAGAAGCACCAAAAATCAACAAATTGATGATTAAAGAAGCAATAATGAGCTTCTCACCATACAAAGCAGCGGGACCAGACCAGATTTTCCCAGCCTTACTTCAAAGGGAAGTGGACTATATTTCGTCCAATCTGGTCGAGATTTTCAATGCTTGCTTAAACTTTGCGTATACTCCATTGGCCTGGCAAGAGGCAAGGGTAGTATTCATTCCCAAGCCCGGCAAGTCAAGTTATGCAATACCAAAATCTTATCGTCCGATAAGTTTAACTTCATTCTTACTCAAAACAATGGAACGGACGGTCGACACCATGATAAAGAGTAACATCCCTAACGATATGCTCAAGTACAAACAACATGCATACGTAAAAGGTAGATCAGTGGAAACCGCATTACATGAGGTAGTACACCACATAGAGAGAACCTTCGAGATGAAATTGTATACTCTCGCAGTTTGCATCGACATCGAAGGAGCGTTCAACAACGTCAGCACCGAAACGCTAATCCACTCCTTAGACGAGTTTCAGGTAAACCGGGCCTTGAGGCACTGGATAGACCACATGCTAAGGAATAGATGGATAAGCTGCGCGCTACAAGACGTAACAAAAAGAGACAAAGTTGGTCAGGGGACGCCACAGGGAGGAATACTATCACCTCTCCTATGGGTTACCACCATAAATAGTCTACTAAGGAACTTAACCGACGAAGGATTTGAACCCATCTGCTATGCAGACGACGTTATAATACTTCTTAGGGGAAAGAATCCAAATATACTCTGTAGAAGGGCCGAAACGGCTCTAAAAATAGCATACAACTGGGCTAGACCGAGAGGTCTAAATGTCAACCCGGAAAAAACAGAATTATGTCTATTCACTAGGAAAACGAAAATAGGAGCTTACGAAGAACCCGTTTTCATAGATAAGATGATAAACATTTCTCCAACAATTAAGTACCTGGGAGTAATTCTAGACAGGAAACTTAAATGGAGAGACCATATTCAGGAAAGGGCTAATAAAGCCCACAGATGTTGGTCAACCTGCAGAAGAGCTATAGGCTCAAAATGGGGTTTCAATCCTAGGATGACACACTGGTTATACAGAAGCGTAATTAGACCGATTCTAACTTACGCTTCTGTGGTATGGTGGACAGCTACGGACAAGAAATGCAACGTAAAAGTACTGCAAAAAGTCCAAAGAACGTGCTGCTTAAGTATTAGCGGGGCAATGAGGACTACACCAACTAGGGCTTTAGAGACAATTTTATTTGTCCACCCAATAGAAATTCAGGTAAGGTATGAGGCAGCCATCGCAGCTATAAGACTTAAGTCGATGAGCGAGTGGATCGTAAGAGACCACCAAACATACCACCAAAACATATTACAGGTTACAACGGGTGAGTCAATAGATCATATTGTATCAGACCGTATACCTGAAACAATTGAATCCGCCTTGTGTGAAATTTTAATACCAGACAGGGACATGTGGATCGATGGAACCCTAGAACGGATGCCAACTGGAAGCTGTGGGTTCACAGATGGGGCCGTTCTAGGGGGGAGAACGGGTCTGGGTCTATATATCGAAGACCAGGAAACTAGAATCTCCCTTCGACTGCCGGATCATAATACGATCCTACAGGCCGAAATCCGAGCGATCACAGAGTGTCTGAACTGGTTTAAAGCTAACACAAGGCCAATCACTGTAAACATCCTAACGGACAGTAAAGCAGCAATTAAAGCAATAACAAGCAAGACGGTGAAATCAAAAACTGTCCTGCAGTGTAAAAAATCAATCAACGACTACTCCCACCATGGTTCTGTTAACATTATATGGGTACCAGGACATAAAGGGATTAGGGGTAACGAGATAGCCAACTCCTTGGCAAGGCAAGCCAGAGAGCAAGCTACGATAAGCCTAGATAATGCTAAGCCTTTAAAAGCGACGCGTCTAGAGTTAAAAGCATGGGCAGAAAACGCCCATACATCCCTCTGGAACACTGAAGAGAAAGGGAAAAATACAAAAATCCTCTGGGGAAACCCAGACCAGGATAAAACAAAGGAACTCCTGCAAATGAGTAAAAAAGACATTAGTAGACTGACAGGCATCTTTACAGGACACCTAGGGCTACAAGCACACCTGCACAAAATCGGTTGTGCAGAAAGCAGCGAATGCAGAGCATGCGGAGAGGACGACGAAACGTTGGAACACTATCTCTGTCATTGCCCAGCCTTCGCGACGCTAAGAAACCAATTTCTAGGAAATAACACTATACCAGAACTCCACCAAATTAGGGCAAGCGAGTTCAAAAACTTAAGAGATTATGTCAATGGCACAGAATTTCTTAACTGATAAATTTATTTTCTTTTCAATAAATTAAGCAATAAAAAATTTTATTCCCCTTAGGCTTCCGAAATTAGAGCGCACAACAGGCCTATACTGGCTTAAGTGTATGCCCCATACGGGCATGTGGCGATTCTTATATTCGCCCCTCTTTTCAACCTAACCTAACCTAACCTAGAAAAAACTCATGAAAAATGGCAACATATGTATATGTGCAACTTGGATCAACAAACTAAAACATTAATAGAAAACATATTTATTTACTTTAAGCTGTGTTTAGAAAATGTTTTTAATCGGTTTAATGTGACACCAAGATTCGAAAAATACAAAGCTTTGAACCCCCAAATGATTCCCTGAATTAATCTCCGTTTTTGTGGATTGTACCCCAATGTGCCATGTGTGAGAACTCGCAACTATAAACCCTCCACCATAAATTATTTTTAACTAAAATGGAATAAATAGTTTACTGTCCTGTCAACAAATGTCTAAATTAATTTAAAAAAATGTGGTCATTTCCATCAAACAATTTAGCTGAAACTCTCAAAATACCAAAAATCGGGATGTACCGCAATATGGGGGCTATACCTAGACATGGACCTATGTTGACCATTTTTAGTGAAGAAGTTTTGTGACAACTGAGAAGCTCAAATGTCAAATTACAGCTAGTTCGGTTAAAAATTTTTGGTAAAAGTCTCAAAATACCGTAAATCGGGAGGTACCGTTATATTGGGGCTATACCAAAACATGGGCCTATGTTGATGATTTTTGGGAGAAAACTTTCGTGACCACGCAGAATCTCAAATGTCGAATTACAGCTAGTTCGGTTAAACATTTTAGCTAAAATCGTCAAATATTTATCAGTTATGAGAAATTTTGTACCTATTTTACAAACCGGTTTAAACCGGTTAACCGGTTTTGAAAAATTTTGAAAACCGAAAACCGGTTTTTGAAAAAGTTGGAAATTTCGGTTAACCGAAAACCGTTTGTTTTGCAAAAACCGGTTTTTTGGACACCCTAATGAGAATCACACTCACTTTTCAGCTGTCCCAAAAAACAATCAGAACAAAAATATTTGCAAACAACTATCAGCACGTATCAACTAAGAACTCATCGAGCTCTGTAAGTAAAAGAAACTTTTGTTGAAATTACATGGGCAAAAATATGTGCCTTTCCATACCGTTTCCCATATAAATTATAGCCTTTTCACACAAATGGACATTTTTTTAACATATGAGCTTTTATAAGAGTTATAAGAGTTTTATGAAAACCCAAAGCGTATTTTTTTCAAATTTAGAAAAATTTTACAAATTGTTATTGTTGTTATTTTTGATTTTTTTTTTTTTTTTTTTTTTGAAAAAATGTTTTTCAGTTTTATGTATTTTTATGGCGTTTGACCTTTTTAAATAGTTAGAACATATGAAAAACTCAAAAACACGCATATTTTGATTCAAAATATGAAAAAAAAACTCAAATTTCTAACATAGACCTTTAATTCCTCTGCAACCACTATACCGAATTTGGTGGCTTTTATTGTGTGAAAATATCTCTATCCGTTCAAAAGTTACAGAGTTTTTCCCTGGTCAAAATCGATTTCTGAACCAATGTGTGCCGTTCGGACACGGCGATAAACTGTTGGTTCCATATCATTAAGCTAATATGAATCGAGGTGCATTCATTTATATGAGTGAAGTCTCCCTTGTCCCTTTCCGGAATGTTTGTGGAACAATTATATAGATACTAGCTGACCCGGTCCGCGTTGCTGGCCCCTTGTTTGGGTTCTCCGTGTAAACTTTAGTTATCTATCCTGTATTGATACACCCATAATTAGGCATCCCTCTAGAAACTTCATAATATAAATCAATGTTTTGACATAAATTTCATGTAATGGTATCCCCCCAAATTTAAGATATAAAATCTCTTTTTTATACCCTTCACCATAAATCGACAGTTTAAAGCACTTTGTGACCCACATATAATGGTCGGTGCACGTCAATTAGCATTGCTATATATTGGATTGTTGGTCTCGGTTGGGGCCGTAATTATTTCTGCAGAGAATTGTTAGTATAGGTCCATGTTTTGATATAGCTCCCATAGAACGGTACCGGCTGATTTTCGCTATTTTTGAGGATTTAACATCATTATCACACCGAAATGGCTGAAATCTGGTTTTAATATATTTTAAAGAGGAGAGCATAAATATTCGGATCGACCAAAAGACACGCCTTTTTATTTGCGCTCGGTATGTAACAGTTATAGGTTCACGTTTTGATATAGCTCCCATAAAACAGTACCTCCCGGTTTTCGATAGTTCAGAGATATAGCCACTGTTGTGGGTCGTAAACAGTCTTGCAGAGAATTTTCAGTATACGTCCTCGTTTTGATATAGCTCCCATAGATCGGTGGCGCCTGATTTTCGCTATTTTTGGTGGATTTAACCTCATTCAGCCCGATCGAACGTAACGCCTTTTTTCTTCGCGCTCTATATGCAATAGTGGTAAATACCCCTCAGCGAAATGTATGTTCCTTCGGGATATGTATGGCAACATTTATATAATTCATAAAAAAATTACTTCTATAAATTGTAGTTGTTATTATCGAGATTTTGCTGTATTTAAAAAATGTATCTTTATCTAGCTATTCCAATAATTGAAATCAATGCTCATGAAGTTTCACTTCCCACATTTTGAGATTTTATCCGTAATTATAATATTTTCAAAAATCGAACACGATCGCGGTATTCTGATTCCAATGATGATATTGTATTGTATATCAATAATTTTGTCTGATTTCCAATCGATCTTTCTGGAATTTCGATCTTGTGACATCTTAAGTTATCGGGATTTTACTGTATTCCAAAATGTGGGGTTTAACCCCCCTTTTTTTGGGCACACATACAAAATTATGTATATTATCTGAAATAATAAATGGTTGAAAATTTTGTGATGACCGCGATATTTCACTTCCGCGAAGACCATTCAGAGTCAAGACAGTAATTACAGTAGTATTGCAAACAATCTGTAAACAATACGTTCAAAACTATCATGGACTTCAGATTTCTTAAATTTTTTTTTAAGGAGAACCTCCGGTCACTACACTTAGCCGTATTAAAATAGCTCACGACCGCGCTATCCCACTTGTTCAAGCTAGTGTTTATATCATTTTTGTGTCACGCTTACTAAAATTATGTATATTAATTGAAATAATACATTTTTGAAAACTTTGTGATGACCGCGATCATTCAGGGAAAACAATCTGTAAACAATACGTTCTAAAATATCAAAGATTTCAGATTTCCTTAAAAACATTGTGGGGGAGGACCACCGGTCACTGCTCTTAACCGTATAAAAACAGCTTACGACAGTTCTAATTAATTGAAATAATACATTTTTGAAAATTTTGGGATGACCGCGATATTTCACTTCCGCGACGACCATTCAGGGTCAAGACTGTAATTAACATAGCATTGCAAACAATTTGTAAACAATATATTAAAACGTATCTTGAATTTCAAGGTTTTCTTAAAAAAATTGTGGGGAGGACCACCGGTCACTACACTTAGCGGGATAAAAAAATAGATTACGACCTATTCTCAGACCTAAAAACTTCACATACAAAATTTCATAAGATTTCCCAATCGATTTTTCGGAATTTCTATATAGTGACATCTCAAGTTATCGGGATTTTACTGTATTCCAAAATATGGCGTTGACCGCGTTATCCCACATATTGAAGCCAGTGTTATAGCGGTTTTGTAGTCACGCTTACTAAAATTAGGTATATTATCTGAAATAATACATTTTTGAATAATTTGGGATGACCGCGATATTTCACTTCCGCGACGACCATTCAAAAAAATATATAGCCTATTTTCATCACCGGTGTTCCCAGTACATTATCTGAAATTTTCAAGAAAATCTATTCAGCCGTTTTTGAGTCTATTCGGAACATACAAACAAACAAACATACTAACATACACACATTGCCTTTTATATATTAGATGTCCAATTTGTGGATGCTAGAGCGATTACAACAGACAGGTGGACATGCATAGATCGACTCAGAATTTTACCGTGATCAAGAATATACATACTTTATAGGGTAACAAATGATTATTTTAATGTGTTACAAAAGGAAAAACAAAGTTAATATACTTCCCATACTAAACAATTACTTAAATTACGTAAAGGTGGAAGTGCCATAATATGGGAATTACATTTTAAATTTCACACATATTGCAATTTTTTATTGCAATGTCGATCAAATCGGATCAAGTCAAACTACTACGTATAATGTTCAGGCACTTTAAAAATCACAAAATGGTAGGTACCAATTTAATTTCATTTTATTTCTTTCCATTATTTACAGTATACACACTTCAAAACATTTGCCACACACTCGCACACACACAACATTGAAGCGAATTGTGGCATCTTTGCATTTCAATTAGACCGTTGAGAACAATTTAATTTAATAATGCCATTATTTGTAGCAATATTCATATATTTTTTGCTCATTTTTTCTTATATTCCTTTTTGACTTTGAGTATTAAATTGGCATATCGTCGGTGGCATGCTTAAGTGTTCCATACCCCATTTTTTTCTTTTTGAGGTATAGATGGTTTCAAGGGTTTTCGCGTATGCTCTTTCAGTTTCCGAGATATCTATGATACGAAGAGGAAGCATACGTTTTTTCCAGGTATAAAATTAATATTTTAATAACCTACAAGTTTAAAAACACATTTTAAAAAATCAGAATTTTAATTCTCGATTTAGAAGTTTTGAATTTATTAAGACAAAGATGCGAAAATTTGTTTTTCAATTTGTTCTATGTGATATACAATATTTCACATTTGTGTCATAAGTGTGGATATGGAAAAAATCGATAAAAATTCTATTTTTAAAAAAATCTTCTATAACTTTTATGTTCGTACAGATATTTCTCTAAATTTTTGCAAAGATATTCTATATAATATTATTATTAATTCATGTCAAAAATTTAAATATTTTCTTAAGCCGTCTCCACGCAGTTGTGAAATGGCGTATGGAACACTTAAGCATGACACCCACGATATTCTCCTCCTCCTTCTCCACGCTTTACTTAGAGTTACCACGTGTAGCAATCAACATGGTAATTGGCTTTTTAATTTAACATTTCATAAACCAATTGGCGGAACGTTTGTTTATAATGAGTCGACTATGGTAACAACTCAGTACTCTCAGCCTTATGAACAGATCTCTACTTGTAAAACTAAGAAGTAAAACAGTATCAATCAGCTGAGCTGACGGAGACCAAAAACAAACACAATAATTAACCCCTATATAAAACACGTGGAATCCCACCGTAATGTGGGACTATAGCAAATCATTGAGAGGAGATCTTAAACTTCATTTTTTCTGAATTTTGTGTGGGAGGTACCCGAAGGAGTGGACCGCTACAATCCATATTCCATCCATTTACTTGGCTGAATGAAATAATACGATGTCCACAGTCTGCACCAATCAGAAACTCCCTGCGAGAATTATCTTGCAGAGTTGCCATTTTGGTTGGTGCCGTCAGGGTTACTTAAAGCTTTTAGGCCAATATCTCAAGAAGTGTGGACTTGCGCAAAAAAAAAAATTGTACCATCGTAAAGGTAGCCCAAAGGACAACTTACTGAAAAAAAATTCCAAACTATCCAAGAGGAGCTCTTAAACTTCATTTTATTCGAATTTTGTGTGGGAGTTTCCCGAAGGAGTGGACCGATATAGTCCATATTCGAACCCGATCTATATCTGGAAGGAATAATACGATGTGCAAAGTTTAGACCAAATCGATTGCTGTCTTCGAGAGTTATCGTTCACACCATTTTACAGAACAATTTTAAACTCTTGTGGGGGAGGTACCCGAAAGAGTGGACCGATATAGTCTTTGAATTTAAACTAAGTTTGGACAAAATATTACGATACCCAAAATTTGGTTGGAATCAGTTTATCCGTTCGAAAGTTATCGTGCGCACCAGCCAGACAGACGGACAGACAGACGGACGGACGACTCCAAATTGTCTGAAACGAATTTAATCCAAACATACTTGGGGTTTAAAGCCGTTATTTTTATGAGGCATATTTTTTGTCGAATCAAAGTTCTAGCCTAAAGGCTAAGGGTATGAAAATCAAAGTGATTCGAGAACAGGTCTTTAAGTGAAATTTTTATAAGAGGTATCTGAAAGGGTCGACCGATTGAGTCCATATTGGAACCTCATCTAAGTCTGGTAGAAATTTCACAATGTGTAAAGTATGTACCAAATCGGTTACTCCCTCCCTTCAACAGTTATCGTGCTTACAAATTTTCCGAACATTTTCGAAATTTTGTGAGGGAGGTACCGAAAGGAGTGGACAAACATAGTCCATATTGATTTACATCTGGTAGATATATATGATGTGTAAAGTATGGACCAAACGGTCCCTCCCTTCAATAGTTGTCGTGCGCACAATTTTTCGAACGTTTTTGAACTTTGAACTTTTTCGAACATTTCAATCTTTAACCAATTTTGGTCAAAATATTACAAAGACCAAATTTTGGACCGAATCGCCAGATCTGTTCGAGAGTTATCTTGCGCTACAACCAATAAACACAGTGTTATAAGGATTTTTTGTAACTTTCAGCCTATTTTTTCAGGAAGTATGTACTCCCGCCTGATGAAACTTGTACCGTCGTAAGGGGTGCAGTGAATACAAGTTGTTGCAACAATAATTATAGCGATTTGAGAGCAGGTCCTAAACTGAACTTTTCCGAAATTTTGTATGGGAGATACCCGAAGGTGTGGACCGACATAACCCATCTTCGAACTTAAACTAAGTTTGGACAAAATATTACGGTGACCAAATTTTGGACCCAATCTGCAGATCCGCTCGAGAGTTATCGAGCGTTCCAACCAATACACTTGGTGCCATAGGGGTTTTTTATACCTTCGGGCTATTTTCTCAGGAAGTATGGACTTCCGCCTGATGAAGCTTGTAACGTCGTAAGGGGGGCAGTGAATATAAGTTGTTGCAACAAAAATCAAAGCGATTTGAGAGCAGGTCCTAAACTGAACTTTTCCGAAATGTTGTGTGGGAGGTACCCAAAGGAGTGAATCGATTGAGTCCATACTGGAACTTCACCTTTGTCTGGTAGAAGTTTCACGATGTGCAAAGCATGGACAAAATCAAGAGTTATCGCGTGCACAAAATTTCCGAAAATTTTCGAACTTTTGTGGGGGAGGTACCGGAAAGAGTGGACCGATATAAGCCATCTTCGAACTTAAACTAAGTTTGGACAAAATATTACGAAAGCCAAATTTTGGACCGAATCGGTTGATCCGTTCAAGAGTTATTGTGCGCTCCAGCCAGTACAGACATACAGACGGATGGACATGGCTAAATCAATTCCAAATTGTCTGAAACGGATTTTGTGCAAACATACTTGGGGGTTAAAAAAATTATTTTGATGAGGCACAATTTGTCCGTATATACCCTCGTTGGTATAAATGTTGAGGGTATACAAATAGCATTAAGCTCTGTTCCCGAAACTGCATGAATGTATTAATCTTGCTTTTGCTACCAATTTGTCCATAAAACATTAACAAGTTTAACACACATACCTACATTAGTGGCAACGAAATCAACTTATTTAAATACAATTTTCCAAAAAATTTTAAAGTTTATGTTGAAAACCAACATACATACATCTCTGTTTGAGGCTCTCTAAATTAAGATAATATTTCAACTTCACATAAACCCACACACCCATACATAATATAACCATAATCCAAATAAAATATAACTATTATATAAATTCCTTTCTCAATAAATTCCATAACGTTACGAGTATATAATTTCCAACCGATAATTTTCAACAAATGTATTGTTTTAGTTATAAATTATTTCAGAATGAAATTGAAAACGTGAGTCTATTTGTTAGTGTCACAAATGGTCGGTCTAGACAAATACACATTTATAGGCACACCCACACACACACATACTACAAACTTACATATGTATGATATATAGATATGAAAATATTCTAGGCGTGCGTATCTTTATTAGAACATCAAACAAAATGTAATCATATCCTTATTTGTCTTTGTGGATTTCATTGTGATTGGGTGGGTGGGTGTGTGTGGATATGTGTTTGTGCGAGTATTTAAGGAATGTCCTATTGTACTCCGTAAATTTATGATAAGTAAATCAAATTTATTATTTACTTTTATTTTTCGTTTGTGGATGATGTTTCAGTAATTTTGTCACAGTATTTTGAAATAATTATAAACTAGCAAAGAAGCGTATATTCACTACTTACAAATCAACTCAACAAAATTTATTATCTACAAACATCCAAGAAGTTACAGGGGAAATAGAAAAAATTCCCACAAAGCTGTGTTTTGGAGGAGAACTATGGTTTTGCAATCATTCAGTTTTTTGGAAACGGTAACCTTGGCAAAAATCGGTTAAATTAAAACCTTTAGATTTAACAAGTATGAAAGGATTTATGATCGGCAACTCATTCTGTAACTTCTTTAACTCATTTTTTGGTTACCGAAAAACATCGATAAAATTAAAACGCAAACTTATGAAAGAAAAGTACTTAAAAAGTTGGTCACACTGTAGCAATCGATGTGATTTAGCGCCAATATTATTTTGGTCTCTTAATTACCGACAAATGTCAGTAATTATCGAAATTGCAACAGATTTAATTTTATCGATTTTTGTCGGTAACTCAAAAAATGAGTTAGAGAATCGTACAACAGAATCCGAAAAACATGTAAAAATCGTTTGGACGATGCGTGTACAATAGAGAGACCCAAAAAACAATTTTTTTTTTTTTGATTGGAACTCTTACCCCCTAATTATTACCATTTGACCCAAAAACCTTATATATGCAATTTCATGACGATCGGATAAGTTTAACCCTTGCAACCCGGGCGATCTTTGTTTCCATAGTAATTTGTGTGAGGCCAAAGGTGCATTTTCACAAAAATTTTCTAAAAACCGCATTTGTGGTCAAATCTATGACAAATTTCTACCAGTTCATTGTTGTGGCTAAAAAAACGAATAATACAAAAAATTGTGGAACTCGGATTGGATTTTGATATAGCTCCGATAGGCCGATTTTAGGTAGATATATCAAATATAGATATATCAAAATCTGATCCGATTTTTTTTGCAGGATTCGTTGTTTAGCCACACCAATGAACTGGTAACAATTTTAGATCGATAAGACCATAAATGCGGTTTAAAAAAAATTGTGAAAATGCTCCTACTACGTAAAATCTGTAGGTGTTGATCAATTTCTGTGTGGAGGTTTTCTACCCATTGAGAATCCGAAGGGTTAACCTATAAAGTTACAATCACTACAGTAGTGTAATCCTTTAAAGTCTTCGTAAGGAGCGGTATCGTAGTACCTCCAATCTCAGAACCTGCTATACCTTTTCTAGAGGGTTTATATTAAAAAGCACATCTATACCCACAATTCTCTGTAGGCATGTTTTTTACTCATATCGAATGCTAAATATCAAATTTCAGTCACTTCAGTAGGATAATGTGGCTAAAACCTTCAAAATACCTAAATCGGGATGAAGAATTCTGTGGGAGGCATATCAAAACATGGACCGATACCGACAAATTTCTGGGGGAAAGTTTTGTAGTCCCGAAAAAGACTAAGTACCAAATTTCAGCCACTTTGGTGTGGAAATGAGGGTAGAACCTTCGAAATACCGAAAATCGGAAGGTTCTATGGGCATGGTGCTCTTGAACCAACTTTAAATGGAAGGTTATTACACCTGGGAAGTTTTTGCGGATTTTGAAAATACAATGTTCATAGATGAGAAAAAACAAAAAAATCGCCGAAGCGGTTTATAAATAAATCGCGTCAAAGTTCACATTTTAGGGATATTTAGGTTTTCATACTTGTGCTTGGAAACTGCTAGCTCTATCAAAATGGAACTAAAGAAAATGTTGTAGCTGTAAAAATTCTCTACAACACCTTCCTGTGCGTTATTTTCGTAGGTTCTACCATTTTTGTACCCTCAGCATTTATGTCTCATCGAAATAATGGTTTTAGACCCCAAGTATGTTTGGACGAAATGTGTTTCAGACAATTTGGAGTCGATTGAGCAATGTCCGTCTGGCTGGCTGGAGCGCACGATAACTCTCGAACGGATCAATCGATTCTATCCAACAATTGGCTTTCGTAATATTTTGTCTAAACTTAGTTTAATTTCGAAGTTGGGTTATATCGGTCCACTCCTTCCGGTACCTCCCCCACAAAAGTTCAAAAATGTTCGGAAAATTTGTACGTACGATAACTCTTGAAGGGAGTAACCGATTTGGTCCATATTTCTCCATCGTGAAACCTGTACCAGACTTAAATGAGGTTTCAATATGGACTCAATCGGTCCACTCCTTCGAGTACCTCCCACACAAAATTTCGGAAAAGTTCAGTTTAGGGCCATCTCTCGAATCGCATTGATTTTTGTTTTAGCAACTTGTATTCACTGCCCCCCATACGACGGTACAAGTTTCAATAGCGGCAAGTCCGTACTTCCTGAGAAAATAGCATGAAAATTGCAAAAAACCCCTATGACACCGTGTGAGGTGGTTGGAGCGCAAGATAACTCTAGAACGGATCCGCCGATTCGGTCCAAAATTTAGTCTTAGTATTATTTTGTCCAAACGTAGTTTAAGTTCGAAGATAAGCTATATCGGTCCACTCCTTCAGGTACCTCCCCCACAAAATTTCAAAAATGTTCGGAAAAATTGTTCGTACAGTAACTTTTGAAGGGAGTGGCCGAATTGGTCCATACCTTACACATCCTAATATATCTACCAGATATAGATCAGGTTCGAATATGGACTATATTTGTCCACTCTATCCGGTACCTAGAACACACAAAATTTCGGATAAGTTCACTTTAAGACCCGATATCGAATCACTTCGATTTTTGTTGAAGCAACTTGCATTCGCTGCCTCAATTACGATGGTAAAAGTTTTTTTTAGGGGCAAGTCGATACTTCTTGAGCAAACAGCCCGAAGAGTGTAAAAACCCCCTATGGCACCATATGTTGTGGCTGGAGATCCACTTCCATAACGGTCAATGTCGATCCATTCCTTTTAGTATCTCCTTCGCAAAACTATTGATCCTTAATCCTAATCAACATTTTTGTCGTTTCATACGCCCAAAATTTTTAAAACCCTCTAAATTCATACGTTTTTTGGGGAAAATTGTTTCAATATACATACACAGGTTGAGGGTATATCTCTGTCTGCCAAGCCGACTGATACTTTTTTACTTGTTTTGTTAAAAATTTAACCCTCAAAGGGCTCTTTTGGTCCTTTTTTGAAAAATCTTTTAAAAATGCTTTAAAATATGATCATATTAAATCATAATATTCTACAAAATTGTTCGTCATAAAATTTTACTATAGCTCTCGGAATACACCAAACTTCTATATCTTATCTAATCGCCAGAAATCTCCAAAAATCCACGTCGGTGGCAAAGCTGCCCCATGGTGGGGTGGTGTTTTTTCAGCAAATTTGATACTGATATTTTCATGATATATAATGTAATGTATAATGTAATTTCTTTGGTGACCCACAGTGAAATTTGACGAAGAATATTTCTGTTTTCAACGTCATCTCTCTAAAATTATGTTTAGTGCTACAAGTTTGAATAAAATCAAATGAAGTCCAACTTTAACCCTAAAACGTGTTTTGCATTTTTAGAGATTCCTGGTGATTAGATAAGATTTACAGGTTTGGTGTATTCCGAGACCTATAGTAAAATTTTATGACAAACAATTTTGTAGAATATTAGGATTTGATATGATCATATTTTAAAGGAGTATTTGAAACGGCATGAGGTTTAAAATTTTTAAGAAGCATGTTCCCCACATCATCCTCTGTAAAGTTGACGAAAACACTATATACCTAAAATGCAAGGATTCCAATAAATCTTAACACAAATATTTCGAAAAAACTAGAAATGGGCGGAATTTGCCCCGCCTACTTTGATTACTTTCCGATGTAAACTTCTTCTTTCATAATCTACTCAGTTTTCCTTGTCATTTTTGTTGTTGTCGTCACTGTGCGACAATGGATGTAAGCCAACATTTTAGAATGCTTCGAGAGCCTTAAAAACCATTTTCATGAATTTTATCCAAGAAAACTACGAAACTTTTTTTAGAGTTTCTTGATCTGAAAGAACATAACAAAATGTGATTTCTGAATTTTAATTTGAAAAAGTAAAAAAGTATCAGTCAGCTTTACTGACAGAGATATACCCTCAGCCTGGGTATATTGAAACAATTTCTTCCCAAAAAACGTATGTATTTAGGGGGTTTTAAAAATTTTGGATGTATGAACCGACAAAAATGTTGATTAGGATTAATGAAACGACATTGACCATTATGGAAGTTGATCTTCAGCCACTACATATCGCCCATTTACTCAAAGAGTGGCATAACTCAAAAAATGCGTTTTCTGAGTTAGCAATTTCTATTTTTTTCTACAACTTCTTCTAAATTTTCATGCTGATATCTCTAAAACTCAACGAGTTATCTTTTTAAGTTGGGAAGTCAAATTCAATCGCGACCTTAAAACTCGTTTTTCTCGAAACTGGATTTTTTGAAATGTGTCACTCTTTGAGTAAATGAGCGATATGGTGCCATGGGGGGTTTTTATATCCTTCGGGCTGTTTGTTAAAGAAGTATGGATTTGCCCCTGAAAAACATTTTACCATCGTAATTGAGGCAGCGAATGCAAGTTGCTTCAACAAAACTCAAAGTAATTCGATTGTAGGTCTTAAAGTGAACTTATCCGAAATTTTGTGTGGGAGGTACCGAATGGAGTAGACAAATATAGTTCATATTTGAACCTGATCTATGTCTGGTAGACCTATTAGGATGTATAAAGTATGGACCAAATCGATCACTCCATTCAAGAGTTATCGTGCGCACAATTTTTCCAAACATTTTTTAACTTTTGTGGGGGAGGTACCTGAAGGAGACCGATGTGGCTTATCTTCGAACTTAAACTATGTTTGAACAAAATATTACTAAGGCCAAATTTTGAATCGAATCGGCAGATCCGTTCGAAAGTTATCTTGCTCTCTAACCACCTCACACGGTGTCATAGGGGTTTTTTGCAACTTTCAGGCTACTTTCTCAGGAAACTTTTACCGTCGTATGGGGGGCAGTGAATACAAGTTGCTAAAACAAAAATCAAAGCGATTCGAGAGGTGGCCCTAAACTGAACTTTTCCGAAATTTTGTGTGGGAGGTACCCGAAGGAGTGGACCGATTGAGTCCATATTGAAACCTTATCTAAGTCTGGTACACATTTCACGATGTGCAAAGTATGGACCAAATCGGTTACTCCGGTAAGAGTTATCGTGCGCACAAATTTTCCGAAATTTACGAAAGCCAAATTTTGAAATTGTCTGAAACACATTTCGTCCAAACATACTTGGGGTCTAAAACCATTATTTCGATGAGGCACATTTTGCCCGCATGAAAGTGTATATACTAGGCCGGGGCGATTTGAAAACATTAATGAGCCCTTCGCGTTTCTGATTCCTGGGATTGAACTGAGCAAAAAAGTCCACTAGACCATAGGTATACCGCGAAAATCGAGCCTCCCGATTTTGACTTTAAGTTTTTTATCCACGTTTTTTGGACATTTTAGCATATAACGGCCAAACCATTGAGATTTTCGATCCAATACAAAGACAAAAAATGTAGCCAAGACAGTGATTAAGAACTCTCTAACACATCGCAAAATCATTGGAGCGCTCCTTCAGGCAGTTTTGGCCTTGAGAAGGTGCAAACTTTTCGGAAAATGTCGATAAATGGCACTGTGCTACAAAAGTTGACCAGAAAAATATTCAAGCGTTCTGATGCAAAATTCTATCGCGTTGGGATCCATGGACAATGAAAATGCATTTAGTTCGTTTGGGTCACTTCGTTTTATTTTTTTATAACGGTAAAAGTAGTAAAAATCTGGGTTTCTTACATTTTCAAATTTAAACGGGCATATCTTCTTTTTTTCACAACGAATTTCTATTGATCCTTTTTCGTTTTAAAGGGGTGAATAATATCTTTGGAACAAGTTACTATTTTTTTAATCGGTTCGCAAATGGCTAAGTTATAGTGGTTTCTGTCTGTCTATAACTGAATTTTCCGAATGAATTCCGATTGAGCTCAAACTTTGGCAATCTTTATTTTTAACAAAACTAAACATTTTAGGAGGGTGCCGCATAAAAAAATCCGACATCGATTTTTTAAGAGCACGTTTTGATATATTTTGAAGGTTGTGCCCACAATATACGAGGGATGAACGATAACTATCTGGCCTAACAATGAAAGCGCGAATATTTACCATCAAACACGATTTTATTGTTTTCTTAAGTAGTCTCAAGCATGATTTATACACGTTTTCGTGCGCTTAAACCTATTGGCGAAGCAATTTTTCCACTCCGAATGAGACACCTCCAAAACATGGTTTTGAACACTTTTACAAAATCTTCAGGCAACAAAAATTGTTGACCACGACTTTTTTTCTTGATGCGCATGTTAGGTCATTGGATTCCAGTCAAGGCTGTAAAGCGGACGACCCATCAATTCCACGTTTTGTCCGGCCAAACAGGTGCTGGTTTGAATACATGTGTGACAGCCCACATTGTCATGATGCAGAGTGATTTTTCATCTCTTGTTCGTTTTTTGATTTTCTCACAAATTATCAGAGTACGTAAAAATACTTTAAATAAAATTTCCAATCGTTTCGTTTCGTATTTTCCATAGGAACAATACAAAACGAAACATAACCCTCGTTGGCCGAGCTCGCTGTTTAGTTTCGTTTTGTTTACATTCGTGAGTACAAACAAAACGAAAAGCGAAAAGTACTCAACTCCACAACAACAGATAGAAAACTAAATAGTACTTAACACATGTGAATAAATCAAAAACGTTTGGTGGTTGATAAAATTCACTGTGGTATGCTGATGCTAACTTATAGGGTTGTTAAGCAATCACATGTGTGTGTGTGTGTCTGAGTGTGTCATTGATCATAACGCACGGCAAACGTTTCCCAAAAATACTTGTCGTTTCGGTGGTGAATGAAACAACTCGGCAAAGCATAGCCGAAGTTACATTTCACCAATCGTACGGTTTCCATCTTTTTACGTTGAAAAGTTTGTGTTTTTGTTTTGGTTGTGAGAATGAAACGATTCAGAGAAGCTGAAAAGTTTGTGGCTTTGTGTGATTGGTACGGGAATCGTTTTGTTTGTTTACGTTCATTGGACAAGACAGAACATATTCTTACATGAAGATGAACCAACCACCAATATGGAAGAAATTTAGAATGTGTGAAGGAATTTGCTTTAATCATAATTTAACAAAATTATATATGACTACTTAATAACAAAAAATTTATGACTACTTAACATTATAGCATTATTCCATTCCGCTGTTTCACACTTCCGAAAAAAACACCTTGACGCGGCGGCAAAGCTAAGAACTTTCATTACCGAAGAGGAATTTATTATTCCATTTATTGAACATATCTAGAGCGTTGAAGTGTATCATGTAGTCCGCCCCGCCCGATTTTGATCCTTTCCTTACTTCCTTATGTAAAGTTCGCTTAGAGTCCTTCTATTCAATAGAATTTCCCTTAAGAAGGCTTCTGGGATTATACTAAATATACCCGTATGAGTTTTCTTTTCTTTCTCTGTAATAGAACTATCCACAGTTCATATATCACTGTGGAACAAAATGGAGGTGAAAATCTGCCTTACAGGGTCTTCAGCACAAACTTCACCACGCCACAACTTGGAAGTTCGACTCACGGCGGATCTGTCATTCTTGATTCTTAATATACTCACCAAGGGCTTTCATCCCCAAAAGGAATTATCTTTGCCCCAAAATTTCGGTTCACAGTGTATTCTATAAATGAGCAATTATAAGGACGATTTTTGTGGAAGACCTCCACGAAGGTCTTCCATTCTACAAAAAGTCCACTCAAAAATCTGCTAATTTATCAAAAATGTTATCTGACTTCTTCATAAGGTTCTATAGAAGAACGTTTGATAGATATTTTATTCTATACGAGGTTCCTTCATAGGACTTTTATTGTCTATGCATCTTTAGAAGTATTTTATTCTACGGAAGACCCCTTCAGAGGTCTATCGAGATGTTTTATTCTCTAAAAGAGCCCTGCAGATGTCTTCTATTCTAAAGAAGACATCTTCGGAAGTCTTATATTCGATAAAAAGTTACTCAGAGGTCTACAGACATCTTTTATTGTAAGGCTTAACTGGAATTTTTATTCTCCTTTTCCATTTAAGACATGGGTCTTAAAACATGGGTCTTAGAGAAATATAGAAGGTCTCTTCAGAGGTATTTTATTCCCTACAGAGGTCTTCAGTTATCTCAGATAGTTTTACTCTACTGAAGATCCCTCTTCAGATGTCTTCTATTTCACGGTCTTCTTTTCAATTGAAGACCCCTCAGAGATCTTATTTTCCATTGAAGACGCCTTCATATGTGTCGTATATAAAATATACTGATTTTGTATCACGAGTTTGCTTTAAAATCTGTAGGTACCGTAATGTGGGGCTATACCAAATCATTGACATATGTATAGCACACATTTTTTTTTGTAACCAAACTTCTTCCTAAAGGACTCGAAATATTAAATTACGTTGAACTAAGTTTGGAAGACATTTTTGAAAAAGTTTTAAAGTTATCTTGAACAATAGCCGGCAAAGTGTTGAGGCATTTGGGCCTCTATGTCAGGAAGTATTGACTTACTCCGGAAAAAAAGTTCATCGTTGTAAGCGAGGCCGCTAGAATACCCTACTGTAAAAAGAATCGATACGATGTGAGAGGAGCCCTTCAACTTCACTTTTTCCGAATTTGTGTGGGAGGTACCCGAAGGAGTGGACTGATATAGTCCATATTTCAACTTGATATATGACTGGACAAAATACTACGATGTGCAAACTCTGCACCAATCAGAAACTCCCTGCGAGAATTATCTTGCGGATTTGTCACTTGGGTTGGTTCCGGCAAGGTTTCTTGAAACTTTTAGGCCAATATCTCAGGAACTACGGCCTTGTCAAGTACAACCTACTGAAAAAAATTCAAAACGATCAGAGAGGAGCTCTTAAACTTCACTTTATCCGAATTTTGAGTGGGTAGTACCCGAAAGAGTACCCTGATATAGTCCATAGTCGAACCCGATCTATATCTGAAAGAAATAATACGATGTACAAAGTTTTGACCAAATGGATTGCTCCCTTCGAGAGTTATCTTTCATACCATTTTACAGCAAATTTTTGAACTTTTGTGGGGGAGGTACTCGAAGCAGTAGACCTATACGGCCCATCTTCGAACCTAAACTAAGTTTGGACAAAATTTTACAATACCCAAAATTCGGTTCGAATCGGTTCATCCGTTCGAGAGTTATCGTGCGCACCAGCCTGACAAATAGACGGACGGACATGGCCAAATCGACTCCAAATTGTGTGAAACGAATTTCGTCCAAACATACTTGGGGTCTAAACCCGTTATTTCGATAAGGCACATTTTTGGTCGAATCAAAGTGCATATACCCTTTCTAGCCTAAAGGCTGAGGGTATACAAATGATAGGCTACTTAGCATAGTAGCATTATATCATTCCACTGTTTTACACCTCCGAAGAATAAGCCTTGATGTGTCTACTAAAGAATTCCGTATGTAACTTCTATTAAATATAAAGTCCTTCTATTCGATAGAAGTCACCTTCAGAAAACGTCTGGAATTTCTATATATAAATCGTATATTATAGCATTTTTTCTTTCCATGTTATAAAGCTCTCCACTAACCATCCATTCAGAAGATGGCAAATGTCTATAAAAGACCGCTTGAAACCTATTTTATTCTACAGATGATTTCTTGAAATGTGTTGAATTGTATCGGAGATCCCTTCACATCTCTTCTGTTCGAAAGAAGATTTCACCATGGGCTTTTCTCAAGAAGGCCACTTCAGATGTCTTCAATTCTATATAAGACTCCTTCAGATGTGTTCTACTCTAAAGAATACACCTTCAGATGTCTCTTGAGATCTTTTTTCTGTATAGGAGACCATTGGAAGTCATCTATTTTCTAAAAATACTCAAAATGTTTTCTTTCCGTTGAATACCACTACAGAGGTATCTTATTCTATAGAAGAGCCCACGACAGGTCTTCCATTCGAAAGAAGACCAATTCAGTAGTCTTCTATTTTATTCCATAGGGAGTTTTCTGTTCTAAAAGAGGAGATCTATTATTTTAAAGAAAACTGCTACAGACGTTTTTTAATTTCAAGATGACCCATTCGGAGGTCATCTATTCCATAAAACAACAAATAATGAATCGTTTATTCCATAGATAGATTGCTGTTCTAAGGACACCGTTTCAGACATCTTTTATTCTGAAGAGGGCCCATTCAGAAGTTGAAGAAGAAGAAATTGAATACCACATTAGAGTTATTCAGTACTGCTTAAGTTCGATACATTGGTTACGCCAATGTGTGCGTTCGATACATTGTTTCTCCTTCTGCAGCATTCCAATGACCCACACTAATTGGCCGCTCTTTCAAGCTCAATGGGGAAATCTTCTCTGCACTTCTTCCAGAAGCTGTATTCGCCTAGTTCGGATTGTAGGAGAGAATTTCGCTATTTTCTACTACCTCTCCTGGAAGCCTTATTCGTATAGTTCGGATGTGGTTGTAGTTGATTGTCACGGGCTTTGTTCGCTATTTTGCCCTCTCGGCAACGGCACTTGTTCTTTAACTCTCGCAGAAGTCACACCCCTAATGCATATCGTTTCGTGGTCGTCACATACAAAAGGTAACGTTTCTTATACTAAGAAACCCTATTCCAACAATAAACACTGCAAATATTTGAACTGATACACTTGTCTTCATCTTTTATTTTCTTCTCTTTTCATCCGGAGCTATCGACCCTCAGTGGTATCACGCCAACAAATTCTATAGAAGAGCCCTACAAAAGTCTTCTATTTTCTAGAAAACCTCTTCGAAGGTCTTCTATTTTATTTATTATTCTATTCTATAGAAGAGCCCTTCAGAGTTCTTCTATTCCAATGAAGAGCCCTGCAGAATTCTTCTATTCTCAAGAATCTTACTTTCCAAGGTCTTCTATTTTATTAAAGATTTATTTATATTTTATAAAAGATCCCTTCTGGGGTCGTCAGTTCTATAGAAGACCCTTTCAGAGGTCTTCAGTTTAATTGAAGACCCCTACTGAGGTCTTCTATACTATAGAAGACTCTTTAAGAGCTATTTTATACTCTAGGAGACTTTTTCAGAAGATTACTATTTTCTATAAGACTCCTTCATAATTTGATAATCCATACAGAAGACCCCATCAGATACCTTCCGTCGCCCAGAAGACGCCTGCAGAAGTTTCTGTTCTAAGGAAACCCCCTGCGGAGATTTTAAGTTCTATAGAGCGGTCTTCAATTCTATAGAAAACCTCTTCAGTATTATATTCTAAATTAAGCTCCTTTTATGTCTTTCATTATTTAGAAGACCCCTTAGAGGTCTTCTTATCTATAAAAGATATTTCAGAACTTTTATATACCTTTGAAGATTCGTTCAGATGACTTCTGTGGCCTAAGAGATCTCTTCCGAAGTCTTCTATTGTAAAGAAGGCCAACTAGAAGAACCCTTCAGAAGTCTTCTATGCTAAAGAAGAGCCCTTCAGAAATCTTCTATTCACAAGATGACCCCTTCAAAAGTTTTCTTGTTTATAACAAAACCCATTCAGAAGCCTTAAATTTTATGCAATTGAATTCAGAGGTCTTACATTGCATAGAAGACGCGTTACATGTATTAAATTCTATAGAAGACCCGTGAGAGGCCTTCAATTCTATACACCTTTTTCAGATGTAATTCGAATTATTTTAATAGTAATTCGAGAATTCTATTTGTAATTCGTAACATTTTATTTGTAATTTGGTAATCCCATTTGTAATTCGAATTATTCCACTTGTAATTCGGATTATTCCATTTGTAGTTCGAATTATTCCATTTGTAATTCGAATTATTTTATTTGAAATGATCTAAAATCCCATTTTTCTGGCCAAAACTATTTCTATGTAATTTTTGTATTGACATTTTTTATTATTCATAATAATTGCCCCCAAAATATTGATTCAGAGTTATTTTCAGGCAAAATTTCAAGAATCCTTCAAAATACATTCAACAGGGTGATCCCATTGTATGTGGTCTAAACTAAATTTTTGAGTTATGTTGATAATTCTTGGTATAAGGGGTTTCTAACACCTAAGATGTCAAAATGTAAAATTTCAGCAGAATCGGCTTAAAAAATTTGCAAAAACCTTCAAAATACCTTTAATTTGGGGTAACTTTGTATGGGGGCTATATTTAAACTTGGACCTATGTCGACTGTGTTTGGTAAAAAAGTTCTCGGGTCACACAAAGTACAATTTGCAAATTACCAGGAAAATCGGTTCAAAATTGTACCACCAAATAGTTCTAAATTTTATGTATATATGTGCCTTGAGAAAAAATTTTGCTTAATTTATCGCAACGAATCGCAACTTGAAACCAGTTTTTTATTAAAGTACACAAATCAAACTCATTTTGATTTTTTTAAACACCGCTCATTCTCACTCAAAATCATTTCACTCTAAAATAAAATTGTTTGAAATTTAAGAAAAAATTAATAATTTAAGAGGTTTCCAGAAATGTGTCGATAACCTCGCACGGTGTGCCTTAACCTAATTTAAATGGAAGGAACTTACACCTGGGAAGTTTTTGCGGATTATGAAATGCAATGTTCATAGACGAAAAAAAAATCAAAAAACTAAAAAATCGCCGGAGGGCTTTTTAAAAAAATCGCGGTCAAAGTTCACTTTTAGGGGGTTTTTAAGGTTTCACGATTTTGCTTGAAAACCGCAAGTCCTATGAAAATAAGACTAAGGAAAATGTTGTAGCATTTTGACCTTCATGATATTTTCGTAGGTTTTACCGTTTTTGAGATATAGAAGTTCAAATTGGGACAATGCACGGATTGTATCGCCTCCTTATTAAACAATGCCATTACTACAATTTACCAAGTTAAATTTAAATATCTCAAAAATGGTACAACCTAGGAATATAATACAAAAGGCAATCTTGTAGCGAATTTCCACAGCTATATGATTTTCTCCAGTCCCTTTTCGATAAAACTTGCCGTTCCCAAGCAAAATCGTGAAACCAAACAAAAACACTTAAAAATGTGACCCAAACTTTCATATCTCGAACAAATTATAAAGGTCAATCCTTTAGAGAATTTTTGCAGCTACAATATTTTCTTTAGCCCAATTTCGATAGATTTTACCGTTTTCAAGCAAAATCGTGAAAACCTAAAAAAAAACTTATAAATGTGAACTTTGACCGCTGCAATGTCCCAATATGAACTTCTATATCTCAAAAACAATAAAACCTACGAAAATACCGTAAAGGTCAATCCTGTATAAAATGTTCACTGCTATAACATTTTCTTTAGTTCCATTTCCATAGGACTTGCGGTTTTCAAGCAAAATCGTGAAGACTTAAAAACCCCCTAAAAGTGTGAATTTTGACCGCGATTTATTTAAAAAGCCCTCCAGCGATTTTATTAGTTTTTTTGTTTTTCTCATCTATGAACATTGCAGTTTCAGAATCCGCAAAAACTTCCCAGGAGTAAGCTCCTTCCATTTTAATTTGGTTAAGCCACACCGTGCTCGTTCTTATACAGAATTTTTCTTCCGAACTTTTTGGAAATTGAAACTACTTACTTTTATCTATCTTTTCCATGTTTGAGTTTTATTCTATTTAATTTTCTTATTGTGTAAAGCTCTACTAAAAACAAAGAAAATAAATCCCAATTTGACAACTTCTCGTTTAACGGTAAATGCAAATTTAGTACAAACAAACTTTGTTTTTATTGTTTTGGAATGTTTACTATCCTATTATGAAGAAAACCGCAGAAAAGGAGGATGTCAAAAAATTGGGTTTTGGCCAAAAATTCGCATTTAAACCAAAGAGCATCGCCTAGAAGATGCCTGCAGAAAGTTCGGTTCTAAAAAAAATCCCTGCAGAGCTCTTCAGTTATATAGAAAATCTCTTTTGAGGTATATTCCAAATAAAGCCTCTTCAGAGGCCCTCTAATCAATAAAAGATCCATTTAGAAGTCTCCTATTCTAATGAAGACCCCTCAGAAGTCTCCTATCGTATATACATAATTAATTTTTCTGAAAACTTTTTTTTCCGAGTTTTGATATTCCATTTTTTACTATTTCGAAACAGTGTAGATTTATTCTGATTCTCAAGGTATTAATTTCATTATCACACCGAAAGTGCAATGAAGTAAGGGAAGAAATTGGAAACACTATAAGAAATTGCCTACCAGTAACCGACGACACGTGGGAGCATACGTGCAATATGGTACGCGAGATAGGAAACACTAAAATCGGATGCAGGCAATATGAAAGGAGGAAACAATGGATATCAGAGACAACATGGGAACTAATACTACAAAGAAACCGCCTAAAAAGACTGCAGAATTATAATACGGACTTCAGACCCCAATACAAAGAGACTGCGAAAGCCGTAAAGAGATCAGCAAGAGCCGATAAAAGAAGATATCTACGAAACTTGGCAAACGAAGCGGAGGCTGCAGCAGGAGCGAATAATATGAGAGAGCTTCACAAAATAATTGGGCAAATAGCAAACCAAAATATGTACAAAAACCAGATCATAAAAGACGAAATGGGACGACTGCTAACAACAACAGAAGAGCAAACCCGCAGATGGAGACAACACTTCGAATCGATAAGCAACGTAAGCTATGCTGAAGATGAGAACATAAATTTGAACAACCGCGAAAATGGATCAGTAAACCATAACATAAACGTTGAAGAACCGAACATAACTGAAATAAAAAAGGCAATCGATAAACTGAAAACAAACAAAGCTCCAGGAGAAGACGGCATTCCACCTGAACTCCTACAAACCAACTCTCAAGCATCGGCAGAAATACTAGCGTCGCACATACAGAAAGCTTGGTTATTAGAACAGCTACCAGAAGCGTGGACAAAAGGAACCATAGTAAAACTGCCAAATAAAAATGACCTCAAGGATTGCAATAACTGGAGGAGTATTACGCTGCTGAACACAATATATAAAATACTGGCAATTATAATAAATAACAGGTTGGAGTGTGTCGAACAATCACAACAAGAAGAGCAAGACCAAACAAACACTCTTCGTATTGTCATTGAACAGTCCATTGAATGGCGATCACCACTATACATCGTCTTTATCGACTTCAAAAAAGCTTTTGATTCAATAAAAAGAAACGCTATATGGGTAGCTTTGAAAAATAAAGGAACCCCGATGAAGTTAATTCGGGGTTCAAAGCCCTTAGTGACCCCTTTTATACCAATGCTGGGGTTAAGTAGGGTTGCCCACTATCGCCACTAATATTCGCCGTAGTTCTAGACGAAATTATGTTGAAGATGTCCCACAAGAAAAGAGGAATTATATGGGATATGCACAAACATCTAGAATATCTAGCGTATGCAGACGATATTTGCTTACTATCCCACAAATTCTCTGATATGCAACAAAAATTGAATGACCTAGTTATATTGACAAGACAAGCAGGCCTGGGTGTTAATATTGGTAAAACTTTTGCAATGCGAATAAACAGCTCGGCTGAAAAAAGCCAGATCAGCATTTGGCCGCTTAAATAAAATCTGGAGAGCAGCACAAATATCCCAGAACACCAAATTAAACATTTTCAACTCATGTGTGAAGTCAACACTCCTTTATGGTAGTGAGACATGGCTCATATCAAAAAATGTTGCCCAAAAACTTCAAACCTTCATCAACAAATGTCTCCGAATAATCTGTGGCATATTTTGGCCAAACACTATCTCAAACATAGATCTACATGTCAGGACGAGAGAAGAATTTATTATAAAGCAAATCGCTAGACGGAAGTGGAGATGGATTGGGCACACTTTAAGAAAACCGGTGACCAGCATTCCTCGTGCGGCTCTAGAATGGAACCCTCAAGGATCTCGACGTACAGGACGTCCAAAAAACACATGGCGCAGAACAATCCAAAATGAATTACTACGAATAAACAAATCAATCAATGATATAAAAACCATATGTATCGATGAAATAAGATATAATTTTCTTGTAGAAGCCCTATGCTCCTAAGTGGAACAATAAAGGAATAAAAAACAAGTAAAAAAGTATCAGTCGGCGTTGCCGACAGAGATATACCCTCAGCCTGTGTATATTGAAACAATTTTTTTCCAAAATACTTATGTATTTAGGGGGTTTTAAAAATTTTTGGCGTTTGAACCGATAAAACTGTTGATTAGGATTAAAGATCAAAAGTTTTGCGGAGGAGATACTAAAAGGAATGGATCGACATTGACCGTTATGGAAGTGGATCTCCAGCCACAACATATTGTGTCATAGGGGGTTTTTACACTCTTCGGGCTGTTTGCTCAAGAAGTATGGACTTGCCCCTAAAAAACGTTTACCATCGTAATTAAGTCAGCGAATGCAAGTTGCTTCAACAAAAATTAAAGTGTCTTAAAGTGAACTTATCCGAAATTTTGTGTGGGAGGTACCGGATGGAGTGGACAAATATAGTCCATATTTGAACCTGATCTATATCTGGTAGATATATTAGGATGTGTAAAGTATAGACCAATTCGGCCACTCCCATCCAGAGTTATCGTGCACACAATTTTTCCGAACATTTTTGAACTTATGTGGGGGAGGTCCCTGAAGGAGTGGACCGATATGGCTTATCTTCAGACATAAACTATGTTTGGACAAGATATTACTAAGGCCAAATTTTGTACCGAATCGGCAGATCCGTTCGAGAGTTATCTTGCGCTTCAACCACCTCACACGTTGTCATAGGGTTTTTTTTTGCAATTTTCAGGCTATTTTCTCAGGAAGTATGGACTTACCCCTGATGAAACTTATACCTTCGTATGGAGGGCAGTGAATACAAGTTGCTAAAACAAAAATCAAAGCGATTCGAGAGATGGCTCTAAACTGAACTTTTCCGAAATTTTGTGTAGGAGGTACCCGAAAGAGTGGACCGTTATAATCCATATTCGAACTTGATGTATGTCTAGAGGTAGTATTACCATATGCAAAGTTTGGTTCAATTCGGTTACTCCCTTCGAGAGTTATCTTGCGCACAAGTTTTGTGACAATTTTTGAACATTTGTGGGGGAGGTACCTGAAGGGGTGGACCTATATGGCCCATCTTCGAACTTAAATCAAATCTGGACAAAATATTTGGGTACCCAAAATTTGAACCGAATCGATTGATCCGTTCGAGAGTTATCGTGCGCACCAGCCAGCCAGACAGACAGACGGACAGACAGATAGACAGACGGACGGACATTGCTAGATCTACTCAAAATTGTCTGAAACGGATATCGTACAAACATACTTGGGGTCTAAAACCATTATTTCGATGAGGCACATTTTTGGTCGTATCAAAGTGTAAATACCCTCTTTAGCCTAAAGGCTGAGGGTATAAAAATCACACCGAAATGACTGAGAATTTATATTTTTCCCAGAAATTTGTCTGTACAAGTCCACGTTGTGATAGACCCCCCCAATTATCGTTGTCTGAAGATTTTCGGTATTTTTAAGGTTTTAGCCACATTATTCAATCGAAATGACTGAAATATTGTGTTTTGCTTTTACTAGAGGTATAAAGGGCTATCGTTCTTACTTGTTATTAATTATTACAGGAGGAAGATGGTTCCTCATTTCCCTGTAAAGAAAACCAACTTAAGAGTTATATATTTTCATTGTAACTCAACAACACTGTTCTAGAGGAGTGACGATGGAATTTTCAGAGACTTAGTTGCTTTAATAAAATATTTTAAACTACACCATGTTGATGTAGGAGGTATTAATATTTAAAGTATTCTGTAAATTTGACTAGCACTATAAAATTGTCGTACTCCCTAATAAATAAGTAAATATATTGTTGAAAATATGTTTTTACCTTCAACATGCACAAAGTAAAGCAATTTCTATTTACAATCATATATCTATAATATAATTTTCCTTAACAATTTAAATAATTATATGTGTAGGAGTATGTCCATGATTATGTCTGTAATAGCACATTATTATCGAGTACAAAATGTTCAAAGTAAATCTCTGCTAACAAGCTTTGACCAAATACATACATATGTATGCATGTTAGGGTGTAATAAAAAATCGACATTTTTAATTGAAAAGCATTACCACCGAAATGTTTGCATTTGATTCTAAAACCCCATATACGAAATGTTATGGCGATTGGTTAACGTTAACACGTATCTTTAGTATTAAATGGATATCATGTTTTTTATTTGTTCTTTTATTTTTGTTTATTTATTTAATTCTATTTAATTTTGTATGGCATCCTAATGTATAAAAACCACTCATACGAATGTCGAAAATAATCGTATCATAAAATTGACAGACTAATGAACTGGAAACTAAATACCTGTTTAATCACATAAACATAATGTTGCTGCCATCGAATACAGGTTTCATATCTACCAGACGACCATAGGTAATAAATAATAAGTCTTTCCGAATGAGCAATTTTTTGTTACAAAATATTTGAGAAGATAAAAGACAAAGAAAACAGAAATTACAAAGTAAAATGAAAAGGAATTTCACTGTTAAATATTACAGTTAACCCGTTGAAGGTAGTGAGCTAACATGTGCCGCGCGTTCACCCATAAGAACGTTCAAAACTTGGGTTTGGGCGTCGGGTTAGTAACCCTCCCCTAAAAAAAACGAAAGAAAAAAGAAAAGCAGACCCCTCTAAAGTTGACGAACCCCGCAAACGTTTTAAGGACCATGATCTGCGCTCTTTATAGGGAAGGTGCAGTTTACGCATTGGCAGATGTACTTGAAAAGTACAAGGCCGACATTACTGCCATACAGGAAATACGATGGAACGGGAAAGGCGTCACAACAACACCTAAAGGTGACGCACTGTATTATAGCTGCCATGACGCAAAGCATGAGTTTGGTTGCGGATTCGTAGTTAGTCGGAGACTAAAACATCTGGTATCCAGCTTCACCCCATTGAATTAAAGAAAGTCTTTAATTCGATAAAAAGCTACATAAATTCTTCAACATCAGCTTTATTTGCGCTCATGCTCCAACCGAAGACAAGGACGAACAGACCAAAGATATATTTTACGAGGGCTTAGAAGAAACTTATGACCGTTGCCCTGCCCATGACATTAAAGTTATACTAAGCGATTTTATTGCCAAAATTGGAAAGGAGAATATCTTTGGCCCAACAGTCGGGAAATTCAGTCTCCACAGTGAAACATCTGACAACGGGATGAGGCTGATAGATTTTGCAGCTGCAAGAAACATGGTAGTTAGCAGTACCAGATTTAAGCATCTCGATATTCATAAGGGCACCTGGCTGTCTCCAGATCAGAAAACAAGAAACCAAATTGATCATGTTGTGATAGATGGAAGACATTCATCGAGCGTGTTGGATGTACGATCGTTCCGAGGCGCAAACATAGACTCGGACTACCAAATTGTTGCAGCAAAGGTACGTAGCAGATTAACAACTTAACGTAACAAACAAAGTGCGAATAGGGACAACACGGATGTTGGACATCGGTAAGCTGCAATTACAACAGATAGCCACAGCATATTCCACTCAACTGGCCCAATTGCTTAATCAAAGCACTCCTCGTCCCGATAACATATCAGGACAATGGCAAAATATTGCCCACTCCATGCAAACAGCCCCAAAATCCATACTTGGATACTAGAGACCTCCACCAAGGAATCCATGGTATGATCAGGAGGGTCGTGCTGCTGCCGAAGAGAAAAATGCGGCATATAGGGCTACTCTACAAAGAGATATCGCAAGAAAAGGAGAGAGGAGAAACGTCTTTTCCGCAGGAAAAAGAGAGAAATGAAAAGACGGGAGTGTGAAAAAATCGAAATGTACAGGAGCCAGAATGAAGTCTGAAAGTTTTACCAAAGAGTGAAACATCAAACTGATGGCTTTTGTACAGACACATCCTCCTGTAGAGACCAGCAAGGTAGTTTGGTAACTGATACAGATAGTGTGCTAAGGATATGGAAAGAGCATTTTTCCAAACTGTTGGTATCCAATAGTAGCGAAGTCGACGAAGATCCAATCCCAGAAGATGGTATAGAATGTATACCACCCGGCCAAGATGAGGTAAAGACAGCAACAAACCGGCTGAAGAATAATAAGGCAGCAGGAGCTGAAGGCCAACCAGCCGAGCTGTTTAAAACCGTTGGCTACACACTGATAAGGTGTATGCATCAGCAAGTTAGCTGCACCTGGCAGGAAGAACGCGTACCTGACGATTGGAACCTGATCATCCTATGTCCCGTCCACAAGAAAGGAGATATGACTTTATGCTCCAACTATAGGGGCATAAGTCTTCTCCCTATTGCCTGCAAGATAGTGTCAGGGATATTGTGCGAACGACTAAAGCCCATGGTCAACGAAATAATTGGACCATACCAATGCGGCTTTAGACCCTGCAAGTCCACCATTGACCAGATATTTACCCTGCGGCAAATCCTGGAGAAGACCCAAGATATGCAGTTCGACACCTACCACCTTTTTGTCGATTATAAAGCAGCCTTCGACAGCCCGTTGCGTTCAAAGGTATTCCATACTATGTCTGAATTGGGTATCCCCGCAAAGCTCATTCGGCTTTGATACTAGGTCCTCAGTTAAAATTGGAAAGAACCTCTCCGAACAGTTCAGTACCAAAAGAGGTTTCAGATAAGGAGACAGCCTTTCGTGTGACCTATTCAACATTTTGCTGGAAAAGGTAATACGAAATGCAAATGTCAAAAGAAATGGCACAATTTACACCAATAGCCACTTGTTACTTGCCTATGCTAATGACATAGACATCATGGGACGATAAGTAAAGGAAGTAACTGGTATCTTTATGAAGTTCGAAGCAGAATCTTCGAAAGTGGGTCTGGCGATAAACGGCGAAGAGGCCAAATTGATGGTGTCGACGCGCAATGCGTCCATTGAGATCGGATCAACTGTTGAAGTTGGGTCCTATAATTTTGTGGTAGTCAAAGACTTCGTATACTCCGGCACCGTCGTAAACACAACAAACGACATCAGTTGTGAAATAAAAAGAAGAATTGTTTTTGGCCAACAGATGCTACTTTGGCTTAAGTAAGCACTTCAAAAACAAAGCCACAACTCGTCAAACAAAAATAACGCTTTACAAAACACTGATACTACCCGTGCTGATGTATGGTTCCGAAGCCTGTGTACTTGCGCAAGCAGATAAGGCAGTGCTTGGCGTGTTTGAGAGAAAAATTCTTCGAAAAATCTACGGACCGATCTGCGTTGACGGTTGTTGTTGTAGCAGCTTCTACAAGTACATGTAAATCTTTAATTTATTGATTCGGCTCTGCCTCCAGCTGGGCAGATATTCCGCGTACCATCAATCCTGGCCCAGTAAGAATTGAGGTGGCTGCACCAACCAGATCTAAGTTGCGCCAACACGATTCTCGTTTGTCTTGGCAGCTGCTGTTCTTTCGCTGCCACGGGTGGTGGATGATCTTCGAGGACTATATTCACACTGTAGGCTGCCAGAGCCTCTGCAACCGCATCAGTATGAATGTCTCTTAAACCTGCCTGGTATGCACGTTGATCTAGAGGTTCTCTTTTATATCTTTGGACCTCTCTCTCTAGATCTCTATAATCCTCCCTAACTCGCCTGGGGGGTTCAGGCATATCCACCAGATGGTGATTTGGGTGGTCTTGCGACTCACAGGAAGGATCTTTGTCTCCTCATGTAAATGGTCCACTGCAAACATGAGGTGACACCCTGTAGGGCAGGGCAGCATTCTGACAGATTTGTAGTTTATCCCATTGCGTATCACTTACGTTAGCAAACCACGCTGGCGCCGCATAGCTTACCACAGACCGGCCTATCGCGTTGTATGTGGTTAACAAAGTTTCTTTATCAGCACCCCAAGTGCTGCCGGCTAGGGACTTGATGACCTTGTTTCTGTTTCTCAGCTTATCGCAGATAACTGTAGTATGCTGGGACGACTTATACATGCTATCGAATGTGACCCATAGGACTTTGGGGTAGTTTGTGGTCGGAATAGTTGCACCGTCGACCTGCACATTCAGTGGGAGCTTCATTTGCGCCGTCCATGTGGTGAACAGTGTGGCTGTTGACTTAGTGGTGGATATTTTCATATTCCTCGCGTGGAAAAACTCTACAAGATCAATGAGAGAGGCATTTAGCCATCCACAAACTTTACCGATATTGGGACCTGACGCCATGAGTGTACAATCATCCGCGTACGTAATTAACTCAATGCCGTCGGGAGGGCGTGGAATTACAGAGAGGTAGAGGTTAAACAGTTCCGGAGATATCACTTAGGGAACACCCTGCTTCATTCTACGGGGTTTGGACTTCCTGTCTCTGAATTCCACGTACGACTGGCGACCACACAAATAGTTGATGACCCAGCGTTTCAGACGAGGCCGGAGGGTAGTATTCTCGATATCCTCGAACAGCCTAGCATGGCTGACCGTATCAAACGCTTTGGTCAGATTCAATGCTACCATCACTGTTCTGTGACATGGTTTGTCCTGGTTGAGTCCTCGTCCAATATTTGTGGAAATGGCGTGCAGTGCTGTTGTGGTACTGTGCTGCTTCCGGAACCCGTGTTGATGACCTGCCACTGGATAACATGTTCTGATGCTGGGGAGGAGTTATACCTCGAGTATCTTTGCTACTGGCGATAGAAGTGAAATCGGCATGTACGACTCACCTTTACTGGCATCTTTGCCAGGTTTCAGCAGCGGGACCACCCTGCACATCTTCCAGGCATCGGGAACTATTAGGGTGGCTAGCGATAAGTTGAGGACCTTACTAAAATACTCTTGCGCCTCGGATAACATCTGCAACATCATCCATCGTAAATTGTGGCGGTTCTTCTTCGGCTGGAAGAGATCGCAAACGACGCAAAACATTTCTCTTCGCCCGGTCGCTATCGGGGTGCTCGATAAATTGTCGGCAGAAATAGCCAGCGCACCTCTTCGGATCTGTCACACCCACGCCGTTAAACGTGACAGATGTCCGATCGTCTCTCCTACCAGGGTTCGATAGCCGTTGTCCACAATTTATTACAGCCGGCTCCAATGTCGCAGCACTTCAGATGTTCTAGCCACTTTTTCCGCTTGTGTTCACTGACTAATCTATTGACTTCCATTGTCAGTTCCCTGACTCTGGGGTCGTTAGGGTTCGTACGGCGAAGCTCATCACGCTCATTAGCTAATCCCGTCGCCTCTGCTGGGAAATTGGGTCTTATTTCAGGTATTCGACCAGCAGGGATAAAGCGAGCAGCTGCAGCAGTGATGAGGGAGGGACTGGGCAGTTCTCTGAAGCGTTGATTAGTGAACACTCTGAAACCTTGTCAATCCGCTTTTCCATGATTAATGAAAGTGCGGCGTTCAGAGGTTATGAAGTCTGGTGGTCTGTTTATGGAGATGAGTTATTGGGAGATGGACCGACCCAAGGGAAATGACGGGTTCCCATGTCACGTCATTCGTCAGACCAGGTGACACGATGGATATGTCAGGCGAACTGTGACAGTCTCCTCTAATCCTGGTGGGTGCGTCCTCGTTCGCAGTGCAGAATGTGGAGCTATCTATTTGCTCAGCCAGATCTGTACCTCTCTGGTCATTCCCTAGAGCTGAATGCCATAACTCGTGATGTGCATTGAAATCTCCTAGGACCAGCCGGTTATCACCTCGCAACAGGGGCCTGATGTTAGGCAAATAACGCGGGGCACAGCTATTGACCGGTGGGATATACACATTCTGCAGTTCTATCTCGGCGGATCCACACCTTACCGCTACCCCCATACACTCCAAGTATGGGTCACTAGAGTCTAGCCCAGGCGAGATAGGTCTGTACTGGACAGACTGGTGCAGTAGGAATGCCAGCCCTCCACCCCCACTTCTCGTACGATCCTGGCGAAGAACGTTGTATCCATCACAACTCCGAAGACTGCAGTTGTTGCTCAGCTTCGTTTCCTAGATCGCCGCGACCATAATATTTTCTCCGACTCATAAAGTCCACGATCTCATTGATCTTGGTTCGAAGACCATCGCAGTTAAACTGCAAGAACTGGGACAGCAGCTCAGGAACTGGGACAGCAATACGCGGTGTTAACGGCTGCTGCTGATACTGCTGTCTGGGAGATTGCGGGGGATGATATTGATGATGAAGACTCACTGGGGTTCATATTGGCGCAGCATGAGGCAACATAAACCCTGTCGCAATACTCCCTCAGGTAGGTGAGGCCTGAACAGTTTCTGAAATGCACCCATCCTTGGCACCTGTTGCATCTCGTTGACACCGACCTATGGTGGATGAGACGTTGACAAACGGTGCAGAACCATGGCCCGGGGTTACTCTCAATCCCGGCAAGGACCAAAAGAATCCGGAGCAGGCATTCCGGGACATGCCGCTCCCAAAATAAAAATAAAGACGAACACGAACAAGTAGTTGCTGAGGTGACGGCCCCTGGCCGAGAAGATGGTTTCTCGGGTCAATCCGGTACATAGAACCGGCCGTCGTGGGATTGTGTGAATATCGACGTCGTATGAACCACGAGCTATATCAGCTATACAAAGACATGAATATTGTTAAACGTATCGAGATGCAACGATTGCGTTGGCTATGATGCGTTGGAAGCGATGATGAACACGCTAAAAAGGCGTATGAATACATGCCACATGGCGGTGCACTCAGAATTGGCAGGCCAAAGAATAGATGGCGCAAACAAGTGGATGAAGAGATGACAAGGCGCGGTATTCCAGAAAGCGAAGCGAAAAACAGAGAGAATTGGAGATCTTTTCTTAGTTCGGTCTATGGAACAAATGTTCTGTAATGGGCCAGCTAAGTAAGTAAGTACGCAATTTAAAGCTTTTTTCGTCGATTTTAGATATTTTGGGTTTTTAATTTAACAGTGACCTGCGTTCAAAAAATAATTTTTATTCAACATGCAACAATGTACATGACTGAAAGACAAAAAAAAAAGAAATATGTATGTACCACCCTGCAACTTCGATGGATTAAAGCACATAAAGAAAAAAGAAACTGCCGCTGCTGAACTGCAAAATGTTATTATTCAGCATTGACAACAATGTTACCATTGACAGTAACGCTTACAATAACAAAAATAACAACACCAACTGTGTTTATTTCATTTTCCAACTCATCCTCCCCATCCTTATCATTCATTTGTCGACCCGTCAGCGGTGTCAACATATGGTGCAACTGAATTCATAAATATTCATTAGTTTGCCTTTTATGTGAATGGGAGATGTTACCACAAAATGGCACGACAGTGGCATTAAAAAATCACCATCATCTGAGGCCTGTTGTTTGCGGCTTTGGCGCAAAAATTACTTTCAGTTGGGCTTTTACACGTAAAACCCATGGTGGTGATGCTTTAAAATGCAAATATTTTAACAAAAGAAAATTGTCTTTGGAGGAAACGCAGAACAGCAAAAAGGTGAACAGTTATTTCCCTGTGTTAAAAGCAAAACACACCTTACTTATTAATGGCCAAATGAGGCTAGCCTCCTCCGACCGAATCAATCATATGATACAGAATCTTTGGTAAAAGTATTTTTGAAAGGTGACATTATAGATCACGAAGAGGTAGAATGGTATTTCTTCTTTTCTTTTCATTACCATATACGGTACACAAGAAAAGAAAAACTTGAAAAAATTGTCTACTTAAATTAGTTGTGACAGGCTCGAAAAAATTTGTATTTGAACGAGTATCGAAAACTACCGTAAAAGTTATAAATAACTTAATCTAAATAAAACAAAAATAAAAACTATTTTCTATTTTTTGTATATTTTCAGATAACTGTCCTTAAACGAAAATTGTGAATTGAAAATACGTAAAACGTAAAAACACAAAATCTCAAATAAATGGAGTAATAATAACATAAACTTGAAAAACAAGCTTCAGATATTAAATTTTAAATACAAAAATGTCCGATTTGGAACGTATAAGACTGGTGATATTGGGTGGTGCAGGTGTTGGCAAAAGTTCCATTGTCAAACGATTTCTTTTCAAAACATATACAGATAAATATCGTGCCACCGTAGAGGATCTATATAATCGTGAATATGATTTAGGTGGTGTTACATTAAAGGTAAGTGAATATAGAGCTACACATATTTTCATATTAATCAAATATACATAACTAAAAATACATATATAATTTTATGAGTATAAAAAATATATAATACAAAATATCTGTTCGGAATCGTATGGCTTTGATGAAAGAAAACCGGTTTGGGCCGACACTGATGTGAAGGATGTGGTCACTGTCTTTTACCAAGGGTTGTTTTCTATTCGCTACTCGCTAAGCAGCTGTTAGCGCTTAATTATAAATTGTAGCATTATCGTTGTTATAAGTGTGACGTGTAGACGCCATTACGGAAGAATATTGTTGAAACCGAGAAAAATTGAATTTATCGTTGTATACCTGAAGTACTCAGTCAATAAAAACGGATAATTGTCACGATACATCCGAAGGAAATCGCAAATCACTGGGTTTTATTTAGCTTGTTTTGCTTATTTTGTCTTGTGCTAAGCTGTCGTGCTTATACTTTGCCTTTCTTTGCTGTGGTTGGTTTCGGTGCTGCTCACCAGTTGTTTGGTAACTAAAGGCTGTGGCCATACATATTAACAATATCTTTATATAAAATAGAAAAATTTTTGTACGTTTGTTTGTGCCTTATAGACTCAAAAACCGCTGAACCGATCTACCTAAAATGTTTAAATTATACCGACATCGGTTCATATTTGCATATGGCTCCTATATATATATATATATATATATATATATATATATATATATATATATATATATTTTCGGCCGATTTGCTGCATATTATCCACCAAACACGCTATGTATATCCAATTTCAATGAAATTTGACATGTGGGACGGAATTTGGTCTAGACAAAACTGTGCCAAATTTGATTGAAATCGGTTCAGATTTGGATATTTCTCCTATATATATTTTTTTGCCGATTTCCTGTATTTGATGCACCAAACACGTTATATATGTCAAATTTCGCTTACATTTGGAATGTGTGACGGAATTTGTTCCAGACATAAATGTGCAAAATTATATCGAAATCGGTTCAGATTTGGATATTGCTCCTATATATATTTTCGGCCGATTTCCTGTATTTTATGCACCAAATACGCTATGTATTTTCAATTTCAATGAAATTTGGAATGTGAGACGGATTTGGTCTAAAACTAAATGTGCCAAATTATATCGAGATCGGTTCATATCGGAATATAGCTCCCATATATGTATATTTTCGGTTGATTTCATGTTTTTGTTACGTATGTTCAATTTCAATGAAATTTTAAAGAGACTTAGAAGTCAGAAGAAGTCATCATTATGTACACAAGTACTTATAGTTGGGAAGAAATTGATCAAGGATACAGCTATTAAAAATCACATCCCTGAGAGACTTCTTAAGAATTATGTTTTATTATAATATATTTAAATCAGTATTTGAGTAAACATGTTCAATACAAGTGGGAGTTATCCTAAGATTAATTGAAGATATCACAATGATATATGAGGCGCTCAGCGCCAAAACGGCCTAACCCACATAGAAATGATTCTGAGAAAAACGAAGTTGAAAGAAAACAAGTTTTTAAAATATTTTTATAATTTTTTCATTAATCATAAATACATATTAGTTGTAATATTTGTTTTAGGTTAATCATTAGGTATTAGTTTACATAGATAAAGACTGTTTTAAACAGTTAATAAAAAAATTAAAGTGGCTTAGGCCGTTTTGGCATCCATTAAAAAAATATATATTAATAGGAACTGAGGGTTAGGCCATTTTGTCTCCATTTATTTAAACAACAAAAGTTCTTCAGATGAATAATAAAAATAACTGTGAGCGTTTTAATTGTTTGAGTTTCTGTAAATCCATAAACTTTGCAGCTTCAATGAATTTTCCTCCCGGATAAAGCGGTTCCAAATCAAAATTTACGTACTTGCTGGAGTTCCTTTATGAAGCATCAACTTCTTGAAATAAAACATTTATGTCATTTTAATATTTGTATTGTATTATACCCCTGTTATTCAACGTGTATTCAGAGAAAATATTCCAAGAAACACTCGAAGGAGAAAACATCGGAATCAGAATTCATGGGAAACTAATCAACAATATAAGGTATGCGGACGATGCTACGTTACTGGCAGGGAGCATATCCGGTCTACAAAAACTAGTAGAGAAACTGGCACGTGTAAGTGAGAAATATGGTCTTAAAATCAACATGAAGAAGACGAAGTACATGATCATTAGCAGAAAAAATCCCCATGCTGAGGTGAACTTAAAAGTACAAGGTACACAAATAGAAAGAGTGAGAACCTTTAAATATCTTGGGATGACTCGAAAGAAATATGCGAGATGCTTTCTGTAAATATAGTAAAACCCTGAAAAGTCATGACATAAATATAACAACAAAAATACGTTTTATAAAATGTTATGTTTGGTCGGTGCTGTTATATGGAACAGAAGTTTGGACGCTCAAATCCTCTGATGAAAGAAAATTGGAATCCTTTGAAATATGGATTTACCGGCGAGTACTGAAAATACCATGGACTGCGAAAATTTCTAATGACGAAGTACTAAGAAGGATGAATATAAGCCGGCAATTAATAACAACTATAAAAAGGCGCAAAATAGCGTATCTGGGACATGTATTAAGGAACAACAAATACATAATTTTACAAGCAATTCTGAAGGGAAAAATTGAAGGAAGGCCAGCTAGAGGAAGGAAAGAAACATCCTGGCTCAAAAATATCATGGACTGGACAGGTTATACCAACGAAACTGATCTGCTGAATGCTGCAAAACACAGAGAGCTGACAACCATTATACAATAAGATAATAATTAAAATGCGATAAATATTAAAAAAAGATGAATTGTACGATCACTTATATCCGGATAACGGATGAGTAAATAAAGAAGAAGAAGAATTGTATTATAAATGGCTTCGCATTTTGGAATCGAAGGCACTGAATCTTAAGCCATTCAACTTTTGAAGTCTTGTCTTAGGAGATTTTTCTGTTTGATACTAGTTTCTCAATTGAGGATATGCTTTTTATTTCATCTGTCGTCATCTTTACCAAGTGACATGGTTCCCTTTTTGCCGTGAGGATTACACGATTCCAAATCATCAGGCGTAAAAGTGCCTTATAATATTTTTTCCTTTTCAATGAGACCAAAATCTTGATCGCATGGTAGCCATGAATGGCCAGACACTAAAAATTTGTGGTCTATCCGTTCCACACAGAAGGCCGAATTATTGACCATGTATGTGCAAATACTGTTCATTCTTATGTTACGTTTTTGGCCACCACATTGATCGCGATACATTATTAACATTTTACATTCTACATTGACGCCAGGGCGTAAGTCAACTTTATTACATAACCTTTGGTTTTTACTTACATATTCTTCTCGAATATTTATTTTTATATTATTTTTCAAACATACTCCAGACTAAAACGTAACATGCGTTTTGGCCTAACCCACACGCATTTTTTTATTTCCAGTATTCGATTTTGCCATGTGGCTTAGGCCATTTTGGCGTCCACATTTTTTCAAACTTTCAGTAAAGGAAAAACAGTTTACGGCATGTAGAATAACATAGGGTTAACCTATGCAATTGGGGATTTTTTTAGTATATATTACAAAAGGTTCCGGTTCGTCCAGCATAGTCAGTTTGATTTTTTTGAAAATGTGGGTTAGGCCGTTTTGGCGCTGAGCGCCTCATATATGACCTGGAAGAAATAAGTCCCATGTATAAAATAAATTACAACTATCTTATATAAATTCACTCCAACTTCAATCTGTAGAAATAAAGAGAAATTAATAGTGTAAGAATATATAACCTACGTTGCAACGCGTGGGAATATTAATAGTCGAAAAGGCTTTAGGAAGAGTGTTACCCCTTCAAACATACAAAAATACCACAGTAGCTCCATAACTGAACTGAAGAGGTAGAGAACGCCTTCATATCTCCTATATTTATACGTTAAAATACACTGTGACACAAAATGGAACTCAAAGTCTGGGGGGTGGAAAATTCCTTTTGGAAATGAAAACCCTTGGTAAATATATTACGAACCCAAAAGGAAATTTTCGCCATAGGTCAAGTTTCTGCGATATCGAGTGATGTTGAACGTGTACACCGAAAAAAGTATGGATAGGATTAAAGCTCAAAAATTTGCGGGGATATCGATAGATAGGCATTTTTACCACACTAGCCTGCGAAAAACATAATATAGATATATGTATTCGGTAAAATATTCGGTTCGAGCCCTCCAGCCACTACATATGGTGCCATAGGGGTTTTTACAACTTTCGGGCTGTTTTCTCAAGAAGTATGGACTTGCCCCTGAAAAAACTTTTACTGCCGTAATTGAGGCAGCGAATGCAAGTTGCTTCAACAAAAATCAAAGTGATTCGAGAGAAGGTCTTAAAGTGAATTTATTCAAAATTTTGTTTGGGAGGTACCCGAAGAAGTGGACAAATATTGTCCATATTCGAACCTAATCTATATCTGGAAGATACATTAGGATGTGTAAAGTATGGGCCAAATCGGTCACTCCCATCACGAGTTATCGTGCGCGCAATTTTTCGGAACATTTCTGAGCTTTTGTGGGTGATGTACTTCAAGGAGTGGACCGGTATGGATTATCTTCGAAATTAAACTAAGTTGCCACATTTTGGACCGAATCGGCATATCCGTTTGAGAGTTATCTTGCGCTCCAACCACCACACACTGTGTCATAGGGTTTTTTGTAAATTTCAGGCTATTTTCCCAGGAAGTATGGACTTGCCCCTGATAAAACTTTAGCCGCCGTAGGGGGGGGGGGGGGAGTGGGGGAGTTATCGTGTGCTCCAGACAGCCTGACAGACAGACGGACATGGTTAAATCAACTCCAAATAGTCTGAAACACATTTCGTCCAAACATACTTATGATCTAAAACTATTATTTCGATGAGGCACATTTTGCCCGTATTAAAGTGTATATGGGAAATGTTGCCAATTATTTCATATTCCATTTCCAAAAAATTGAATTTTTTCTTTTCGCGCTACATTAACGATTTTTGGTACATAGGTTAAGAAAAAATTCCCCAGTACAAATCCGCTCGCGAGTAAATTTTTGGTTGTTGCGGATAAATGTTATCGCGGTTTTACTTCTGCTTTTAAGAAAAAATTATTATAAAAACGCTAATTATTTTATTGAGCACAATTGACACTAAAAAGTTATCACGAAGTGACGCACAGTGTCACGACCGTGGCCAAAAATGGTAAAAACTAAATACTTCGTTGAACAAATTTATTGATGGGGAGTGATAGAAAACATATTAATTAAGAAGAATCTGAATTTTGGTACTGATACGTGAAGTAGTTTTTGCTATATGAGGATTTAAATCCGACAATTTTAGTTAATACGTATTTTTGTGTGTTTTTTCTAAAATTAATAAATTATATTATGCGTTAATATTTAAAATTTAAAAGTAACGGTCGCTGCAAAAATGGTTCCTAAGTTCTCTTGGGATGTAATAAACTTGGCTACACCTTTGTTTGCATGTAAATATTAATCATATGGTGTTTACATTTACCCAAACATGTATTACTAAGTTTATTAATTTTCTGAAGCAAATATTAAATTGAGTGGAGTGGGAAAAAAATTGTATAAAAGTGTATATCGATATTTTTTGCTGTATGAGTAGTAAAAAGTGAGTACTTCAAATATATAAAGGTCCCAGCTGCAGAGGTTTGCAGACGAATGTGTCACATCTCTTTTTCAGCGACCACCTCACTGAGAGGATACCCCCTTTTTTAACAAATCGTTTTGCGGTGTTGGCTATAGCCCGAAAACGAATGAACCGATCATCATATATTTTTGTGGGCTTATTAAGTACCTAATAGTCTTGCTTTAAAACGAGAGTTTTTAAAAATATAAATTTTTAAAAAAATTGTGAACAGCGAAAATCAAAATTCGATTTTTTACAAAAAATTGACCGTTTTTTGACCACTAATCGGTCAAAAATTTTTTTAAAGGAAATTTCTCATATATAAAGACAAGAGTTTGATATATTCAATATGCTCACAAACAATATGAAGACTAAACACCAAATTTCAGTCATATCGGGTGGATATTGAGGCCACAACACTCAAAACACCGAAAATGAGGATACACGGTTCTATGGGGGCTATAGGAAGACGAGGACCTATACCGACATATTTCTGGTGGAAGGTTATAAGTCCCCCAACGGAGACTTAATACCAATTTTCAGCCATTTCGGTGTGATAATCAAGTTAAAACCTCCAAAATACCGAAAATCGGGAGGTACCGTCCTATGGGGGCTATATGAAGGCGTGGACCTATGCAGACAAATTTCATGGTGAAGGTATAATGCCCCCTGCGAAGACTAAATACCAAATTTCAGCAATTTCGGTGTAATAATGAGGCTAAAATCTTCAAAATACCGATAATCGGGAGGTACCGTTATATGGGAGCTATATCAAAACGTGGACCTAAGCCCACAATTCTCTGTTGGAATGTTTGATACCTCTGCCGAAGACTAACCACAAAATTTGAATACTTTCGGTTGGTCATTGTGTCTTAAACATTCAAAATACCGAAAATCGGGAGGTACGGTTCTATGGGGGCTATATCAAAACGTGGACCGACCAACCCAAATTTTTGTCCTGAAGATTGTAAGTCAATAATAGGTACGTGTACCAAAATTGATGCACCTACGACAACTCCTTCTATTTTTGGCCACAGTTAATATGAACTCGCGACATAGTGTGACGTCATTAAGTAGATTGCATAATATTTGTAAAATGTTACTCAGCATTCGCGCAATTTACAAAATTTTAAATGTAATCCGAATTTTTTGAAAATATAGGTCCATTTACCAGTCAAAAATTACAAAAAAGTAACAGTTTTAAAGAAAGACTTCACGGGGAATCAAATGAGACCAAACTTATAATCATCGGGATAGTAGTAAGGATATTATAGCCAAAATAAGCACATATTTGTTTTACAAAAAACAAATTTTGGTTTGGAATAATAGTTTTCACATGCATTCTAGAGTTGAAAATATTGGAAAAATTCTATAAGAGTACTTCTTTCGTTTTTCTTGAAACTCCCAAGAAAATGGGCGGATTTTGCTTTATCTACATTCACATAGAAAGTTTCCATTGAGGAAAGTTATCGGGTTGTTGAAATAAATCATTAGACTTCTTAAACGGAAATAGAGTTCAAATAATCGTTTGTCCGCATATGATTTTCATGTACAGCAAGACCATATCTTTTAATTTGTATATATTTTTCGAAATATAATTTGGACGCTAAGATGTAGCATCGGCTGCATCTTAGCATTAAAAAAACCTATAAAACATCGCTAATTTGCGCAAAGTTCATACAATTTCGTTCCGCATCCGGTTTTAGTGTCACCATGAAAATCTGCATCGATATATACCTATTTCAAGGCAATCAGTCAAGAACCGTGGATGTAGCATTACACAGTATTTTTGGGATAAAATGAATGTAGTTCCCTTATCAGTGATGTTTTTAAATTTCTGTTTCCGCAAAAAGGAAGATACTGCACTAGTTTTTTCATAGTAGTGAAAGCGGCCGACAGAATACGCGATAAATCGCGATATTTTCAAAAACAATATTAGGTGATTTTCCTACCTTGGAATTTCTCCTATCTCGCGTTTTAGTAGATGGATTTTAACGAATAATGATTTATTAGTTCCGCAACTTAAAAATCCAAAATTTGCAATCATGCACGAGTAAATCGAATGCCAATTCTACAAATTAGACCCGAAATTTATGATTTTTAGAAATTTGTTCCCACAAAATTTTCGTATTTGGATACAGCTTTCTCTGAAGCTGTGTAGGCTACATTCATGACATATATCAAATAAATCAGAATCGTGAGTTCTTCATTCCTAAATATGATTTTTTAAAAAACCTGTTTGCGGAACGAAATTATAGGAAAATTTCAAAAAACACTTAAAATCTGGCTTCAATATGTCAGCATCAATTAATGGTAGACGCAGATCAAATTTTGAAAAGTTATACATAGGTGGAATGATCTTTATTTAGTTGACTTCTACTTTCACTTTGACAGGAAAATCGGGAAAAATGTGGTTTAATCACAAATCGAGAGAAAACAAAAAAAGTCACGTTGGCTTCAACCCATTTTTTAACATAAATATAGCCACAGCTTCCACGCAAATCAACTTTTAAGGCCAATATTTTTTGCCAAGTCTAAAAACATTTCATTTTATTCAAAAACATTTATATTGTACAATATACAACCACTATTCGCGAGTTATAAAGGGCTTCAACGATGTTAAATTTTCAATAATATTGCCCATATACCCTCGTTAGCATAAATGCTGAGGGTATAAATATACTTACTATATACTATAAAAAATATATAATATAAAACAGGGTTTCGGAGTCGGAGTAGAGCAATTTTCCTAGAGGCGGTGTCAGAGTCTGAGTCGAAAAAAAATAACTCGACTCCGGTCAATTTTTTCTACAATATATAAATATAGCTTTAAATTCGGGACACCAACATTTTCTCAAAAAACCATTATTTATTTTAAAAGAAAAATAAAAGAAAACAATTAAGCAAGCGGTATATTATACTAAGTTAGAGGGCGATTCACAGGATATCTACTATCCTTTGAAGCAGGGTTTCGGAGTCGGAGTCTGAGTCGAAAAAAATAACTCGACTCCGACTCCGGGCAAAATATTTTCCACGTTATAGAAATATAGCATTAAATTTGGAACAAGAACATTTTTTAAATCATTATTTATTTTAAAAGAAAGGTATAAGAAAACATATATGCAAATGGTATATTATACTTAGTTAAAGGATAATTCACAGGATACTTACTGTCCTCTGAAGTGTAGTCTATTCATCCCTATTTTGTTGATCCAATTGATTCTTTACATTTTCACAATCGAATTAAGATTGGACCTTTAACCTCTTTCGTCAGAAGTCTTACTGTTCTTATCACAAATGTCTATTGGTATTCTCATCTTGTTTTTTATGAGAAGTCATCCTTATCTTCTATTAAAGACATTGTGGTCTCTATGGGAAATCTTTCTGAATACCCTGTGTCTCAAAATAGAAGTCAAGATCTGGGGGTGGACAAATTCCTTTTGGAATAAAAGCCCCAATTGGGATCCCCCAAAGGATCCCATAGCTGAAATTTCTGAGTTATGACATAATGAATTTTTGGATTGACCACCATCAATTATTGAGAAAATAGCTTTATAGGTATGTAGGTTTCCCATATCCAAGAAATCGATATTGTCACGTTTTCATTATCCTTTATCAGTTTTACCCGTTACTTTCTCAAAAAACCGTATGTTTATGTATTTCGATAAATTTCGCATAATCTAATATGAATATGAAATTCGGATGGTTACGGTTTTGAATTAGTCTGACAAACGGCGAATCTTTCTTCTAGGGCTTCAGATGAAGACATTCAAATAGCCGGATCTGTCCGCCAGGAGCAGATATAGTTCATGTGTATCCGAGTTTTCTACACAATCAATAGCATATACGAAATTCAATGAAATACATAATTATAGAATTTTCATGACAAAGGATCGGATAAATCTGATGCAAGGAAAACATGACAATATCGATTTATTGTCCTAGTGGACCGACCCTACATAAACTTTTCCTAGCAACAGCACTTACAAATTTTAGAAAAAAGTAAAAAGTATAAATAGCATAGAATAAGTGGTCAAATTTTGCCTTTGTATGAGAGTTGGATGGGAAACATTTATTTTATTTTTTATGCAGCATATAAACTGTGTTTTTCTCGAAATCGGCCAAAAATATATGTCAAATAGTTTATTAGTTTTCGAGCTAGAGTTGGCACCGCAAAATGCTTTAATAAAAACAGGATTTCGTAGACGGCCTCAAAACTTCGTAATATTTTTCTCTTTCAGATGAAGAAAAAAATCTGCCAATCATGAAAAATGGTTTTTATTGATCTTTACAACTGGGGGTCTCCTTTTAAGGCTATGCACACTAAAATGTTGGCTTACATCCAGTTTGAAACTTGGTCATGAATTGCTTATAATTTTGATTGCATGTAGTCCTTATGATTTGTATTACTCCTTCATTTCACATATTTTGAAAGCTTAAAGATTATCTCACGCGGAAAAATTCCGTCCAGAATATACTCGTGCAAAAAAGGAAAACCGACAAAAACTTTCTAACTTTGCTATTTTTCAATGTAAAATTCGGCAGAAACAACATTGATATGTTCGAATGTATTCGAACGAATGCCCTTTCTAATGAATATGTAAGGAAAAACCTAACACATTAGCCTATATAGGCCAAATTATAGGAAAAGTTAAAATTGTGTGCACATTTTATTCATTTTTAGTGGTATAGGAAAAGTCGGAGTCGACCCGGAGTCGGAGCCGGAGTCGGGAAAAAAACTCGTCTGGAGTCGGAGTCGAACCAAAAATACCTCGACTCCGAAACCCTGCTTTGATTACATGTTGAGAATATTTTATGGTCCAATTGATGCTTTAATTGTTTGCAAGCAAAAGTAAAGTTCTATAATATTCGAATTATAATTAGAAATAATATAGATATGAAAGTTACTTCATATTTATGTTCCGTAGTTGAGTAATAATGCCCTTTCTAAAGAATATGTTAAGAAAAACCTACAAATTACAAAGACATAGAACTGTAAAGACTGGAAAAGATGCATAATGCAAATATGTTTATGAAACAAAGTACATATATAAACATTTTATCAACAATGTTAAAAACCCCATTAAAGCGCAATTCGATTTATACAAATTGTAGGAAAGCAAAAAGTTGGACTCAGGATTGTATTCCATAGTAGTTTCCAGTTCATTGAATATGAACTAAGCGGCTAAAAACGCCTGAAATTGTTAACTACTTAACAGAATGTTGTTATGATATCGTGACAACAGAGCATAACTCCATCTATTGATAAATGTTAACGATTCAGTTTTCCAACATTTGCAAATAAAGATGTAAAAACATTAAGATTGGAAATCACAATTGTTAACATTTGTCAATAGATGGAGTTAAGCTCTGTTGTTATGATATCATAACAACATTCTGTTAAGTAGTTAAAAATTTCAGGCGTTTTTAACCGCGGCTAGCCTCAAGGGAAATAACAAAGAATCCAAATATCAAATTTGGTATTTCTTATTCATCGCTGTATTAAGTTTGATATACATTATAAAATACTTAATATTATATTTATAAAGTAGAATTTTCGCAGAATCATTCAAAGTTGGTTGCAAGAGGTTGTCCCCTCACCAACTGCAGTTTTAGGAAAATATAATAAGGGAGAAATATCCCAAATGGATATGAAGTATATATTTGAATCATTATTAGTTATAGAGTGTTTTAGGAAAATTTTATGTAGGTCGGTTCACTAGGACAAGAAGTCGATATTGTCATGTTTTCATTGTCCTTTATCACTTTTACCCGATCCTTTCTCATGAAAACTCTATGATTATGTATTTCTTTGAATTTCGCATATGCAATTGATTGTGTAGAAAACTCGGATGCACATGAATTATATCTGTTCCTGACGGACAGATCCTGTTATTTGAATGTCTACATCTAAAGCCCTCATTGAGTATATAATGAATCCTAGAAGAAAGATTCGCCGTTTGTCAGACTTCTGAGTTATAGCGGGATGAACCTGTCGTTAACCAACAACGAATTTATGATGCCTAATTCAGAAGCGCAACCATCCGAATTTGATATATAGTTAATAGATTATTTCTATTTACTTTTTTTTTTGAGAAAGTAACGGATAAGACGGATAAGGGAAAATGAAAACGTGACAATATCGATTTCTTGGATGTGGGAAACTTACATATAATTTTCGGTGGAACATTTTTGTAGAAAATTCCATTTTGTTTTACTTTTTGAGTTCAAGAACAAAAAGGACATGGAAGAACCTGAGCTAGAAGGACAGCATATTTGACAGAAAGATTCCTCATTCCATTTAACTGAAAACATGTCATCTAAAAATAATGACACAATATCTCCAAACAGAGATATAAAGCTATTTTCTCAATGAGTGAAAATCATTATGTCATGACTCAGAAATTTCAGCTATGGGATCCTTTGGGGTTCTCAATTGGGGCTTTTATTCCCAAAAGGAATTTTCCTCCCCCAGATCTTAACTTCCATTTTGTGTCCCAGGGTATTCAGTAAGATTTCCCATAGAGACCACAATGTCTTTAATAGAATACAATGATGACTTCTCATAAAAAACAAGGCGAGAATACCAATAGACTTCTGACGAAAGAGGTTAAAGGTCCAATCTTAATTCGATTGATAGAACTTTACTTTTGTTTGCAAAAATGTAACGAATCAATTGGATCAACAAAAAAGGGATGAATAGACTTCACTACAGAGGATAGTAAATATCCTGTGAATTGTCCTTTGACTTAGTATAATATATATTCTTATACCTTTCTTTTAAAATAAATAATGATTTTTAAAAAAAATACCCTTGTTCCAAATTTAATGTTATATTTCTATAACATGAAAAAAATTTTGCCCGGAGTCGGAGTCCGACTCCAGCAAAATTGCTCGATGCCGACTCGTAGACTCCGACTCCGAAACCCTGGTTACTACCATAGGAAAAAAGTTGAAAACAATTTATAATTATCGTCATGGTTGAAGCACTCAAACTAAGTGTCATTCCTACTGAAACTAATTTCTTTATAGGATAGATTAGCCTCAGGTGAGACGTACTTCTAATAAAAAAATATAAAATACAAAATATAAACTATAAAATATTAAATATAAAGCATAAATTTAAAAAATAAAGTATAAAATATAAAATTCAAAATATAAAGTATAAAATAACAAATATAAAATTTAAAAAATATAAAGTATTAAACATAAGATATAAGATATTAAAATATAAAAACTAAAATAAAAAATATAACGTAAAAAATATAAAATATAACATATTATATATAACATATAAAATATGAAATACAAAAAAAAATAAAATTTAAAATATAAAAAAACATAAAATATAAAATTTATATTCAATGAAGTGTTTTTTAGAATCGTTGTGTATTTTCCCGAACAAATATGGGTTATTTTAGAAATTTAGGGTAATATCCTAGCACTTGTGTAGGTCCCAAATAAATGTGGAACTTTGGCAATAAATTTGATAGGTATAGTGCCTATTCTTAGAGAACTCATAATGCCAAATTACAAAAAATCTAACTAACACTTTAAAGCTATCCTAAATTGCGTCGCATGGTATTGCTTCGATTTATCTTCATCGTTTTCAATATATGATACTTCAAGCCAGGGACGTAGTCACTATATGAGGGGGGAGTGGACCAACACACAAAATTTAATGTTTTGTGAGTAAAATATACAACAAATGTCAACAAAATTACAGTTTCGGGGGGCCCGGGCCTCCTCCTGTCTACGTCGTTGCCTCAATCATACTAAAAACCTTATTCCCTTTTGAGAACTCTAAATCAAATATTATATTATGATTTAAGCGAATACCAACTGGAAACTTTAACCTCGTCCCATACGAAACCAAAAATTGTCTAATTAAAAATCTCCTTGGTATTTACCCGATCAATTTTCATTCTTAGACAAACATTGACTTTGAATATTTAACCGCAATGTTATAAGATTTTCAATTTTCCAGTGTGTGTATAAGCGTATGTTTGTTATGCAGTATATTTTCGGTCAGCATACTTTGATTTTTAGCTCCTCACTATGATGAAATCTCGTCATCATCATTATCAATGTGTAATGCAATTTTCCACACAGACCACAAAATTTCTTCAAGTAGTGTTTACTTTGAGATGATATCCTACAGTTAAGAATTCATTGGTTTTGTTAAATGTCCATCGCTGCTGATGACGATGATGATGCAGATGCGGGTCTTCGCTAAGACAGAAACATCTGCAGAAGATTAAATTACAAGCTAATAGCTACTCAGTTGTAGGTTGAAATGCTTTAGGTCACGTAGCTTTTTGAACAGTAAATATTTCAAAATAACAAAATATCGATTGAAATTTGAATGATGCTGAGGCAGGCAAAATTCATATTAAGTTTAATAAGTAAATGCGGAGTTTGTAAGTTATATAATTTATTAAATAAACTTAACACAATATTTACAAGTGACATGCTAGCAAAATAAGGGTCCTACGAAACCTGATCCATTTTTTAGTGCAAGTTTTAATATGAAGGTCAAAACAATTATTCAAATATGAATTCGACCTAAACAAAACTCAAGGAAAATATTTACCATAAGAAATTCAAATTCACCGATAACAATACATTATTCATTTACCTTGGTAAAACTAACATAACTCTTGTTTTTTTTCTGATTTTTAGGTTGATATTTTGGATACATCCGGTGATATGCAATTTCCTGCCATGCGACGTTTATCCATAGCCACAGCACATGCATTTATGCTCGTCTATGCCACAACATCTGGACCAAGTTTTCAATGTGTAAAGCAATGTTTCGAAGAAATACGAGAGCAAAGAGCTGATTTTCAAGTGAGTTTATTAACAGAGCATACAGAAAAAAATACCTATTCATTTTTACATACATAAAACAGTTAAACAACAATTTAATTTAATTGTTAATTCTTCAAAGAAAAAATTATTTCTGCAATCAAGATAATTTAAATAACACACAAATTAAATACATTTTTGTTATTGAAAATTAACTTTTCATAGGAAAATTGTATTCGCTGAAAACTATTTAATATTTATTAGTATTATATTGTTTCCGTTAAATCAAAGCTATATAAATAAAAATCAATTGTCGTTCGTTGGTAATGGCATCAGATGAGAACGGCTGGACCGATTTCAATAATTCTTTTTTGAAATGTTCGCCATAAACCTACTCTCTTTTTATGCAAAGAAAATTTGACCACGCCCATTTTTTGAATTTTAAACTTTCATCTTTCTACAAAAACTACTGAACTGATTTTCCTAAAATTGTCAGGAAATGTACAGCGGTGGGTCCCGGTGAAAATGGTCTACATATTTTGTTGAATTTCGTCAGGGGTGGGGTACTTCCCCTATACCATATTTCTTTAAATTTGATATATTTACAATCATTACAAATATATGGGGTTGGAAATTAATTTGCGAGACAATTGTGGTTGTGTCTCCAATCTTTTCTACTTTTTTGGGACAAAAAGACGCCACGCCCACTTTTTAAAATAGGTTACATCTACAAAACTACTGAACCGATTTACCTGAAATAGGATGCATATTTTCTTGAAATTCGAAGGGGACGGTGTACTTCCCTTTGCCATATTAAAAAAACACCATATATTTATGAATTAAAATCAAATGCCGTCATAACCCAACTTAGGTTTTATGGAAAGAAAATTTTACCACGCCCACTTTTTTCAATTTTCAATTTAAATTTTTTCCCACAAAAACAACTGATCCTATTTTCCTGAAATTGTCAGGGAATGTACAGGGATGGCCCCCGAAAACAGGCTACATATTTTATTGAATTCCAGAAAGGGCGGGATACCTCCCCAATGCGATATTTTTAAAAACGCTATATGTGCAAAAACTACGAATGTATCGGTTTAAAAATTTACGATTTAATCTTCAATCTAGGTACTTCTTTGTGGCCTAAACACCCGAACACGCCTGTTTTTTTAATATTTTATATCTCCAGTTCTACTGAACCGATTTCCATTAAATTTGCAGCAAAAGCTCAATGTTTGCCATTGTTATGTATATTTTATGAATTTCGGAGGAGGTACCTTCCCCACGCCTTTCTTTTAAACGCTATATGTATAAGCCAAACTTATGATTATATCGGTTTCAGCATAAATGGTATTTGTATCCTGTTTTCTCTGGTTCTGACCCACAGATACTAAACCGTTCAATATTCAAGAAAACAAACAACTGCAATAATGTAGCAAAGACATCAATGAACAACTTTGTGGATCATGTGAAATGTCTTCGAACGGTTCTTAAATGTGAAAATAGCAAAAAAACATTTGAAAATATTAAATTTGTACACTTTTTTCTCCGATTCTGGTCCAAAGATATCCAACCGCCCAAAAATTAGGAATATCGTCAACTACAAAATTGTACCTAAGATTTCAGTAAATAACTTTCTAGAACATATGAGGATTCTAGGAATGATTGTCAGGGCTGAAATTCAAGAACAATTAAATTATTTTTAACATTCCCCCTGCTCAGGTTTGGGAAGAACAGGTTAAAAACTCAAGTAAATTTGAAAAGTTTGTCATTTACGGACCTGAACTGGAAAGAATGATCTCAACTAATCGAATTTTGAGCTTGAGTAATTGTTCCTAGAATCTTCATATGTTCCAGAAAGTTGTTTATTGAAATCTTGGGTACATTTTTGTAGTTGACGGTATCCTTAATTTTTGGGCGGTTGGGTATCTTTGGACCGGAATTGGAGAAAAAAGTGTAAAAATGTAATATTTTCAACAGTTTTTTGCTATTTTCACCTTTAAGAACCGTTCATAGACATTTCGCATGTTCCACAAAGTTGTTCATTGATGTCTTTGCTACATTATTGCAGTTGGTTGTTTTCTTGAATATTGAACGGTTTAGTATCTGTGGACCAGAACCAGAGAAAACAGGATAAAAATCTCATTTGCTTTGTTATTTTGGCCTTTAAGAACCGTATATACAGAGATCGTATGTTCTAGAAAGATGTTTATTGGGATCTGAGGTACATTTTTGTAGTTTGTTGTTTGCTTAAAATTTGATCGGTTTGATAGCTGCAGACCAAAACCCGAGAAAAATTTTTAAAGGAAATTTGACTTTGGTGATTTTGACATTGCAGATGAAGTTTGATGAATTATATGTGTTCACAATTTTTGTTCCTTAAGACAAGATCTACAACTTTGCCTCTGAGATAAAATCAAAACTCCTAACGGTTTGGAAGATATAGTCTTGAAAAATGACCCCTTTTTACATCAAAGCCTCAAACCTTTGGATGCCTACAACCGCGAAAGTTGATGAGATAGGGAAAAGGCCGAGACACGTGTCTTCTATTTTTTGGTCTTCTATCACGCTACGGTGTCAGAATATGGTTAATAAACCATGACTCAAAAAATGACACACAGTGTTTTGAAAAACAAAAATATATAAGTCTCAATAAGCGGGAGAATTCGACATCAAAATAATGGTCGTAGCCCTATACTTATATATCCAAAAATGAATGTCTCGACGGGCTGAGTCGATCTGGCTATGTGTGTCCGTCCCTCCGTCCGTCTGTCCATCTCCGACTCTGGTCCAAATATACGCAACCGCCCAAAAATTAATGACACAGTCATCCACAAAAATGTACCTAAGATTTCAATAAACAACTTTTTAGAACATATGAAGATTCTAGGAACGATTCTTCAAGCTCAAAATTCGATTAAGTTTCTATTGCACGAAGGAATGACCTTTTGCCTATTAATAACTAAAATAACTTTTATTTCCAATAAAATTTAAAAAAAGGCACGCACAAATCACTTTCACTTGATATGATATATGGAATAAAGTTATATATGATATAAAATGATATATGCATATGTAATGGTATGGCGATAAAATTGGTAAGAAACAAAAGCTTACCTCATTTTGGTTATGTTTTTTGGCTTTAAAGCTTGTTTTGAGTTATATATGTGCTTAAAGTGATTCCAAAAAATTTTCAAAAAGCTCATATATGAAAATGTTAAAAGCTTATGTGCGTGAGCTTTTTTAACGAGTCACCTTATAATTAAGATTTTATCTAATCTTAGGTAAAAGTTCGTCAAAATATGATACGAGGTTGTAAAAAAGTCATAACCCTAGCTCTTACACCTGACAAGTTTTTGCAAATTTTGACACAAAATTTCGGAAAAGTTCTTGTTTGGGGCCTGTTCTCGAATCACTTTAATTTTTTGTTTGTATGAACTTTTATTCGCTGCCCTCACTTCCACAATACAGGTTTTATCAAGGGCAAGTCCATACTTCCAGAAATAATAGTCTAAAAGTTAAAAAAACACATTATGGCACCATATGTATTGGTTGGAACGCACGATAACATTCGAACGAATTAGCCCATTCAGTCCAAAATTTAGCATTCTTAATATTTTGTCCAAACTTAGTTTAAGTTCGAAAATAGACCACTCCTTCAGGTACCTCCCCCACACCTCGCTAAAATTGGGCTCTCAATAACTCTCGAAGTCAAAAACCGATTTGGTCCATATTTTTCATAGCATAATATACATATGTACGGGACATAGATCACCCTCGAGTACCTCCCACCAAAATTTGGGAATAGTGCAGTTTAAGGCCTGCTCTCGAATCGTTTTGCTTCCTTTTGTAACAATTTGTATTCGCTGCCCCCATTACAATAGTACACTTTTTTTTAGGGGCAAGTCCATACTTCCCCGAAGGCGGTAAAAAAAATCCCTATGGCACCATGTGTAGTGGCTGGAGCGCACGATACATTTCAAACGGATCAGCCTTTGATTTTTGTTGTAAAAAATCTGCACCGTCGTAATGGGAAACGACGGTTAATATTTTTCAGGAGGGAGATCTTACTTCTTGAGATAATGGCAAAGAAGCTCCAAAAAAGCCTGCCGGAACCAACAAAACTAGGTAGTCCGTAAGATATCTCTCGAAGGGAGAAATCGATTTGGTCCAAACGTTGTACATCGAATTAATAGGCGTCAGTATTTTGGGTTACTTCTTTTCTTTAGGTCCGAGACTGAGGGTGTATACCAGTCGGCCAGGCCGACTGATACTTTTTTACTTGTTAGTTTGAGAAAAAAACATTATAATATGCCAAGCAACTGATTTGCTTCAAACGTTGGATTTCATAAAACTTTGTCTAAACTTGGTTAAAGTTCGAAAATGGGCCATAAAGTTCCATTCCTTGGGGTACCTCCCTGAAAAAAGTCAAACAAACTCTATTGAATATTTCTACAAGACAAAGATCGGGTTCGCATATGGTCTGTACCGGTTCACTCCGTTGGATACTTCGGAAAAGTGATGCTCTCGACTCCTTTCACTTCCTGTGAAAATGGTCCGGAGCAACCGATTTGGTTCAAACTTTGGATCTCGTAATACTTTTCTTAGCTTGGTCTGGCTTAAGTTTAAAGTATTTTGAGGCTTTTAGCTACATTTTCCGACAGAATTAGCTAAAATTTGATGTTTGAGGTCCACAATGACCAAACAACTTTTCTAGAAAAAAATATCAAGATAGGTACACCTATCATATAACGATACCTCCGTATTTAAGGTGTTTTGGGGATTTTAGCTTATTTTTTTTACCGAATTAGCTAAAATTTGACATTTTACGTTCAAAATGACCAAAAAACTTCTCCACTAAAAATTGCTAAGATAGGTCCACTTTTGGGTATAACCCCATATAACGGTACCTCCCGATTAAAGGTATTTTAAGGGTTTTAGCTACAATTTTGAACCGAACTAGCTGTAATTTGACATTTGAAGTTCTCTGTGACCACGAAACTTTTCCATAAAAATCGTCAATATATGTCTATGTTTTGGAATAGCCCCCATTTAGCAGTTCACCCCGATTTTCGGTGTTTTGAGGTTTTCGGCTACAATTTATAAACGAACTAGCTGCAATTTGGCATTTGATATTCTCAGTGGTTACGAATCTTCTTCACTAAAATAGCCAACATAGGACCATGTTTTGGTATAAGCTCCCATATAACGTACCTCCGTATTTAAGGAATTTTAAGGCTTTTACCTACATTTTCTGACCGAACTATCTGAAATTTCACATTTGATATTCCCATTGACCAAAAAACTTTTCTACAAAAATTAGAAAAGGTATAGCCCCGATATATCGGTATCTCCGTATTTAAGGTGTTTTGGAGATTTTAGCTACATTTTTGACCGAATTAGCTGAAATTTCAAATTTGAGCTTCCCAATGACCAAAAAACTTCTCTACAAAAAATTATCAAGATAGGTCCACGTTTTGGTATAGCGCCCATATAATGGTACCTCCCGATTTAAAGAGTTTTGAGGCTATATTTTCTATCGAATTACTATTACTTTTGGTATAGCCCCCATATAACCCCCGGTATCCGTGGTCAAACAATTTTTGCACCTAACAGGAAACTAATTAGAATATGTTATGGTAGAGGGTATAAAACGGCCGAACTTAATACTTTTTACTTCTTTTAAATGTAATTAAATATATTTTTTTTACATAGAGTATAAGTCAATCAGATTTCAACTTCACAGGTTAGACCATGGCCCCTTGGGTTATACTTATTTTTTCATCATTTTCAAGCAAACAAAGTTCCACTTTTGTACTTGACAGATATGTCAAGTGACAATCAAAAACGAAAGAAACGACACCCAACAATTTTGTTCAAATTTAAAGAATACGTTTTGTTGACTTGCAATTGTAGTAATAGCCGCCACAAACCCATAATCGATAAATTTCATTCTTCAAATGGTCAAATTGACCCACAAAATACAGACAGAGAGGGAGAAATCCGACATTTTCATCATATTCATGGTCAAACTGCTTGAGTGGACATACCTACATACATACATATGTATGTATGTATGTATATGTATGTGAAAAGAACCATAGAAATCTTGTGGTTGTTTCGTTATTTCATTTCATTTGATGATGTGTAACAGTCTGTTTGAATAATTGTTAATTTTTTTGCATTTTCCACTACGGTTTGGAGTGCTTGAGTGGTATTGAAACGGGCTGAGCTCGCCGGATTGGGGGAGGTTCTTTCCAAACCAGTAATGTTAAACTGTTCAAAGAGAAAAAAAAAATTAACCACTTCAAGACTTGTTACTAGTACCTGACATATTATAATTTTTGAATCACAGACTGTAAGAGTATGCGAGTGATGTTTTCGCTGGGACACCTTTTTAAATTGTTCCCACCCGCTATAAAACATAAGTAACTAGTGTCCATGATATTCTGTTAGCTACTTCCCTAATCATTGATGAGACCAACTAAACCGCCATGTTATCACTATCAACAATTCCCATAAAAAGGTCTAATTAGTTCATTTTGAATACAATATACAATTCATTTATTAATAGGAAATTCATTAAATCGTTTGTTTAAATCGATTACACTTTTAGTGTCTTATAAATAATTTTTTTTTATAAAAAAAAATATCTCAAATAATGATTAATTTAAAGATAATAGTCAAAGTCTATCATAAATTATATAATCTGCATGTTATACGACTACTTACACGAAGTGGTATGAAATTAGGTTAGGATGATGATTTAGGTTTTGATGAATTATTTGTAGGTTATGTTACCTTGGTTTACTGCCGATGGATCGAGCTCAATACATGCGGTGTTGTATAATTCTGCAAATATAAAAAAACAATTAACACCTATCCAAACCCTAACCTCTTTTCTCAATTTTGATGCAAATTCTTACATTGATTATACCTTTTATTCACGGAGTAAACCGTGCAATAAAAAGAATTTACTTTAATAAACTCTAACATGCAAGTTATATAGAAATTATTTACAAATAATTACATTTTTAAACATTTTAAGATTAATTAATTAATGAAACATTCACACAAGTGAAAATCACATTGTTTTAAGCAAAATTGTATGATCCGTTTCTTATGTTTTAATTATCAAGATAAAATAAATTTAGCGAAGGCTAAGTTAATTATTGGCAAAAATAGAATCACGTAAAAAAATTACAAAATTCACAATAATACTTATTAAAAGTTGTTTTTTTTTTTATAAATTATTGCTGGCTTTGTTTAGCCGACGGCAAATCATCAAAATCATCGAAAAGCTGTCATTATTTAGAAACTGTACATATCAGGAACAGCAGAGCTCATTAGAAATCACCATTAACACCATTAATATGTCTCACTCCCTCTTATGGGTATCCATTGGCAAATTACTGATGGGCGTTGGTTATGAAGATTCGCTATGCAAGCGAGACGGTAAGGAGAGCCTGGATGCTTCCACGTTGGATGATGCACTTGTCCAAAAAAGGGTAAACTTTTATACTATCGCTGAATTATTTGGCATTAATTAAGCCATAGAAAATACCAGTTTTTTTATAAAAATTCCTTTATAATTTTCACGGTACTTTTAAATTATTTAATGTTCGTTGCAAAAACAGTATTTTGGTTACTTAAATCGTTTATCAAGGCTTATGATTTAATTTCAAAGTTCTTTCAAAGTATATTTTATTTTTTCGTTGCTTATTATACTGTTCCACTAGAAAAATGTTTTAACTTGAGTGGTCAACGATCAGAATAGAAGAGCTCGAAACAGAATTATTAAATTCCTCATTACCCTAGCAACATAGCAGGTTTTCTTGTCTTTCTTTTTATTAAATTTTGTAGCTTTGTCTTGTCGTGGTTAAACGATTTCTACCATTACATATTGTTTTTGGCGACTACATTTGCATACTAAAAAAAAATTGTCCACGGCTTGTAAAATAGAGCCACATGAAATGCCATACATTGTACTCGATAGTATAACAGTTGGCTCTTGTAATATTACAATCAAATATAACACTTAGATTCCTCCATGCATAGCTGAATGAAGAGAATATATTGGTTTGTTTTGAGAGTGATGAATGCACAACAATAGTATTTCTGGGTATGGAATATTCCATTAGTATGACAATGCAGATCTGTCCTACCTCTTTATGAATTTACTTAATCTGCTACAAACCTTCTTTGCAGTCTGAGTAGGAAGAAGACGAAAATAAGGAAAACAGATTAATGCTAAAATTTTACGTGGGACACGGCCACACCCTGAGATTAAGTTAGCTGGGCAACTATTTAAAATGGCTTCAGATCTTTAGCGTGATAAAGGCCAATGTATTTCCCACTTAACGTCTCAAGTTCGTAACAAGATGAGCCAACCTTTTTCCTAATTCGACACTTAGAGTACGGTGGTAATAATTTAGCATTAACTCCCTTTTTAAAATCTGATTGTTGGAACATTTTACGAAACACTTCTTGTCCAACTTTGTACTGTATATTTTTGCTTCGAGTGTTATAGCTTTTTGTTGCTTTCTCGTGAGCAATAACGAGATTCTCTTTGATTTTTTCGTGTACTAATTGAAGTTTTACATCGTTTGAAGTATAGTTGAATTGTCCCTCAGTCATACACCCTAATTTGTCCATTACAGCATAAGAGGATCCATGTAGCACCATATTGTATCCAAATGCACCGAAGTATGGTGAGCACTTTATTGCTTCATGAAAGTCACTTCGGAGTATACTGGCTATTTTAGATACATGCAAATCCCACTTGTCTTGTTTATCTTTTAATAAAATCCTCAATTTTATAATAAATTCTCTGTTGCTTCGCTCTGAGGCATTGGCTTGTGGGCTATACAAGGCCGTTTTAATATGTTTGACTCCATATGATTTCAAGAATTCGGACATTTGTGCTGAAACGAATTGGCATCCATTATCGGAATGTATAAACTGGGGTACCCCGAATTGGTGAAATACATTCTCCTCTAAGTATTTTATGATAGCAGCACTATTCGCTTTTTTCAAAGGTTTCAAAAATATATATTTTGTAAAATGATCGATGGCTACAAATACCATCGAATTTCCCAATTTGGTCCTAGGGTAAGGTCCTAACAAATCCATATAGATTCGTTGAAAAGGACGTTCGGTTAGGATTTGCTTACCCATAGGAGGTCTCAATATTTGGTTAGTGGGTTTAACAGATTTACAAATTTCACAGTTTGAAATAAAATTTTTAATATCTTTTGCCATATTTGGCCAGAAATATTTCTCCCTAATTCTGTGCAAATTTTTACTAAATCCTCCATGACAGGATGCAACATTATGGACTCGTTCAATCAAATCGGCTCTTAGTTCCAAAGGAAGCCACAATTTCCACAATAAATCTTCGTCCTCGAATACACCTTTTCTAAACTTAACTCGTTGATAAATATAACCTTCGGAAACAATCGTGTCTGGAAAATTTTCGGGTTCGGATTCGAAAACTGATATAAGCTTCAAATATTCTGTTGATTTGAAATATTCCGACGCCAGATCTATTTCTATAGGTACTGATTCATCAGGTATACCAACTTCGTCTACATCTAACCTAGATAAGGCATCCGGAACAATATTAGTGGATCCTTTTCGAAACTCTATCTCAAAATCAAAGCTTTGTAACAGCAAACTCCATCTACCAAGTCGACCTGAGAGATCTTTCTGCGACATAAGCCAGCGCAAACTATGATGGTCAGTAACAATCTTGAATGGCAGTCCTTCAACATACGGTCGGAATCGTTTTAAGCATACTATCGCGGCCAAACATTCTAACTCCGTGACAGTATAATTTTTTTGACACTTGTTCAATTTTTGGGAAACATACGCAATCGGATGTTCCTTATCGTCATCACCATGTTGTGTTAAGACTCCTCCTACAGCTACTCTAGAAGCATCGCATTGTATCGTGAACATTTTGTCAAAATTGGGTTGAACTAGTACAGGGGCTGTCGTTAAAGCATATTTTAATTTTTCAAAGGAAAGTTTTGCTTCGTCAGTCAATGCGAATTGCTTAGTCTTTTTCAGACAATCGGTCAGTGGGGCAGCTAAATCAGCATAGTTGGCTATAAATTGCCTGTACCAACCAGTCATACCAATATATCGTCTGATCTGACGTGGAGATTTTGGTATTGGAAATTTGGCAACAGCCTCAACTTTACTTGGATCTGTACGCAAACAACCCTGACCAACAATATACCCTAAGTATTTGATTTCTTTCTGACAAAAACGACTTTTCTCGACGTTGATAGTTAAATTGGCATTAGACAAGCATTTTGCGACCTCTTCCAACATCTCAAGGTGACTTTTGAAATCCGATGTGCACACCAACAAATCATCTAAATAGATGAACACGTTTTCTCTGAGTCGACTGGGGATAACTTTATCCATCAGTCTACTCATTCTTTGAGCCGCGTTGCAGAGTCCGAACGGCATTACTGTAAAATGATACAATGGCCGTCCAGGCACTGCAAAGGCTGTTTTCTCTTTGGATACATCATCTAAAGGTATTTGCCAATATGCATCTTTTAGGTCAATACCTGATATAAAATGAGTATCCTGTAATCGGCTCAGAAGTCCATTGATATGTGGGAGAGGGTACGCATCTTTTTTTGTTAGGGAATTTAGTTTCCTAGAGTCGAGACAAAGTCTTATTTTTCCAGGTTTTCTGACCAAAACTATCGGGCTACAATACGGACTATTGCTCTCTTCTATTACTCCTAATGACAACATTCGGTCCAACTCTTTATATGCCTCTTCTTGTCGAGGTGGTGAAAGAGGATAATGTTTAATTTTAAAAGGTTCTGAATCTGCCGTATCAATGTTATGAATTTCCATCGAAGTTCGACCAAGACCGAGTTTTTGAAAAGATGGAAACAGTTCAACGACACGTTTCAAATCATATAATTGGAAATCGGTTAAAGTATGCATGTTTTCAGTAGAAGTCATAAAAGCTTCGCTATCTAAAGATACTTCGGACACAAAAATCTCTGGAGCTATATTAAAACGTTTCCAAAAATTAACACCCAGGTAAACTGGTTGTCGCAAAGAAGGAGATAAGTAAAATACGATATTTTTAGTGGTGTTTTTGAAAGTAACAGGAATTTCTACAAAACCAATAACCCGTTGTGAACCTCCATCTGCTGTCTTCAGGGAGCTAAATATTGGTGTAAACTCAAGTTTTAAGTTTTCTAAGAGGTCTTGACATCCTTTACCCAAAACACTTATTGATGCCCCTGAATCCAACAATCCGAAAAGCTCTACTTCACCCAAATTAATCTTGGCATACGGCCTTGAGTCTTGGTTCTCATTTATGCAAGTGGATGCTACTAATTTATTAAAAGCTTTTCGTTTCTGAAATCGTTCACGACATTTTATTATTTTTTTAGACAGTGGTTTTTTATTAAAAATCCGATTTCTTATTTCTTCGTACCTTAGCTTTCTCTCATGCAACGATAATTGAGAATCTATTTGATTAGCTGTATGTTTACAGTCTTGCGAATTGTTTGTTTTTGTGTCAGTGTGACAATTTGTTGCTGATGTTGTTGCCTTTAAGTCTATATCGATAGAGGGATACAGAGTTGGGAACGAGGTACCCTCATTTACTCGTTCACTTTTCTGTTTTCCTGATGTCTCTTTGGACACAGCGGAGTCGTTACATTTTTCTCTCCACATCTATAACAAAAGAGAGTTCTTACATTGGATGGACATTCATAATAAGAATGACCCATCTGGTCGCAATTCCAGCATTTAAATCGAGAGGTATCCATCTCTTTTTTTCCAAAACTGGAATTTTTATGAAACTTAAATGCTTCTACGTCACAATCATTATCATCACCAGTTTCAGATTCAGTGGAGTTTTCTATTTCAGATACAAATTTGCGATTTTTATGCTGATATTGCCGTTTTACATATCTCTCTGCTTTCCTCCCTGCATCTCTCAAACTATCCAGATCAAGTGAATCATCCATAAATAATAAAGCCCCTATTGACTCTTTCACATTATTTTTAATCAAATCTATCATTTTCATATCACTCATAGGTTGAGATAAACGAGAATTCATGGTAATTACCTCGGTAAAGAAATCGTCAAATGACTCTTTTGGTAATTGTCTTCTCTCTATGATTTTAACAATTTTATCGCATTCATTTTCTGCTCTACCGAATTGTTTCCTCATGGCTCTCTTTAAATCATGCAATGAGGTATTTGGAACTTGCCTCAAATAGGCCCAAAACCATGTTTCAGCCTTTCCTTTTAGTAAAATGTGAAAACTGCCTATTAGAGTTTCGTCCGAACATTTGCTACGTTTGGCTAAGGTATCTACCTTGAATAGAAAGTCTGACACATCTTCAGTTCCATCATATGAAATGTTCCATTTATCAACTTTGATAGAAATATTTGGTGAAGGTGCACCTGAACGAGAAGTGTTTAAACTTTCGTTTAATGAAGGATCATTATTAGACATAGTTTCTCTACTTTGAAGGTTTATATTTTCATTACCTGCAGACTGATTCCTATTTGCGTTTAAACTTTCGGTTAAAAGTTGTCGTAAAGCAGTAAACTCAGTCACGAAAACAGTTTCCAAACGAGCAGTTAAGTCTGCTACCCCGTTTGTGGAAGGTGCATTAATCGATTGCTGGGAAGTCCCCGGTAGATTATTTTGTTCCGACATATCCGAATAATTTATACGATTTTGCTGATATAATATAGCTCTAGATCTAGTCCGAATAGGACTTATATTAAAACGAGGTCTATTAGTAGCCTGAACTACTGAATCTTCGTCAAAAGTATATTCTAATGCAGTATTTCTACTATGTGGATCTTCGCTATCTGACAAACTAACTACTTTTCTTTTCCTTGGCATTACTCAAACTGAGTCTGAAAATTTAAATGCGAGCTTTACTCGTATCAATCTATAAATTTTCATGTATATGGAATTGTTTATAGTGAATTAAAACAAAAACGGATAGTATGGTCTAAATTACAATCTGTGTTCCAAAAATCCCCTCATTTGTAAATTTTATATGCAATTCATGTCGCTATAATACTCCAGATTTCCAATCCAGTATATATATGACTTACATAAATTGCAAATAAAAACTATTGCAACTAATGGTTTAAGGCTATGCAAAAAAAAATGTCACGTAAGAATTGCTATAAAGAAATCAACAGTTTTAAATATGATGTTCTAGACTCATTCTATACATAGACACTTAGGTATATGTGCAAAAGAAATAGACCTACAACAACAATATGTTCTTATTCATAAAAAAAAACATATGACCTGAAGTAAGTAACAATGAAAGATATAAAAACGAACGCACTGCGTTAAATCCAATACTAATAATCACGAGGATTCGTTTTTATGAATAAATAAAATACGACATTAACAAATTATTAAAACTTGCCAATCTCGTTGGGCGCCATTCTCTTTTTGTAACAGTCTGTTTGAATAATTGTTAATTTTTTTGCATTTTCCACTACGGTTTGGAGTGCTTGAGTGGTATTGAAACGGGCTGAGCTCGCCGGATTGGGGGAGGTTCTTTCCAAACCAGTAATGTTAAACTGTTCAAAGAAAAAAAAAAAATTAACCACTTCAAGACTTGTTACTAGTACCTGACATATTATAATTTTTGAATCACAGACTGTAAGAGTATGCGAGTGATGTTTTCGCTGGGACACCTTTTTAAATTGTTCCCACCCGCTATAAAACATAAGTAACTAGTGTCCATGATATTCTGTTAGCTACTTCCCTAATCATTGATGAGACCAACTAAACCGCCATGTTATCACTATCAACAATTCCCATAAAAAGGTCTAATTAGTTCATTTTGAATACAATATACAATTCATTTATTAATAGGAAATTCATTAAATCGTTTGTTTAAATCGATTACACTTTTAGTGTCTTATAAATAATTTTTTTTTATAAAAAAAAATATCTCAAATAATGATTAATTTAAAGATAATAGTCAAAGTCTATCATAAATTATATAATCTGCATGTTATACGACTACTTACACGAAGTGGTATGAAATTAGGTTAGGATGATGATTTAGGTTTTGATGAATTATTTGTAGGTTATGTTACCTTGGTTTACTGCCGATGGATCGAGCTCAATACATGCGGTGTTGTATAATTCTGCAAATATAAAAAAACAATTAACACCTATCCAAACCCTAACCTCTTTTCTCAATTTTGATGCAAATTCTTACATTGATTATACCTTTTATTCACGGAGTAAACCGTGCAATAAAAAGAATTTACTTTAATAAACTCTAACATGCAAGTTATATAGAAATTATTTACAAATAATTACATTTTTAAACATTTTAAGATTAATTAATTAATGAAACATTCACACAAGTGAAAATCACATTGTTTTAAGCAAAATTGTATGATCCGTTTCTTATGTTTTAATTATCAAGATAAAATAAATTTAGCGAAGGCTAAGTTAATTATTGGCAAAAATAGAATCACGTAAAAAAATTACAAAATTCACAATAATACTTATTAAAAGTTGTTTTTTTTTTTATAAATTATTGCTGGCTTTGTTTAGCCGACGGCAAATCATCAAAATCATCGAAAAGCTGTCATTATTTAGAAACTGTACATATCAGGAACAGCAGAGCTCATTAGAAATCACCATTAACACCATTAATATGTCTCACTCCCTCTTATGGGTATCCATTGGCAAATTACTGATGGGCGTTGGTTATGAAGATTCGCTATGCAAGCGAGACGGTAAGGAGAGCCTGGATGCTTCCACGTTGGATGATGCACTTGTCCAAAAAAGGGTAAACTTTTATACTATCGCTGAATTATTTGGCATTAATTAAGCCATAGAAAATACCAGTTTTTTTATAAAAATTCCTTTATAATTTTCACGGTACTTTTAAATTATTTAATGTTCGTTGCAAAAACAGTATTTTGGTTACTTAAATCGTTTATCAAGGCTTATGATTTAATTTCAAAGTTCTTTCAAAGTATATTTTATTTTTTCGTTGCTTATTATACTGTTCCACTAGAAAAATGTTTTAACTTGAGTGGTCAACGATCAGAATAGAAGAGCTCGAAACAGAATTATTAAATTCCTCATTACCCTAGCAACATAGCAGGTTTTCTTGTCTTTCTTTTTATTAAATTTTGTAGCTTTGTCTTGTCGTGGTTAAACGATTTCTACCATTACATATTGTTTTTGGCGACTACATTTGCATACTAAAAAAAAAATTGTCCACGGCTTGTAAAATAGAGCCACATGAAATGCCATACATTGTACTCGATAGTATAACAGTTGGCTCTTGTAATATTACAATCAAATATAACACTTAGATTCCTCCATGCATAGCTGAATGAAGAGAATATATTGGTTTGTTTTGAGAGTGATGAATGCACAACAATAGTATTTCTGGGTATGGAATATTCCATTAGTATGACAATGCAGATCTGTCCTACCTCTTTATGAATTTACTTAATCTGCTACAGATGTTGTTACTGTTTTTTTTTATATTTGCAGGACATACCCATAGTTATTGCTGGCAATAAATCTGATTTGGCAAAAACACACAGAGAAGTTAAACTGGAGGAGGTGACAGACTGGGTCTATTGTGAATTACCACGTTTAAGGTAAGTTATTGTTGTTACGTATATTTTGATGTGTCGATATTTGTATTTTATCTTGGTATTATTGTGTGTTTTGCGGTCATTGGCGTAATTGATGCGGCCGGTTTTGTGGTTTCACAAGCACAACATGACAGGCCAGCCTTCAAGTTGCCTACATACACACATATGTATGTATGTCCATTACATTGATTTGAATGATTGAACACACACAAAAATGACACCTTCTCTGTTCGATTTTATGGTTTGAAAGAAAAATTGTTATAGAAGTGGAAAAATGTCAGCAGGCAATCTTATAGCAATATGTCAACTTTTTTTGTGTTTACCATCACCTACACCATACGTCCTCCGATATTATTATGACATTAAAATTGTTCTAGCAGAAGCAGATGCTACAAAAATACAAAAATGGTAGTATTGAAACATTCAAACATTTCGATATACATACATACTACCAAGAGGGTGCTGCAAGGTGGCGGGTTCTCCGATACCGGATTGCCCCGGAACCACAAAACACCCGTGTTCCGGGCAACGACTGCAAACTCAGTCTACAAAAGTTTGTATTTGTGTCGTTTTTTTGTTGTTTTTTGTTGTTTTTTTTTTTTTTTGTTAGAGAGCAGAATATCCCGAAATGCCTGTCCGGATTTTTTTTTTTTTTTTTTTGATAAGTGCAGGGACGGAGGAAACCCCAGTACCAATTTATAGGTTGTTCTGGACTTATCCATGCGAGGGACTACGTTCCTGCATACTGCGTGAACACAGGCCCTAGTGAGTCATCGTAATCAGAATACGCGAATCCCTCGAAGTCCCCCCCAAACAGCAGCCAAACAAACAGCACTTAGCACCAGCCGTTGCTGTTCCAATCCCTGAAAAAGCATTAGTTATAAAATTTAATTGCAACTGACTCCGAGGTAAGATCGAAGAAATAGCCGAAAAATATCACCAAGCTTAACAACAACTGTAGATTAGAACATTGTGATAGCTACGACGTTCTGAGGTAGGATTGCACCAGAGTGGAGGTGGGGGATTAGCTTTCCTATTGCATAAGTCTGTTAAAAACAAACGTATATCGCTCGAGCCTGGCCGTACATGGGGATAGCAGCAATGACCTGGTTGAACAAATTACTATGGGAAATTTGAGGCCCCAGTGGCACATGTTAACATATTCCAATTGTGCTCAAACTTTGGCAATTTTAAAATCTAACAACACATTTCATGGGGTGAGCATAAAAAAATCCGGCATCCATTTTTTAAAACCACCCTAGTATACATGCAGCCGATAAATAGCTGAAATCCAGGATATAGGCCCAACACTTGCCCGCTTTTGGAATAACCATCTGGTATTGGTGGACTTTAAGGCTTCAACATGAGTTGTGGCATTCGGTCCTCGGAAACGACCAGAGGGATATAGTGCTGTCTGAGCAGATTTATAGCTCTACGTTTTGAACGGTCAACGAGGACGTTTGCACCACAATTAGTAGAGAGTGTCACAGTTCGACAGACAGCATAGTGTCATCTGGTCTGACAAATGATGTCACGTGGCGACCAGTCGTTTATCTTGGGTCAGACCATCTCCCCATTATTGGGCAGATCAGCAAAGCGCAGGATTTCTTCACATCTGAACCCCGCACTTTCATTAATCGAGGGGAAGCTAATTGGGCAGTTTGAAAGGGCTCACTAAGTACCGCTTCAGAGATCTGCCCAACCCTTCGGAAGTTCGGGCAGCAGAAAGGACGATCCGAGACATCATCACTGCTCCAGTCGCTTGCATATACATACCTGCTGGTCTTCTACCCGAAGTGAGAGCAAATTTCCCAGCCGAGGCGACGGTATTAGCAAATATCGTCATACTTATTTGCTAATACCGTCTCCTCTGCTGGGAAATTTGCTCCCACTTGGCACTTCGTACTGCCAATCCCAGCGACACCAGAGTCAGAGAGTTGACACTGGAAGTTAACAAGTTGGTCGGTGAGCACAAGGGGATAACGTGGCTAAACCACCTGAAGAGTTGCAACATTGGGGTAGGAATAAATGAATTTTGGGCAACGGTTAAGTTACTCTCGAACACCGGAAAGATGAAAGATAGGACCTGAATCACGTTTGGCGGCGTTACGCTGACTGATCCGAAGAGATGTGCAAGTTATTTAAATCGACAGTTAGTCGAGAAACCCGGAAGTGACAGGGCGAAGAGAAGATTATTGCGTCGCATTAGATATCTTTCTGCCGAGGAGGAGCCACCACAATTTACAATGGATGATGTTGCGAATGCCATCAGGAACACTAAATCACCCGAATCGTTGGACCCTCATGGAATCTCCGTGTTAATGCTGAAATTATTGGATGAGCCAGGAGTTAAACATTTCAGCAAAATTCTCAACCTTTCGCTCGCCACCCACATAGTACCCGAAGTGTGGAAACTGTGCAGAGTAGTCCTGCTACTGAAGCCACGCAAGGATGTCAGCAAAGGTGAATCCGAAAGGCCGATTTCGATTTTGTCGCCCGTAGCAAATAAACGTGTAGCTTTAATCCACTCCAGCGTCAGAAATAGATAACCAGTTGCCGGTGATTAGTTTGGGATCCGAAGGCAGCACAGCACGATAACAACACTGCACAACATTTCCACACATATGACTCAACCAGAGCAAGCCGTGTGATAGAACAGTGATTGCGGCGCTCGATTTATCAAACGCCTTTGATATTGCCAAGCTGTTTGACATCATCGGGCCAAGTGGGTATCTTTGGAGTATCAAGTCACGCTCCATCCCTGATGTCATTTGTGAAAGGCAAAACCATATTTGACTGATCTAACCACCTATTTCCACTCGTGAAATATGCAAATACCCGTCCCTAAATCTACGGCCACTTTGTTCACCACATGGACTCCAGAGGTAAGCACTGAGTTCAATTTCATTGTCGATGCTCGCAGAATTACGAACAACAAATCCCTAGCCGGCAGCACTTGGGGTGTAGATAAAGAAACCTTGTTGACCATGCAATGGGTCAGTCTGTGATAAGCTATGCGGCGTCATTGTGGTTCGCTATTATAAGTGCAACACGATGGAAAAATATTCAAACCTGTCAGAATTACGTCCTGAAATCTTCATCATCTTCCTCATGTCATCAGTGGACCATCTTCATGAGGAGAGAGAAATTCGTCAGTGCAGCATGCTTTCGTTGCAGTATTTGCTCGGGTATTATAGTGAGTGCCATCCGAATCACCATATGGTGGATAGGGTAACCCACCTAGGCATGTCAGTTTGGATCTCCATGGTCTAGAAAGAGAGGTCACCAAGATCTACAAGAATATCAAACAACTATCCTGTGAATGCAGTCCTCGGAGAACATCCCCCTTCAATCGTAGCTGAGGAACGTCAGATGCCACGACAAAGTCGGGCAGTTTTGGATGACTACGCTCTAGATGGGGCAGCCGTCTATATATGGATTTAATTTTGTTTGGAAGTAAATAGTGATCATATGGTGTTTGCAGCTACCCAAGTCTGCGGTACTTAGTACATCGAATTAGTGAACGATTTTTTAATTTTATAATTACTGGAGTGGGAAAAAATTGTATAAAAGTGTATATCGATATTATTTGCTGTTTGAGTGGCGAAAAGTGAGTACTTTAAACGTATAAAGGTTCAAGCTGCAGAGGTTTGCAGACGAACATATTATTTCTCTTCTTCAGTGACCACTGCACTCAGGGGTTACCCCCTTTTTTAACAAAATGTTTTGCGGTGTGGGCTATAGCGCGAAAACGAATGAACCGATCACCATAAATTTTTGTGGGCTTCTTAAGTACGTAATAATCTTGTAATAAAACGACAAACTTTTTAAAATATATATTTTTTAAAACAAGTAAAAAAGTATTAGTCGGCTGAGCCGACAGAGATATACCCTCAGCCTATGTGAATTGAAAGTTTCATCTACGGATAGATCGAATGTATTTAGGGTCTTTTCAGAATTTTGAGGCCCTTTTTGAACATTTGAATTTACAGACAAAAATGTTGATTAGGATTAAAGTTCAAAATTGTTGCGGAGGAGGTACTTGAAGGAATGGACCGACATAGTCCATTATGAAAGTGGAGGGTTCGTTATCTATCGAAAAGATATGACTCCCAAAATCTTTTCGATAGATATCGTACCCATTAGTCATTTCAGCGGGTCATCGTATAACATTTGGACCAGTATGCCAGAAAGCATGAACATGTCCACGGAAAACATAATATAATATAATAGATCCGTTCCAGAGTTATCATGCGCTCCAACAACTACACACGGTGTCATAGGGGTTTTTTACAACTCTCAGGCTATGTTGTCAGGAAGTATGGACTTGCCCCTGATGAATCTTGTACCGTCGTATGGGGGCAGTGAATACAAGTTGCTACAACAAAAATCAAAGCGATACGAGAGCTGGTCCTAAACTGAACATTTCCGAACTTTTGTGTGGGAGGTACCAGAAAGAGTGGACCGATTGAGTCCATATTGAAACCTCATCTAAATCTGGTAGAAATTTCACAATGTATAATGTATGGACCAAATCGGTTACTTCCTTCAAGAGTTATCGTGCGCACCAATTTTCCGAACGTTTCCGAATTTTTGTGGGGGAGGTACCGAAAGGAGTGGACCGATATAACCCATCTTCGAACTTAAACTAAGGTTGGGCAAAGTATTACGAAAGCCAAATGTTGGTTCGAATCGGTTGATCCGTTCGAGAGTTATCGTGCACAGCAGCCAGCCAGACAGACGGACGGACATTTCTAAGTCGACTCCAAATTGTCTGAAATGGATTTCGCCCAAACATACTTGGGGTCTAAAACCACTATTTCTATGAGGCACATTTTACCCGTATGAAAGTGTATATAACCTCGTTAGTATAAATGCAGAGGGTATAAAAATGGTGAACAGCGAAATTCAAGTTTCGATTTTTTACAAAAAAAATTAGCCGTTTTTGACCATTAATCGGTCAAAAAACGTTTTTAAAGGAAAATTCTCATATTTATAGACAAGAGTTTGATGTATTCCATAAGCTTACAAAAAATACGAAGACTGAACATCAAATGTCAGTCATTTCGGGTGGATATTGAGGCCACAACATTCAAAATACCGAAAATGGGGAGGAACGGTCCTATGGGGGCTATATGAAGACGAGGACCTACACCGACAGATTTGAGGTGAAAAGTTATCCCCAACGAAGACTTAATACCAATTTTCAGCCATTTCGGTGTGATAATGAGGCTAAAACCTATAAAATATCGAAAATAGGGAGGCACCGTCCTATGGGGGCTATATAAAGGAGTGGGCCTATATCGACAAATTTCAACGTACAAGTTTTATACCCCCAACGAATTCTAAATACCAAATTTCAGCGATTTCGGTGTAATAATGAGGCTAAAAGCTTGAGAAATAATAAAATCGGAAGTTACCGTTCTATGGGAGCTATATCAAAACATGGACCTACACCCACAATTCCCTGTTAGAATGTTTCATTCCTCTTCCTAAGACTAACCACCAATTTTCAGCGATTTCGGTTGGTCATTCTGACTAAAACTTTAACAATACCGAAAATCGGGAGGTACGGTTCTATGGGGGCTAGATCAAAACGTGGATCGATCATCCCAAATTGTCCTCGAGGTTGTAAGTCAATAATAGGTACGTGTACCAAAATTGATGCAACTAGCATAACTCCTTCTATTTTTGGCCAAAGTTAATATGAACTCGCGACATAGTGCAGCGTAGGTTTGTAGCTTTGTGGCTACAACCCATCAAAGCAGCTACATTCCTAGAACTGGAGAAAAACTCAGAGCCTGATTAAGCAGAAAACTAACTTACAAACATATCATCTACCGCTACAACAACAACTAAAAACTTTAGTGCGAAATGTATGAAGGAGTTGACTTAAATATTGGTTTATTTAGGGGCCCTTACCTCAGGGCGTTCCAAATCTGAACCGTAATTTTTTTTCTCAAAATCGGTAAAACTGAATTTATTTATTTAGTTACCCCACCGAAATCGCCTAAATTATAGCGGAATCAACAATCTATGCAATATAATATTTCTGAGAGATATCAAGCTATTTGTAGAAAATTAACTTATGTTGAAACTGAGGTATGGGGTATTGTAACTCGCGATCAGTTTTACTATACCATAACTTTTGACCGCATTTCGGTAAAATAAACTGTTTTAGCCCGATTCACCGAGGGGTTTCTTAAAATAATAATTTGAGCGGAAGCTGTGGTCGTACTAATGTAAAAAAATCGGAAAAAATCGTTGAATTAAACGAGTTTCATTGTGTTATTTTCCAATTAGTGGTTTTACAAGACAATGTAGAGCTTAATGCTCAAAGGAGAAGTTAAAGAGTACACTTCAGAGTTGAAGTTTCTAATGTATGATTTTTTAATATATCCACTGTATCTACCTCAAACGGATGCTGACATTTTGAAACCTGAAAAATGGGGTTTTTTGAATTTTTGCTCTAATCGGGACGCGCAGCTGGATTTCCCTAAAAGCTTATTATTTGATTGTAGTACTCGCGATTTCGCATTTTTTAATGTTAACATGAGGGTGGATCACAGTAATCTGCGCCCAAACACGAAATTTTTGTGCGTAAATTTTTCTCAAAAACCTATTTTTTTGGTTTAAAATTTACAAACGTCATTCGATTTCCGTGGAAACCCGCGTAAATTTAGTTTTTTTACGTTCTGAATCTAACAAGCCACGACGCGTAAAAATCCACCCACTAGATCGGCGGATATGATACCCCTCAAATTTTGAAAATTTACAAAAAATTTTTTTGAAAATATCGCATATTAAAACGCGTTTTGGATGTGTCAGTTCTACTTAAATAAATAGATCGATACGCGTGTTTAAACTGTGCGAAAACAGATATTTAAAAACTCTCGTAAATCCAGAGATAATAGATTTTTTTCAAAAATTGAGTGCGATGCTACATCCACGGTACTTGAAGGATCGCATTGAAACGGCATAGAATGATGTATTTTTTAATGGTGATTATTGAAATCGAATGCGCATAAAATGTAAATGAACTTCGCGGAAATTATGACCATTTTACAGTATTTTGCACCCTAATATGCAGCAGATGTTACATCGTGGCCGACAAATAGAATTTGACAAACTTTACATCAAATAAGAGGGATTGATTCGCTGTGTTGAAAAATCGGATGCGCATCATGTCATTTTCATAATTACGCGGTTTATATGCGTCTTAAATGTTATAATATTCAATATAACATTATTTTAACGTTATGCCACAATTGGAATTCCTTGTGATTTAATATAAGGTTCTAATAATATTATCCAATAGGAAAACTATAAGCGAAAAATTTGTTATAACGGAATATCATCATTATTGCGTGAAATTTTCACGAAAATGCCGAAGAACTCAAACATTTTTTTCTCCAACTTTTCCTATAAAACCATAAAAAAATAAAATTAGCACGGTGCTCTTGAAGCAAATTTAAATGGAAGGTGCTTACACCTGGGAAATTTTTGCAGATTTTGAAACTACAATGTTCGTAGATGAGAAAAATCAAAAAACGAAAAAAATCGCCGGAGCGCTTTTTAAATAAATCGCGATTCAAGTAGACATTTTTAGGGGTTGTTTAGGTTTTTGCGATGTTACTTGGAAACCGCATTCCCTATAAAAATGAAAACTAAAGAGAATGTTGTAGCTATCAAAATTTTCTACAAGTTTGACCTTTATGGTATTCTCGTCGGTTTTACCCCTTTTGAGATATAGAAGTTCAAATTGGGACAATTAAAATTCAATTCAATTCTGTATCGCCCCCTTGTAAAACAATGTCATGAAGGTTGCGCCTTAACTAACTTTTAATGAAAAACGCTTACACAGGGGACGTTTTTCTGAATTCTGAAACAGCAATGTTCATAGATAAGAAAAATCCAAAAACAAGAAAATATCGCTGTAGGGATTTTGAAATAAATCGCAGTCAAAATTCACATTTTTAGGTTTTCACGATTTTGCGTGGAAACCGCAAGTCCAATCGAAATGGAGCTAAAGAAAATGTTGTGGCTGTGAAAATTCTCCAGAGGATTGACGTTTATCATTTGTTCCCAGGCTGTACCAGTTTTGAGATAAAGAAGCTTAGTTTACATTTTTAGGTTTTTTTTGTTAGGGTTTCGCGATTTTGCTTGACTACGGCAAGTCTTATCAATATGGGACCTGAGCAAATCTTAAAGCTGTGAAAATTCTCTACAAGACTGGCATAAGTAACTTATCCTAGGTTGTACCATTTTTTAGATATATAAAATTAAGTTGGGAATTAGCAGTCATGACATTGTTTTATAAGGGGGCGATACAGAATTGAATTGAATTTTAATTGTCCCTATTTGAACTTCTAAATCTTAACAACGGTAAAACCGACGAGGTTACCATAAAGGTCAATCTTGTAGAGAATTTTGATAGCTACAACATTTTCTTTAGTCCCATTTTTATGGGACTTGCGGTTTCCAAGCAAAATCGCAAAAACCTAAACAACCCCTAAAAATGTCAACTTGAATCGCTATTTATTTAAAAAGCGCTCCGGCGATTTTTTTTGTTTTTTGATTTTTCTCATCTATGAACATTGTAGTTTCAAAATATGCAAAACTTTCCCAGGTGTAAGCACCTTCCATTTAAATTTGCTTCAAGAGCACCGTGTTAGGATAATATGATTTTAATTTTTTCCTAATATTTTCTTCGTATTTTTGCAAATAACATGAATATTATAGCTCCAACCTTCAGAACATAGGTTTCATTTTATTCCTCAAAATGTCTGGATGCTGTTACAATTTTTTTATATATTTTTCGTAAGTATGAGCGCTATTGTTTCAAAAATATGTTTATAAATACGTGAAATTATTTAACAAATTTGATTTTTCGCGAATCCATTGAGATTTTGCAATTATTTTTTGCATCATTGCAAAGGTTACGAATTCAGTAAGCGATAATAGGATATGACAGCTAAATATATTAAGCCGCGATTTTTTTTAGAATTTTTTCTAATTATCATAATTAAAACGGTCATATCTTTTGCGCGCAACGATCAAAGTTAGTAACGAAAACAGGAATGCAGATTTTTTTCTTAATCTGTGTACCAAAAATCATTGATGTAGTATCAACATTTTTTTTTTTGATTTTTTTGAAATGGAAAAGACAATTTTAGACATTTTTCCTGATATATATCAGGTTAAAATATGGACTATATCGATTCAATCCTTCGGGCTACTCTAAAATAGCTTTGATTTTTCTTGTAGCAACTTGTATTCGCTGCCCCATTACGAATGGCCCGAAATGTGTAAAAAAAACCCCTATGGTACCATGTGTAGTGGATTGATCGCACGATAACTCCCGAACGGATCAGCCGATTAGGTCCAAAATTACGAAATATTTTGTCCAAACTTAGTTTAAATTCGATACCTCCACCACAAAAGTTCACAACTTTTCGCTAAAATGGTGCGCACGATAACCCTCTAAGGCAGTAACCGAGTTGGTACTACTTTACACATCGTAATATTTCTGGGAACCTTAGATAATGTTCGAATATGGACTATATCGGTTTAGCTGGCAAACTATCGATATTCCCAACATTAGATATTTTCGATATTTCATTTCAGAAAATCGATTGCTATCGATGTTATCGTTGATTCGTCATCACCATTAATTTAAAAATGAAAATGGCGGAAATGTTTATGATTTTGTTAATATTTTGCACAAGTATTTCTCAGAAATATAAAAGAGAAAAAAAAAACAATTGCTTTAATTTAATAAAAATTAATATAAATACATTTAACTTTTACGAAAAATTTGTAGGAGTGTCTACGGATTTACTTTCTCACATCCACAAAACCGAAAAGCTGCGAAATTTCTATTTATTTCAATGAATTTTAGGTTAGGGGTTTTATTACGATAATATCGATAAACAAAACTACCTATCGATATAGATTTTTTTAAAAATAATAAATATTATCGAAAATGCCATCGATTTTTTGCCAGCTCTATATATCAGTCCACTGCTTTGGGTACCACCCAGAGTTGCCGAATTTGACGATTTATCGTCATTTTGACGATTTTTGGCTCAAAATAGCAAAATGACGGTTTGACGATTTTACCCCTCTAAATGACGATTTTTAGACTAATAGCCTAGACAGTCTCAATTTGCATTAACAGCCTTAATTCAAATTAATTTGAACATTATCCCCATTTCAAATGCACAAAATCAAATTGAATTTAAAATGAATTTAGCAATTTCAATATGGCAATGCTGTTAAAAATCAATTGTCTTTTGTCAAATTTCCATGTTTAAGAAAATGAAAAAGGAAAACAAATCAGCAATTTTCGCGTTTCTTTCAAATAAGTAGTGGTCTTTCGCGAATAGAATAGCAGCTAATCGTTTTTCGCGCCTTCTATCAAATCTATTTTTAAAATTTTTATTTTCACAAGCATTTCATTACCCACCATACCAATTCTATCGAAAATAATATCTTCTTCAAATGTTTTTTTACAGTTTTGCGACATTTTTTAACATTAAAAAGACCCAAAAATATCGCCAATAAATTAAATTTATTTTTGTGTTATTGTGGTGAAAAAGTCAATAATAGAAAGTATTGTTGTTTCGAATATTTATACAACTTTATGAAATGGTCTGCTGGGTACAAACAAACACCACAAACAGCTGTTTCATAAATGCAGAAACTATCGTCTGTCAGGGTAAAAAGTTAATTCAAATTAATGAATTTTTAATGCAAATTAACTCTGCCGTCTGTCTACGGTATAAATAACTTAAATCCAAATAATGCCTTTGTACACAAAAATCTTTGGTATTTGGTCTTCCTTTGGTGTACTAAAAGTTCCATATGGAACTTGTCGGTCCACCCCTTCATATAGCCCCCATAGAACGTACCTCTTTGTTGGAGGTAAAAGCCTTTCTGACTGAAATTCGTCGGTATAGGTCAACGTTTCGATATAGCCCCATAGAACGGTACCTCCTGATTTTTTTTTTAATTCTGAAGGTTGTGACGTCAATATCCCACCGAAAGACTGAAATTTGTTATTTAGGCTTCCATATGGTTATAAAAAATTCCAGAAGAGAAATATCAGTATAGGTCGGCGGGTTCCCATATCCCCCATAGAAGCGTACCTCTTGATTTTCGGTATTTTGAAGGTTTTACCGAAATATCGGAAATTTGGTATTTAGTATTCATTTAAATAAATAGAAATTTCGCGGCTTCTTTGAGTGTAAAAACGTTCTGCCAGAAATTTGTAGGAATATATAGACGTTTTGACACAGCCAAATTTTTACACAGGGTAGTCCTCGCGACTCACTTTACGCAATCTAATTTTTATTGGGGAAAAGTGCATACTGACTGAAAATTACCCTAAAAAACCCTATTACCATCAACTGTGGCTCCTAAAGGGTCGGTGCAATCTTTACACATCGTAATTGTTCTTCCAATCTTACGCCACAGTTGAAGATCGACTATATCGGTCCATTTCTTCCGGTGCCTCTCCCCACAAGTTCAAACATTTCGGCTTGAGAACGGGATGAGAACTGTTCGTGGAAAAATTTTAAACTTTATTTCGAATAGTTCTCACAATACTCATTACAACAATAATGTTTTGGAAAAACAACTGAGGGTATATCTCATCCGGATACTTTTTTACATGTTTTTTAAAAGCTCCGTTTCCGTACTTTTTAATGATAAAAGTTGCAAAGAGTGAACTGTGCAAGATGAGTTGCACATACAATTTTTTAAAAAAAGTACCGTAAAGGAAAAATGGAAAAACATCAAAAAACATTATTTACTGTTATTGATGAACTATAAGAACACAATGATTTTTTCCCTTTTTTTCCTCAGTCAGCTGTGCTGACGGAGATATCCCTCAGCCGCTGACAAAAAAAAAAATAAATAAAACCAATCACAATAATTATGCCGTATATAAAATATATAGATTTTGTATCACGAGTTTTCTTTAAAATCTGTACGTACCGTAATATGGGGCTATACCAAATCATTAACATATGGTAATATTCAAAAATGTTTTACAATCGTTGAAGTTGAGGTTCACCATTTATTAAGTCGCGAACTGTCAATATATTTTACACAATATGAATATATTTATATTAATTGAAGTGTTTTAGCCGGGGTCGCAAAAAATGAACCATAACAAATAATTTATGTGGAAGCTGTGTTGGTGGTAATAATAAAAAATGGGTAAAAATGTGTTAAAGTTTACAAGTTTTTGTATGTTCTTTCTTGATTTCTGGTCAAACCACGGAAAATTCAGACCTGAGCTCAAAGAAAGAATTGAAGAATGCTCCTTGGGCAACGATCGGGCCCTAAAATCGATGCTGACATTTTGAAGTTTTGAAATCTGGGTTTTTTGAATTTTTCTTATAATTAGATGGTGCAACTGGATAATATTTTCAAACTAGTTACAGGATTGTAGAACTCGCGATTCTACGTCGTTCGATGTATATCTCATGAGTGTGCTCCGTACAGCTTCCTAGTAATAGGAGTCCAAAGGCCAAAATTTGGTGCGTAAATTTTCTGAAAAAACCTATGTTTTGGCTTTAAAATTTACAACTGTCGTACAGGTACCCCTGAACCCCGCGTGATTTTAGTTTTTTTTACTTGCCGGATCTAATAAGACCTTTCGCGTTCGAATCCATCCACTAAAACACCAGATATAGATACCTTGAAAGTAGGAAATTCTGCAAAAATATATTTTGAAAATTCCGCGAATTGAACCACGATTTTCTTTGATTATTTTTACATAAATGTAATCCTTTATACGCGATTATAATATTTGCCAAAAAGGTGTGTCACAAATTACAAAGATTCGGGAGTAATATCCCTATTTATCCCAAAATAGGATGTGGTGGCACATCCGCAGTTCTTGACGAATCTGTCTAAAATCATATATTGACGTATTTTTAATAGGCGGCCATTGAAATCGGATGCAACTTATAATCATATGCACATCGCGCAATTTTTGCCCACTTGAATGTTTTTTGAATAGTAAGATGCAACTGATGGCACACTTTGGCCGCTGAATGAAACATGGGAAAATCCATGCATATTGATAGACATGGACTCCCTGTATCCGAAAAGCACATGCACCTCAACTGATTTAAACGGATTTGCGAATTACACGCTTTTTAACTTTTGTGTTTTTTCTTTGGTTGTAATTTCAATATTACGCTGTACTTCTTAACTCTATTGCTTATCATTCTAAGCAAATATACTTTCACGATGACAAACTATTTTTCTCGAAGAAGTTTTAGCTAAATACTTCAGGTTTTGTATGGAAATTTAGCGAAATAATAGAATAACTCCTAAAATGTTTCTCCAATTTTTCGTATTAAACCAAAAAATATATTTTTGAAATAATATTCCCACAATAAGTTTTTGTCTTTTGTTGTTGCTGTAATATGCATTTTATGAACCCAATCTTTATAATTTTGGTCTCACATATTTCTATGCGTTGTCTAGATGCTGTAGAGATTTTAAATTTATTTTTTTGAGATTTATATGGACTCTGAGTTAGAATAAATTAAATTTACTCTAAGATTTTTTCATTATTTGTTGATTTTCCGCGAAAATAAAAACAAATTTAGAAATATTTTAACATCAGTGGATAGATATAACATTCTGTTAACGATTTATACATTTATTTTCTTATTAAAACCCAAAGGGAATTTTTAAATATTTTTTCTTTATATGGGAACAAAACCCCCTATAACTTTTGGGTGCAGCATCCAATTTTGTGAACGCGAACATATTTGAAACCACAATTTTTTTTCTTAACCTAAGTACCAAAAAATCGCGGATGTGCTCACAAAAAAAATTAATTTTTTTTCTCAATGGTATTGAAAAGGAAATTTGAAATTTACCATATACCAAACATTTTTATTAACTAGACTTCTTCATAAAGACTCGAAATATTAAATTACGTTAAACTAAGTTTGAAAGAAATTTTTGAAAAGGTTTTAGAGTTATCTTGCACAATAGCCATTTTAGTATGTGCCGGGAGGGTTTTGGTCCTAGGACCATTATCTCAGGAAATATTGACTTACTCCGGAATAATATTGTACCGTTGAAAATGAGGCCGCTAGAACACCCTACTGAAAAAAAATCAAAACGATGCGAGAGGAGCTCTGTGGGAGGTACCCGAAGGAGTGGACCGATAAAGCCCATATTCCAACCTGACACATGACTGGATAAATCAATATGCAAAGGCTGCACCAATCAGAAACTCCCTGCGAGAATAACTTGCGGATTTGTCATTTTGTTTGGTGCCGTCAGGGATTCTTGGAACATTAAGGCCCATATCTCAGGAAGTATGCACTTGCGCAAGTTGTGCCGTCATAAAGGGAGTCGCAAGGACAACCTGCTGAAAAATAATTCAAGACGATCCGAGAGGAGCTCTTAAACATCACTTTAATCGAATTTTGTGTGGGAGGTACCCGAAGGAGTGGACCAATATACTCCATCTTCGAACCCGATCTATATCTAGAAGGAATAATACGATGTGCAAAGTTTGGACCAAATCGATTGCTCCCTTCGAGAGTTATCGTTCACACCATTTTACAGATAAATTTTGAACTTTTGTGTGGAAGGTACCCGAAGGAGTGGACCGATATGGCCCATATTGGAACTTAAACTAAGTTTGGACAAAATATTACGATACCCAAAATTTGGTTCGAATCAGTTGATCCGACAGTTGACTGACGGATAGACAGACAGAAGGACATGGCTAAATCAACTCCAAATTGTCTGAAACGAATTTCGTCCAAACATATTTGGGGTCTAAAACCGTTATTTCGATGTGCCTCATCGTATCAAAGTGTATATACCAGTTCTAGCCAAAAGGCTGAGGGTATAAACATTAATTAAAAACATTTCCGCCCAAATTATCCCAAATTTTCCATGTTAAGCTGACGATTTGACTATTTTCAACAAAATTTAGTCGACAACGCTTGTACCACCCTCCGTTCGAAGATCATTTGAAAGTGTGTACCGATGTTACTCGTGTGGTCCTGCGATATTATGGTTTTCCTGGGCAAGCCAATACTTCCTAACATAATGGTCTAACACCTCTAAGTTATACCGTGGCCAACTGAAATGACTGGAGGCCTTCGCAGCACTTTTGTACAAATCTGTACTGATATGGAACAAAATTTTTATTTTTCGTTTCTCGGTATCTTATGTAATTTTAGCAAAAATTCATTAACTAAGATGAACTTCAATGCGCCGTTCTAACTCGGCGATAAAATAGAACGTTACAATTTGTTTTGAACTCAACGTAACTTTTTGTTTAAGGTAACGTATGAACTATATGAATAATTGTTAATATGTTAATTATACGCAACATAAAACGGCATAATAAAGAGTTCATTATTATCTTAGACACATATGTACATATGTATGTATATTACATATGCAATTACTTCTAAGGAAACCTTGAATTTAATATTATATAATTAATACAAAATCACATAAGTACCGAATTCTCTTTAATATTCTTATAAAATTATGATATACAAACATATACTTTAATACTTCTGAAGAACAATTCGAAAAACTACAGATATTTTAACAATATGTAATTAGAAAATTGTACATACACAAATAAATACATACATATATGTTTCTGCAGAAATTTGTTGGGAGCATCCTAAGAAGGATAATAAACGACAAGAGATGCATGCAATGATAAAATGCCATGCCATGGAATAGTATTTGACTACATCTGTTTCATATTTATGATGCCAGGTTCTTGGTGCAAGTGTGTGTTAATGTGTGTGTGTGTGCAGAGCAATGAACGTTCTTGACAAATAACACCATACGCAAATACACAACTAAACTACACATACATGCACATATGAATATGGTCATATGAGACTGAATAACAATAAAAAACACAACAACAACAACAACACTATCAGCAGAAACTCCCATTCTCTGGCAGCCGTCAGCCCGATCGTTTATTATCCATTAACTGGTTGGCATTTTGAACGTAATAAATTGCATTTAGTTGGCCATAAATACCGCATAAACGAACGATTTTTACTGCTGCTTTGAATACAAAAATAAAAACCAAACCGAACAAAACAAAAATGGCACATAATATACACTAGAATGCGTTCCATGGATTTCATGCCAGCCAGTCAGCCAGCCAACCAGACCAAACCAAAGTTTTAGTTGCCATAACAGACAGCAAATTGCAAATGAAGTTTTACTTTTCCAAACAGACATTATAAAGTGGAGCAAAAACCAAAAAAAAATTGTTTACTTCCGAGGTCATCTACCGCCAGAACAAAATAAAGTTGGCAGAAAATTAAGTTCTTTTTTATTTCAAGGCAATTGGTCGAATTACGCATTGCTCCAATAAAGAGGTCAAAGTTGCTAGAGACAAACTATTGAAAGTGATTAATTCTTTTTTTAATTTGAGGAAAACGTTATAGTGAACGCACTGGCAGATGTACTTGAAAGGTACAAAGGCGCTATTACTGCCATAGAGGAAATACGATGGATTGGGAAATGCCTCACAACAACACCTAAAGGTGGGCCACTATTATAGCTGCCATGACACAAATCATGAGTTTGGTTGCGGATTTGTAGATAGTCGGAGGTTAACACATCTGATCTCCAGCTTCACCCCAGTGAATAAAAGATTTGTACGGATGCGGATAAAAGCAAAATTCTTCAACATAAGCTTTATTTGCGCACATAATCACGACGCAGTTACAAGGACGAACAAACAAAATATATATTCTACGAACGCTTAGAAGAAACATATGACCGTTGTCCTGCCCATGACAATAAAATTATTCTAGGCGATTTTAATATCAAAATTGTAAAGAAGAATAACTTTGGCGGAACGGTCGGGAATTTCAGTCTCCACACTGAAACCTCTGACAGTGGAATGAACCTGTACCAAAGCTTCGCTGCAGCAAAAACATGGTAGTTAGCAGTACCAGGTTTTAAGCATATCGATATTCGTAAGGGCACCCGGCTGTCTCCAGATCAAAGAAGAAGTAATCAAATTGATTATGTTATGATAGATGGAAAGCAATTATCAAGCGTGCTCGATGTAGATCGTTCTGAGGAGCAAACATAAATTCGGACCACTACCTTGCCGCAAAGATACGTACCCGTCTAAACATTGCAAATTAAGCGCGAACAGATACAACGCGGAAGTTGGACATCGGTAGTTGGTCAAACATACAGCATATTCCACTCAACTAACCCAATTGCTTAATGAAAGTACTCCTCGTACCGATAGCATAACAGCACAATGGCAAAATCTTGCCCACTCCATGAAAACAGCCGCAAAATCCATACTTGACTACCGGAGATCTTCACCAAGGAATCCATAGTATGACCAGGAGTGTCGAGCTGCTACCGAAGAGAAAAATCCGGCATATAGGGCTACTCTACAAACAGTAGCAACGCGTAGCGCACGAGAGAGATATCGGGAAAAAAGGAGAGACGAGAAACGTCTTTTCCACAGGAAAAAGAGAAAAATGGAAAGGCGGGAGTGTGAAAAGATCGATAGATACAGAAACCAGAACGAAGTCCGAAAATTCGACCAAAAAGTGAAACATCAAACTTATGGCTTTGGTACAGGTACATCCTCCTGTAGAGACCAACAAGGTAATTTGGTAACTGATACATATAGTGTGTCCATGGTATGGAAAGAACATTTTTCCAAATTGTTGGTATCAAATACTAGTGAAGACGACGAAGATACCACAGATCCAATCCCAGAAGATGGTATTGAATGTATACCGCCCTGCTAAAATGAGATAACGATAGCAATTAATCGGCTAAGGAATAATAAGATAGCAGGAGCCGACGGCCTACCAGCCGAGCTGTTCAAGACCGGATGCGACACGCTGATAAGGTGTATGCATCAGCTAGTTACCACCATTTGGCAGGAAGAACGCGTACCCGACGATTGGAACCTGAGCAACATGTGTCCCGTCCACTAGAAGGGCGAAAAGACTGTGTGCTCCAATTACAGGGGCATAAGTCTTCTCCCTATCGCCTAAAAGAGAGTGTCAGGGATATTATGCGAACGACTAAAGCCTATAGATAATGAAACAATTTGTCCATACCAATGCGGCTTTAGACCTGGCATGTCCACGATTGACCAGATATTTACTATGCGGCAAATCCAGGAAAAGACCCAAGCGATGCAGATCGACACCTACCACCGTTTTGTCGATAATAAAGAAGCCTTTGTGACATTGGACGAGTCCATGTTCTGCATAATAAGACGTACTCTTCATAATATATTGAGTTGGAACATATAGTAAGTTTAGAATTAGAACTAGGCTGAACAGAAACAATTTTCACGGTGTGCCTTAATCAAATTTAAATGGAACGTGCTTACACCTGGGAAGTTTTTGCAGATTCTGAAACTAGAATGCTCATAGATGAGAAATATCAAGAACCAAAAAGAAATCGCTGGAGAGATTTTTAAGTAAATCGCGATTTAAGTTCACATTTTTAGGGGTTCTTTTGGTTTTCACGATTTTGATGGGAAACCGCTGTTATAGCTGTGAAAATTCTCCACAAGATTGACCTTTATGATACTTTCCTAGGTGTTAGCGTTTTTGAGATATAAAAGTTCAAATTGAGACAATGCACTGACTGTATCGCCTCATTGTAAAACAATATCATGCTCAGTGTGCCTTAACTAACTTTTGATGAAAACCGCTTACACATGGGAAGATTTCGCGGATTCTGAAACAGCAATGTTCATAGATAAAAAAAATAAAAAAAAAACAAAAAAATCGCCGGAGGGATTTTTAAATAAATCGCGATCAAAATTCACAATTTTAGGGCTTTTTTAGGTTTTCAAGATTTTGCTTGGAAACCACAAGTCGTATCGAAATGAGTCTAAAGAAAATGTTGTAGCTGTGAAAATTCTCTACAAGACTGACCTTAGGTTTTTTAGTAGGTTTTACCATTTTTGAGATATAGAGGTTCAGTTCAAATTGTTTTTATCTTACGAGGGCAGTCCGGAAACTTCTTAGCCTAGCACAAAAAGCGCGGAATAAACAGAAAAAAGTTAAGTGTTTTGGAAACTTCCATCTCTGTTATGAACACATGTTAAATTTTGTTTCGATCTGGCAACTCCTTCATATAGAAACAGGTTTTTTTGAACACCTGACGCATCCGCAATTTTTTTACAATGGAAAAATTAGAAATGCGTGCTGTCATTAAATATTTGCCAAAAAAAGGTTTATCGGGACAAGAAATTCATAATGATATGGTGAATGTGTTAGGTGAAAGTGCTCTTTCATATGCAACAGTAAAAAATTGGGTTGCTGAATTTAAACGTGGTCGTACTCGTACAAGCATTGAAGATGAACCACGTAGTGGACGTCCAAAAACAGCAACAACAACAGAAATTGTAGCCAAAGTGCATGATATGGTATTAAATGATCGACGAATAAAAGTGCGTGAAATTGCTAATATCATGGGCATCTCAAATGATCGAGTCGATTTCATTTTGCATGAAGAACTACAGATGAAAAAGCTTTCTGCAAGATGGGTGCCGCATTTGTTAACAGTCGATCAAAAACGCATAAGAATGAACATTTCTCAAGCTTGTTTGGATCGTTTTAAGCGAAATAAAATGGACTTTAAGCGTCGTTTCATAACTGTTGATGAGACATGGATCCACCACTATACTCCAGAGACAAAAGAACAATCCAAACAATGGACTGAAGCTGGAGGAAGTGCCCCAAAGAAGGCAAAAACAATTCAATCGGATGGTAAGGTTATGGGAAAGGTTTTTTGGGACTTCAAAGGTATTTTATTGATTGACTATCTGCAAAAGGCTAAAACAATAAATTCAGAGTACTATTGCAACCTTTGGATCAATTAAATGTACAAATTTGAGAAAAACATCCTGGCTTACAACACAAACAAATTATTTTTCATCAAGACAACGCACCAGCGCCAGAGACAAAACAACAATCCAAACAATGGACTGAAGCTGGAGGAAGTGCCCCAAAGAAGGCAAAAACAATTCAATCGGCTGGTAAGGTTATGACAACGGTTTTTTGGGACTTCAAAGGTATTTTATTGATTGACTATCTGCAAAAGGGTAAAACAATAAATTCAGAGTACTATTGCAAACTTTTGGATCAATTAAATGTACAAATTCGAGAAAAACGTTCTGGCTTACAACACAAAAAAATAATTTTTCATCAAGACAACGCACCAGCGCACAAGAGTGTTTTAACAATGGCTAAAATCAACGAATTAAAGTACGAGTTGCTTGACCACCCACCTTATTCTCCTGATTTAGCTCCCAGTGACTTTTACTTGTTCCCAAATCCCAAATGAAGATGCAATTGCAGTTGTAAACCACTATTTTAAAGACCTTGAGGAAAACTATTTTAATCAAGGGATAGAATTGCTAGAAAAGCGTTGGACTAAGTGTATTGAAGTTTCAGGAGATTATATTGAAAAATAAAAATATTTTTAAAAAACTAAGTCTTCACGATTTTGCTTGGAAACCGCAAGTCATATCAAAATGGAACTAAAGAAAATTTTGAAGCTGTGAAAATTCTCTACAAGATTGGATGATTTATTTTTTCCTAGGTTGTACCATTTTCAAGATATATAAGTTTAATTTGAGAAATTGCAGTAATGACATTGTTTTATAAGGAGGCGATACAGTCAGTGCGTTGTCTCAATTTAAACTTCTATATCTCCAAAACGGTAAAACCTACGAAAATATCATAAAAACCAATCTTGTGGAGAATTTTCACAGCTACAACATTTACGTAGGACTCGAGGTTTCAAACAAAATCGTGAAAACCTAAAGAGCTCCCAAAAATGTGAACTTAAATCGCGATTTATTTGAAAATCCCTCCGGCGATTTTTTTTTTTTTGTTTCTTGATATTTCTCATCTATGGGCATTGTAGTTTCAGAATCTGCAAAAACTTCCCAGGTGTAAGCACCTTACATTTAAAATTAGTTAAGGCGCACCGTGTTTTGTCAACTTTGAAACTTATAAAAGGAAAATTTTCATTATTTGTTGATTACTTGGTTAAAAGCAAGACATTTAAAACAAAATAGAGAAAGGAAAATTTAAAAATTTCATTTGGAGGTAAAATCTGGATATTTTGGAGAAAACATTTATTTGTGTCGAAGATACGTTATTTATCCAAACCTTCTTTTAAATGGGTTTACGTGCATTGGCATTATTCAAGATCTAAACCCAAATTTTTCTGAGAAACAGCATTTTCAATTCCTAATTTATTGATTGGATTCTGAATATCAAAGCCTATATCTTTATCGGAACAATCCCTTCAAGTCTTTAAATATTACCAACATTTTTCTTGCTGGATAATGCATTTTTTTATATCTACAATTATAAATTGATTCAATTGGCATTCAACCAAAATAGATAAACGGAGAACTTGTCAAAAACGAGATCAAATGTTTGCTTTCATGAACCAGTAAAGGGTTTCATTCTGTCACGAAAGGGGAAGACGTTCTTATAGGGGGGTTCACTCGGGCTGATACAAAATCAAGTGTCAGCAGGTAGGGCGGGTAGAGAACTATGAGCAACTCACATACATTTTATGTTGCTCACTTTCAGTAACACCATTTCACACACACACATATCTATATACATATATACACACTTTCACCCACGCACACACACATTCAAGCAAAGCTACCTTAAAATTTTGCTTTTATGTAAACGCATCCGAATCCGTCTCTGAAGGAAAAGGACTGCCCCAGACTGAGCACGGCCGGGCCAGAAGGTAGCGAACTCTGGAGGAGATGGAACCAGATGGGTGGATCGTTACACCTTCGATAGTCTCCTAAGCTCAAAGGTATTCCATACCATGTCTGAATTTCCTTCGGCTCTGTAAGATGACTTTAACTGATACTCGGTCCTCAGATAAAATTGAAAAAAAACCTCTCCGAAGAGTTTAGTACCAAAAGAGGTTTCAGACAAGGAGACAAACTTTGATGTTACTTACCCAACATACTGCTGGAAAAGATTATACGAGATGCAGATGTTTAATGAAATATCGCAATTTACACCAATAGCAACATGCTACTTGCTTATGCTAAAGATGTAGGCATCATGGAACTATCAGTAAGGTAAATAACTGACACCTTTAAAAAAGTTGAAAGAGAATCTGCTAAAATGGATCTGGTGGTAAACGGCGGCAAGACCACCTTAAGCAAGCAGTCCCCAACATAACATATGTATGGGTCCTACAAACAAATTATGTGTTTGGGTGCAAACAAATTATATGTTTGGATGCAAACAAATTATATGTTTGGGTGCAAACAAAACAAACCCAAAAGCCACAAAAAAAAAACACATGCACCAGTGGGCGCTACCTAAAGGTGACACACTGTATTATATCTGCATCCCTTGGATCTTCTCCAGAATTTGCCGCAGGGTAAATATCTGGTCCATCGTGGTCCTGCCCGGTATGCTATGGTCCAATTATTTCATTCACTATAGGCTTTAGTCGTTCGCACAATATCCCTGAAACTATCTTATAGGCAATAGGGAGAATATTTATGCCCTGTATTTAGAGGATACAGTCTTCTCCTTTCTTGTGGACGGGACCAATCGCCAGGTACGCGTTCTTCCTGCCAGATGGTGCTAACTAGCTGATCCATACAGCTTATCAGCGTGTCGCCTCCGGTCTTGAACAGATCGGCTGGTAGGCCATCGGCTCCTGCTACCTTATTATTTCTTAGCCGGTTTATTGCTGTCTTTATCTTATTTTAGCAAGGCGGTATATACATTCGTTACCATCTTCTGGGATTAGATCTGTGGTATCCATGCCATTTCCATATCACTAGCACACTATGTGTATCAGTTACCAAATTGCCTTGATGGTCTCTACAGGAGAATCTGACCGTAACAAAGCCATCAGTTTGATATTTTACTTTTTGGTAGAAATTTCGGACTTCTGGCACATGTATATCTCGATTTTTTCACACTCCCGCTTTTCCATTTCTCTCTTTTTCCGGCGAAAAATACATTTCTCCTCTTCTCCAGATACCATTTTCATGCGCTACGCGTTGCTTCTGATTCTAAAGTAGCCCTATAAGTCGCATTTTTCTCCTTGGTAGCAGCACAACATTCCTGGTCATACCATGGGTCCCTTGGTGGAGGTCTCTGGTAATTTGCCATTGTGCTGATATTTCATTGGAACGAAGAGTGCTTTGGGCCGGTAGAGTTGAATATGATGTGCCAATCTGTTGTGATTGCAGCTTACCGATGTCTAACTTTCGTGTTGTGTCTGTTCGTACTTTATTCGCTACATTTAACCGGGTACGTACTTTTGCTGCAACAAGGTAGTGGTCCGAATCTATGTTTGCTACTAGGAACGATCGTACATCCAACACGCTCGATGAATGTCTTCCATCTATCTCAACATCATCAATTTAATTTGTTGTTTTTTGATCAGGAGACAGCCAGGTGCCCTTACGAATATCGCGATACTTAAATCTGGTACTGCTAACTACCATGTTTTTTGCTGCTGTGAAATCTATCACCCTCATTCCATTGTCAGATTTTTCCCTGTGGAGACTTCTCCAATTTTGGTATTAAAAATAATGTAATGGACAGGACAACGGTCATACGTTTCTTCTAAGCATTTATTGGTTTGTTCGTCCTTGTCGTCGGTTGGAGCATGAGCGCAAATTAAGCTTATGTCGAAGAATTTTGCTTTTATCCGTATCCGTAGCAAGTCTCTCATTCACTGGGGTGAAGCTGGAGACCAGGTGTTTTAACTTCCGACCAACTACAAATCCACAACTAAGCCCAAGCTTTATGTCAAGGCAGCTCTAATAAAGTGCGCCACATTTAGGTATTGTTGTGACGCTTTGCCCAATACATTGTATTTCCTGTAAGGCAGTTATATCGGCCTTGTATTTGTTCAAGTACATCTGCCAATACGTAAGCCGCTCCTTCTCCCTAAAGACTGCGAACATTCCAGGTGCAGGTCATGGTCCCTAAAATCTTTGCGGTGGTCGTCAATTTTACAGGAGTTTGCTTTCTATTTCTTCGTTTTTCACAATCAGGGTGATTATGAATGTAAACTTCCCTTGAGTTTTGTCTTTCTGTCGTTTCAACTTAAAGGAAAAAGTGAGAAAACTCACAGGGAGTTGATATTCATGACTGGTCTGAATATGTTGCTTTTTTGATGCTACTAGCCCAACCCCCAACCCAAGTTTTTAACGTTCTTATGAGTGAACACGCGGCGTATGTTTGCTCTTCACTTTTACCGGGTGTTAAAGGCAGCTCCCCAGGTGACACCATGGGCAGGTCAGTCTTCACTAGACATGAAAGAGGGACCGAGATAAGTCCGGGGATTAACCATGTTATTTTTTTAATGTTTTTTTTTTTTTTGCTCAAAAAATTCAATATTTGTTTAAAAATTAAAAACTACTTCTTCACAAAACTCATTTATATAAAAAAATGTTAATTTGTGTAAAAAACTATAATTCATATCGGAAAACGAAGAGAAAAAGCGGCCATTTTTACCCATGTAATTTCAATAAATTTAAAAAAGTGATAAACCGACCAAACGAGATGAGTACAAAAGTATATATGGGCTGAAAAGAGACACTCTCAGGAATATTTTTTCGATAACAAAATATTATTCTATGTTGTCCCATAGAATTTCTAGACCAAAATATAATTGCCTATATAGCCGTATATATAGGGACATTTTTCGTTTGGAACATTTATTTGGAACGTCCACAATTGTCTAGATAAATGCCCCAAAATTTCCAAAACGCCCTATATTTTTTTCGGCATGCTCACACTTCCCGAAAGGAGGTCACAAAATTCTAAATTAAATTAAAAATTATATTTTACCTCGTTAATTTGGATATTTTACAAGCTTTACCGAAATGTTCATTATTCTTAAAAGAATTTTCCAACAGACAGAACTTGAGCATGAATATTTTTGCACAGTAATACATCTGCATACATAATTCTTTATTGACCATATACTGAATATAATTAATAATGGGAGCGATATATTCATTTTAGAGCCCTTTAAAATCAGATGCAAAGCACATTTATGCAACATGTGCTTGACACAGCACAGCATACATACATATGTATACACAAATTTTATATCTGTCAAATGTAAATGAAGTTTTCACAAAAGACCAACAACAACACAGGACACACATCCTTTTGAATATATTCAGTCATTTGCAAACTATGCACAAATAAAAATTCAGAAAAAAAATCGCTAGTTTTTATTCTGTTACTACTTCCAGTGCTGCTGTTGTTTTTCCAGCTACTACAGTTGAATAATATATTCTCGCTTATACTTATTTGACCCACATTTACAAAAATACTCACACACTTGTATACAGACAGCAGCCAAAAATACAGTAAATGAAAAAAAAGACAAATATAAAATGAAAACCGCCAGTCTTTGTTATGCAGTAATATACACACATACATTTATTTGTATGCATATCTGTGCATATATATTTACATATTCATTGTATACATTTGGTAACCAATTTGTTTTTAATGACCAAAAAAATACTGCGAATCCTCGAAAGAGAAATTATGGTTTTTAATGTTTACCTCTCATGTGTGATTATTATACCCTACACCACTATGTGGGGAGGGTATTATAAGTTGGTTTTGGCCAAAAAAGTTTGTAACGCATCGAAATAATGGTCGTAGACCTATACTGTATACCAAAATGAATGTCTCGACGTGCTGAGTCTCTCTGGCTATGTGTGTCCGCCCGTCTGTCCATCTAAACCTTGTAATCACGCTACAGGTCGCAATTTTGGTCGGATCGTCACGAAAATTTGGGGGTTGATGAAGGGGAAGAAGCCTATTGACGTACATATGTGGAGAAAAAGACAGGATTTTATTTTAAGGCGAATATCTCCGCTTCCATTGCGAATTTACGCAGTTTTCATCGGATCGTCACGAAATGTTGACGGCTAGTGGGGATCCCGGATGGGTAGAAGCCTGTTGATTTTGTTAATGGCCGGATAATATTCGGGGGTCGGAATAGACAAAAACTTTTTTGTAGAAAAAATCATCGTTTCACTCCAATGTGAATATCTCCGCTTCTATAAGGAGTATACCAAAAGCAATGAAAGTGGAAAATATCGCCTTTACAACGATGTAAAGTAGGTTGGCGTAGAACGTCAAACAACGGAGACATAACAGTAGTCGCTAATCCAACCCAATTTATCTGTTTTGGGATTTTAATTGTAATGACGAATATCACAGCTTTGGTTGGGGACCTTCCAAAAACAAACCCTGGCAATGACAGTAGAAAATCCCATCTTTACAATGGGTGGCCAAATAACAAATATGTATATCGCAATAGTCGCTAATAAAACCCCACTTTTCATTTTTGCGATTTTAATTATAATGACGAAATCACAGGTTTGGTTCGGAACCTTCCAGAAGCAAAGCATGACTATGAAAGTAGAAAATCCCATCTTTACAATGGTGCATAGTAGGTTGGCGCAGGTGGCCAAATAACGGAGATATCACAATAGTCGTAATACATCCCATTTTTTCATATTTTGTAATCAAGCTACAAGTAGCAATTTTGATTGGATCGTCGCGAAATTTTGCGGGTTAATGGGACCCCCAGAGAGGAAGAAGCCTATTGGGCATGGTCGGATCGTATTCATGGATCGAAATGGGCAAAAAAACGTATGTGAATAAAATTCAACGTTTCATTGATGCTTGTCGTAGGTGTATTCCAAAAGGAAGTCCTGTCAATGGAAGAAGAAAAGATCACCTTTGCATTGATCCCAAATAGATTGGCGTAGGTAGTCGATAATGGTAATAACGGTAATGTATCCGATTCTTCCATTTTTTATAATCGCGAAACTTTGGTGGGTAATGGGGGTTCCAGAAAGTCAAAAAGCCAATTGGTTTTTGTGATGTGCGGATAATATTTAGGGGTCAGAACGGTAAAATGTTATGTGGAGAAAAACTCAAAGTTCTCTCAGCTTCTAGAAGGGGTATTGGAAAAAGAAATCTCGCCAATAGAAGAAGAAAAGATAGTCGGTGATACATTCCACTTTCCATTTCCTGATTTGAATTGTAATGCTGAATATTTCAGCTTTGTACCGAAGTTGCCAGGGGACAGTCCTGCCTTTTTTATTATTTTGGTTATTTTGGTTCAGTTAGCCCTAAGTCATTTGGGTGTCACCGATATACATATGATCCCAACCGATTTGGTATGGGGCGTGGTAAATTCTAAATGGGGCGTGGTAAGTCCCAAACGGGCTTTAAATTCTCAGGCCAATTTTATTTTTTTTTATGATAAAATCCCCATATAACGGTACCTCCCAAGTCCACGTTCCCAACAAATATTGTCTGGGGTGTGAAAAAATCTGATTAGAGTTGATGGTATCAGGCCAGACGAACAAAATCCCAAAAGGGCTTTGAATTCGCCGGCCAATTATTTAATTTTATGATAAAGTCCCCATTTAACGGCAGTCCCCAAGTTAACATTCCCAACCGATGGAATCAGGTCAGAAGAGCAAAATCCCAAAAGGACCTTAAATTCTCAGGCTATTTTTTATTTTATGATATAATGGTAAAACGTAAAAACCGGAAATAGGGATATACCCTTAAATGGGGCTATACTCTGTATGTATATATGTATATACTCTATATTTAATACAAAGCTACAAATATTTCTTCAATATCTTCAGGGCAAAACAATTAACTACTGAACCAGTGATAAGACCATGAGTAAGAAACGAATGAGCAGACCTTTTGCGCAACATTTTCTGACGTTTGAGGTTCCCAAAGATCACAAAATATATTCACTAAATGTTGTCAACATAGGTCCATGTTTTGGTGTAGCCCCCAGATAACGGTACCTTCCGATATCACTATGCAACACTGAAACTGCAAACAACTTCTAGTATGCATTTTTTGAAAGTACATATTTAGACTACAAAAACCCTAGTAGAGTTTTGTCCTGTAAGATCCAGTTCGGATTTTATGGCCTCATCTAAACCGGGCTAAAGCTACATTTTTTTGCATTAATCAGGCCTTTATCTCAGAAACGAATGGGAATTTGGCCTTGCTGTCTTCGGCAATACTGTAGCCCTAAACTAGTAGAACTTATCTTTTGAACAGACCATATAAGAAAAACCCCACCTAGGTCATCAAAATCTATAAAATATAAAAAATTTTACATAACTGCTGAAAATCTGGTCAGTATCGGCTAAATTATTGGGAGTTGAACAAAAAAACCTTTTGCAAAAATCTTCTAAATAAAGTTTTCAACAATTCTTTAGAACAATCTGAAACTCTAAAATGCTTACTTCATGTTGTTTCAGCGGTATTTTGTATCATATCTTTTACAACACGTATTTCAAACACAGTTCACACCAACAGTTTATCACCGCATTTCGAATTTCACTACATTATTGACATTTTTATTAAATCGTTGTTGAAAAATGTGCTGAAAACAACGACACAGAGGCATTTTACAACAATGACATGTTCTGAAGAGTTGTGTATTATATTCCAGGGAATATTTTTCCAAACGAAAATATTCAGAAACAATTAACGGTTTTGGAGATACGGTGCGAAATGTATAAAAATTGTGGAATTTTTGCATATATTTTGAAATTTGAGGCAATAAATGTAGTTTTTTGAGTTCATTATTTCTCCAAATATTTTATTCTTGGTCTTATCTACAAATTTGCTTCAGAGGTCAGAAGAAGATTCGCATTGGTTTCAGAGATATAGCCCCGAATTTCTTTAAAAACTCTATATTTAACCATGTTTAGATGGGGCCATAAAATCCGATCTGGATCTGACACAACAAAACCCAACTAGGGTTTCTTGTCGTTTGGGTCTGTACTTTCAAAAAATCCTCAGTTCGAATTGTTTGCACAAGATCACCTTAAAAATGTTGCACAGTGTATTCAAAATTTTAAAGGTTTTAGCTATTTTTTTACAGAAGTACCTGCAATTTGAGATTTGGGGCTCCCAGAGGTCACAAATTATCTTCACCAAATTTTGTCAACATATATCCATGTTTTGGTGTAGCTCCCGGGAAACAAAATCATATTTCCCGCGAAATCGGGAAATATCTTTTCACATTTATTACAACTAATATTGAATTAATGAATAAACTATGCCCGTCACTTTTATACCATAGAATCAGAATTCGAATAAATTTTACAAACTTAGTATAAGTTCGAAGATGGACCATATCGGTGGTCGACTACTTCCGGTACCTTCCCCACAAAAGTTCAACAATTATCGCTAAAATGGTGCGCACGATAACTCTAGAAGTGAATAACCGAATCGGTCATAATTGTGCATATGGTAATATAAGCTTCAGGCATAGAACGGTTCCACACAAAATTCGGAAAAAGTGAAGTTTTAGAGCTCCTCTCGGATCGATTTGGATTTTTTCAGCAATTTGTCTTTACGGGACCCTTTACGACGGTACAAATTTTGTCGGGAGCAAGTCCATACTTCCTGAGATAATGAAGATCCAAGAAACCTTGACGGTAACAACTAAAATGGAGGATTGGAAACTCCCGCAGGAGTTGGTTCTATCTTTGCATATCGTATTATTTCATCTAGTCATGTATCATATTGGAATATGGATTATATCGGTACAGCCCTTCGGGTTCCTCCAGCACAACATTTAGAAAAGGGCAGTTTAACAGCTAATCTCGAATCGTTTAAATTCTACTTGAAGGCCCTGTTACGACGGCGCAACTTTTGTTGGGAGGGAGCCTGCCGATACCAACTACATTGGGTAGTACGAATGATAACCGTCGAAGGGTGAAATCTCCCACACTCTCTCTTTTAAATGTTTGGCAACATGTTTTGTGTGCGGCCCTAGTTAAAACGGTATTTTTTCGGGGCAAATCCATACTTCCTAAGAAATTGACTCAAAAACTCAAAGAGCCCCTAGAAACGTCAGAATTATTGTGTTTGCTTCTTTTCTTTAGGTCCGAGGCTGAGGGTATATCTCAGTCGGCAGAGCTGACTGATACTTTCTTTCCTGTTTCAAGCAATCTTAAGCATAAGAATAAAACATACGATTTTCGAGGTCCATAAAATTGGAATTTCTGATCAATAACTTCATTTTTTGAGCCAAATCACTTTCCATAGAGCGATTTCATTAGCTTTGAATAATGGAAATGGTCAGTGTGGGCGAAATCCGGGCAACACGTGTCATCCATTTTTGATCCCGCAACTCTTTGAAAATATTGTATTTCATATAAGTTACTATGGGAAGATAAAAAAATCACGGAAATATTGATCCACTCTCGTGTTTAAAAATTTCCCGGGAAATCCCGGATTCCTGGGAATGGCGATTTTTTGATTCCCGTTTCCCGGGAATGATAAAAACCGGGAAAACCCAAAACCCTACTCCCGATATTCGATATTTTGAAGGTTTTAGCTACTTACTTTTTTTGACAGAATTCCTGCAATTTGACAATTGAGGCTCCCTGTTCTCACAAAACTACAGTACTAAAAATCTTCAATAGGTCCTTGTTTTAACGGTACCTCCCGATTATCGGTATTTGTAGGATTTTAGCTATATTTTTGGACCACAATATCTACAATTTAACATTTGAGGTTCCCAGCGCTTACAAAACATTTTCACCAAAAATTGTCAACACAGGTCCATGTTGTGGTGTAGCCCCCATATAACGGTTCCTCCCGATTTTCGTTATTTTGACGATTTTAACAATATTTTTGTCGGACCTATAATTTTACGTTTAAGGTTCCCAGAGATCACAAAATCTCTCCACCAAAACTTGTCAACATAGGTTCATGTTTCGGTATAACGGTACCTCCCGATTTTAGGTATTTTGAGGGTTTGAACTAAATTTTTTGGCCGAACTACATGTAATTTAGCATTTGAGGTTCCCAGTGGTCACAAAAAATCTCCACCACAAATCTTTAACATAGGTCAATGCTTCGGTATAGCCCCCATATAACGGTACCTCCCGATTTTCGGTGTTTTGAGGGTCTTAACAACAGTTTTTGACCTACGTGTAATCTGACGTTTGAGGTTCCCAGAGGTCACAAATTATCTTCACCCAAAATTGTCAACATAGGTCTATGCTTCGGTATAGTCCCCATGTTAAGGTAACTCCCGATTTTCTGTTTTTTGAAGATTTTAACAACCAACACTTTTGATCCACACTTTTTGATCGAACTACCTGTAATTTGACGTTTGAGGTTCACAGTGGCCACACAACATCTCCACCAAAAACTGTCAACATAGTTCCATGTTTTGTTGTAGCCCCAAACAACAGTACCTTCCGATTTTCCGTATTTTGTAGATTTTACCTACCTTTTTTGACAGAAGTACCTGCAATTTGACGTTTGAGGCTTCCAGTTGTAACAAAACTACTCTACCAAAAATTTACAACATAGTTCCTTGTTTTGGTGTAGCTCGCATATAACGGTACTTCCAGATTTTCGGTATTTTCTGTGGATGTTACCTAAAACAATTAACTGACTTAGCAGTAATTTGCCATTTGAGATTCTCAGTGGTCACAAAATTTATCCACCAATAATTGTCAATATATGTAGGTCCATGTTTTGGTATTGCCCCATATAACAGTACCTTCCTCTTTTAGGTAAATAATTGTTCCACAAACATCCCATACGGGGCAAGGGAGACCTCTCTCATATCAATGAGTGCACACCGATTCATATTGAGCTCAATGATATATGACTTACTGTTTATCGCCGAGTCCGAACGGCGTATCTTAAGACACCACTTGTAGAGAAGTTTTTCAAGGCTGAAATACTCAGGAAATGTCGCCAACATTACTGAGCGGTATTTTGCCAACATTGAAAATTTTATCTTGACTGGCCGGGGAATCGAACCTACCATTGAACCACGGTCGCACCCAATTTTATACTCAAAATCCTATTTTAGGTATTTTTAGCATTTTAAGTACTTTTTGATCGAACTACCTGTTATTTGACATTTGACGTTTAAAGTGGTCACAAAACTTTTCCACCAAAAATTGCTAATTGTCAGGAGTTTAGCTACATGTGTTGACCGGACTATCTGTAATTTGACATTTGAGGTTCCTAGAGGTCATAAAATTTGTCCACCAAAAATATTCAACAAAGGTTCACACTGTAATATAGCACCGATATAAAATTGGCTCTCGATTGAAAAAAATTGATACGTTTCCTGACCTTATATAGTTATTTGGGTTTCCGTGGTCACAAAATATCTCTTTTCAAAATTGTGGAGAGGAAAGAAAACAAGTAAAAAGTATCAGTCGGCTTTGCCGACAGAGATATACCCTCAGCCTATGTGAATTGAAACTTTCATCTACGGACAGATCGTATGTATTTAGGGTATTGGGAGTCATATCTTTTCGATAGATATCGCGCCCACTAGTAATTTCAGTGGGTCATCGATAACTTTTGGACCAGTATGTCAGGAAGTATGGATTTGTCCACGGAAACATAAATAATATCGCTGTAAACAGGACCACAATGAACAGCTTCGGTCTACATTTCCAAAGGATCGTCGAACAGACCCTAAACTGTCCATAGACAAAAATTTTGAACTTTTGTGGGGGAGGTGCCCTAAGGAGAGGACAAATATTGCCCATTTTAGAAGTTAAACTAAATTTGGACAATGTATTAGGAGATCCAAATTTTGGACCGAATCGTTTGCCCTATTCAAGAGATATCCTGCATACCATTTATGTTACATTTTTTTAAATATTAGGGGGAAGTACCGGAAGTTGTGGACCGGTATTGCCCATTTTCGAACTAAAACTAAGTTTGGACAAAATGTGACGAAGGCCAAATTTTGGACCAAATCGTTTGATCTGTTCGAGAGTTATTGTGCTCTTCAGCCACTAAATATGGCGCCATAGGGGTTTGTTACACCGTTCGGTCGGTTTTCTCAAGAATTAATGGACTTGCCCTTAAAAAACTTTTACTGTTGTAATTAAGGCTTAAAGTGAACTTATCCGAAATTTTGTGTGATAGGTGCCAGAAGGAGTGGACAAATATAGTCTATATTCGAACCGGATCTACATCGGGTAGATACTACACACGGTGTCATAGGGGATTTTTGCAACTTTCAGGCTATTTTCTCAGGAAGTATGGACTTGCCCCTGATACTTTTGAACCAGACATAGTACACTGAGGATCTAATCACTAGATACATCAGGGTCCAGATGAAAAGAAACCTTGGCTTTGGTGTCACCATACCCCCAAGTCTCACATTACTTTGGTGCAACGAAAGACATATTGTCTATAAATGATCACATTGTTAGATCAACGTGATGATTAAAATTAATTATTATCATTTCAATTTGTCGATTTTAATGATTTGGCTGTAAACGCCAAAGCCAATTCTTGCTTATGTTAAAACGTTTTAAATCTTTCCTGGACGCATAATTGTTTTCAGGCTACACCTTGAATATACGCTGGCGAAGGCTGTGGTGCTGTTCTTGTTTTTATGGCACATTAAATAAACTTTACACAAAATCTCTTTCATATGAACTTTTTATTATCGGTATGTTTGTGTGTGTTTAACAGTGTTTGCTTATCCTTGATATGAAGTGAATTATAATTTTGCAGGTTTTTTGGCAGGCATGCTTTTGTAGCTTTCTCTTATTTTTTTGTTGGGTGTTTATTTGATGGCGGTTTTTATGGCTCATGAAAATGGCCAACATAACCCAAAAGCAGACACAAAGTCACCGGCATAAAGTATATGTTTAAATATTCATATGTACATATGTGTATATATATGCATGTGCATGCACATACATGCATTTACTACATATGTTGCCAGATATTAAGGTGGATCACATTTTCAATAAAAACAATAACATGAAATGATGGTTTCTTATCGAAACACCCTAATATACATATGCACACAAATAAGTGCACTGAGTTCTGTGCATTTTTTCAGTTTACCATACCTTAACCTTTTAAGCAAACAACTATGAAAGAGCAATGCAATGAACAAACATTGTAAAAAAGTAAAAAAGGATACAACTGTAGCTGAATGACGTCCCAGCAAACCAATCGTACCGATATCGTAACGAAATCGGAACAAATTTCGGACGTTACGTCCGATATCTGATCCGAAATCGTAACGATATCTTAACGAAGGTTGTATGAAGTGGTTGACTAATTTCGGAACGAAATGTCGGAGCGAAATCGGATCGATTTCGGTCAGAATTCGCAACGAAATCGGAAGAAAATCCTTGGGAAATTCGGAATTCGAATTTCTTCCTCCGAATTTTCGTACAGATTTCTGAACGATTTCGGAATAATGTCGTATGAAAATCTGAGGTACCTTCCGAACTTTCGTAAAGGTTTCTGAACAATTTTGGAATAATTTCGTATGATTATCGAAGGAAAAAATTTTTCTCTGATGCCTCTTTTTTATTGATAAATTTTTTTATTGGAAGATTATAATTTCAAAGATATCTAATGATTTTCACTGTTGTTATCATTTTGTAGTTATAGTAGAACAATGTAAACTTTGTGTACGAATATGTTGAGTCTATAAGCACTAGCTTGAATTATTATATGTTGCATTTATATTTAAAATATTTAAAAAATGTATATGCGAATTTTATAACCAACCATTTTGTTTTTCGACAACAAACTAAACTGTTACTTTTAAGATATATACAAAAGGTGGTTGTTGTGCGAAGGGAAAATTGTTTCCGACATATCGATCCGAATTCGTAACGAAATCGGAAGAAAAACATTAGCAAAATCGAAGGGAAATTTACTTCCGACATTTTCTCCGAAATCGGAACGAAATCTGAACAAATTTCGCTACGAAAAATCGTATAGAAATCGATACGAAATCTGAACGATTTTGCTTCCGAAATTGTTTCGATATGTCGGACATCCGACATTTGGATTGCTGGGGTGTTGGTTATAAAAGTCAACAGACACACACACATACGCACACACAATTATGAATACAAACTATCCAATTGCAGCAGTTAGCAAGAAATAGAGGCTAGCTACACTTTGTGTCAACTAAGCATGAAGTGTTAACTAAAATATGTACATATATATTTATGCATGTATGTACATACCAACAACAAATTCATGATGCTTATTTTGCAAATAAATGTGTGAAGAAAACAGAATTTCAAATTTCGGAAGCCATGACTATGGATGGCAACTGTGAAAGGAAACATTTATGAGTGTGCCAAAAGGAAAGTACGGACAAGAGGCATACATAGACACGTTTCCATGTACAAACATATGTACATAGATATATTTATGTTTGTAGAGCTAATGTGTGAGCCTCTACACCACGTACCTGGTAATTTTTGCAATAAATTATTAAGTATTTATTTATGGCTAATATTTTGCAGGATATATTGGGGGCCGTCATGGTGCAGTGTGATCCCTGGCCAGAACATACATATTTTCGGCGTAATGTAGGCTTACATTTCCCTAGTATTTCAGTCATGCTTCTACAGGTGATTAGGTAGGCCCTTTGATACAGAAAGGGTGCTTCTATAGACTCCTTTCTTTCAGAAAGAATACTTTTATACTCTATTTCTTTAAGAAAGGGTGCTTCAATACAACCTTTTTTTTCAGAAAGGGTGCTTCGATACAACCTTTCCTTCAGAAAGGGTGCTTCCATAGACCCTTTCTTTCATAAAGGATGCTTCCATAAACCCTTTCCTTCAGAAAGGGTACTTTTATATAACCTTTCTTTTAGAAAGGGTACTTTTATATAACTTTTCTTTCAGAAAGGGTGTTTCGACACAACCTTTCTTTCAGAAAGATTGCTTCGACATAACCTTTCTTTCAGAAAGGGTGCTTCTTTCTTTCAGAAAGGGTGCTTCTTTCTTTTAGAAAGGGTGCTTATTTCTTTCAGAAAGGGTGCTTATTTCTTTCAGAAAGGGTGCTTCTTTCTTTTAGAAAGGGTGCTTCTTTCTTTCAGAAAGGGTGCTTATTTCTTTCAGAAAGGGTGCTTCTTGTTTTCAGAAAGGGTGCTTCTATAGACCCTTTCTTTCAGAAAGGGTGCTTCTGTAGACCCTTTCTTTCAGAAAAGGTGCTTGTATAGACCCTTTCTCTCAGAAAGGGTGCTTCTATAGAACCTTTCTTTCAGAAAGGGTACTTCTATAGAACCTTTCTTTCAGAAAGGGTGCTTCTATATACCCTTTCTTTTAGAAAGGGTGCTTCTATATACCCTTTCTTTTAGAAAGGGTGCTTCTATAGATCCTTTCATTCAGAAAGGGTGCTTCAATACAACCTTTCCTTCAGAAAGGGTGCTTCCATAGACCCTTTCTTTCAGAAAGGGTGCTTCTATACAACCTTTCCTTCAGAAAGGGTGCTTCCATAGACCCTTTTTTCAAAAAGGATGCTTCCATAGACCCTTTCTTTCAGAGAAAGGTTGCTTCTACAGACCCTTTCTTTAAGAAAGGGTGCTTCTATAGACCCTTTCTTTCAAAAAGGGTGCTTCTATTGACCCTTTCTTTCAGAACGGGTGCTTCTATAGACCCTTTCATTCAGAAAGGGTGCTTCTATTGACCCTTTCTTTCAGAACGGGTGCTTCTATAGACCCTTTCTTTTAGAAAGGGTGCTTCTATAGACCCTTTCTTTCAGAGAAAGGTTGCTTCTATAGACCCTTTCTTTCAGAAAGGGTGCTTCTATAGACCCTTTCTTTCAGAAAGGGTGCTTCTATAGACCCTTTCTTTCAGAACGGGTGCTTCTATAGACCCTTTCTTTCAGAAAGGGTGCTTCTATAGACCCTTTCTTTCAGAAAGGGTGCTTCTATAGACCCTTTCTTTCACAAAGGGTGCTTCTATAGACCCTTTCTTTCACAAAGGGTGCTTCTATAGACCCTTTCTTTCAGAAAGGGTGCTTCTATAGACCCTTTCTTTCACAAAGGGTGCTTCTATACACCCTTTCTTTCACAAAGGGTGCTTCTATACACCCTTTCTTTCACAAAGGGTGCTTCTATACACCCTTTCTTTCACAAAGGGTGCTTCTATACACCCTTTCTTTCACAAAGGGTGCATCTATACACCCTTTCTTTCACAAAGGGTGCATCTATACACCCTTTCTTTCACAAAGGGTGCATCTATACACCCTTTCTTTCACAAAGGGTGCATCTATACACCCTTTCTTTCACAAAGGGTGCATCTATAGACCCTTTGTTTCACAAAGGGTGCTTCTATAGACACTTTGTTTCACAAAGGGTGCTTCTGTAGACCCTTTCTTTCACAAAGGGTGCTTCTATAGACACTTTGTTTCACAAAGGGTGCTTCTATAGACACTTTGTTTCACAAAGGGTGCTTCTGTAGACCCTTTCTTTCACAAAGGGTGCTTCTATACACCCTTTCTTTCACAAAGGGTGCATCTATACACCCTTTCTTTCACAAAGGGTGCATCTATACACCCTTTCTTTCACAAAGGGTGCATCTATACACCCTTTCTTTCACAAAGGGTGCATCTATACACCCTTTCTTTCACAAAGGGTGCATCTATACACCCTTTCTTTCACAAAGGGTGCTTCTATACAACCTTTCTTTCAGAAAGGGTGCTTCTATACAACCTTTCTTTCAGAAAGGGTGCTTCTATACAACCTTTCTTTCAGAAAGGGTGCTTCTATACAACCTTTCTTTCAGAAAGGGTGCTTCTATACAACCTTTCTTTCAGAAAGGGTGCTTCTATACAACCTTTCTTTCAGAAAGGGTGCTTCTATACAACCTTTCTTTCAGAAAGGGTGCTTCTATACAACCTTTCTTTCAGAAAGGGTGCTTCTATACAACCTTTCTTTCAGAAAGGGTGCTTCTATACAACCTTTCTTTCAGAAAGGGTGCTTCTATACAACCTTTCTTTCAGAAAGGGTGCTTCTATACAACCTTTCTTTCAGAAAGGGTGCTTCTATACAACCTTTCTTTCAGAAAGGGTGCTTCTATACAACCTTTCTTTCAGAAAGGGTGCTTCTATACAACCTTTCTTTCAGAAAGGGTGCTTCTATACAACCTTTCTTTCAGAAAGGGTGCTTCTATACAACCTTTCTTTCAGAAAGGGTGCTTCTATACAACCTTTCTTTCAGAAAGGGTGCTTCTATACAACCTTTCTTTCAGAAAGGGTGCTTCTATACAACCTTTCTTTCAGAAAGGGTGCTTCTATACAACCTTTCTTTCAGAAAGGGTGCTTCTATACAACCTTTCTTTCAGAAAGGGTGCTTCTATACAACCTTTCTTTCAGAAAGGGTGCTTCTATACAACCTTTCTTTCAGAAAGGGTGCTTCTATACAACCTTTCTTTCAGAAAGGGTGCTTCTATACAACCTTTCTTTCAGAAAGGGTGCTTCTATACAACCTTTCTTTCAGAAAGGGTGCTTCTATACAACCTTTCTTTCAGAAAGGGTGCTTCTATACAACCTTTCTTTCAGAAAGGGTGCTTCTATACAACCTTTCTTTCAGAAAGGGTGCTTCTATACAACCTTTCTTTCAGAAAGGGTGCTTCTATACAACCTTTCTTTCAGAAAGGGTGCTTCTATACAACCTTTCTTTCAGAAAGGGTGCTTCTATACAACCTTTCTTTCAGAAAGGGTGCTTCTATACAACCTTTCTTTCAGAAAGGGTGCTTCTATACAACCTTTCTTTCAGAAAGGGTGCTTCTATACAACCTTTCTTTCAGAAAGGGTGCTTCTATACAACCTTTCTTTCAGAAAGGGTGCTTCTATACAACCTTTCTTTCAGAAAGGGTGCTTCTATACAACCTTTCTTTCAGAAAGGGTGCTTCTATACAACCTTTCTTTCAGAAAGGGTGCTTCTATAGACCCTTTCTTTCAGGAAGGTTGCTTCTATAGACCCTTTCTTTCACAAAGGGTGCTTTTTATAGACCCTTTCTTTCACAAAGGGTGCTTTTTATAGACCCTTTCTTTCAGGAAGGGTGCTTCTATAGACCCTTTCTTTCAGGAAGGTTGCTTCTATAGACCCTTTCTTTCACAAAGGGTGCTTCTATAGACCCTTTCTTTCAGGAAGGTTGCTTTTATAGACCCTTTCTTTCAGGAAGGTTGCTTTTATAGACCCTTTCTTTCACAAAGGGTGCTTTTTATAGACCCTTTCTTTCAGAAAGGGTGCTTCTATAGACCCTTTCTTTCAGAAAGGGTGCTTCTATAGACCCTCTCTTTCAGAAAGGGTGCTTCTATAGACCCTCTCTTTCAGAAAGGGTGCTTCTATAGACCCTTTCTATCAGAAAGGGTGTTTCTATAGACCCTTTCTATCAGAAAGGGTGCTTCTATAGACCCTTTCTATCAGAAAGGGTGCTTCTATAGACCTATTCTTTCAGAAAGGATTTTCCTATAGACCCTTTCCCTAAGAAAAAGTGCTTCTCTAGACCCTTTATTCAGAAAGGGTGCTTCTATAGACCCTTTCTTTCAGAAAGGGTGCTTCTATAGACCCTTTATTCAGAAAGGGTGCTTCTATAGACCCTTTCTTTCAGAAAGGGTGCTTCTATAGACCCTTTTTTTCAAAAAAAGGGCTTCTATAGACTAGAGTTGGGCAATCTCGTTCAATTGAACGATCCGGATCACTATATCGTTCAATGGACACCGGTAATTTCTTTGACAAAACTGCGTATACTTAATTTCAGGCGTTGGTTTTTATGATGTTACTCATTCGTCTTTGAACGAGAACAGTGATCCGGATCGTTCAATTGAACAAGATTGCCCAACTCTACTATAGACACTTTTTTCAAAAAGAGGGCTTCTATAGACCCTTTCTGTTAGAAGGGGTGCTTCTATACACTCTCTCCTTAAGAAAGGTTGCTTCTATAGGCGCTTTCTTTCAGAAAGGGTGCGTCTATACACAATTTCTTTCAGAAAGGGTATTTCTATAGACCCTTTCATTCAGAAGGGGTGCTTCTATAGACCCTCTCTTTCAGAAAGGGTGCTTCTATAGACCCTCTCTTTCAGAAAGGGTGCTTCTATAGACCCTCTCTTTCAGAAAGGGTGCTTCTATAGACCCTCTCTTTCAGAAAGGTTGCTTCTATAGACCCTCTCTTTCAGAAAGGGTGCTTCTATAGACCCTCTCTTTCAGAAAGGGTGCTTCTATAGACCCTCTCTTTCAGAAAGAGTGCTTCTATAGACCATCTCTTTCAGAAAGGGTGCTTCTATTGACCCTCTCTTTCAGAAAGGGTATTTCTATAGACCCTTTCATTCAGAAGGGGTGCTTCTATAGACCCTTTCTTTCAGAAAGGGTGCTTCTATAGACCCTCTCTTTCAGAAAGGGTGCTTCTATAGACCCTCTCTTTCAGAAAGGGTGCTTCTATAGACCCTCTCTTTCAGAAAGGGTGCTTCTATAGACCCTCTCTTTCAGAAAGGGTGCTTCTATAGACCCTTTCTTTCAGAAAGGGTGCTTCTATAGACCCTCTCTTTCAGAAAGGGTGCTTCTATAGACCCTCTCTTTCAGAAAGGGTGCTTCTATAGACCCTCTCTTTCAGAAAGGGTGCTTCTATAGACCCTCTCTTTCAGAAAGGGTGCTTCTATAGACCCTCTCTTTCAGAAAGGGTGCTTCTATAGACCCTCTCTTTCAGAAAGGGTGCTTCTATAGACCCTCTCTTTCAGAAAGGGTGCTTCTATAGACCCTCTCTTTCAGAAAGGGTGCTTCTATAGACCCTCTCTTTCAGAAAGGGTGCTTCTATAGACCCTCTCTTTCAGAAAGGGTGCTTCTATAGACCCTCTCTTTCAGAAAGGGTGCTTCTATAGACCCTCTCTTTCAGAAAGGGTGCTTCTATAGACCCTCTCTTTCAGAAAGGGTGCTTCTATAGACCCTCTCTTTCAGAAAGGGTTCTTTTTTACAACCTTTCTTTCAGAAAGGGTGCTTTTGTACAACCTTTCTTTCAGAAAGGGTGGTTCTGTACAACCTTTCTTTCAGAAAGGGTGCTTCTGTACAACCTTTCTTTCAGAAAGGGTGCTTCTGTACAACCTTTCTTTCAGAAAGGGTGCTTCTGTACAACCTTTCTTTCAGAAAGGGTGCTTCTGTACAACCTTTCTTTCAGAAAGGGTGCTTCTGTACAACCTTTCTTTCAGAAAGGGTGCTTCTGTACAACCTTTCTTTCAGAAAGGGTGCTTCTGTACAACCTTTCTTTCAGAAAGGGTGCTTCTGTACAACCTTTCTTTCAGAAAGGGTGCTTCTGTACAACCTTTCTTTCAGAAAGGGTGCTTCTGTACAACCTTTCTTTCAGAAAGGGTGCTTCTGTACAACCTTTCTTTCAGAAAGGGTGCTTCTGTACAACCGTTCGTTTAGAAAGGGTGCTTCTGTACAACCTTTCTTTCAGAAAAGGTGCTTCTGTACAACCTTTCTTTCAGAAAAGGTGCTTCTGCACAACCTTTCTTTCAGAAAGGGTGCTTCTGTACAACCTTTCTTTCAGAAAGGGTGATTCTTTCTTTCAGATAGGGCGGTTCTTTCTTTCAGAAAGGGTGATTCTTTCTTTCAGATAGGGCGGTTCTTTCTTTCAGAAAGGGTATTTCTAAAGATCCTTTCTTTCTTCTATACAACCTTTTTTTCATAAAGGGTGTTCCTATACAACCTTACTTTCAGAAAAGGTGCTTCTTTCTTTCAGAAAGGGTGTTTCTATAGACCCTTTTTTCATTGACCCTTTCCTTCAGAAAGAGTGCTTCTATAGACCCTTTCTTTCGAAAAGCACTACTGCCACTATTTGAGTGTATCACACCTTTCACATTATGTACCGTACACAGATACATTTACATTGACCACAAATCTGTTGTCTAAGCATTTACAAACAACACACAAAATAAAATCTCCTTTTCATTAAAACCATAAAAAATATGACTTAAAAACAAACACCAAAATAAAGCAATGCAAATTAAAAGGAAAGCCAACTGCAGTTGCCAGAGACAAGAAGCGAAAAGCCACAGACTGATGTTTTGTTAGACACTTTCACAAAAAAGTGCTATGAAAATGTCAACTTGAGGTCAAAAGTATTAAGAGACGATGGCGACGACGAGATTGCATATCAAGTGGATGAACATTTTGTTTGAATATTCTATTGGTAATAAGTGTAAAATAAAAACTCGTAACGGGGCTAACAACTCGGGACATAGAAATGGAAGCTCTAGGTAAATGTGCAAAAGATAAGGTTGGAGATATTCATGGTCGTGTTGGTATCCTTAAGTATGAAAGTTGTTAGTATTGTCTATTATAAGCTTAGCCAAAACCTGGTCTTTTTACAGAAAATAAAACTGTAGAGCAGACATTAACAAATTTCCCCTTTTTCCATACAAAACGCTGAAAAAAACCTTTTATTACAAAGCGAGAAAATGTTTTTTTTTTTCTTTTTTCTTTAATTAAAAGATAGAGAGAGGCAGCTGTGTAATTGCTAGCGGCAAAGTTGCAAACAAGACAGAATAATCCCACAATGTAATGTAAATGTCAACTTGAGGTTAGGATGCAACGAAAAAAAAGAAACGAAAAAGAAAGAAAATGCAAAAGCTGACGCTGGCTTTTAATAACAAAAAGTGTACCGTAAAATATATTGTTTGTTTGCCGCAATACATATTCTTGGTGAAATGGTATGTACTTATCAATCTTGCACAGTTATTATCCGGGTTCTATTTCCTGGCAGCATCACATTTTCAACTGTGATAAAAATTACCCTTAGCGCAATATTGACTTAAACGATTCTTGTCATACAGGATCTATTGAGGAGATACCTGTAAGTGTAGAAGTTTCATAGTCTGGTGCCTCTAAGCATAAGGCAGCGACAAAGCAGATGTTTTATCGTCTCCATTTTCTCTTCTTCGTCACAGAGTCTGCAAAAATGGTTCAACCCACTTCAAGTTCTCGACCTAACGAGTACGTAATCGGTTCTTGTTTTAACGGTATATGATATGTTCGTAAGTTCTTTTGTCTGTGTAATTTGGCTGTGGATCCATATCCACTTCTAGGAATGTGACTTCTTCGATGGGTTGTAACCATAAAGCTATTGGTGTTAGCTGAGTAGGTTTGGCAGGGTAGTTAAAAAGGTGGAGTGTGTCTTGAGGGCCTTTGCCACATGGAATTTAGACCGGTGCATCAATCCGAACTTAGTTGAAGCAAAACTAAACTTGTTTGTTGTGGCAGCTGACGCTCCTCCGCTGTGATAATAGAAATAGATAGAAATTATCGCTGATAAATGTGGCATGCGCGGCTGACTTGTACATACAGTTGAATGTTAGCCCAAAAATTTTGGATTTAGATGGTGAGAATTCTGCTATCATCGACCATGACATTCAATTCAGTACTCACCACTGCAATCCATGTCAACAGAGTGACCGTAGCACGGTGGTCGAAAGCACTGATATAGCGGCGCGAAATTAATAACTTGCAAACGTATTGAGATACGTCACTGAAATTTGGCACAAACTAAGCTTGTACCTGTGGGTAATAATGGGTAAAATATGAACAATATCGGCTGATGTTTTGGTATAGCCCCCATATAACGGTACCTTAAGATTTTCGGTATTTTGAGGATTTAAGCCACAATTTCGTAGCAAATGACCTGTAATTTGGTACTTAGGGTTCCTAGTGGTCAAAAAATAATTTCACCATAATTATGGACATAGGTGCACGTTTTGATATTGCCCCCATGTAACCGTACCTCCCAATTTAAGGTATTTTGAATATCATGACCACATTTTTAAACCAACTTGGCTGTAATTTTGCATTCCGTGTTCTCACTGCGTATAAAATCTTCTTACAAAATATTTTCAACACGGATTTATGTTTCGATGAAGCCACTTTTATGGTACCCCCGATTCGTTGAATTTTTACTTGTTATCCCATATTTAATAACATATTTAGCTATAATATGGTATTATAGTGTTTCCGGGGGTAGAAATCCTCCTTGCAAACATTTCTCAAGATTTTGATTTAGCTCCCATACAAATGCACAGCTAAATTTGTATGAATTTCATGCAAAATCCCTTTTTTTTAAAGTGCAGTCATCAAAAGATTTGCAAATATTTGCAGCCCAAATGTGGTTATTCAGTATCCAGAGAGTCCAATTTCTTTCCCCAAAAATAATCGAACCTAAGTTCGGCTAAGTTTACAAGATGCACTCTATGGAACAAGCGCGTACAACCCATAAAAACACAAAAAAAATTGAATTTTTTGAAAATTTATTGCTATATAACTAAGTACCTCCAGACCCCAAACTAATTTTTATAAATTAAATCTCACCCTCTGCTATTAATTGAATATAAATCTTGTCCAGTTTCATTACGAATGCATTTAACATTTAAACAAATATGAAATTAATTTTTTTGCAAAAATTTTTTAAAATCTGTTGCAACAAAAACTCTTGTATTTGATAGTGAATATCTGAGTGAATATTTACAACAACAAAAATGTAAAAACAAAATCTTTGTCTGCGAAGTGTCGGTAATCGATACAATGCACAGTGTTCGATTTTCGAAAAAACCTGGCCAAAAATCGAAAATTTTTTTTATCAATTTACACTAAAAAAGGTCAGATATTGTTAATAGGATCCCAGTGCGTGTAGTTATAAAAAAATATATACATTTCTTGTTTAATAAGTGGGTATAAAACCAGGTCAAAGTGACCCTATTTGGAATTTTTTTTTTTATATTTAAGATGTTTATAAATCTATGATAATATGCGAAATAAACAACGGTTATTAAAAATTTTCTTTTCGTAATTGTAATGAAAGGTATGTGAAACGTATTTATGATGTTCAGTGTCGCCAATGAATTGTGCGTTTTTTAATAACACAGTGCTACAGTGAAAATTTGCAGGGGTTCTAATGCATAAATTCGGTTTTGTGGGAGTCCACAGAATACGAAAATACCTTTGGTTGTTTTGGGTCACTTCGGTTTTTCATTTTATAACGGTAAATGTAGTGAAAAATGGGCTTTCTTGAATTTTCAACTTTAAACGGACATTACTTCTTTTTTCCACAACCAATTTGCACACACTGTTTTTCATTATAAAGGGGAGAGTAATGCCTTTCGAACAAGCCATAGATAAAATTGGTTAACAAATCGCTAATTAATAGTGGTTTAAGTGTGACAAAAACGCATTAAAAAACAGTAAAATGCTTTTCCTTGTGCTCCAGGCAGCGTAAATGGCACCTAACAGTACAATTATTCCCAATTAGCATGTAGGCTTGGCTTTCCAAAATGGGAAAAACCAACAAAATCCGTTGAAAAATGAATGCGTTATGGCATTTTTTGTGTTGCAACTTTTTGGTTTTTTCTCATATTTTCCTTTATAAAACATTGATACCTTGTGCGTAATTGTTAAGCAGGATAATCACAACTAGAATCATACATGCTAAGATACCCATCTTTTTTGTTTTTTGTCACACTTAAACCACTATTACATAGCCATTTGTTAACCGATTTTAAAAATCTATGGCTTGTTCGAAAGGCATTACTTTCCCCTTTATAATGAAAAAAAGTGTGTGCAAATCGGTTGTGGAAAAAAGAAGTAATGTCCGTTTAAATTTGAAAATCCAAGAAAGCCCATTTTTCACTACATTTACCGTTATAAAATCAAAACCCGAAGTGACCCAAAGAAACCAAAGGTATTTTCATCTTCTATGGACTCCCACAAAACCGAATTTGTGCATCAGAAATCCTGCAACAAAATTTTGTCCACTTTTGTATCACAGTGTAATTGATGTCCGTACTTGTTAATTTTCTTAAGATCAATTTTCACAAAAAATAATGAAAATAGTTATGAGTAAGATCGAGTTGGGCTGTGTAACTTATCTTTTCATAAAAAGGGAAGAGTTTTTTTACCAATTTCCATCGAAATATCCTGCACATTTTTGCACTTTTCATTTTTATGTGATATTTTGTCTTTCAGGTACATGAAGAAAAGACAAAAATTTTTTGTTTTCCATCGAAAAAAAAATTTTTAAAAATTTAAGCTACATGAAAAATTTTTGTACATGGATTGAGAAAACATTCCCTTTCTCAAATCTGTTCGAGATATTAATTTCGGTTATTGCGCGCAAAAGTTATGGCGGTTTCAATTCTGATAATAAGAAAAAAATCTTAAAAGAACGCTACTCATTATATTGAGAAACAGTGTTAACTAATGGCTTCCTACGTACTATATGATTACTGAGGTGCCATAATTTTAGTAAAAAAATTGTAAATTTCGCGGAAAATCAGAAAGAAGCTCAGGAGTCCAGGAATAAGGATATTAAGAAATATCGGGAAAACTTTTCTCGAAAATCTTGTAGAATAAACACAATGACAGATATAATGAATTGGTTACTTGTATCCTCAGATCCTCTCATTTCAAGTCTGCGTTCAAACCCTCCAAAAAGAAACAAAAAGCTATCCTCAGCTGCTATTAAATTATTATCTACTAACGTCATTGGGAATGCTGAGGTAGTACCTGTAAACCCCAATATAGATTCTGGATCATCAGACGAGTACGAGTCTGACAGCGAATAGTATTGACTTATTGTGTGTATTTTAATAGTAAACGAAGCAATTACATATATATCATGTATGTATATAAAATGGTCCTTTTCACCCTATTTATAATCATCATATTAATTTAAACTTTTTTAAATGATCAAAAATAATATGAAAAAATATTTGAAAATTTGGTTGTAAAATTTAAACAAAATTGTTTTCTTAATTATTTAGTACCTTCAAATTTCATTTCATTGATGACTCATAATTAAATTTAGCGGGAGAAATTTTTGTCTTTGACACCATTCTGCTATACTCATGTTTTGTATGACAATATGGCCAAAACTTTGATGAAGTACGACATTAACCCTAAAATGTTTTTCTAATTTTCATATTTCTGGAGCAAAGGTAAGATATAGAGTTTTGGAGTATTCTAGGACCTATACTAAAAATTGATGGCGAACAAATTTGTAGAATATTTTGATCCGATAAGATCACATTTTATAGGAGGAGGGACCAAAATGACCCCTTAAATGACCACTTGAGGGTTAAATGATATGAAAAATTAAACCAGCGAGCCGAAAAACATAAAAACCCAAGGTTTGGCCGAGATCCATCCATTTTTAGAGTTTTGGCTAGGTTTTTTCGAAAATCGAACACTGTGCAATGGAAAATATTTCGCAACTTTATAGTTCGATTTTTTGACCTTTGCGCCGCTAGATCTGTGGTTTCGACCACTGTGCGTAGGTTTAATGGCGGACATTTTCATATTTATCCCGTGGAAAAAGGGTGTTAGATCGAGAAAATAGGAGTTTGGCCAAATGACATCAACGAAGGTACCCGACAACAAGAACGCACAATCATCCGCATACGTGAGGATGGGTGAAATACAGAAACTATAGAGGTTAAACCGTTCCGGAGATATCAAAGAACTAATTCTGAACACATAACATCCACCAAAACTCATCTTCAAGGTCAAATTTAATTTATAATTTTTTCCGTCTGTTTGATATATGTAGAACAAACATATATCAAACTGATCAAAATTGAAGCAAACAACCAACTACAAAAATGTTCCTTAGATCTCAATAAACATGTTTCTAGAACAAACGAACTCTGTAGAAAGTATTTCTTACAGGTGAAAATAGAAAAACAATTTTGATTCTTATCATTTTTCTCTGGTTCTAGCCCATAGATACAACAACAATAACGTAGCAATGGTATCAGTCAACAACTTTCTGGAATATACGAACTGTCTATAAACGGTCCTTATTTGTAAACCAAAACCCTAGAAAAAATTATGAAGGAAATTTGACCTTGTCGATGTTGACCTCGAAGAAGAGTATTGGTGGATTTTATGTTTTCAGAATTAGTTCTTTAAGACATGAGCTACCACTTTGACTCCGAGAGCAAATTAAACTTCTTAGGGGTTTTTGAAACGTACGTTTTTGGACATTTGAACTTGCCATAGTGCGACATAGTGCATTACGGAAGTGGATCTTATTTTGAGAGTCATATCTTTTGATAGATATCGCGCCCACTAGTCATTTCAGTAGGTTATCGTACACCTGTTGGACCAGTGTGCCAGGAAGCATGGACTTGTCCATGGAAAACATATATGGCTGTAAACAGGACCACAAAAAACATCATCGGTATAAATTTGCAAAGGATCTCCGAACAGACCCTTAACTGCACTTAGACACAAATGTTGAACTTTTGTGGGGGAGGTGTCCTAGGGAGAGGACCGATATGGACCATTTTAGAAGTTAAACTAAGTTTGGACAAAATATGGCGTAGGCCAAATTTTGGACCAAATCGGTTTATCGGCTCGAGAGTTATTGTGCTCTCCAGCTACTACATATGGTGCCAAAGGGTTTTTTTACAAGTTTCGGGCTGTTTTCCCAAGAAGTATGGACTTGCCACTGACAAAATTTTTACCGTTGTAACTGAGACAGTTATTGCATGTTGCTTCAGCAATTAAAGATAGTCAAGTGCAGGTCTAAAAGTGAACTTATCCGAAATTTTGTGTGGGAGGTACCCGAAGGAATGGGCAAATATAGTCCATATTCAAACCTGATCTATACCTGGAAGATATATTAGCATACGTAAAGTATGGACAAAATCGGTCCTCCTCTTCAAGAGTTATCGTGCGAACAATTTTTCCGAACATTTTTGAACTTTTGTGCGGGAGGTACATGAAGGAGTGAACCGATATGGCTTATCTTCGATCTTAAACTAAGTTTGGACAAAATATTATCAAGGTAAAATTTTGGATCGAATCGGCAGATCCGTTCGAGAATTATCTTGCGCTCCAACCACTACACACGTTGTCATGGGGTAACCCATCTTCGAACTTAAACTAAGTTTGGACAAAATATTGCGGATTTTGGACTAAATAGGTTCATCCGTTCGAGAGTTATCGTGCGCTCCGCTCCAGCCAGCCAGACAAACGGACTGACGGACGGACATGGCTAAATCAACTCCAAATTGTCTAAAACACATCTCAAAAATACTTAGGGTCTATATATACCCTCGTTAGCATAAATGCTGAGTGTATAAAAATTACTTACAAAGCTAGGATGTTGAAATTTTGGGAAGTGTTGCACTACATTAAGGATATTAACATATATTTTTTTTGAAAAGAATGCAAGATGTTTTCAAAGGATTTTTAAATATTTAATTTTTCAAGGACATTTTTGATGTCCTTGTATTTAAAATATTTTTTTAAAACTTTTGTCCTTTAAAATGTGAATATCCTTTAAGAGGTCAACAGGATGGGAAAACGAAAAATCTTAAGTGCGTTTTACTCCATTTTTCCTATAGTATCAGACAGGGTTTCTGAGTCGAAGTCGGAGTCTGAGTCGAAAATAATAGCTTGACTCCGACTCCGGGCTTAATTTTTTCCAAGTTAAAGTTGAGTTACACGTGACATAGCCATAACGCCATAACCATAGAAAGATTTGGGGGTGGAAAAATTCCTTTTCGGAATGAAAGCCCCAATTGAGAACCCAAAAGGATCCCATTTCTGTGTTATGACATAATGAATGTTTTGATTGACCCCCATCAATCATTTAGAAAATAGCTTTATATATCTGTTTGGAGATATTGTTTCATCATTTTAGATGACATGTTTTCAGTTAAATGGAATAAGGAACCTTTCTGTCGAATTTTTGGTCCTTCTAGCTCAATTCTTTCCATGTCCTTTTTGTTCTTGAACTCAAAAAGTAAAACAAATTGAAATTTTCTACAAAAATGTTGTACATAAAAATTTCCTAGCAACATTTTTGTAGAATATTTTCATGCACGAAATCGCATCGTGTGCTAATTTTTGGTTCCAGAAAACATCGATCTGTCTTCGTGCTGGGTGGTGTACACAATATATCTCAAATATTTCAAAAAAATTATCCACTCCACACCAAAGTTTAAAATGTAAGCGCTGAATTGTACTTTAAGGGGTGATCCCTACTTATGAATTAAAAAAAAAGTAGAAAGTATAAATATGTGGTCAAATTTTTAAGTTGATCGGAACAATATTGCCTCTGTATGAGCGTTGGATGGGAGCAATTTATTTTATTTTGTATGCAGCATATAAACTGTGTTTTTCTCGAAATCGGCCACAAAAATATATGACAATTGGTTTATTAGTTTTCGAGCTAGAATTGGCACCGCCAAATGCATTAACAAAAACAGGGGTTCGTAGACGGCCTCAAAACTTCGTAATATTTTTCTCTTTCAGATGAAGAAAAAAATTCTCTGAAAACTCATGAAAAATGGCTTTTATTGAGTTTTACATTGGGGGGTCTCTTTTTAAGGCTAAGTACACTAAATTGTTGGCTTACATCCAGTTTGAAAGCTGGTCATGAATTGCTTATAATTTTTATTGCATGTAGTCCTTATGATTTGTATTGCCCCTTCATTTTCACATATTTTGAAAGCTTAAAGATTTTCTCACGCGTAAGAGTTCCGTCCAGAATATACTCGTACAAAAAAAGGAAAACCGACAAAAACTTTCTATATTTGCCATTTTTCAATGTAAGATTCGGCACAAACAATACTGATATTCCAAGGAATGCTCTTTATAATGAATATGTAAGGAAAAACTACCACATTAGCGCATATAGGCCAAAATATAGGAAAAAGTTAAAAATTTATGAACATTTTATTCATTTTTATTTTTTCATCGTGAAAAAACTCGTCTTGAGTCGTAGTCGACCCAAAAATACCTCGACTCCGAAACCCTGGTATCAGACGTATATAGTCCGGTGCAAGTGTAACGCAATTTTTGTCTAATAAACTCATTCCTTTCTTACACTATGTTCTCTCTCTCTCCCACTCTGAGTTGCACTACCACCATATAATTTACCTTCAAAACTGGCAATTTAAAATGTTCATTGAGGATAGCATAAACTTCGTGAAAATGATACGGTTTCTGTTTCAAATTAAATTTTTCTATTCTCCATTGTTGCGCTTTCGCTTCTCGAACAATTTATTTTACTTGTGGCAAAACAACGTATTGTGAATCCGCACTCAATGTTTAAAACAACTTTATTTTATTTTTCATTCTTGGTATTTTTTGTTTGTTTCTTTCTTTTATCCTTTGAACTTTCCGCATACAGTATGGTTTCATATTGGCGGTTTCTTGTTTTTTCACAATATTCATTTAACAATGCACAATGTTGAAAGAAGTTGTTGCATGTTAACCTGCAGCAAGTTTGTTATAAATGTTATATTTCTGTTGTAGTCAATTTAAGTGCAGTGTGGAATTTAAAAAAAATGGCAAAATGTTGGGCGAATCAATGAAAAAGTTCAATTAGACAAAGGGGGCATTTTTCAAACCATTGTGTGAAATAAACTCCAATACATTGACCAACTGCAACTAATTTGAAGATTCAATGAGGAGTCAATGAGAAATTCAAATATTTCAAAATATTTTTTAAGTGTAAAAATCGATTCTGCGGAATTATTAGCAATCTTTAAAAAAAATGTGTTATTGCTTTAAAGTACTAATTGTGGTTTCTTTAGTTTAATATTTCCCAGCTTCTATCCAGTGACATTAGGCCACTTGTCCTATAAATCAAAACTACTTTCATCGATATTGACTTGGTTTTCCATCACTTTATTTCCGTTGTACTTATTTTTGTATTTTTCTATTTCTTTTTTATTGCAGAGCCAAAGTTTTGGAATGTTCCGCCAAAGAAGACAGCAATGTAACAGAACTTTTCAAGACAATGCTGTCGTTATCTCGATTTTTACCTGTGGGTAGCAGTAATGAAGGTACCAGTGGTCTCAAACGACGTTCGTCGGCTTATGTTAGTGCATCGTCAAGTCGAAGTAAGTACATCCTTACATTTCTTTCCTTTGTTGTTGTTGTTCTTGTTCATTCTCCACTTTAAGCTCTTAGACCTTTGTCGTGGAAAACATTTTTAACATGAAAATGCAACATCATTGTGTGTTTGTTCAAAAGGAAAAAAGGGCAAATGTAAAAAAGAAGTTGTAGGATGTTTCTTGTTAATGTACTTCCTGTTTTTTCTTCGTATGCATGCCTGTACGAGCACCAACAGCGCCACATATTTTCTGCAACACAGGCAAATTGTTATTTAACGTTAAAAGTAAAAAAGAAATTTAATTTAAAATATTATTGAGTTCAAGTAATATGATTTCTTTCTTTTCAAAAGGATATTTAATAAATTTACATATAAAATAGAGCCAAAAAACAAAAGAAATGCAAAAAGTTACAATAAAGAAACCTGAAAAAAATGTCCTCTGCGTATAGGCTACCTTCAGCTTGAGTCATGTTCCTACCTTAAAAGATTTTTTTGTCTATAGAAGAGCTTTACTATGTACCTCTAGAAGGTCATCTATTTATAGAATACCACTCAATAGACGATTTCTTAAAAATCTTCTATCTATAGAAGCAAATAGAAGGTCTACTGTCTACAGAACACATTTAATAGATCTTCTGTCTATAGAACCCTTAAATATATCTTCTGTCTAGAGAAAAGAAGAAGGTCTTCTGTCTAGAGAAGACCTGAAAAATGTCTTCTGCCTACAGAATACCTAAAGAGGGTCTTCTGTGTATAAAAGACCTGATGAAGGTCTTCTGTCTATAGAAGGCCAAAGGAAGGCCTTCTGTCCATAGAAGGCCTCCGGTAGGATCTTTTGAAGGTCTTTTGTCTATAGAATATCTGAAGAAGGTCATTTGTCTATAAGATCTGAAGAAGGTTTTCTGTTTATGGATCTTCTGTCTATCAGATCTGAAGGAGGCATTCTGCCTATAGAATAGTCAGTCTATAAAAGACCTGAAGAAGGTCTTCTGTCTAAAGAGGATTTGTAGAAGGTCTTCATCCTATAGAAGACCTGAAGAAGGCCTTCTGTCTATAGAAGACCTGAAGAAGGTATTCTTTCTATGGAGGTGTTGAAGGTCTTCTGTATATAGAAGACCTGAAGAAGGTCTTCTGTCTATAGAATGCCTGAAGGTCTTCTGTCTATATAGGACTTGCAGAAGGTCTTCACCCTATAAAAGACCTGAAGAAGGCCTTCCATCTATAGACGACCTGAAGAAGGTCTTCTGTCTTTAGAATACCTGAAGGTCTTCTGTCTATGGAGGACTTGAAGGTCTTCTGTCTATAGAAGACCTGAAGAAGGTCTTCTGTCTATACAATACCTGAAGGCTTCTGTCTATAGAGGACTTGCAGAAGGTCTTCACCCTATAGAAGACCTGAAGAAGTCCTTCTATCTATAGAAGACCTGAAGAAGGTCTTCTGTCTATAGAATACCTGAAGGTCTTCTGCCTATGGAGGACTTGAAGGTCTTCTGTCTATAGAAGAACTGAAGGTCTTCTGTCTATGTAGGACTTGAAGGTCTTCTGTCTATAGATGAACTAAACGTCTTCAGTCTATAGATGACCTGAATAAGATCTTCTGTATATAGAAGACATGGAGAAGGTCAGCTTTCTATAAAAGGCCCAAAGAAAGTCTTCTGTCTATATAGGTCTTCCGTCTATAGAAGACCTGGAGGAGGTCGTCTATCTATAGAAGACCGGAAGCAGGCCTTCCGTTTATTGAAGACTTGAAAAAGGACTTGTTGAAGGTATTCTGTCTATAGAATTCCTGGAGAAGGTCTTTTGTCTATAATACCTGAAGAAGGTTTTCTGTCTATAGAAGACCTGAACAAGGTTTTCGGTCTATAGACTACCTGAAGAAGGACCTGTTGGTGTCTTGTCATTGAAGACCTGAAGAAGCTCTTCTGTAAATAGGAAAAGACCATCTTTCTATACAAGACCCGAAGAAAGTCTTCTGTCTATATAGGTCTACGGTCTATAGACCTGAAGGAGGTCTTCTGCCTACACTATGCAACACTGAAAATGCAAACAACTTCTAGTATGGATTTTTTGAAAGTACATATTTAGACTACAGAAACCCTAGTTTTTTTGTCCCTAGGGTTTTGTCCTGTCAGATCCAGTTCAGATTTAATGGCCTCATCTAAACCGGGCTAAAACTACACTTTTTTGCATTTATCAGGCCTTTATCTCAGAAACTAATAGGAATTTGGCCTTGCTGGCTTTAGTAATATTGTAGCCCTAAACTAGTAGAACTTATCTGTTGAACACACTATACAAGAAAAACTTCATCTAGGGCATCAAAATCGATAAAATATGGAAAATTTTACATAATTTCTGGAATTCTGGTTGGTATCAGCTAAACTATTGGGAGTTGAACCAAATAACCTTTTGCAAAAATCATCCAAATAATGTTCTCAGCAATTCTTCAGAACATTCTGGAACTCTAAAATGCTTACTTCATGTTGTTTCAGCGGTATTTTGCATCATATCTTTTACAGCACGTATTTCAAACACTGTTCACACCAACAGTTTATTCTCGCATTTCGGATTTCACTACATTATTGACATTTTTATTAAATCGTCGTTGAAAAATGTACTGAAAACAACGGCATAGAGGCATTTTACAACAATGACATGTTCTGAAGAGTTGTGTACTACATTCCAGGGAATATTTTTCCAAAAAAAAAAAAAAATATTCAGAAAAAATTAACGGGTTTGGAGATACGGTCCGAAATGTATAAAAATTGTTGAATTTTTGCATATATTTTGAAATTCGAGGCAATAAATATAGTTATTCGAGTTTATTATTTCTCAAAATATTTTATTCTTGTCCTTATCTACAAATTTGTTTCAGAGGTCAGAAGAAGATTCGCATTGGTTTCAGAGATATAGCCCCGAATTTCCTTAGAAACGCAATATTTAACCATATTTAGATGGGGCCATAAAATCCGAGCTGGATCTGACACAACAAAACCCAACTAGGGTTTTTTTTTGGATCTGTACTTTCAAAAAATCAACAGTTCGAATTGTCTGCACAAGATCACCTTAAAAATGTTGCACAGTGCTATAGAAGACCTGAAGAAGGTTTTTTTCTATAGAATACTTTAAGAAGGTCTTCTTAGAGTTGGGTAATCTCGTTCAATTGAACGATCCGGATCACTGTCCTCGTTCAAAGATGAATGAGTAACATCACAAAAACCAAGGTGTGAAATTAAGTATACGCAGTTTTGTCAAAGAAATTACCGATGCCCATTGAACGAGATAGTGATCCGGATCGTTCAATTGAACGAAATTGCCCAACTCTAGGTCTTCTGCCTATAAAAGACCTGAAGAAGGGCCTCTTGAAGGTCTTCTGTCTATAGAATACCTGAAGAATGACCCGAACAAAGTCTTCGGTCTATAGAAGACCTGAAGAAGGTCTTTTGTCTGAAGAAGATTTTCTTTTTATAGAAGACCTGAAGTTCTTTTGTCTATGGAGGACTTGAAGGTCTTCTGTCTATAGAAGACCTAAAAAAGATCGTCTGTATATAGAAGACATGGAGAAGGCCATCTTTCTATAAAAAACCCAAGGAAAGTCTTCTGCCTATATAGGTCTTCTGTCTATAGAAGACCTGGAGAAGGTCCTCTGTCTATAGAAGACCGGAAACAGGTCTTCCGTCTATGGAATACCTGAAGAAGGTCTTTTGTCTATAAAACCTGGAGGATGTTTTCTGTCTACAGAAGACCTGAACAAGGTCTTTGGTCTATAGAATACCTGAAGACGGAACTGTTGGTCTCTTGTCTATAGAAGACCTGAAGGAGGTCTTCTGTAAACAGAAGACATGAAGAAGGCCATCTTTCTATAAAGACCAGAAGAAAGTCTTCTGTCTATATAGGTCTTCGGTCTATAGAAGACCTGGAAGAGGTCTTCTGTCTATAAAAGAGCAGAAGAATGTCGTCTTTCTACAGAAGACCAGTAGAAGGACTTCTGTCTATAGAAGACTACTTCAGGTCTGTCTATATAGGTCTTCGGTCTATAGAAGACCTGGAGGAGGTCTTCTGTCTATAGAAGAGCAGAAGAATGTCGTCTTTTTATAGAATACCGGAAGAAGGTCTTTGGTCTATAGAATACCTGAAGACGGAACTGTTGGTCTCTTGTCTATAGAAGACCTGTAGGAGGTCTTCTGTAAACAGAAGACATGAAGAAGGCCATCTTTCTATAAAGACCAGAAGAAAGTCTTCTGTCTATATATGTCTTCGGTCTATAGAAGACCTGGAAGAGGTCTTCTTGCTATAGAAGACCTTAAGAATGTCTTCTTTTTACAGAAGACCTGAAGATGGTCTTCTGTCTATAGAAGACCTGAAGATGGTCTTCTGTCTATAGGAGACCTGAAGAAGGTCTTCTGTCTCTATGAGACCTGAAGAAGGTCTTCTGTCTATAGAAGACCTGAAGAAGGTCTTCTGTCTCTAGAAGACCTTAAAAATTCATCTGTCTCTTCTATATAAGACCTTCTGTAGAACACATTTCGAAGTTCTTTTGCCTCTAGTAGACCTTTAGAAAGACTTTGAAAGGTCGTCCGTCTCTAGAATACCTTTAGAACGGTGGTGCTCAAAATATTTTGTGCATCGTCTCTCTGAGCGAGTCTTTCCTTTGCTAAACCACGACAGATGAGAATAAAGAGAACATATTTTGTTGTTGCAGTCACGTTAACGTATATGAGTGATCTTGGCTGCTTTAGAAGGTTTTCTGTTTCTAAAACATCTTCAGAGCGTCTTTTTCCAGTGGAATACCCGTAGGAGATCTTCTGTTTTTAGAACAGCTTTGGAAGGTTTTTTGTCTCTATAAGATCTTTAGAAGGTCTCGTGTCTATCGAAGTCCTTGCGAAGGCCTTCTGACTTTAGAAGACCCTTAGAATATCTTTTGTCTATAGAAGACCTTTAGAAATTATTTTGCGTATAGAACAGGCATGATCATACCCAGCCAGCATTTTTTGAAATTTTTAATCAAATTCGAGTCTTTTTTGATCCGACTGCACGATTAAAAGGTTGGAATATGAGCTAATTTTCTGATCATAAATGACTACTTTGTCAGGAGGAAAACGTAACCTCAGGAGACTCTTCCAAACAAATCACAAACGAGTCTTCCTCTGCATTAGTTTCGAGCGTTTTTGCCCATTTTCCGATGGTATATAAAGTCTTTTTTATACCCTCAGCATTTATGCTAACGAGGGTATATTTGTCCACTCCCTGGACTATATTTGTCCACTCCTTCGGGTACCTCCCACACAAAATTTCGGATAAGTACACTTTAAGACCTGCTCTCGAATCACTTTGATTTTTGTTGAAGCGATTTGCATTCGCTACCTCCATTACGACGGTAAAAGTTTTTTTAGGAGCACGTCCATATTTCTTGGGAAAACATCCCCAAAGGTGTAAAAAGCCCTATGTCACCATATGTGGCTCTCGAACTGTTCTACCGATTTGGTGCAACATTTGGTCTTCGTCATATTTTATCCAAACTTAGTTTCATGGGGCAATACCGGTCCCCAACGTCTGGTACATCTCCCCAATATTTAAAAAATGTCACTAAAATGTTAGGACGATATCACTTGAATGGCGCAACCAATTTGGTCCAAACTTTGGATCTCCTGATATTTTGTCAAAATTTAATTTAACTTCTAAAATGGCCCATATCGATCCTCCCTAAGGGTACCTCCCCCACAAAAGTTCAACATTTGTGTTAATTCCTAATCCACATTTTTGTCGGCAAAAAAAAAATTCTGAAGAAACGCTAAATACATTCTATCTGTCCGTAGATGAAAGTTTCAATTCACATTGGCTGAGGGTATACCTCTGTCGGCAAAGCCGACTGGCACTTTTTTACTTGTTTTCTGATCATAAATGACTCCTTTGTCGGGAGTAAAGCGTAACCTCTAAACAAATCACAAACGATTCTTCCTCTGCATTAGTTTCGAGTCGTTTTTGCCCATTTTTTGATGGGATATAAAGTCTTTTTCGAGTCTTATTTTAATCATTCACTGGTGATTTGTTGATTAATTTGTGACTCTTTTTCGAGTCTTTTTTGAGTCATGTATATAATCGTTTATGAGTCTTCAGTGAGACGAAAAAATTAAAAGAATTTTCTTTTTCATTCTTCTTTGTTTTTTTTGTTTCTTTTCTTTGTTTTGTTTTCTTTTCTGCTTTGTTATGACTGTTTCTTCATTTACGTTCTTCATTTCACTTGGAAAAACCTGGGGGCCTATTCTGTAACTTTTTAACAACTTTACTCATTGTTTATTTTACAACAATTTCATTTGTTTGTTTTATTGTTGTTACAAAAACAAAAGAAATTTAAACAATATCGATATTTGTTAAAAGTTACAGAATAGGCCTACTGTATGCCTATTCTGTAACTTTTATCGGTTGAAAAGTTGTTAAAATTTCTTTTATTTTTGTAACAACTACAAAACAAACAAATGAAATTGTTGTAAAATAAAAAATGAGTATAGTTGTTAAAAAGTTACAGAATAGGCCAACAGGGTGTCACTTTCGAGTCCCTTTCTGTAGGTCTATTCAGTAACTTACACTGTGCAACAAAATGGAGCTCAAAGTCTGGGGGGTGGAAAATTCCTATTGGAGATGAAAGCCCTTGGTGAGTATATATAGAACCCCGAAGGACAGATTCGCCGTGAGTCGATCTTTCGCGACATGGCGTGATGAAGTTTTTGCTAGAGACCCTGTAAGCCATCAGGAATTAGCGTTATATCTTTGTTCACTGTTGCTTTAGCTTATTTTTGAGATGACATGTCTTCAGTCAAATCGAATGAGAGTTATTTTCGTAGAGCACTTCGACCTTCTATCTCGCTTCCTTCAATGTCCTTTTCGTCCTTTATTTTAAGAGCCGCTATAAAAGTACGACAAGATGACGTTTTTCAGCTTCGAAATGTTCTGCAAAAATGTCGGCCAGAAAATTTTAGGTACGGCTCTCCTTGACAACAAATCGATTATGTCGAGTTTTCGTGGTCGTTTTGTGCATTTACCCTGTTTTTGTTCAGAAAAATACTATATTTTGTTTTTTGTATATTCGTTACAGAACATACAAAAACACAAAACACAGTTTTTTTCTGAGCAAACAGGGGTAAATGCACAAAACGACCATGAAAACGCGACAACATCGATTTGTTGTCAATGAGAGCCGTACCTAAAATTTTCTGGCCGACATTTTTGCTGAACATTTCGAAGTTGAAAAACGTCATCTTGTGGTACTTTCATAGCGGCTCTTAAAATAAAGGACGAAAAGGACATTGAAGGAAGCTAGTTAGAAGGTCGAAGTGATCTACGAAAATAATCCTCATTCGATTTGACTGAAGACATGTGATATCAAAAATAAGCTAAAGCAACAATGGACAAAGATATAACGCTAATTCCTGATGGCTTACAGGGTCTCTAGCAAAAACTTCTTCACGCCATATCGCGAAAGATCGACTCACGGCGAATCTGTCCTTCGGGGTTCTGTATATACTCACCATGGGCTTTCATCTCCAATAGGAATTTTCCACCCCCCAAAATTTCGGTTCACAGTGTTATTAACAACTTCACTCATTGTTTATTTTACAACAATTTCATTTTTTTGTTTTGTAGTTGTAAAAAAAAACAAATGAAATCTTAAAAACTTTTCGATCGATAAAAGTTACAGAATAGGCCTACTGATCACACAGGCGACTCTAAAAAGACTCCGCAATATGATTTTTGAAAAAACAATCTTGCAAATGCTAGCTGGGTACAAGTACAAATATATGTTCCTATTGTGTTACTTTTGAAACACAAACATTTGATGTGTCCTAAACTACCGTTCAGATTGATTTTATAAAATTTACGAAAAATAATTTGTATAAACACATTCTACAATTACATAGATAAGCTAATAATTAGCATACATATTCAATATTTTCAAGAGAATCTGGTTTCGTTTATTCTCCAGTAGCTACACAAGCGTTTACAATTTTAATATAATATTATCTCAAGTAATTTTGGTTTGTTGGGTTGTCTTTTGTAATAGAAATAATTTGTGTATTGAAAATTTTCATTACCAAAACAAAAGCTCTCTTTTTAATTGTGTGAGCGAGCAAATTGGGGTGACGTAGGGGATGAATGATACCAAGCAACGGTCTTGACCGGCTTTAACATGGCAAAGCCCAGGATTTATCTTGGTCCCTCTTTCATCTCAAGTGGACACTGACCTCCCCGTGGTGTCACCTGGGGAACTGCCTTTAACACCCGTTAAAGGTAGTAAGCTAACATGTGCCGCGCGTTCACCCATAAGAACGTTAAAAACTTGGGTTTGGGCGTCGGGTTAGTAACCCTCCCCTAGAAAAAACATCCTACTATGAAAAAACGAAAGAAAAGAAAAACAAACCCTCTAAAGTTGACGAACCCCGCAAACGTTTTAAGGACCATGATCTGCGAATCTGCACCTGGAATGTTCGCACTCTTTATAGAGAAGGTGCAGTCTTCGCATTGGCAGACGTACTTGAAAAATACAAGGCCGATATTACTGCCATACAGGAAATATGATGGATTGGGAAAGGCGTCACAACAACACCTAAAGGTGACGCACTGTATTATAGCTGCCATGACGTAAAGCATGAGTTTGGTTGCGGATTCGTAGTTAGTCGGAGACTAAAACATTTGGTATCCAGCTTCAACCCAGTGAATGAAAGACTTGCTGCAATTCGAATAAAAGCTAAATTCTTCAACATCAGCTTTATTTGCGCTCATGCTCCCACTGAAGAAAAGGACGAACAGACCAAAGATATATTTTACGAGCGCTTAGAAGAAACATACGACCGTTGCCCTGCCCATGACATTAAAATCATTCTAGGCGATTTTAATGCCAAAATTGGAAAGGAGAATATCTTTGGCCCAACAGTCGGGAAATTCAGTCTACACAGTGAAACATCTGACAATGGTATGAGGCTGATAGACTTTGCAGCTGCAAAAAACATGGTAGTTAGCAGTACCAGATTTAACCATCTCGATATTCATAAGGGCACCTGGCTGTCTCCAGATCAAAGAACAAGTAATCAAATTGATCATGTTGTGATAGATGGAAGACATTCATCCAGCGTGTTGGATGTACGATCGTTCCGAGGCGCAAACATTGATTCGGACCACTACCTTGTTGCAGCAAAGGTACGTACCCGTCTAAACGTTGCAAATAAAGCACGAACAGACACAACGCGGAAGTTGGACATCGATAGGCTGCAAACACAACAGATAGCCACAGCATATTCCACTCAACTAGCCCAATTGCTTAACACGAGCACTCCTTGTCCCGATACCATAACAGCACAATGGCAACATATTGCCCACTCCATGCAAACAGCCGCAAAATCCATACTTGGATTCCCGAGACCTCCACAAAGGAATTCATGGTATGACCAGGAGTGTCGTGCTGCTACCGAAGAGAAAAATGCGGCATATAGAGCTACTTTACAATCAGTAGCAACGCGTAGCGCACGAGAGAGATATCGGGAGAAAAGGAGAGAAGAGAAACGTCTTTTCCGCAAGAAAAAGAGAGAAATGGAAAAGCGGGAGTGTGAAAAAATCGAGATGTACAGGAGCCAGAATGAAGTCCGAAAATTCTACCAAAGAGTGAAACATCAAACAGATGGCTTTGGTACAGGCACATCCTCCTGTAGAGACCAGCAAGGTAATCTGGTAACAGATACAGACAGCGTGCTCAGGATATGGAAGGAACATTTCTCCAATCTGCTGGTATCCAATAGTAGAGAAGACGATGATACCACAGATCCAATCCCAGAAGATGGTATAGAATGTATACCGCCCGGCCAAGATGAGGTAAAAACAGCAATCAACCGGCTGAAGAATAATAAAGCAGCAGGAGCCGATGGCTTACCAGCCGAGCTGTTTAAAACCGGAGGCGACGCGCTGATAAGGTGTAAGCATCAGCTAGTTAGCACCATCTGGCAGGAAGAACGCGTACCCGACGATTGGAACCTGAGCATCCTATGTCCCGTCCACAAGAAAGGAGATAAGACTGTATGCTCCAACTATAGGGGCATAAGTCTTCTCCCTATTGCCTATAAGATAGTGTCAGGGATATTGTGCTAACGACTAAAGCCAATGGTCAACGAAATAATTGGACCATACCAATGTGGCTTTAGACCTGGCAAGTCCTCCATTGACCAGATATTTACCCTGCGGCAAATCCTCGAGAAGACTCAAGAGATGCAGATCGACACATTTCACCTTTTTGTCGATTATAAAGCAGCATTCGACAGTCCCCTCCGATCAAAGGTATTCCACGCAATGTCTGAATTTGGTATCCCCGCAAAGCTCATCCGGCTTTGTAAGATGACTTTAACTGATACTAGGTCCTCAGTTAAAATTGGAAAGAACCTCTCCGAAGAATTTTGTGCTGCTATAGAAGACCTTTGGAAGAACTTTTGTCTATAGAAGACATTTAGAAGGTCTTCTGTCCATAGAAGGCCTTTAGAAGGTCTTCTGTTTATATAAAGCATAGAATCCCTTAAGAGGGTCTTCTTTCTACAGAATAACTTTAGAAGGTCTAGTGGTTCTTCTTTCTCTAGAAAACATTTGGTAGGACATGTTTTTCTAGAAGTCCTTTGGAAAATCTTCTGTTGTTAAATAGTCTTAGAAGTTATTCCGTCTATAGAGGGCATATTCAATTCAAGTTTATTGAGTCTTAATTTTAACCCTGCGTTTACAAAAGACAGGACAGTTGACTTCATGTATTGATTATAATTATCAAAAACCCAAAACTTGCTTCTGTGACGTAGGTGTCCAGATAACTGCAAAAACAGTTGTAAAAATTTGAGTGAAAATCATAGATTTCCTTTTGTTTTCCGTTCACATATTTTTTTTTTGTACATATTCTTTTGTTTTCAACTCATTTAAATTATCATCTCACATCTTTTTCACAAAAATGTAAAAAAAAATTTTAACCCTACTGTCCGTGAAAAACTGATAGACAGCTGGGAGACAGCCGACACATGTATGTATGTGTTAGTAAATCTGAGTTGTATTTGAAGGCAAACTGTCTGGTGTAAACGCCTAGTAAGAAATTTGACAAGTTTGAATAAGTCCATATTTACATTAGGCAATTTTCCTTGCGGCAATTGTCAGTTTGTTGGACAGAGAGGGTGTTGAGAGGCAAAGGGTTACCATATGCCTCACCCCTCTCTCCATCAAACTGACAATTGCCGCAAGGAAAATTGCCTAATGTAAATATGGACTTAGTACAATATGTAATGTCATGTTCACACGAGCGTTTCAATTACGTTGTTCGCCTGTCGAACTAGGATGGGACATACTTATTCGTCGTTCAGAGAGTATTTCTAATCGAACAACGTAGAAAAATCGTCGTTCATTCATAGAATTTTGTGTGGGGAAATAAGTAATTTATTCGTAGTTATGGGTCGAACAACGAATAGAGAACGAACGACGTACCGTGGAAACGGGCTATAAGTCTATATTTACATTAGGCAATTTTCCTTGCGGCAATTGTCAGTTTGTCGGTGAGAAAGGCCGTTGAGAGGCAAAGGGTTACCACATGCCTCACCTCTCTCTCCTTGAAACTGACAATTGCCGCAAGGAAATTTGCCTAATGTAAATATGGACTGAGGACAATTTAGAGGGCATATAAAAGGTCTAATTCCTAGAAGACCTTTTGTATATTCTTGTGTTCATACGTGACCTTTTTAAGGTTTTTAGCTATAGATATACTTTAGAATTTTCTAATCAACCTCCTTTAAAGTTTTAAAATTTAATTACCAAAAAGTTTAAAGCTCATTTAACTTTCTTCGCAAGACCTTTACAAACTTTCCAATTTTCTTTGAATTTAATTTTGCAGTTATTAAAAGAAAAATTAAGTCACTCTTTTCTTACGGGTCACTTGTTAGTTCTTTGTTTCTTATTGTAACGAAAAAGAGTTATGCCTTTCACCTCTCAAGGTTAAAGGTTAACGCAAATAAGTACACCAGTAGAAGTGTTGATCAGATTACAACAGCAACAAATTGTGTGATTGCACTTATTTTCCACTTCACTGCAATGCGACAATAACACACAACACAACTGCAATGGACGACAAACAGATGGCAAGACAGTGACAGGTAGGGAGAGGACGACTACAAACAACTATGAAAAACAAAAAAACATTAATAAAACCGAATTGGAAAATAAATCGAACCCTGTTTTTATGATTTCCCTGCTGAATCTTAAGATCTGAAGCTGGTGTTGTTGTTGAGTCATATCCATCCACATTGCCAAATGGAAAAAGACAACGAACAACCTGTGAAAATTGGAAAATCAGTCAATTAAGTCAACATCGAACGACTGGATATTGCTACAACAACAACAACAGCGAGACTTACATGAAATAACTTTCTGCCGAATTTGACGATGTGTGAAATTGTCAATATACTCGTATACGAATCTCAAACAGAGGGGAGAATGGCCAAAAATTAAAAGAGCAAATTCAGCAACTGAAAACTGCAGTTTGACCTTTCCCACTTGGACGAATACAATTTCTTGGTTATTTTCTGTGTTTCAATGTACATATGTACATCTATCCATCTATATATAAGAGCAGTGAAGTGAGGGACTGACTGACTGATTCATCAACGCCCAAGCGAAACGGCTGAAGCTAGAAGCTTCATATTTTGAGTTTGGGTTGTTGGAGGTGTGTAGGGTTGAGATAAGGCTGGATTTTTGGAAATTCGAACTAAAAGGGTACTAAAAGGTACTAAATAGGGTACCCTTTTGTATTAGGCAAACCGGTAGAGCTAGAATTCTGAAATTTGGAATTAGGGTCACTTATGGAGAGTTTGAAAGATGTACCACAGGATTTTTGGAGATTTGACCTAAAAGTGTACGAAAAGTACTAAAAGTTACTAAATTTAGTACCAGTTGTATATTTTGAACGGATATGGCTAGAATCTTGAAATTTGGTATGGAAATCAAGGTTGGGGAGCTGTGTTGATGTACGGAAATGGTTTTGAATATTTGTACTTATGTGTACGAAACGTACAAAATGGTTCTAAATTTCGTAAAATTTGGATTTAGGCGAACGGATAGAGCTGGAATCTTGACATTTGAAATTAAGATTACTGTTAGAGAGTAGGGTTGAGATATGGAGGTAGTTTTGGAAATTCGTACTTATGTATTTATACGAAAACTACTAAATGCTACTAAATTTGGTGCAAGTTGTATTTGGGTCAATGGTTAGAGCTGGAATCTTAAAACTTGGAATAAGTATTTCTGGTAGAGTGCACGGTTGAGGTATGGAGCTAGTTTTGGAAAGTTGTACTTATGTGTACTAAAAGTATTAATTTGGTACAGATTGAATTTGGGTCAATGCATAGAGCTGGAATCTTGAAATTTGCAATTAAGCCTACTCTTGGAGTGTAGGATTTAGATATGGAGGCAGTTTAGGAAATTCCTGCTTATGTTTACTAAATGGTTCAAAATTTGGTACAATTTGGATTGTAGGAACGGATAGAGCTGGAATCCTGAAAAGTAGAATTAAGGTTAAGATTCGTACTTGGGATTCAGAATCGTACTTATGTGTACCAAAAGTACTACACTGCAGTAAATTCGGTGCAATTTGGATTTGGATGAGCCGATAGGGTTGGAATACGAAATGTGGAATTAATATTCCTATTGGTGTGCAAACATAGACTCGGACCACTACCTTGTTGCAGCAAAGGTTCGTACCAGATTAAACGTAGCAAAGAAAGTGCGAACAGACACAACATGGAAGTTGGACATCGGTAAGCTGCAATCACAACAGATAGCCACTGCATATTCCCCTCAACTGGCCCAACTGCTTAATAAAATCACTTCTCGTCCCGATAACATATCAGGACAATGGCAAAACATTGCCCACTACATGCAAACATCCGCAAAATCAGTACTTGGATACCAGAGGCCTCCACCAAGGATTCCATGGTATAACCAGGAGTATCGTGCTGATACCGAAGAGAAAAATGCGGTATATAGGGCTAATTTACAATCAGTAGCAACGCGTAGCGCACGAGAGAGGTATCGGGAGAAAAGGAGAGAGGAGAAACGTCTTTTCCGCAGGAAAAAGAGAGAGATGGAAAAGCGGGAGTGTGAACAAATCGAGATGTACAGGAGACAGAATGAAGTCCGAAAATTATACCAAAGAGTGAAACATCAAACTAATGGCTTTGGAACTGGCACATCCTCCTGTAGAGACCAGCATGGTAATCTGGTAACTGATACAGATAGTGTGCTAAGGATATGGAAAGAGCATTTTTCCAAACTGTTGGTATCCAATAGTAGCGAAGTCGACGAAGATACCACAGATCCAATCCCACAAGATGGTATTGAAAGTATACCACCCGGCCAAGATGAGGTAAAGACAGCAATAAACCGGCTGAAGAATAATAAGGCAGCAGGAGCTAATGGCCTACCAGCCGAGCTGTTTAAAACCGGAGGCGACACGCTGATAAGGTGTATGCATCAGCTAGTTAGCTCCATCTGGCAGGAAGAACGCGTACCCGACGATTGAAACCTGAGCATCCTGTGTCCCGTCCATAAGAAAGGAGATAAGACTATATGCTCCAACTATAGGGGCATAAGTCTTCTCCATATCGCCTACTCCCTATCGTGTCAGGGATATTGTGCGAACGACTAAAGCCCATGGTCAACGAAATAATTGGACCACGCCAATGCGGCTTTAGACCTGACAAGTCCACCATTGACCAGATAGTTACCCTGCGGCAAATCCTGGAGAATACCCAAGAAATGCAGATCGACACCTTTTTGTCGATTATAAAGCAGCCTTCGACAGCCCGCTACGTTCAAAGGTATTCCAAGCAATGTCTGAATTTGGTATCCCCGCAAAGCTCATTCGGCTTTGTAAAATGACTCCAACTGACACAAGATCTTCAGTTAAAATAGGAAAGAACCCCTCCGAAGAGTTTTGTACCAAAAGAGGTTTCAGGCAAGGAGACAGCCTTTCGTGTGATCTTTTCAAAATCCTGCTAGAAAAGGTTATACGAGAGGCAAACGTCAAAAGAAGTGGCACAATCTACACCAATAGCCACATGTTAATTGCTTATGCTGATGATATATACATCATGGGACGATCAGTCAAAAGAAGTAACCGATACCTTTATGAAGGTCGAAGGAGAATCTGCTAAAGTGGGTCTGGCGGTAAACGGCGAGAAGACCAAGCTGATGGTGATGCGATGCGCAATGCGTCCATTTAGATCGGACCAACTGTTGAAGTTGGTTCCTGTAATTTTGAGGTAGTAAGAGACTTCGTATACCTCGGCACCGCCGTAAACACAACAAACGACATCAGTTGTGAAATGAAAAGAAGAATTGTATTGGCCAACAGATGCTACTTTGGCTTAAGTAGCACTTCAAATACAAAGCCACAACCCATCAAACCAAAATAACGCTTTACAAAACACTGATATTACCCGTGCTGACGTATGGTTCCGAAGCCTGGGTACTTGCGCAAGCAGATAAGGCAGTGCTTGGAGTGTTTGAGAGAAAAATTCTTCGAAAGGTCTACGGGCCAATCTGCGTTGACGGTGAATATCGACGTCGCACAGTGTTGCCGCTTCCATACAAAAGTGGACAAAAATATAAGGAGTTGACGTAGGTTGATAAATTTTTGCACAAGTACTTATAAGGGCATAGAAATGAAAATTCTCGACTTTGGTCCATATGGGTTCAGATTTGGATATAGCCCCCATATATATCTTTTCCCGATTTTGCTATAACTCGGTCAATTTTGATCGAATAGCCTTCAAATTTAATATGTAATATTTTCTTAAGCCCCTGAGTAGCTCTACCGATTTTCATCAAAATCGGGGAAAGATATATATGTGGGCTATCTCTAAATCTGAACCGATTTTTGTGAAAATCTGTATAGCTATTTAGGGGCCTAAGAAAGTAACACATATTTAATTTCAAGGCTATTCGATCAAAATTGAACAAGTTGTAGCAAAATCGGGAAAAAATATAAATATATGGGGGCTATATAAATCTGAACCGATATATCTCAGAAGGTTGCAGTGATGGGCAGAATGTTTTTACACATTTCGCTTCGGAAGAGATGTCCAATTAACGGAAATCAAGAGCCAAGGTGGCAATCAAAACGAAATATTATTAATTTATAATTTTTTTTATCAAATTTAAATTTTTACTTCTTGATAACGGTACTTTGCCCATGTGCAGTTGATGTCAACATTTTGTACTAAAATTTTTTGTTTACAGCCCACCCATCAAAGCCCCATCAAAAACTTTTAATATTATCAACAAACTTTTCAGAAAATGTTATTTTAAATGTCGTCCAATTTTCATATGATTATCGCTTTAGATTATCTGGGAAATATTTTTCATTTTTAAAGAGCTATAACTTCATTATGGATGCACATATCGACAAAATTCTTTCAGATTCGTTGTATCGGATGTGTTTACTGTAAGAAAAAAAACATAAACATATGTAAAAGTTAACATCACATTTTTTTATTTTTGTCCACGCGGCAACACTGTGCGTCGCATGAACCACGAGCTATATCTGCTATACAATATATCAATATAGTTAAACGTATTGAGATGCAACGATTGCGTTGGCTAGGCCATATCATAAGAATGAGCAATGATGCACCCGCTAAAAAGGCGTATAAATATGAGCCGCTTGCCGGTACACGCAGAATTGGCAGGCCAAACAATAGATGGCGCAAACAAGTGGATGAAGAGATGACAAGGCGCGGTATTCCAGAAAGAGAAGCAATAGACAGAGAGAAATGGAGATCTTTTCTTAGTTCGGCCTATAGAACAAATGTTCTGTACTTCCGCATACGAAGTAGCGGGCATTTTGCTAGTACATACATATATTGCAGATTATTGGAAACATCGTATTTGTGGTGTGTCATAGGCGTTCAGGCGTGTGCTACTTGAATCAATTCTGTACAGGTTCCATGAAAATGGAACCAAAATAAGCCCTAGGCTTAGATATTCTTGGGAAATATTCAGGCTCAGGAGATAGTTTGAAAGATGTATACTTGTACAAATGTATGTATGTTCCTCTGTTCACCTTAGTTTGATAAATTCCTGGTATCATGTCATGTTGGAGTTTGTACATTTAAATTGTCAATTACACCGTAATTTTGCAGCATGGTACAAATACACAGGTAGCCGCATCGGCAATTGTTGGCAACATAAGATGTCAAAATTTGACATCAATTCAATGCAATTGACACATTATTTTACCATCAGCTGGCATGATAATGCTACCTGTATTATTGTACCATGCTTTGCAGTTTCTATGGAATTTTTTAATAGCCTTCAATCAAAGCACCGCAGCGCACCACATGCCATATGAAAGCTTTATAACAAAAAAGGATTGTCAAAACGGTTATTTTCGGTTAATTTTTGTTTTCTTTGAATTATAAGAGAACGCAATAATACAATCACACAGTTTTTGACATATGTATTATTATTTTTTTTTTGCTTTGATCTTTTTCAATAATGTTGGAAAATTGAAACGACAACAACACCAATGACAATATGTTTTTTAAGGAACTACAGCTTCCAATAACCCTTTTTTGTGTAAATTGTTTATTATTTAGATATCAATTTCTGTTGTTGACACGTTGTTATACCCTCCACCATAGTATGGATGTTATATTAAGTTTGTTTTTCTGTTTGTAACAAATCGAACTAATCATTTGCGACCCTATAAAGTATTTATATTCTTGATCAGGATAAAATTCTCTGTCTCTGTCCGTCTGTTGCAATAATTCAGCAAGAGCGCTATATTTTTGAACCCGAGTGTCTTTTTTACATAGGCAGGTCAAGTTCGGGTTTGGATCCGTTAGTCATTATGTAACCCATTAGAAAATAATGTATACAAAAACAACTACTTATATTACTCATTACTAAGTAATGAGTACGGTGGCACAGAGCTTGTGTGTCCGACTACAAATGCGAGAGTTGTGTGTTCAATCCGGCCGTGTGTTTTTTTGTAAAAAAAAAACAAGAACAGTTGGTGCTGCACATGTAAGTCATTAAACACCCCTTAATGTTCGTGTGCGTGGCCGAGTGTATAGTGTGTTAGGCTACAAAGCAAAAATTCGTGTGTTCAAATCCGGGAGAGGACGATGTAAAAAAAATAAAATAAAAAATATGAAGTGTGTTGAAATTGAAAACAAATTCCACCTCAACTGTTCTAAAAATAGAAAATATAATTTTTAACTTAAAGCTTATTTTTCAACTTCCAGTGGCCATGAAATAACTAGTTATTCTAGTGGTTATATTGGTCATAGAATAACTAGTTATTCAGTGCAACATTCCCTTGTTAAAATAATGGGTTAGTAGGGGGTTTTGTAAGTAGTTACGACTACCAAAAACTACTATAAAACGCCAATATTTTGGGAGGACTTTTTTTTGCTGGGTAGGTCCACGTTTTGGTATAGCCCTCAAATAACGCTACCCCACGGTTTACGGTATTTTGAGGATTTTATCTACATTTTCTGACCAAACGAGCTGAAATTTGACATTTGAGGACTAGAAACTTCTCCACTAAAAATTGTCAAAAAGGGCCACGTTTTGTTATAGCCCCCATATAACGGTACCTCCCGATTTATGGTAATTTGTGGATTTTAGCTACATTTTCCTCCCAAATTGGCTCCAATTTGGCATTTGGAGTTTCAAGATATCAAAAAACTTCTGCACCAAAAATGGTGAAGATAGGTCCACGTTTTGGTATAGACCCCATATAACGGTACCTCCCGATTTCTGGTATTTTGAGGCTTTCAGCTCCTTTTTTTTGAACGAATTAACTGAAATTTGACATTCGAGGTTCCCAATGACCAATAAGCTGTTCAACTAAAAATTATCAGGATAGGTACATGTTTTGGTATAGCCACCGTATAATCGTACCTCCCGATTTAAAGTATTTTCAGGCTTTTAGCTACATTTTCTGACCGAATTAGCTGAAATTTGAAATTTGAAATGACCAAAAAAACTTCTCCACTAAAAATTGCCAATATAGGTTCACGTTTTGGTGTAGCCCCTGTATAACAGCAACCCCCGATATTAAGTATTTTGACGTTTTTAGCTATATTTGCGGACCAAATTGGCTATAATTTGTCATTTAGGGTCCCAGTGATCAAGAAAATTCTCCAATAAAAATTATGGACATAGGTCCACGTGCTATTGTAGGGTATAAAAAGTTCGGCCCGGCCGAACATGCCGCTTTTACTTGTTTTTATTCGGTGGGACATCATAATTTGCCGTTTCAAATTTTAACAAATAGCAACAATAAAAACGGAAAGGCAACAGAGGCCACTTTTTTGGAAACCATATCGAAATTTATTTGGGATTCATATCGCAATCCATTGAAACCAAACAGAGCCCACATATATGACACAATCACACAAATCGCAAGAGATATCTGAAGAAATACAATAGAACTGCAGCTTGTCAAAAAATCTGATACTTTACTCTTAAAACTGAAAATTTTCAAATGCCAAGATTCTTAAAAGAAACCTGAATAGATTTTTTTCATACGACTTTCCTATTAGACCTGCATTGATCCACATCTTTGGTCCTGATCGGCAAGGCACAGGACATATCATGGCCTCTTTTTCATCTCAGCTAGACACTGACCCCCACATGGTTGGCTAACATGTGCCGAACCTTCAGCCGTAAAAACGTGAGGTAAGTCGCATTAATAACCCTCCCCTCTAAATTCGAACGTTTATGCTTTTTCATACGGGCAAAATGTGCCTCATCGAAATAATGGTTTTAGACGCCAAGTATGTTTGGGCGAAATCCGTTTCAGACAATTTGGAGTTTATTTAGCCATGTCAGTCCGTCTGTCTGTTTGGCTGGCTGGAGCGCACGATAACTCTCGAGCGGATCAACCGATTCGGTCCAAAATTTGGCTTTCGTAATATTTTGTCCAAACTTAGATTAAGTTCGCAAATGGCTTATATCGGTCCACTGATTCCGGTACCTCCTCCACAAAAGTTCGAAAATGTCCGGGAAATTTGTGCGCACAATAACTCTTGAAGAGGGTAACCGATGTGGTCCATCATTTGCACATCGTGAAATTTCCACCAGACTTAGATGAGGTTCCAAAATGGATTGAGTCCAGGTCCACTCCTTCGTTTACCTCCCACACAAAATTTCGGAAAAGTTCAGTTTACGACCTGTTCTCGAATCGCTTTGATTTTTGTTGTAACAACTGGTAATCGCTGCCCCCATTACAACCGTACAAGTTTTATCTAGGGTAGGCCTGCTCACACACATACAAATACATTTTGTTAGTGTGTTGGTTTTGAAATACACAAATTTCAATGTTTTCATTTTGCCTCTGTAGACTGAGAGAAATATTATACAAGTTTTTTTTTTATTTTATGTTTCAAAATTTAAAGTAGAAGAATTATTTTATTTTGACCAAATATAACTGTTGATGTTATAATTTGTTGCGCCAAAGTGCGCTGACAAACCAAACACTCTAATTTGCCGTAATAATTTTTGGCAAATAAAAATTCGTATTCAGCATCTTCATTCATTTTTTCAGTGTACGCATCTAAATTCATAGACAAACTCGAAAACAGAACCTTCCTCATTGAATGTTCAATAGAGACTGATTGGTAATTTTGAAAATATTCAAAACAAAAACAAAAGCTCTCTTTTTAAATTGTGTGTGTGAGCAAATTGACATACACCGACAGGCCAAGTGCGCACTTTGAACAGCCTTGATCTAGGGCAATGCAATACTTCCTGATAAAATTGGCCGAAACTCGAAAAAAATCCCTATGACACCGTGTGTAGTGGTTGGAGCGCAAGATATCTCTCGAACGAATCAACCGATTCGGTCCAAAATTTGGCTTTCGTAATATTTTGTTCAAACCGGTCCACAACTTCCCTCCAATATAAAAGGTCACTAAAATGGTATGCACGATATCTCCCCCTATCCAACGATAGATGGCCTTTGCGTCCATCTATACAACGATAGATGACCTTTGCGTCCATCTATCCAAAGATAGATGGCCTTTGCGTTCATCTATACAACGAAAGGTGGCCTTTGAGCCGATCTATCCAACGATAGATGGCCTTTGAGCCCATCTATCCAACGATAGATGGCCTTTGAGCCCATTTATCCAACGATAAATCTATCCAACGATAGATGGCCTTTGAGCCCATCTAACCAACGATAGATGGCCTTTAAGCCCATCTAACCAACGATAGATGGCCTTTGAGCCCATCTAACCAACGATAGATGGCCTTTGAGCCCATCCATCCAACGATAGATGGCCTTTGAGCCCATCTATCCAACGATAGATGGCCTTTGAGCCCATCTATCCAACGATAGATGGCCTTTGAGCCCATCTATCCAACGATAGATGGCCTTTGAGCCCATCTATCCAACGATAGATGGCCTTTGAGCCCATCTATCCAACGATAGATGGCCTTTGAGCCCATCTATCCAACGATAGATGGCCTTTGAGCCCATCTATCCAACGATAGATGGCCTTTGAGCCCATCTATCCAACGATAGATGGCCTTTGAGCCCATCTATCCAACGATAGATGGCCTTTGAGCCCATCTATCCAACGATAGATGGCCTTTGAGCCCATCTATCCAACGATAGATGGCCTTTGAGCCCATCTATCCAACGATAGATGGCCTTTGAGCCCATCTATCCAACGATAGATGGCCTTTGAGCCCATCTATCCAACGATAGATGGCCTTTGAGCCCATCTATCCAACGATAGATGGCCTTTGAGCCCATCTATCCAACGATAGATGGCCTTTGAGCCCATCTATCCAACGATAGATGGCCTTTGAGCCCATCTATCCAACGATAGATGGCCTTTGAGCCCATCTATCCAACGATAGATGGCCTTTGAGCCCATCTATCCAACGATAGATGGCCTTTGAGCCCATCTATCCAACGATAGATGGCCTTTGAGCCCATCTATCCAACGATAGATGGCCTTTGAGCCCATCTATCCAACGATAGATGGCCTTTGAGCCCATCTATCCAACGATAGATGGCCTTTGAGCCCATCTATCCAACGATAGATGGCCTTTGAGCCCATCTATCCAACGATAGATGGCCTTTGAGCCCATCTATCCAACGATAGATGGCCTTTGAGCCCATCTATCCAACGATAGATGGCCTTTGAGCCCATCTATCCAACGATAGATGGCCTTTGAGCCCATCTATCCAACGATAGATGGCCTTTGAGCCCATCTATCCAACGATAGATGGCCTTTGAGCCCATCTATCCAACGATAGATGGCCTTTGAGCCCATCTATCCAACGATAGATGGCCTTTGAGCCCATCTATCCAACGATAGATGGCCTTTGAGCCCATCTATCCAACGATAGATGGCCTTTGAGCCCATCTATCCAACGATAGATGGCCTTTGAGCCCATCTATCCAACGATAGATGGCCTTTGAGCCCATCTATCCAACGATAGATGGCCTTTGAGCCCATCTATCCAACGATAGATGGCCTTTGAGCCCATCTATCCAACGATAGATGGCCTTTGAGCCCATCTATCCAACGATAGATGGCCTTTGAGCCCATCTATCCAACGATAGATGGCCTTTGAGCCCATCTATCCAACGATAGATGGCCTTTGAGCCCATCTATCCAACGATAGATGGCCTTTGAGCCCATCTATCCAACGATAGATGGCCTTTGAGCCCATCTATCCAACGATAGATGGCCTTTGAGCCCATCTATCCAACGATAGATGGCCTTTGAGCCCATCTATCCAACGATAGATGGCCTTTGAGCCCATCTATCCAACGATAGATGGCCTTTGAGCCCATCTATCCAACGATAGATGGCCTTTGAGCCCATCTATCCAACGATAGATGGCCTTTGAGCCCATCTATCCAACGATAGATGGCCTTTGAGCCAATCTATCCAACGATAGATGGCCTTTGAGCCCATCTATCCAACGATAGATGGCCTTTGAGCCCATCTATCCAACGATAGATGGCCTTTGAGCCCATCTATCCAACGATAGATGGCCTTTGAGCCCATCTATCCAACGATAGATGGCCTTTGAGCCCATCTATCCAACGATAGATGGCCTTTGAGCCCATCTATCCAACGATAGATGGCCTTTGAGCCCATCTATCCAACGATAGATGGCCTTTGAGCCCATAGCCCATCTATCCAACGATAGATGGCCTTTGAGCCCATCTATCCAACGATAGATGGCCTTTGAGCCCATAGCCCATCTATCCAACGATAGATGGCCTTTGAGCCCGTCTATCCAACGATAGATGGCCTTTGAGCCCATAGCCCATCTATCCAACGATAGATGGCCTTTGAGCCCATCTATCCAACGATAGATGGCCTTTGAGCCCATAGCCCATCTATCCAACGATAGATGGCCTTTGAGCCCATCTATCCAACGATAGATGGCCTTTGAGCCCATAGCCCATCTATCCAACGATAGATGGCCTTTGAGCCCATCTATCCAACGATAGATGGCCTTTGAGCCCATAGCCCATCTATCCAACGATAGATGGCCTTTGAGCCCATCTATCCAACGATAGATGGCCTTTGAGCCCATCTATCCAACGATAGATGGCCTTTGAGCCCATAGCCCATCTATCCAACGATAGATGGCCTTTGAGCCCATCTATCCAACGATAGATGGCCTTTGAGCCCATAGCCCATCTATCCAACGATAGATGGCCTTTGAGCCCGTCTATCCAACGATAGATGGCCTTTGAGCCCATAGCCCATCTATCCAACGATAGATGGCCTTTGAGCCCATCTATCCAACGATAGATGGCCTTTGAGCCCATAGCCCATCTATCCAACGATAGATGGCCTTTGAGCCCATCTATCCAACGATAGATGGCCTTTGAGCCCATCTATCCAACGATAGATGGCCTTTGAGCCCATCTATCCAACGATAGATGGCCTTTGAGCCCATCTATCCAACGATAGATGGCCTTTGAGCCCATCTATCCAACGATAGATGGCCTTTGAGCCAATCTATCCAACGATAGATGGCCTTTGAGCCCATCTATCCAACGATAGATGGCCTTTGAGCCCATCTATCCAACGATAGATGGCCTTTGAGCCCATCTATCCAACGATAGATGGCCTTTGAGCCCATCTATCCAACGATAGATGGCCTTTGAGCCCATCTATCCAACGATAGATGGCCTTTGAGCCCATCTATCCAACGATAGATGGCCTTTGAGCCCATCTATCCAACGATAGATGGCCTTTGAGCCCATAGCCCATCTATCCAACGATAGATGGCCTTTGAGCCCATCTATCCAACGATAGATGGCCTTTGAGCCCATAGCCCATCTATCCAACGATAGATGGCCTTTGAGCCCGTCTATCCAACGATAGATGGCCTTTGAGCCCATAGCCCATCTATCCAACGATAGATGGCCTTTGAGCCCATCTATCCAACGATAGATGGCCTTTGAGCCCATAGCCCATCTATCCAACGATAGATGGCCTTTGAGCCCATCTATCCAACGATAGATGGCCTTTGAGCCCATAGCCCATCTATCCAACGATAGATGGCCTTTGAGCCCATCTATCCAACGATAGATGGCCTTTGAGCCCATAGCCCATCTATCCAACGATAGATGGCCTTTGAGCCCATCTATCCAACGATAGATGGCCTTTGAGCCCATAGCCCATCTATCCAACGATAGATGGCCTTTGAGCCCATCTATCCAACGATAGATGGCCTTTGAGCCCATAGCCCATCTATCCAACGATAGATGGCCTTTGAGCCCATCTATCCAACGATAGATGGCCTTTGAGCCCATAGCCCATCTATCCAACGATAGATGGCCTTTGAGCCCATCTATCCAACGATAGATGGCCTTTGAGCCCATCTATCCAACGATAGATGGCCTTTGAGCCCATCTATCCAACGATAGATGGCCTTTGAGCCCATCTATCCAACGATAGATGGCCTTTGAGCCCATCTATCCAACGATAGATGGCCTTTGAGCCCATCTATCCAACGATAGATGGCCTTTGAGCCCATCTATCCAACGATAGATGGCCTTTGAGCCCATCTATCCAACGATAGATGGCCTTTGAGCCCATCTATCCAACGATAGATGGCCTTTGAGCCCATCTATCCAACGATAGATGGCCTTTGAGCCCATCTATCCAACGATAGATGGCCTTTGAGCCCATCTATCCAACGATAGATGGCCTTTGAGCCCATCTATCCAACGATAGATGGCCTTTGAGCCCATCTATCCAACGATAGATGGCCTTTGAGCCCATCTATCCAACGATAGATGGCCTTTGAGCCCATCTATCCAACGATAGATGGCCTTTGAGCCCATCTATCCAACGATAGATGGCCTTTGAGCCCATCTATCCAACGATAGATGGCCTTTGAGCCCATCTATCCAACGATAGATGGCCTTTGAGCCCATCTATCCAACGATAGATGGCCTTTGAGCCCATCTATCCAACGATAGATGGCCTTTGAGCCCATCTATCCAACGATAGATGGCCTTTGAGCCCATCTATCCAACGATAGATGGCCTTTGAGCCCATCTATCCAACGATAGATGGCCTTTGAGCCCATCTATCCAACGATAGATGGCCTTTGAGCCCATCTATCCAACGATAGATGGCCTTTGAGCCCATCTATCCAACGATAGATGACCTTTGAGCCCATCTATCCAACGATAGATGGCCTTTGAGCCCATCTATCCAACGATAGATGGCCTTTGAGCCCATCTATCCAACGATAGATGGCCTTTGAGCCCATCTATCCAACGATAGATGGCCTTTGAGCCCATCTATCCAACGATAGATGGCCTTTGAGCCCATCTATCCAACGATAGATGGCCTTTGAGCCCATCTATCCAACGATAGATGGCCTTTGAGCCCATCTATCCAACGATAGATGGCCTTTGAGCCCATCTATCCAACGATAGATGGCCTTTGAGCCCATCTATCCAACGATAGATGGCCTTTGAGCCCATCTATCCAACGATAGATGGCCTTTGAGCCCATCTATCCAACGATAGATGGCCTTTGAGCCCATCTATCCAACGATAGATGGCCTTTGAGCCCATCTATCCAACGATAGATGGCCTTTGAGCCCGTCTATCCAACGATAGATGGCCTTTGAGCCCATCTATCCAACGATAGATGGCCTTTGAGCCCATCTATCCAACGATAGATGGCCTTTGAGCCCATCTATCCAACGATAGATGGCCTTTGAGCCCATCTATCCAACGATAGATGGCCTTTGAGCCCATCTATCCAACGATAGATGGCCTTTGAGCCCATCTATCCAACGATAGATGGCCTTTGAGCCCATCTATCCAACGATAGATGGCCTTTGAGCCCATCTACCCAACGATAGATGGCCTTTGAGTCCATCTATCCAACGATAGATGGCCTTTGAGCCCATCTATCCAACGATAGATGGCCTTTGAGCCCATCTATCCAACGATAGATGGCCTTTGAGCCCATCTATCCAACAATAGATGGCCTTTGAGCCCATCTATCCAACAATAGATGGCCTTTGAGCCCATCTATCCAACGATAGATGGCCTTTGAGCCCATCTATCCAACAATAGATGGCCTTTGAGCCCATCTATCCAACGATAGATGGCCTTTGAGCCCATCTATCCAACGATAGATGGCCTTTGAGCCCATCTATCCAACGATAGATGGCCTTTGAGCCCATCTATCCAACGATAGATGGCCTTTGAGCCCATCTATCCAACGATAGATGGCCTTTGAGCCCATCTATCCAACGATAGATGGCCTTTGAGCCCATCTATCCAACGATAGATGGCCTTTGAGCCCATCTATCCAACGATAGATGGCCTTTGAGCCCATCTATCCAACGATAGATGGCCTTTGAGCCCATCTATCCAACGATAGATGGCCTTTGAGCCCATCTATCCAACGATAGAAGGCCTTTGAGCCCATCTATCCAACGATAGATGGCCTTTGAGCCCATCTATCCAACGATAGATGGCCTTTGAGCCCATCTATCCAACGATAGATGGCCTTTGAGCCCATCTATCCAACGATAGATGGCCTTTGAGCCAATGTATCCAACGATAGATGGCCTTTGAGCCCATCTATCCAACGATAGATGGCCTTTGAGCCCATGTATCCAACGATAGATGGCCTTTGAGCCCATCTATCCAACGATAGATGGCCTTTGAGCCCATGTATCCAACGATAGATGGCCTTTGAGCCCATGTATCCAACGATAGATGGCCTTTGAGCCCATGTATCCAACGATAGATGGCCTTTGAGCCCATGTATCCAACGATAGATGGCCTTTGAGCCCATCTATCCAACGATAGATGGCCTTTGAGCCCATGTATCCAACGATAGATGGCCTTTGAGCCCATGTATCCAACGATAGATGGCCTTTGAGCCCATGTATCCAACGATAGATGGCCTTTGAGCCCATCTATCCAACGATAGATGGCCTTTGAGCCCATCTATCCAACGATAGATCTGGCCTTTGAGCCCATCTATCCAACGATAGATCTGGCCTTTGAGCCCATCTATCCAACGATAGATCTGGCCTTTGAGCCCATCTATCCAACGATAGATCTGGCCTTTGAGCCCATCTATCCAACCATAGATCTGGCCTTTGAGCCCATCTATCCAACCATAGATGTGGCCTTTGAGCCCATCTATCCAACCATAGATGTGGCCTTTGAGCCCATCTATCCAACGATAGATGGCCTTTGAGCCCATCTATCCAACGATAGATGGCCTTTGAGCCCATCTATCCAACGATAGATGGCCTTTGAGCCCATCTATCCAACGATAGATGGCCTTTGAGCCCATCTATCCAACGATAGATGGCCTTTGAGTCCATGTATCCAACGATAGATGGCCTTTGAGCCCATCTATCCAACGATAGATGGCCTTTGAGTCCATCTATCCAACGATAGATGGCCTTTGAGCCCATCTATCCAACGATAGATGGCCTTTGAGTCCATCTATCCAACGATAGATGGCCTTTGAGCCCATCTATACAACGATAGATGTCCTTTGAGCCCATGTATCCAACGATAGATGACCTTTGAGCCCATCTATACAACGATAGATGTCCTTTGAGCCCATCTATCCAACGATAGATGACCTTTGAGCCCATCTATCCAACGATAGATGACCTTTGAGCCCATCTATCCAACGATAGATGACCTTTGAGCCCATCTATCCAACGATAGATGACATTTGAGCCCATCTATCCAACGATAGATGGCCTTTGAGCCCATCTATCCAACGATAGATGGCCTTTGAGCCCATCTATCCAACGATAGATGGCCTTTGAGCCCATCTATCCAACGATAGATGGCCTTTGAGCCCATCTATCCAACGATAGATGGCCTTTGAGCCCATCTATCCAACGATAGATGGCCTTTGAGCCCATCTATCCAACGATAGATGGCCTTTGAGCCCATCTATCCAACGATAGATGGCCTTTGAGCCCATCTATCCAACGATAGATGGCCTTTGAGCCCATCTAGCCAACGATAGATGGCCTTTGAGCCCATCTATCCAACGATAGATGGCCTTTGAGCCCATCCATCCAACGATAGATGGCCTTTGAGCCCATCCATCCAACGATAGATGGCCTTTGAGCCCATCTATCCAACGATAGATGGCCTTTGAGCCCATCTATCCAACGATAGATGGCCTTTGAGCCCATCTATCCAACGATAGATGGCCTTTGAGCCCATCTATCCAACGATAGATGGCCTTTGAGCCCATCTATCCAACGATAGATGGCCTTTAAGCCCATCTATCCAACGATAAATCTATCCAACGATAGATGGCCTTTGAGCCCATCTATCCAACGATAGATGGCCTTTGAGCCCATCATCTATCCAACGATAGATGGCCTTTGAGCCCATCATCTATCCAACGATAGATGGCCTTTGAGCCCATCATCTATCCAACGATAGATGGCCTTTGAGCCCATGATCTGTCCAACGATAGATGGCCTTTGAACCCATCATCTATCCAACGATAGATGGCCTTTGAGCCCATCATCTATCCAACGATAGATGGCCTTTGAACCCATCATCTATCCAACGATAGATGGCCTTTGAGCCCATCTATCCAACGATAGAACCCCTTCCTTCAAATTTTGCTGGGCTCTTGAACGGGGCAACCAATTTGTTCCAAACTTTCGATCTCCTAATATTTAATCCAAATTTAGTTTAACTTCTAAAGTGGCCCATATCTGTCCTCTCCTTAGGTCACCTCCCCCACAAAAGTTCAACATTTGTGTCTAAGTGCAGTTTAGGGTCTGTTCGAAGAGCCTTTGAAAATTTATACCGATGCTGTTTATTCGTGTCCTGTTTTCCGTAGGCAAGTCTATCGAAAAGATACGACTCCCAAAATACACTTCCATAATGGACTATGTCGTTCCATTCCTTTAAGTACCTCCGTAACACTTTTAAACTTTAATCCTAATCCACATTTTTTCGGCATTCGATTTGTCAGTAAATGAAAGTTTCAATTCACATAGGCTGAGGGTATATCTCTGTCGGCAAAGCCGTTTGATACTTTTTTACTTGTTATAATACCTATTGCTATGATTGACTGGTTTCGGTTGACTTTTCTTCTTCCACTAGTCATGCCTTGTCTAAATCTTGCATTACTTTATACATGTGTTCACTTTTTACGAGCTGTTAGAAATATTATTTATTCTCCAATTCGTTGGCGAAAGGCACAACAAACATTAAGGGCCATTATTATATGCTTTCTTTTACTAGTAGATGGATTTAAAAACGCAAAATAAACCAATTTGGAGGCATTAAAAATATAAGTTTTACATTAAAAGTTAATCAATTTGGTTTGTTTCATTCAATTCATTTCAAATTACAAGTTAATGACAAAAAGGACCTCTTTGAAAAGTTAACCGTAACTCTATAAATCTGTTCGAAATATCCAAACCATAACAAAAGAAGACTTATAATAATGGGGGTATAAGTTTGTTAAGCTTAGTATTTTATTGATTTCTTAATTTGAATTCACAAATTGTTTTTGGTCTATTTTTGGTATCGCAAATCATTTCCTACAGCCGTTTAAATTGCATTTTTAGGCCTTATTTTATTAATACTCCCCCCTACTACCACACTACATCAAATTGGATGTTATCGACCCTTTCTTCAACAACATTTTTAGAATATTCTTATCCAGACGTCCCTTATTGCGACATCATACACTTCGCTAAATGTCTCTTTAATTTGATTTTTTTCGGGCCCAAATTCCCCATCAAGAAAAGAAAGAAAAAACATCCATCCATCATCGCAAAATGTGTGGGAAACAAATGTAAACTATGCCGGAAATGCAAAATGCTGCGAAAAAATAAATGTTGCTAAAAGCTCCAGACGACAACTAAGCTCCAGGACAAACAAATAGGCAAAAAGGAAGATTTTTTGTTACGTTTTTTTCTACTTCCTTTTATCACTTGAGGGGCTTCCCTGCTGTTGTATTGCTGTGTGTGTGTCCACTGAGCAGCAAAGGTTTCCCTTAACAGCAGCCAAGGCTTTTCAACTTCAAACATACACACACATGCATTTGCCATGACAAACAGAGAGAAAATGGTTTTTTCTATTAAAGTGGTTTTTTATTTTTTTTTTATTTTTTCTTCTTCTTTTTGATGCGTAAAATCTTTTTAGTTGATGCATAAAATCTGTTTTGTCTGCTGTGAAATTTATGCTCTTTAAGGATGTTATATGTATTTATGTATGTATGTATTTTGTGCTTCCTTTTTGTTCATATTCCACTTAAATTTAAATGGAAATTAGAAGAAAAGGGGTTTTTTAATAACAAAAACTGTTTTAACTCTTTCATTATGTAAATAATTGGAAAACATATTCCAAGGACAAGTCAACTTGAGTTTTTTTTTCTACATTTTAGTTCTGCAAAGAGAGAGCCTAGATTTATGAATAAGTAATTTACTTTATGCCCTTTAACAAGAAATTGAGATATGAAGGGTTCTTTGTTGGAATTTGCATGAAGTAAACAGATTTTATAATTCAATTGAATCCATGGTGATAATACGACCACATGTACATATTTTTTTCTACTTTGTATTCTATCTATTTAATAAATCTCTTAAAATTTTTATTTTATTGCAGTTTCCATATAATTTTAAAATGAAAATGTTAAGCTTATGTAACGTATTACTTTCGAAAATTAAGTTAAGCCGTACTACAAGAATTTCAGGAATACATCATGGTGCATTGTAAAAACCAGAAGATAAAAAGAGAATTGTCCTCGATTTTTTTTTGTCTTTGAATTCGACATAAGTTTAACGAGGATATAAACGCTTTGAAACAATCGAAAATGTGTCTCATTATCCCTTCCACCAATAGTGTGGAGGGTATATTAAGTTTGTTTTTCTGTTTGTAACGCATTGAAACAATCATTTGCTGCCCTATAAAGTATATCGTCACCATAAATGCCAAAAGACGTATCTCCAAAAAACCGAAATTCGTTTTTTGATTGAATCTAATACATAAAACTAAAATACACGTTCTTGCAAAATTTCAAGCTTCTACGTTCGAAAATAACGATCCTATTCAAGAAAAGGCATTTCGGAAAATTATCCCATTGCAGATTTTTTGGAGTTATAAATGGAAATTTTGAATGTGTTTCTGAACTCCGTCTAGAAATAAGTGTGCAAATTATATCGAAATCGGTTCAGATTTGGATATAGCTCCCATATATATTTTCGGCCGATTTGCCGTATTTGCTGCACAAAACACCATATATCTGTCCAGTTTTGATGAAATTTGGAATGTGTGACGGAATTTTGTATAGTAATAAGTGTATCATATTATATAGATATCAGTTCAAATTGATATATATCTCCTATATATATTTTACATATTCACAGTGGTGTAGGTTAGGTTAGGTTATAGGATGCCTTGAGGCCCATTGTGTTCATCCTGGATATTGAAACTGGTTGAAGATGTTATGGTATGATGTAGATACAGATGTGTGGCGGTAGTTATGTATAGATAAAGATTGTAGGTGATGTGGTTGTGGATGTGGATTCTGAAGGTTCGGGCAGGTGTGTGTGCGACTGTTCGGCATCTTAGTTAGTGGTGGTGATTGTTGATGGACTGATGGTTATGGATGCGATTTAGATGTGCATATGTTAGAGAGAAGTTGAAGATGTAGACTATGGGTGTGGTAGATGAGGCCATAGGTGTAGTGATGTGGTGTGAAGGTGTTGCCTGCGGATGAGAAGCAATTAGCGTTTCGTCTGTAAAGGTAAGAAGAGGTTGTTGAGACTATAGTTGTAGTGATGATGTTAATTAGATATGGATATATGTAGTGAATATTGTTAGGATTGAGATGGTGAAATTGGGTGAGATGTAGCTGGGATGCGTTTGACGATGCTACTGTGTAGAGGTGGTGCTTGTCGCATTCCCAGTACGTTGGAGCCATTTTAGGCCTTTAGCCAGGTGAAGTAGATCCGACGGCTCTTCTTGGCTAAATGTTGTTAATGATTGGATGGTATGTACCCCATGGTACACAGTCTTCTGGAGATGAGCATAGGACATCGGCATAAAAGGTGCTCAATCGTCTCTATTTCTTCCTCATCCTCGCAAAGCCTACAGTAGTCGGCCAAGTCTTCTTCCCATTTTCTCGTCATGGATCTTGTTCTGCAGTGACCCGTGATGATCCCCACTGCTAGTTTCAGGTCTGGTTTCCTCATTGAGAGCAGTGAGGCGTTTCTCGACATTTTTGTACTATCTCTCTCCTGAAGTGGCACAATGGTGGCTTGATGGAGTTGTCGATTTCAATATTTTGTGACTCCGATCCGCAGCGTGCCAGTTCGTCGGCTGCCTCGTTTCCCTCGATGTTGCAATGCCCTGGGACCCAACACAAGGTGACGATTGATTTTAGTGGATCCAAAGCGTGTTTGCAATCCAGAACTGCCGCGGACTTGATGTAAAGGGACCTGAGAGATTTAAGGGCCGCTTGACTATCAACATAAATAGTCACCGGTCCAGATATGTCCCCTCTCATGTTGTTAATCAGTTCCGCGGGCTTCCTGATCGCAAAAATTTCAGCTTGGAAGACACTACAATATTCGTTCAGCTTGTATGAAATACGTAGATCCAGGGAATTGCTATAGACACCTGCTCCTGTGCCTCTTTCCATCTTAGAGCCGTCTGTATAAATCTCTATACCGTCTAGAGGTAAGGTATCATATAGTCGGCCCCGACCGACCTTGACCCTTTCCTTACTGGTTTTCATTTTATAACGTTTTTGCTTCTCCTGCAAAATTATTATTTTGTTAGTTACGACTTTGGGCATTTATGGTGACAATATATATTATACGATCCAGCCCTGTCTGTCCGTCTGTTGTAATCACTCTAGCGTCCGCAAAAATTGAGTTAGAGCGTTAGATTTTTGCACCCGAGTATCTTTTTATACCCTCCATATTATAGTGGAGGGTATAATTAAATTTGTCATTCCGTTTGTAACACAGCGAAATATTCATCGGAGACCCTACAAAGTATATATATTCTTGATCAGGGTAGAATTATAAGTCTATATAACCATGTCCGTCTGTCCGTCCGTATGTTGAAATCAAGATACAGCTCGCAATTTTTAAGATAGGGCTTTGTAATTTGGTATAGAAGTTTATATTACTCCTAGGATGTTTGGTATTGCACATGGGCTTTATCGGTCCACGTTTTTATATAGCCCCCCCCTAGAATGGTACCACCCGATTTTCGGTTATCTGAAGGTCTTAGCCTCATTATCACACGGAAAGGGATAAAAGTTGGTACTTAGTCTTCGTCGGGTGTATAACACTTTCCCCCCGAAATTTGTCGGTATAGATCCACTCCTTCATATAGCCCCCATAGAACGGTCCCTCCCGATTTTCGGTGTTTTGAATGTTGTGGCCACAATAATTCACCGAAATGGCAGAAAGTTTGTACTAAGTCTTCGTCGGGGTATCAAACTTTCCCCTGAAAATTGTCGGTATAGGTCCATGCCTTCATATAGCCCTCATAGAACGGTACCTCCCGATTTTCGGTATTTTGAACGTTGTGGCCTCAGTATTTCTCCGAAATGGCTGAAATTTGGTATTTAGTCTTCGTTAGGGGTATAAAACTTTCCACCAGAAACTTGTCGGTATGGGTCTACGCCTTAAAATGGCTGCCATAGAACGGTACCTCTCGATTTTCGGTATTTTGCAGGTTGTGGCCTTAATAATGCACCGAAATGGCTAAAATTTGGTATCTGATCTTCATTTGGGGTACTAAACCTTCCATATGAACTTTGTCGGTATAGGTCCACGCCTTTATATAGCCCCCAAAGAACGTACCTCCCGATTTTCGGTGTTTTCAAGGTTGTAGCCTCAATATTCCTCGGAAATTGCTGAAACTTCGTATTTAGTCTTCGTTGGGAGTATACAACATTCCCCCAGAAACTTTTCGGTAGGCCCACGCATTTGTACAGCCCCATAGACCGATACCTCCCTATTTCCGGTATTTTGAAGGTTGTGGCCTTAATAATGCACCGAAATGGCTAAAATTTGGTATCTGGTCTTCATTTGGGGTACTAAACCTTCCATATGAACTTTGTCGGTATAGGTCCACGCCTTTATATAGCCCCCAAAGAACGTACCTCCCGATTTTCGGTGTTTTCAAGGTTGTAGCCTCAATACTCCTCGGAAATTGCTGAAATTTCGTATTTAGTCTTCGTTGGGAGTATACAACATTCCCCCAGAAACTTATCGGTAGGTCCTCGCCTTTGTACAGCCCCATAGAACGGTACCTCCCTATTTCCGGTATTTTGAAGGTTTTAGCCTCATTATCACACCGAAAAGGCGGAAATTTGGTACTTAGTCTTCGTCGGGGTGTAAACTAAGGTCCACGCCTTAGTATAGCCCCTATAGAACGTTACCTCCCTATTTTCGGTGTTTTGAAGGATGTGGCCTCAGTAGTACACCGAAATGGCTGAAATTAGGTATCTGGTCTTCATTTGGAGTACTAAACGTTCCATATGAAATTTGTCGGTATAGGTCTACGCCTTAGTATAGCCCCCATAGAACGGTACCTCCGATTTTCGGTATTTCGGCAACCCACCGAAATGGCTGAAATTTGGTATTTAGTCTTTGTTGGAGGTAAAAGTCTTTCTGACTGAAATTCTTCAGTATATGTCCACATTTCGGTATAGCCCCCATAGAACGATACCTCCCGATTTTCGTAATTCCGAAGGTTGTGGTGTCAATATCCCACCGAAAGACTGAAATTTGTTATTTATTCCTGAATGGGGTTATCAAATATTCCAGAAGGGAATTATCAGTATAGGTCCGCGGTTTCCTATATCCTCCATAGAAGCGTACCTCTTGATTTTCGGTATTTGAAGGTTTTACCGGAATATCGGAAATTTGGTATTTGGTCTTCTTTGAGTCTAAAAACTTTCCGCCAGAATTGGTAGGTATAGATCGACGTTTTGATATAGCCCCAAGGAACGATACCTCCCGAACATCGGTATTTTGAAGGTTATTTGGACGAAATCTGTTTCAGACAATTTGAAGTCGACTAAATGGCAAATCCGCAAGATAATTCTCGCACAAAGTTTGTGATTGGTCCAAACTTTGTACATCATATTATTTCAACTACTCTTGTATAAATTTGGAATATGGACTATAGCGATCCCGTCCTTCAAGTTCCTTCCACACAAAATTTGTAAATAGTCTCGGATCATTGAGAAAATTTTCCCAAAAATTCTTTTTGCGGGACCTATTACGACGGCGCGTTTTCTCGTATTTAGTACGAGCTCAGGGTTCTCTCCAAGACCATTGACATGAGCCCAGATTGACAGTTATACCGTAGCACCTTACATAAGGTCAGACCAGTTTGGTAAAGCTTTGCAACTTATCAGCACTACCACATCATCAGCATAAACCACCAGATGACAGGGTAAAGTTAGGGAAACGCCCATAACTCCTGTTGTGTGGTCTGTTAATAGTTTTCTTCACGGAACTCTCCGCTATGCGCGATTTGATAATCTTTCTATTCAGCATCTCATTGATCGATGCTACAAGGATACCCCCTGATTTTCGGTATTTTGAGGATTTAAGCTAATTTTTTTTACTGTTTTAGATTCCTGAAGGTCACAAAATATATCCACCAAAAATTATCAAAATAGGCCTAAACATACGAAACAAATACAAACATATGTACTGAGGTGGCAGCCGCTGGCCGGAACGTTGATGTTGTATGGTTCCGGGTCAATCCGGTACGACATAACCCGCTGCTGTGAGAGGAATATCAAGGTCGCTGCGGTTCAGGTAACCAAGCTCAACAACAACTGTAGCTTACAACGTTGTGATGGTTACAACGTGCTAAGGAAGGATCGCACCAGAAGTAGATGTCCAATACAAACCTATCTCGCTTAAGCCTGTCTCTAATGACCCGTACGTGGAATGTATGGGGGTAGCAGAAAGTTGTGGAACTGCCGAGATAGAGTTGCTGAACGTATACATCCCGGCGAGAAATAGCTGTATCTCGGACATTAGCCCGCTTTTGGAAGGTCATAATGATCTGGTCCTGGGGGACTTTAATTCGCATCATGAGATGTGGCATTCGACCCTCGGAAAGGACCACAGGGGTACAGCGCTGGCTGAACAGATTGATAGCTCTACGTTTTGCACGGTCAATGAGGACGCACCTAACAGAATTTGAGGAGAGTGTCACAGTTCGCCACACATAACCATTGTGTCACCTTGTCTGAAAAATAACGTTACCTGGCAACCCGTCATTTCCCTTGGGTCAGACCATCTCCCCATAATTGTCTCCATTAGCAGACCAACCGATTTCTTCACCTCTGAATGCCGCACATTCGTCAATCAGAAGAAAGCTGATTGTCCGAGTTTCAGAGAGTTCACAAATCACCGCTTCAGAGAACTGCCCAATCCTTCTGATGTTCGGGTAGCGGAAAGGACGTTCCGAGACATCATCACAGCTGCAGCCGCTCGCCATATCCCTGCTGGTCGAATACCCAAAGTAAGACCAAACTTCCCCGCAGAGGCGACGGGATTAGCAAATAAGCGTTATGAGCTTCGTCGAGCCAACCGCAAAGACCCCAGAGTCAGGGAACTGACACTGGAGGTTAACTGGCTGGTCAGCGAGCATAAGCGGAACAAGTGGTTAAATCATCTGAAGAGTTGCAACATTGTAGCCGGTATTGGTGAATTGTGGGCAACGGTTAAGTCACTCTCGAACCCTGGAAGAAGGAAGAAGAAGTTGACTGAAGCGAAGAGGTGCGCAAGTTATTTCAGTCGACAGTTTGTCGAGCACCCCGAGAGTGAAAGGGCGAAAAAGTATTACGTCGCAATAGATCTCTTCCTGCCGAGGATCAACAACCACAGTTTACAATGAATGAAGTTGCCAATGCCACCAGGAACGCTAAATCATCCAAAGCGTTGGGCCCTGATGGAATCTCCATGGTAATGCTGAAGCAGCTGGATGAGCCCGGAGTGGAGTATCTCACTAAAGTTCTCAACTTGTCGTTATCCACCTTCATTGTTTCCGAAATCTGGAAAATGGACAGGGTGGTCCCACAACGGAAGCCCGGCATGGATGCCAGCAAAAGTGAATCGTACAGGCCGATTTCGCTTTTGTCGCCCGTAGCAAAGACCCTTGAGGCCTTAGTTCTCCCCAGTATCAGAGATAGCTATCAAGTTGCCGATCATCAGCAAGGATTCCGTAAACAGCACAGCACGACAACTGCGCTGCACGCCATTACCACACATATTTGTCAAGGACTCAACCAGAGACGACCGTGCGATAGAACAGTGATGATGACGCTTGACTTATCAAAAGCCTTTGATACAGTCAGGCACTCCACGCTGTTTGAAGACATTGAGCAAACAACCCTCCGGCCAAGCTTGAAACGTTGGATAGTCAATTATATGTGTGGACGCCAGTCGTACGTGGAATTCAGGAACAAGAAGTCCAAACCCCGTAGAGTGAAACAGGGAGTTCCCCAAGTTGGGGTGAACTGGAACCTCTACCTCTCCTGTATTCCGCCCCCTCCAGACGGCATCGAGATCATAACATATGCGGATGATTGCACGATCCTGGCGTCAGGTACATATCCTGATGACATCTGTGAGAGACTGAACAACTATTTAACCGATCTTACCACCTTTTTTCATTCGAGGAATATGCACAAAATCCCACAAAATCAACAGCCACTGTTTTCACCACATGGACTGCGCAGTTTGGAAGAGAATTGAATGTCGTGGTCGACGGTAGCAGAACTCCGACCACAAACTGCCCCAAAATTTTAGGGGTATCATTCGACACTACTTTCTAGCTGTGCGCGCACGCCACATCTATCTGCGACAAACTAAAAAGTAGGAACAAGGTCTTTAATTCCCTAGCCGGCAGCACTTGGTGTGCAGATAAAGAAACCTTGTTGACCACATATAACGCGATAGGTCGGTCTGTGGTAAACTATGCGGCGCCAGTTTGGTCCCCGGGATTATGAGAAAAAAGATTCAAACCTGGCAGAATGCCGCCCTGAGAACAGCTACAGGGTGCCTCTTCAAGTCTTCAGTGGACCATCTACATGAGGAGGCAAAGATTCTTCCAGTAAAGCAACACAATGAGATGCTTTCGTTGCTGTACTTGCTTAGGTGTTACCTTGAGAGCCATCCCAATCACCATCTGCTGGCTAGGCCCGACACATTCAGGCATATCAGGAAGGATATTTATGCTCTAGAGAGGGAGGTCCAACAATATAGGAGAGAACCCCTAGATCAACAGGCATATCAAGCAGGTTTAAATAGCATTCACACGGGTGCAGTTGCTAAGGCCATAAGCAAATATATCGCAGCTGAGGAGCGTCAGCTGCCACGACGAACCAGATTAGTTTTGGCTCAACTACGCTCAGGATATTGCAGTCGCCTAAATTCGTATTGGGCGGAAATCGATCGCGCCGTGCAAGATAGCTGCCCAGTATGCGGCATAGGCCCGCACGACACAAAGCACCTTTTCAACTGCTCCGCCAAACCTACTCATCTAACTCTAGTGGATCTGTGGCTACATCCCATCGAATCAGCCATTTTCCTGGAGCTGGAGATAGACCCAGAGCCAGATTGAACAGAAGAACGAAGATACAAACATAATAAACACTGTTACAACAACAACAACATAGGTACATATCTCGGTATAGCCTCCATATAACGGTACCTCCCGATTTTCGGTATTTTGACAGTTTTAGCAACATTTTTATAAAGTTTGAAGTTCCTAAAGGTCATAAAATTTCTCCCCCAACAATTCTCAACATAGGTCCATGTTTCGGTATAGCCCCCCCATAACGACACCTCCCTATTTTCGGTATTTTGAGGACTTTAGCTCCCTTTTTTACAGTAAGTGCAATTTGACGTTTGAGGCTCCCAGTTGTCACAAAACTACCCCCCCAAAATGTTCAACATTGGTATAGCCCCCATATAGCGGTACCTACCGATTTTGAGTGTTTAGCAACATTTTTTACCCAACTACCTGTAATTTTACGTTTTTGGTTCCCAAAGGTCACAAAATATCTTCATCAGCTCCATGTTATGGTATAGCTCCCATATAACGGTACCTCCCGATTTTCGGTGTTTTGGGGATTTTAGCTACCTTTTTTGACGGAAGTACCTGCAATTTCACTATTGAGGTTAACGGTGACCACAAACAATCTCCACCAAAAATTGTAAACATAGGTCCATGTTTTGGTATAATGGTACCTACCGACTTTCCTTCTTTTGAGGATTAGCTACAGCTTCTATCCAAAGTTGTCGTAATTTGCCGTTTGAGGTTCCTAGCGGTCACAACACCTGTCCATTGAAATTTGTCAATATAGATCCATGTTTTAGTATACCTCCCCATATAACGGATTCTCCCGAGTTTAGGTATTTTGAGAATTTTAAATACTTGTTGACCAGACTACCTGTTATTTGGAATTTGAGTGGTCACAAAACTTCTCCACCAAAAATTGTCAATTGACTGGAGTTTAACTACATGTGTTGACCGAACTATCGGTAATTTGACATTTAAAGTTCCCAGTGGTCACAAAATTTCTCCACGAAAAATCACTAAAATAGGTCAACACTTTGATATAGACCCATATAAAGTTGGAGTTTGAAGAAATTTTTTGTTACATTTTCTGGCCTTATTTAGGCATTTGGGTTCTTGAGGTCACAAAAATCTTCCGGACGAACTTAACTTAACTTTTTTAGTTATTATTATTATTATTATTTTTTAGTTGTTATTTCTTGTTTTGTTGTTTCCAAAATCGAGCTCAGAATCACTGTGCGTCCGAACAAAAAACTTCCCACATCTCCCTTTTTCTGCTACATTATTTCCTTTATTGTTACAACCATAACCTACCTCTCTGTCCAATTGTTTTACGGAAACAATTAGCAAAAGTTTTCATTTTCACTTTCTTTTCGGGGATTCCCTGAATTTTTTATGCAATTTTTAATTTTCATTAGTAACTGTGGACCATAAAAACCAAACCAAACTTTATCCCACACCGAAAGTAACCATTGAAACAGATAGACATGGCATTTTACAACTTGAATCACCTCTTGTCATGTGGCCAAGTTACGGTCGTCAACTACTCCTAGCTAACTGATGGTAATTAAAATCCATCTCTCCCACAGCCAACAGCAGCATCAGTACGTACGGTTTTACTACCATGGCAACACATCATAACGAATTTTTTATTAGTATATTCATGTGGTTAACTCGGAGAGTGTAGCTAAGAGGTAGTGGTGGTTCCAGCAGCACTCTTTGATTTTCATAGCAAACAATAAAAAAGTAGTGGGTTTAACTTTTCAAAACCATTGTTTTAATAAAACATAATTGCAACACTTGGCCAGAACAGCAGCAGCAGCAACAGCAGGTTGGCAAAAGTTTATCTTTTATTCAAGATTTGTATGGATTTGCAAAGTAAGATGAACAAAAGCAGAAGAGAGGAGGAAAAGTAAACTTTAGCCAGATTGTATTACAACTAATACATATGTATGTATGTTTGTAATGAATAAATTAGTAAAAATTAGTAAAAAGAAAACGTTAAGTTCAGCCGGGCCGAACTTTTTATACCCTCCACCATGAAATATTCTGAACTAATAAGGAATAATTACTTTTCTTTCTATAAATGTGGCTATAACGGTGTCGTTATATGGTGGCTATACCTCACCATGGACCTATGTCCACAATTTTTGGCGGATAAGGTTTTTGACCTCTCGGAACACTAAATACCAAATTATAGGCAATTCGATCCAAAAATGTGGTTAAAAACGTCACAATACCATTACCGTAATATGCGAGCTATACCCCATCATGGGCCCATGTCCACAATTTTTGGCAGACAATTTTTTGATCACTAGGAACCCCTAGGAAGAAGAAGGTGTTGAATGAGATAATGACAACAATAAACTGGCGAAGTATGCCCCTTCTGCTCCCTAGGCTTATGAGATAGTGTCAGGGATGAATGTCTAAAGCCTATGGTCAACGAAATAATTAGGTCATACCAATGCGCTTTACACCTGGCAAATCCAGTATTAACCAGATATTTACCCTGCGGCAAATCCCCAAAAAATGCAAATTGACACCTATCACCTTTTTGTCGATTATTATGTAGCCTTCGTCAGTCCTCTACAAAAAAAAAAAACATTGTTCCACAACATCCCATACGGGACAAGGGAGACTTCTCTCATATCCATGAGTGCACCCCGATTCATATTTAGCTCAATGATATGGGACCTACTGTTTATCGCCGAGTCCGAACGGCGTGTCTTAAGACACCACTTGTAGAGAAGTTTTTCAAGGCTGAAATACTCAGGTAATGTCGCCAACATTACTGAGGGGTCCTCTACGCTCAAAGGTATTCGAAGCCATGTCTGAATTTGCTATCCCCGCAAAGTTCATTCAGCTTTGTAAGATGATTTCAAAAGAATCTCTCCTAAGAGATTATTACCAAACGAGGTTTCAGACAAGAAGACAAGCTCTTCGTGTGATCTCTTGAACATCCTGCTTGAAAATGTTATAAGAGATGCAAACCTCAAAAGAATTGGTACAATTTACACCACCAACAGCCACGTGTTACCTGCTTATGGTGACGATATTGACATCATGGATTGATCAGAAAAAGGCGTAACTGATACCTTTAAGAAGGTTGAAGGAGAGTCTGATAATTTGGGTCTGATAGTAATCTACGATAAGACCAAGCTGATGGTATTGGGACCTATCGAGAAAAACATATCGGGAAATATTGGATTTGTCTAGAATCCAAAAAACTTTAACACGTTCCAAGAAGAGGCTCTAAACATGATGGAAGCGCAACTGTGTGGAACATTTGTTAATGAGGTGCCTGACAGAATCGATGGACATTGTTCAGCCTCCTGGAATTTGATTTATGTTTTGAAGCCACTCCTTTGAGGTGGCTTCATGCCCATCAGACATTTTAGTTGGTTACTGTAGGAAATATAGGACCCTTAAAAGGTCTCCTATTTACAGAAAAGCCTTATCTTCTATGGATAGTAGACCTTTTAAGGGGCTTCTATGAATAGAAGACATTTTAAGAGGTCTTTTGTTTTTTCTTCAGATAGAAGACTTTTGTGGGTTTTCTATGCAATTACCTTTTAATTATCTTCTGTAGCTAGAAGACCTTTAAAATGTCTTCTATCCATAAAAGACCCTTAAAAGGACTTCTATCCATAGAAGCCCCTTAAAAGGTCTACTATCCATAGAAGACCTTTAAAAGGTCTTCTATCCATAGAAGACCCTTGAATAGGCCTTTTATCCATAGAAGACCCTTAAATTGGTCTTTTATCCATTGAAAGGTCTTCTATCCATAGAAGACAATTGAAAGGTCTTCTATCCATAGAAGACCCCTAAGAAGTATTCTATCCATAGAAGACCCTTAAGAGGTATTCTATACATAGAAGACCCTTGAAAGGTCTTCTATACATAGAAGACCCTTGAAAGGTCTTCTATACATAGAAGACCCTTAAAGGTCTTCTATCCATAGAAGACCCTTGAAAGGTCTTCTATCCATATAAGACCCCTGAATAGGTCTTCTATCCTTAGAAGGCCCTTAAAAGGTCGTATGTCCATAGAAGACCCTTAAAAGGTTTTCTATCCAAGACCCTTGTAAGGTCTTCTATCCACAGAAGACCCTTGAAAGGTTTTCTATCCATAGATGACCCTTGAAAGGTCTTCTATCCATAGAAGACCCTTGAAAGGTCTTCTATTCATAGAAGACCCTTAAAGGTCTTCTATCCATAGACGACCCTTGAAAGGTCTTCTATCCATATAAAACCCCTGAATAGGTCTTCTATCCTTAGAAGGCCCTTAAAAGGTCTTATGTCCATAGAAGACCCTTAAAAGGTCTTCTATCCTTAGAAGGCCCTTGAAAGGTCTTCCATCCATAGAAGACCCTTCAAAGGTCTTCTATCCTTAAAAGGCCCTTGAAAGGTCTTCTATTCATAGAAGACCCTTGAATAGGTCTTCTATCCATAGAAGACCCTTAAATAGGTCTTTTATTCATAGAAGACCCTTGAAAGGTCTTCTATCCATAGAAGACCCTTGAATAGGCCTTCTATCCATAGAAGACCCTTAAATTGGTCTTTTATCCATAGAAGACCCTTGAAAGGTCTTCTATCCATTGAAGACAATTGAAAGGTCTTCTATCCTTAGAAGGCCCTTGAAAGGTCTTCCATCCATAGAAGACCCTTGAAAGGTCTTCTATCCATAGAAGACCCTTGAATAGGTCTTCTGTCCATAGAAGACCCTTAAATATGTCTTCTATCCTTAGAAGGCCCTTGAAAGGTCTTCTATCCATAGAAGACACTTAAATAGGTCTTCTATACTTAGAAGGCCTTTGAAAGGTCTTCTATCCATAGAAGACCCTTGAATAGGTCTTCTATCCATAAAAGACCCTTAAATAGGTATTTTATCCATACAAGACCCTTGAAAGGCCTTCTATCCATAGAAGACCCTTGAAGAGGTCTTCTATCCATAGAAGACCTTAAATGGGTATTTTATCCATAGAAGACCCTTGAAAGGTCTTCTATCCATAGAAGGCCCTTGAAAGGTCTTCTATCCTTAGAAGGCCCTTGAAAGGTCTTCCATCCATAGAAGACCCTTGAATAGGTCTTCTATCCATAGAAGACCCTTAAATAGGTATTTTATCCATAGAAGACCCTTGAAAGGTCTTCTATCCATAGAAGACCCTTAAATTGGTCTTTTATCCATAGAAGACCCTTGTGAGGTCTTCTATCCATAGAAGACCTTTGAATAGTTCTTTTATCCATAGAAGACCCTTAAATAGGTTTTTTATCCATAGAAGACCCTTGAAAGGTCTTCTATATATAGAAGACCCTTGAAGAGGTCTTCCATCCATAGAAGTATTTTGAAAGGTCTTCTATCCATAGAAGACCCTTAAAGGTCTTCTATCCATAAAAAGGCCTTTAAAAGATCTTCTATCTTAAAGGTCTTCTATTCATAGAAGACCCTTAAAGTTCTCCTATCCATAGAAGACCCTTAAGGGCCTTCTATTCATAGAAAAGGTCTTCTATTCATAAAAAATGTCTTCTATCCATAGAAGACCCTTAAAGTTCTTCTATCCATAGAAGACCCCTAAAGGTCCTCTATCTACAGAAGACCCTTTAAAGTTCTTCTTTCTGTATAAGACCTCTTAAATATTTTTCAGCCGTAGAAGGTTCTTTAAAGGTATTCTTTATATAGAAGAACTTAATAGGAAGATCTTTCAAATCTTGTCTATCTATGGAAACCTTAAAAGGCCTTAATAGGTCCTTAAACGATCTTTATAGAAGACCCTTAAATGGTCTTCTATCTGGAGAAGACTATAGAAGCCATTAATTCAAAACGCTCATCAAACTAAACAGATATTCTCTCTTCGAATTGTTAAAAATCTAAAAGAACTTAAGTGAAAGCAAACACTAAATAATGTTAATAGAAGTAGTTGGTTGGTTGTCCATGGAAATTGTTTGCAAAAATTGTTAACACATTTTTTTTTCTAATTTTGTTTTAGAAAAACTTTTCGTTTATGTTGTTGACACAGAACTCAATAAAAGTTGCTATGTTAACTGAACTACTGCCATGAATACCAAATGAGGTGGTGGTCGTTAAAAAACAATAATAGAGAGTGTCGGTCATATATTTTAAATAAATCGAATTTATTTTCGGAGCCCAAAAGGCATCACTTGAAAATTGAATTAGAAAAAAAATAAAAAATTAGGTTTCGTGCAAAAGAAAACACCTTAGAGAGGGCTTGTAATTAAATTATCATTTGTAAAGAGTTCGATGTTGCTAGAATCTTAAAATTTTGTACCCAAGGGTTAGTGTAAATAAGTCTTTAACAATTTGTTTTATGAGGACTTGGTACTAAAAACGTTATAAATCCTTTAGTACAAAATAATGTAATAAACCTTTTTTCAACTGACATGTTTGTACAGTCTGGTATATTACACTACTTACAAATGTACAATTATGCACTTGTGAATTTACAACTCTTTGACATTTACCTTTACACCAGTTCACCAAGTTAGCATTAAATACCACTCCTCAGTATATCAAGTACTTTCCTTTCATCAAAACAACTGGCACTGCTGCTGGTTATTATAGAAAGAATGCCATTTTCTTAGCAGCTTCTTGTCATAGCGTTTCCTTTTTTGTCTTTTGTGTTTTGTTTTTCATGCAAAACCAGTACCGTGACCCAATAAAATTGCACAAAAATTGTTTTTGTGTGGGGGAGGGGATAAGTCACGAGAAAATAAATGCATAAATGAAACAAAAGTATGCTACTTCAAGGACTCATATTGCAGCATGGTATTGTTATACCCTACACCCCAACCTGTTGCCAACCTGAAATAAGGTATTACAAAAATATATCCTGAATCTGACTACCTAAGTGTAAACAGTTCAATGTGTTTTTTGTGGATTAATCTGAGCGTATACTTTGAGATGCTGTCTGGGAATCGAGGTTTAAGGGTTGAAAAATATACTTGACTGCAGTCGCGATCTGAAATGTTTCTCATTGAAACAATCATTTTAGACCCAACCTATGTTAAGATCAAATCCAAAACTCAGACAATTTTAAGTGGATGTAACCATGTCCGTCCCTCCATCTCTCTAGTTATCTGGTAAACAGGCTAACTCTCAAAGGAATCATCCGATTTGGCCCGTAATACTTTTTCCAAACATAAATGAAGTGCAAAGATAGTCCACTCCTTCGATTACCTCACCCACATATGTTCAACTTTTTTGTTTCAGTGCGGTTTAAGGCCTGTTTGAGAATACATTTGAAACTTTTACCGAAGGTTGCCCTAACGGTCCTGTTTTCAATGATATACGGTTTTGGTGGGATAGTCCATAAAGTCCCTTGAAAGGTCCGTTCAAGGGTCTCGTTAAGAGATGTGCTACACTAGCTGTCAATGTCATATGACACGAAATAAAAACATTCAGTAGATACTAACGCAGGCAATGTGGACACGAAATCTCACTGCATTTTTGCTGGTGTGGACACAAAAAGTGGGTGACGTAGGGGATGAAAGATACCAATGAACGGTCCTGACCGGCTTTAACATGGCAAAGTCCAGGATTTATCTTGGTCCCTCTTTCATCTCAAGTGGACACTGACCTCCCCGTGGTGTCACCTGTTAAAGTTTCGCGCGTTCACCCATGAGAACGTTAAAAACTTGGGTTTGGCGCAGGGTTAGTAACCCACCCCTAGAAAAAGCAGCCGACTATGAAAAAAAAAAAACAAAAGAAAAAAAAAACAAATCCCTCAAAAGTTGACGACCTCCGCAAACGTTTTAAGGACCCTGATCTGCGAATCTGCACCAGGAATGTTCGCACTCTTTATAGAGAAGGTGCAGTTTACGCATTGACAGATGTACCTGAAAAGGACAAGGCCGACATTACTGCCATACAGGAAATACGATGGGACAACAACACCTAAAGGTGACGCACTGTATTATAGCTGCCATGACACAAAGCATGAGTTTGGTTTCGGATTTGTAGTTGGTCGGAGGTTAAAACACCTGGTCTCCAGCTTCCCACCAGTGAATGAAAGACTTGCTACAATTCGAATAAAAGCAAAATTCTTCAACATCAACTTTATTTGCGCTCATGTTCCCACTGAAGACAAGGACGAACGATATATTTTATGTGCGCTTAGACGAAACATATGACCGTTGTCCTGCCCATGACATTAAAATTATTCTAGGCGATTTTAATGCCTAAACTGGAAAGGAGAATATCTTTTTGCCCAACAGTCGGGAAATTCACTCTCCACACTGAAACATCTGATAATGGTATGAAGCTGATAGACTTCGCAGCGCTAAAAAAACATGGTAGTTAGCAGCACCAGACTTCAACATCTCGACATGTATAAGGGCACCTGGCTGTCGCCAGATCAAAGAACAATAAATTAAATTGATCACGTTGTGATAGATGGAAGACATTCATCGAGCGTGTTGGATGTACGATCGTTCCGAGGAGCAAACATAGACTAGAACCACTACCTTGCTGCAGCAAAGGTACGCACCCGGTTAAACGTAGCAAAAAAGTACGAACAGACACAACACGGAAGTTGGACATCGGTAAGCTGCAATCACAACAGATATCCACAACATATTTCACTCAACTGGGCCAATTGCTTAATCAAAGCACTCCTCGACCCGATAACATATCAGCACAATGACAAAGTATTATCCACTTCATGCAAACAGCCGCAAAATCCATACTGGGATACCAGAGACCTCCACCAAGGAATCCATGGTATGATCAGGACTGTCGTGCTACTTGGAACGCGTAGCGCACGAGAGAGACATCGGGAGAAAAGGAGAGATGAGAAACGTCTTTTCCGCAGGAAAAAGAGAGAGAGATGGAAAAGCGTGAGTGTGAAAAAATCGAGATGTACAGGAACCAGAATGAAGTCCGAAAATTCTACCAACGAGTCAATCATCAAACTGATGGCTTTGGTACAGGCACATCCTCCTGTAGAGACCACCAAGGTTATTTGGTAACTGATACAGATAGTGTGCTCAGGTTATGTAAAGAACATTTCTCCAAACTGTTGGTATCCAATAGTAGCGAAGGCGACGAAAATACCACAGACCCAATTCCAGATGATGGTATTGAATATATACCGCCCAGCCAAGATGAGGTAAAGGCAGCAATAAATCGGCTGAAGAATAATAAGGCAGCAGGAGCCGATGGCCTACCAGCCGAGCTGTTTAAAACCGGAGGCGACACGCTGATAAGGTGTATCCATCAGATAGTTAGCACCATCTGGAAGGAAGAACGAGTACCCGACGATTGGAACCTGAGTATCCTGTGCCCCGTCCACAAGAAGGGAGATAAGACTGTATGCTCTAACTATAGGGGCATAAGTCTTCTTCCTATGGCCTACAAGATATTGTCAGGGATATTATCGAACGACTAAAGCCTATGGTTAACGAGTCAATTGGACCATACCAATGCGGCTTTAGACCTGGCAAGTCCACCATTGACCAGATATTTACCCTGCGGCAAATCCTGGAGAAGACCCAAGAGATGCAGATCGACCCCTACCTCCTTTTTATACCCTCCACCATATGGAGGGTATAATTAAATTTGTCATTCCGTTTGTAACACATCGAAATATTCGTCGGAGACCCTATAAAGTATATATATTATTGATCAGCATAAAATTCTATGTCGATTTAACCATGTCCGTCTGTCCGTCCTTAGGTCCGTCCGTCCGTCTGTCTGTCTGTTGAAATCAAGATACAGCTCGCAATTTTAAAGAAAGAGAGTTAATATTTGGTACAGAAGTTTTTATTACTTGCAGGATGGTTGGTATTGAAAATGGGCTATATCGGTCCACGCCTTCATATAGCCCCCATAGAACGGTACCACCCGATTTTCGGTGTTTTGAAGGTATTTGCTTTATTATCACACCGAAATGACTGAAATTTGGCACTTAGTCTTCTTTTAGGATATAAAACTTTCCCCCAGAATTTTGTCGGTATCGGTCCACGCCTTCATATAGCCCCCATACAACGGTACCTCCCGATTTTCGGTATTTTGAAGGTTTTAGCTTCATTATCACACCGATATGGCTTAAATTTTACGCTTAGTCTTCTTTAAGGGTATACAACTTTCCCCCCAGAATTTTGTTGGTATCGGTCCACGCATTCATATTGCCCCCATAGAACGGTAACTCCCGATTTTCGGTATTTTGAAGATTGTGGCCTCAATTTTCCTCCGAAATGGCTGAAATTTGGTATTTAGACTTGGTTGGGGAATTCTCAGAATTCCAGCTCCACGCCTCCATATAGCCCCTATGGAAAGGTATCTCCCGATTTTCGGTATTTTGAATATTGTGGCTTCAATATTCCACCAAAATGGCTGAAATTTGGTATTGTATTTCCTTTGCGTCTAAAATTGAATTGAAACTATTTTTTCCATTTTACTTCAATAAATTTCGTGGTGGAGGGTATACAAGTTCGGCCCGGCCGAACTTAACGCCATTCTTACTTGTTGTCTGCGTTCAAAGGTATTCCAAACCATGTCCGAATTTGGTATCCCCGCAAAGCTCATTCGGCTTTGTAAAATGACTTTAACTGACACGAGGTCCTCAGTTAAAATAGGAAAGAAGCTCTCCGAAGAGTTTTGTACCAAAAGAGGTTGCAGGCAAAGAGACAGCCTTTCGTGTGATCTCTTCAACATCCTGCTGAAAAAGGTTATACAAGAGGTAAACGTCAAAAAAAGTGGCACAATCTACACCATTAGTCACATGGTGTCCACGAGCAAAGCTTTTTATTGAGATCGGACCAACTGTTGAAGGTTGGTTCCTATAATTTTGAGGTAGTAAAAGACTTCGTAGACCTCGACACAGCCGTAAACACAACAAACAACATCAGTTGTGAAATTAAAAGAAGAATTGTATTGGCCAACATGCACTACTTTGGCTTAAGTAAGCACTTTAAAAACAAAGCCACAACTCGTCAACAAAAATAACGCTTTACAAAACACTGATACTATCCATGCTAATGTATGGCTCCGAAGCCTGGGTATTTGGGCAAACAGACATGGCAGTGCTTGGTGTGTTTGAGAGAAAATTCTTCGAAATATCTACGGACCAATCTGCGTTGACGGTGAATTTCGACGTCGCATGAACCACGAGCTGTATCTGCTATACAACGACATCAATATTGTTAAACGTATCGAGATGCAGCGATTGCCTTGGCTAGGCCATATCATAAGAATGAGCGAAGATGAACACATCCACCAAAAATTGACAAATCAGAAATCATCTCCATTAAAAATCGTCAACATACGTTAATGTTTTGGTATAATCCTATTATAAAGGTACCTACCGATTTTGGGTATTATGATGACTTTAGCTACCTTTTTTACGGAAGTACCTGTAATTTGACGTTTGACGCAACATCTCCACTAAAATCTGTCAACAGAAATCAATGTTTTGGTATAGATCCCATATAACGGTACCACCGGATTTTCAGTATTTTGAGGGTTTTAGCTATCTTTTTGGGCCGAACTACCTACAATTTCACACTTGAGGTTTTCCTATGGTCACAAATGATCTCCATTAAAAATTGTCAACATACGTCCATGTTTTGGCTATTGCCCTCATATAAACGTAGCTCCCGATTTTCGGTATTTTGAAGATTTTAGCTAAATTTTTGGACTGAACTTCCTGCAATATCACATTTGAGGTTCCCAATAGTCGCAAATTAACTCTATCAAAAATTGTCAACAGAAGTCCATATTTTGGTAGTGACTCCAAGCAACAGTACCTCACGATTTTAGGTATTTTGAGGATTTGATTTTTTTGTCAAACTACCTGTAATTTGACAGTTGAGGTTCCCTGTGGTAACAAAGCTACTCAATCAAAAATTGACAACATAGGTCCACCCTTTGATATAACCCCCATAGGTGCCACCCGATTTAAGACATTTTTGATACATTTTCTGGCCTTATTTAGGCATTTGGATATCCGCGATCACAAAATATCTCCACCTAAAATTGTGGACATGAAAGAAAACTTATCAATATTTGATGGTGGAGGGTATAAGAAGTTCGGACCGGCCTTTTGAGCAATTTCGTTAAAATACAACTTTGGGCCCATACAAATTACTATGGCAACTTTGAGGCCCCAGTGGCACGTGTTAACATATTCCAATTGTGCTCAAACTTTGACATTCTTAAAATCGAACAAAACTAAACGCTTTAGGGAAGTGTCGCCTAAACAATCCGACATCGATTTTTTAAGAAACCTCCTCAATACCCCACAAAAGCCTGCGAAAATCCTATTTCTGTTTAAAATTAGCGATCCGTAGACAGTGCATTTAGGACCACCACTCCTGTTATGGTTTTGTTGGAACACTTATATGCTGAGGGCATTTAATTTTCGACAAAGCTGACTTATTCTTTTCTACTTTGATTTCCCTAATTTCTATTTCACGTTTTTCATTTAGCTTTTCTTGTTGACATTGTTTTTTTCCTCTTCTACTTCCATAATAATAAATAGCCTAATGTTAATTTTCGTTGCTGTGTATTGGTTGTAGTTTCCTTTCCTTTATGATTTTCTTTTAAATTCAACACAATACAATTTTTATTTCATGCTCTAATAAATTGGTAACGCTGCTACCCGTCCGCTGTTCGTGAACAAAATAATAAAATGTTGGTTGAATTGTCCTTTCATCGTTGGCTGATTGCAAATTTTTGCAACCTTTTAATTTCTGTTAAAATAATTGGTAAGCAATTTCAAGATGGTGAACACTGCGGCAATAACAAAAAATGCCATGGAAATGTCAAGCGGTTTGTTGTTATTCGCAACAAAAACTAATTGTGGGTTTGTTTTTTGTAATACATATTTCAAAAAATTAACGAGATGATTTCAAAATGAAACGACATGGTTTAAAAGGTTGTGGGAGAAAAGAAAGCGAAAAAACACAATTAAGTTATTAGCGATTCACTGGGAGAAATGATGTGGCTTTTGGGAATTTTAAAAATGACGGTTTTCGGTTGTTAAAAATAATATTAATTGTATTATTATATGTTATTATATAATCCAAACTCGATAGTATTTTATACCTCATCAGAAAGTGTCACAACATAAAATTGTTAGGGTGGTTATTGGTTTCTTATGATAAACATATGCATTTTTGTTTTTCCCACGAAATCCTCTCCACAGCATAAATTATTCATCTTAAATGTTGAAGATTTCCCATTAATTATAATCTGCATTGATTTACATGTTGGCACTTAAAAAATGATTTAATTATGTGCATGAAACTGATAATACAAAAACAAACATTTATACACCCTGAAACATAATCTTATGTACTTTCGTACAAACATCCATACATACACACATACACAAAGATATCTCGATATAATTATACAGAAAATCATACGCACACTTCATGTGAAAGATGAACAATACAAAATTAACAACGCCTGACATGGTTGAAAAGGTTTGTTCCATGCTGCATTTTGTTAAAAAAAAATAGTTCTCAAGAAGAATTGAAAAAATTTTTATATCTTTTTTACATATGTAAACAAGTTTATAAAGAAACAAAAATTGCACACACATACTGCAGCTGTCAGTTGTTGCAAATTGTTCATTTTCTGTGGTTGTTACTCAACTGTTCTGGTCTCATTTATATTCTGCTTTCAGCTGCCATTACTTAATGAAAGTAATGAAATTGCAAAAATTTTAACCATAATGCAATTTTGCATCTTTGGTGGCAAATTTCATTGATGACAGATGTTCTTAACCGAATGGATGAATGTACAGAGTGCTGCTGCTAAGTGTGTGTTTGCTTTACAGCAGATATGTATGTATATTAAACACACAAATTGTAAACTTAATCATGTTATATTAAAATTAAATATAAACACAAAGTAATTAAAAAGGGATATTGGGAAAAAAGGGTATTACGATAGGTCATATAGAAATAAGAATGAATGAGTCAAAAAGTGTAAATTTATCATTGGCCTTTTCTCTACAAAAGACATCAGAAGAACTGGGATGTATAAACAATACAGCAACATTAATCTCAGGAAAATTATTTTCCATGGTAAGGTAATTTGCACGATTTTGAAAAACAGACTTTAGGTTAGGTAAGCTTAGGTTAGGTTGAAAAGAGGGGTGATGCAAGATTAACACATGTCCGTAAGGACATACACTTAAGCCATCAATGGAGGCCTGTTGTGCGCTCTAATTTGGGGTTCTGGATAAGGTTGTATGAACAATTAGAATGTAGAGAAAATATTTACGAAATTCCTGATTAATTTTTTGACATAACATAGTCTCTTAACTTTTTGAACTCGATTGTCCTAATTTGGTGGAGTCCTTGTAAGATGTCGTTTCCTAGTAGCTGGGTTCTCAGGTTTGTGAAGGCCCAGCAGTGGCAGAGATAGTGTTCCAACGTTTCATCGTCATCTCTGCATGGTCTGCATTCACTATTTTTTGAACAGCCTATTTTGTACAAATGCGCTTGTAGTCCAAGGTGTCCTGTGAGGATTCCCGTCAATCCACTAATGTCTTTTTTTACTCAGTAATAGTAATTCCCTGGTTTTTCCTCGTCTGGGTCTCCCCATAGGATTTTTGTGTTTTTTTTTCTTCTCTTCACTGTTCCAGAGGGATATATGTGCTTTTTTTGTCCATGTCCCTAGCTTATTTTGCCATAGAGTTTGCCATTTCGTTACCCCTAATCTAGATTTCACTGTCTTCGTTGTTACAACCTTACTGGCTGCTTTGCTGTCCGTTAGGATGTTCGCAATCGTAGGCTTTGTGTGAGTGTCAAACCAGTTCAGACACTCTGCAATCGCTCGGATTTCCGCCTGAAGAATCGTGTTATGATCCGGCAGCCGGAGGGAGATCCTTGTATCTGGTTCCCTGATATAGAGACCCAGTCCCGTTCTCCCCTCTAGCATAGCCCCATCCGTAAACCCTTAGCTTCCAGCGGGAATCTGTGCTAGAGCTCCATCGATCCACATGTCTCTAAAACTTCACATAAAGCTACTTCACTAGTTTCAGGTATACGGTCCCATACTATTTGATTTATAGATTCTCCCGTTGTGACCCTAAGTATGCTTTGGTGGTCTTTATCGATCCAATCGCCCATCGCTTTTAGCCTTGTGGCTGCGACGGCTGCTTCATACCTTACCTGAATTTCTATTGGGTGTACAAACAAAATTGTTTCTAAAGCCCTAGTCGGTGATGTCCTCATTGTCCCGCTAATGCTTAGCAACATGTTTTTTGGACTTTTTGTAGTATTTTTACATTGCATTTTTTGTCCATGGCTGTCCACCATATCACAGACGCGTATGTTAGGATTGGCCTAATTACGCTTCTGTAAAGCCAGTGTGTCATTCTAGGAATGAACCCCCATTGTGAGGCTATTGACCTTCTACAAGTCAATATGGTCCTTCCATTTTAGTTTCCTATCTAGAATTACTCCTTGGTATTTAACTGTACGAGATATGTGTATTGTCTTATTTAGGAAAACTGGTTCTTCGAAGTTCCCCACCTTCGTTTTCCTAGTAAATAGACATAGTTCTGTTTTTTCCGAGTTAACGTTGAGACCTCTCGGTTTGGCCCAGTTGTATGCTATTTTATGAGCCGTTTCCTCTCTACTACAAAGTAAATTCGGATTCTTTCCCCTTAGAAGTATTATAACGTCGTCTGCGTAACAGACTGGGTCAAATTCTTCTTGGTTAAGATCCGTAAGAGACTATTTATGGTAGTTACCCACAAAAGAGGTGATAGAATCCCTCCCTGGGGGTTCCTTGTCCAACTTTGTTCCTTATTTTAACGTCACGTAGCCCGCAGCTTATCCATCTATTCTTTATCATGTGGTTTATCCAGTTCCTAAAGGTCCAGTCCACTTGAAACTCGTCTAATGAGTGGATTAGCGTCTCGGTGCTTACGTTATTAAAAGCGCCCTCGATATCGATGCACACAGTGAGTGTGTAGATTTTCATTTCGAAGGTTCTTTCTATATGGTGTACTACCTCATGTAATGCGGTTTCCACTGACCTGCCTTTAACGTATGCATGTTTTTTTGTATTTAATCATATCGTTGGAAATGTTACTCTTTATCATGGTGTCGACCGTCCGCTCCATTGTCTTAAGTAAGAAAGAAGTTAAACTTATCGGGCGATAAGATTTTGGTATTGCATAACTTGCCTTACCTGGTTTAGGGATAGAGACTACCCTTGCCTCTTGCCAGGCTATAGGAGTATATGCAAAGTTTAAGAAAGCGTTGAAAGTCCCGACCAGTTTGGGCGCAATAACGTCCAGTTCCCTCTGTAATAGGGCCGGGCAGATCTGGTCTGGCCCCGCTAAATTGTATGGTGAGAAGCTCATAATGGCTTGTTTGACCATGAAGGTGTCAATTTTTGGTGCATCTTCTGATGGATGAACACAATCGGTCGATGCCTCAGTATTCGACGGGAAATGCGTTCTCATCAGAAGGCCTAGGGTTTCTTGTGTTGTTTCCATCTTTTTCAATTTTCATCGACCATTTGCTCGGTCTGTGTATGGGTTTTGGATAGAAGCTTCTTGATTTTCGAAACGCCCTTAACACTATCCACCTGTTCACAAAATAGTTTCCAGGAGTTTCGTTTGGCGTTTCTTGTTATTTTGTTGTATTCATTTAATTTTGCCTGGTAGTTGTCCCAGAATACAGCTGCTTTCTTACGTTTCGCCCTATTGTAAAGTCTACGGACTTCCTTGTCCTTATTTCGAATTTCCCCAGTCATCCAGGGTTTTTCGTAGGCAGATTTCCTTTTTGCAAGGGGACAACTTTCTTCGAAAGATTTTACTAGTATTTCGGTTAAATTTTGGACGTTCTTGTCTATGTCTTCCTTTTTTAGGCAGTTCCATGTACCTGCCCTAGTGTTCCATCGAATTGCACTTGTGTTCGCTTTTTATGTGGTCAAAAAAGTTTCTTTGTGGGGTGAACCCCTAGTGCTGCCGCCTATGGACTTGAGGACCTTGTTCTTACATCTCACCTTCTTGAAAATAGATGGGACATGCGCGAACGACGTGAACATCCTTTAGAGTGGTACATCTAGAAAGTTAGTGATCCAAATTCTGCTGTTTTCGACCAGGACATTCAACTCTGTGCTTATCTCCGCAGCTCATGTGGTATACAGAGTTTTTGTAATTTTTTTGCCGCCAAACATGCCGCCACACGTTTCAAACTTGATCGTAGGGTAGTCTGTTCGATGTCCTTAAACAGCGTGAAGTACTTGACAACCCTGTCCTATCATACGGCATTGGTCTGTACGATTCACCTTTGCTGGTATTCTTGTCTGGCTTTCCAGACCACGGGCACGATGTAGCTAGGTAGCGACAGGTTGAAAACTTTCATAAGACTGTCAACTCCCATCTCATTCAGCTGTTTCATCATTACCATGGAGATACCGTAAGGGCGCAACGCTTTGGATGATTTAGAGTAACTGATAGAATTCGTTATTGTAGCAGCATATGATGCTGGATTGGGAGGCGCTGGCCGAAACGCTTTCGCTGCCGTGGGCTTATGATCAAATTCGTAACGTCATCATCAACTTCATCCATTGTAAATTGTGGTGGTTCCTACTCAGCAGGAAAATATCTAATGCGAGGCAATACTCTTCTTTTCGCCATGTCACTCCCGGGGTGCTCGAATTAAAATTACTTGCGCACCTCTTCGGATCAGTCAGCATAACTTCGCCCACCGTGACTGAGGTCCTATCTTTCTTTTTTCAGGGTTTGAGAGTGATTTAATCGTTGCCCGCAATTCACTTATTCCAGATCTAATGTTGCAACTCTTCAGATGACATGTCACTTGTCCCGCTTGTACACACTGAACAACCTGCTAACTTCCTGTGTCAACACAATGAATCTGGGGTCATTAGGGTTGACACAAAGAAGCTAATTACGCTTTTTTGCTAACCCCGTCGCTTCTGCTGCTCTCACTTCGGGTATTCAACCAACAGGTGCATAAAGGGTGTTTTTTTTTAAGCCCGATAGAAATTGAAATTGTAAAAAATAACACAAAAAATTAAATTGTAATCAAATATGGGCACCGCGGCTGTTCTTGACGAAGTGCATTCTGGACGTCCAATTTTTGACCACTCGAGCACTGCTGGCCGTATGTCACGAATAACACGAACAATGCTGGCCTCCGAGGCATCAATTGTTGCTGGTTTATCAGCATGAACCAGTGACTTCACGTAGCCCCACAGGAAATAATCGAGAGGTGTCAAATAGCACGACCTTGGAGGCCAATTGACAGGTCCACTTCTCGAAATCAACTTATCGCCAAATTTTGATTTCAATAAGTCGATGGTTGCGTTCGCCGTATGGCACTTAGCGCCATCCTGTTGAAACCACATCTCCTCCGGATCAATGTCATCCATATTTTCAAACAAAAAATCATTGATCATTGTGCGGTAACGATCTCCATTGACCGTAACGCGAGCTCCGGCCTCATTTTTGAAGAAATAAGGTCCGCACCATACGGTGCATTTTTCTGAATGTACTGGAGTCTGAGGGTCTCTTGTGGATTGGTCTCACTCCATATGCGGCAATTTTGCTTATTAACAAACCCTTTAAGCCAAAAATGCGCCTCATCGCTGAACGCCATACAAATGACGAAGTCGTCTATAAGTTGCGCGAATCGACGACTGATTTTCAAAGTAAATTTGGACAATTTCGTAGCGTTGTTCAAGCGTGAGTCTATTCATGATGATTTGTCAGAGTATACTGAAACAAATAAAAAAAGTTTCATCAAAATTTAATTTTTTGTGTTACTTTTTACAATTTAAAGTTCTATCTAGCTTAAAAAAACACCCTGTATATAGCGAGCGGAAGCATGTGTGATGTTGCTACACGAACATCTGAAAGGTTGGGCAGTTGTCTGAAGCGGTGATTGGTGAACTCTTTGAAACTAGGTCAATTAGCTTCCCCCTGATTGATGAAAGTGCGGATGGAGATGATTTTGGGGAAGATGGACTGACACAAAAGAAAAGGGGAGTTGCCAGGAGACGCCATTTGTCAAACCAGGTGACACGATGGTTATGTCTGGCGAACTCTGACACTCTCCGCTAATTCTGATAGGGACGTCCTCATTGACTGTGCAAAACTTAAAGCTATCTATAGGCTCAGACAGCACCATACCCCTCTGGTCATTGTCCAGAACCGAATACCAGGACTCAGGACGGACATGTACAGTTATGACCTTCCAAAAGCGGGCAAATGTTGGGCCAATAACCTTAAGTACCGCTATTAATCGGCGGGATGTATACTTTAACAAAATCTATCGCGCCAGTTCCACATCTGACTGGTACCCCCATTCAATACATGTAGAAGTCATTACAGCCAGGCTCAAGCAAAATAGGTCTGTATTAAACTGACTGCTGGAACAACAAATTAGTACCTCACCTTCTCTTCTGGTGCGATCCTTCGCAGTGCCTTCTACGTACGTACGTTGTAACCACCACAAAGCTGTGAGCTGCTGTTGTTGTTGAGCTTGGTTTCGTGCCCCTGATCTTCTTCAGACTCATAAAGTCCATTATTTCCTCGACCATTTCTCGCAGTCTATTGAAATTAAATGCATTTTAGGAATTGACAGATCTTGTATTCTGATATCAAAGACGAGGACGACTTCCTAGGTGATCTGTTCACGCAGCATGCAGCAACATAGGTCATGTCGTAGTACTTTAGATGAACGAGTCCAAAGCAACATCTGAGATCCACCCACTACGGGCATCTATTGGATCTCACCAAACTTTCAGGGTGGTGAATACGGATGTGACAAACCGAACACATCCATATTGGTCCAATATTTACATCCTTCTCGGCACTGACCCAAACAGTTCGAAGTAGGCATTCCAGAATATGTCACAGTAAAAAGACACAAATACAAACATACGAGGGGCACTAGAAAACCTTCTGGATAGGCAACACGCAGTGTCATTCGACATTTTTTGGAAAGTTTGACACTTTTTAGCCTAAGCGTACTCAGGGCAGTTGGACAAGTGACTTGAAAAAAAAAAAACACTTTGCACAAATTCGACGTGGATAATCACGGCCGGAGTGCATCGATCAAATTAAATCTTGGTACGTCGATAAAGCACTATAAAAAACTATTTTAATGAATTCAATCGTGGCCCGACACTCGCCAATGAACGAATGTCGTGAGGGTCGTCCAAAATCGTACATTTGTGCCAGAAAAAAATTAAAGACGTACGTGAACGCATAACGCAAGATCTCCATGTCATATTCCGTGAGATAGAGGCGCCCATTGGGCATTTTTTCAATCAAATAACATTTGATATGGCATGGACACCTGGCCGCAAAAATTGATTTTTCTCGTTAGATCCAGCAAAATTGGTCAATCGCTCAAAAAAAGGCTCTTGTGGATTGGTGCAAAGAATCTGTGAATAAAAACAATCACGATACTTCAAACGACATTTGTAAGATCGTCGCAGACGACGAATCTTGAATCTATGCTTAGAAGCCTGAGACAAAACAGGAATCGACCGTTTGAGTCTTCCAAAGCGAACCAAATTCAACGAAAGTTGTTCATGGAAGAAGATGTTCAAAGCTTCTTTGGCAAAACTGACCGTGTGACGACTATACGTCTTGAGAAATGTAGGACGGTAAATTCTGAGTGTTACACTACAATTTGTTTGCCTGAAGTCTCCTAAGAAATTCGAAAAACGAACAAGAGAAGACGAATCGTTCTGCATCATGACAATGCGAGCTCTCACACACGGATTCAAACTAGTGCCTGTTTGACCGAACAAAACGTGGAATTGATGGGTCATATGCCGTACAGCCCATAATTGTGAACCAATGACTTCATTTGGTTGCAGTCCATCAAGAAAAAAAGGCGTGGTCAACGATTTTCGTCGCCAGACGAGCTGTAAAAGAATTCAAACCCAATGTTTTGGATGTGTCTCAATCAAGCCACTGTAAACAACCCAACACATGATCGTATGTCAAACTGGCCTGAGTACGCGTAGGCTAAAAACAGTTAAACTTTCCAAAAAAAATGTCAAATGACGACACTGCGTGTTGTCTAGGCCGGAAGGTTTTCAAATGCCCCTCGTATGTATACTGGACAGGAAACTTAAATGGAAAGACCCTACACGGGAAATGGGCTAACAAAGCCCACAGATGTTGGCTCAAAATTGGGTTCCAATCCTAGGATGACACACTGGTTATACAGAAGCCTAATTAGACCGATTCTAATTTACGCTTCTGTGGTACGGTGAACAGCTATGGACAAGAAATGCAATGTGAAAGTACAGAAAAAATCCAAAGAGTGTGCTGCTTAAGTATTAGTGGTGCAATGAGGACTACACCAACCAGGGCTTTAGGAACAATTTTGTTTGTTCACCCTATAGAAATACAGGTAAGGTATGAAGCAGCCATCGCAGCCATAAGACTTAAGTCGATGTGCGAGTGGATCGAAAGAGGCCACCAAAGCGAGTCAATAGATCATATTGTATCAGACCGTATACCTGAAACAAGTGAAGCCGCTCTGCGTGAAGTTTTCATACCGGACAGAGACTTGTGGATCGATGTAACCCTAGAACGGATGCCAAGTGGAAGCTGTGGGTTCACAGATGGGGCCGTTCTAGGGGGAGAACGGGTCTGGGTCTCTATATTGAAGACCAGAAAACGAGGATCTCCCTTCGACTGCCGGATCATAATACGTTCCTCCAGGCCGAAATCCGAGCGATTACCGAGTGTCTGAACTGGTTTAAAGCTAACACAAAGCCAATCACTGTAAACATCCTAACTGGCAGTACAGCAGCAATTAAAGCTATAACAAGCAAGACGGTGAAATCAAAAACTGTCTTGCAGTATAAAAAGTCAGTCAACAACTATGCCCACCATGGTTCGGTTAACATTATATGGGTACCAAGACATGCAGGGATTAGGGGTAACGAGATAGCTAACACCTTGGCAATACACGCCAGTCAGCGAACTACGATCAGATTAGATAATGCTAAGCCTTTAAAAGCGGCGCGTCTAGAGTTAAAGGCATGGGCAAAAAATGCACATATTTTGAAGAGAAAGGAAACAAGTAAAAAAGTATCAGGCGTTTAAAATGTTGGCCGTTTGAACCGACATAAATGTTGATTAGGATTAAAGATCAAAAGTTTTGAGGAGGAGATACCAAAAATAATGGATCTCCAGCCACTACATACGAGTATGGTGCCATAGGGGGTTTTTACACCCTTCGGACTGTTTGCTCAAGAAGTATGGACTTGCCCCTGAAAAAACTTTTACCATCGTAATTGAGGCAGCGAATGCAGGTTGCTTCAACAAAAATCAATGTGATTCCATATCAGGTCTTAAAGTGAACTTATCCGAAATTTTGTGTGAAAGGTACCGGATGGAGTGGACAAATATAGTCCATATATGAACCTGATCTATATCTGGTAGATATATTAGGATGTGTTAAGTATGGACCACTCCCTTCAAGAGTTACCGTACGAACAATTTTTCCGAACATTTTTGAACTTTTGGGGGAGAGGTACCTAAAGGAGTGGACCGATATGGCTTCGGCCAAATTTTGGACCGAATGGGCAGATCCGTTCGAGAGTTATCTTGCGCTCCAACCACCTCAAACGGTGTCATATGAGTTTTTTTTTGCAAATTTCAGGCTATTTTCTCAGGAAGTGTGGACTTGCCCCTTATGAAACTTGTACCGTCGTATGGGGGGGCAGTGAATACAAGTTGCTAAAACAAAAATTAAAGCGATTGCAGAGATGGCCCTAAACTGAACTTTTCTGATACTTTGTGTGTGAGGTACCCGAAGGAGTGGACCGATTGAGTCCATATTGAAACCTTATCTATGTCTGGTACATATTTCATGATGTGCAAAGTATGGACCAAATCGGTTACTCCCTTCAAGAGTTATCGTGCGCACAAATTTTCTTTACTTTTTATACCCTCCACCATAAAATAGTCTTAATTAAAATGGAATAATCACAATTTTAGGTGTAACAACTTTTCGACGATGGATAGACTCCTACTGCCTCCCACTGTTACTTAATTTACACTGTGAACACAAATATTGGGGCAGAGATAATTCCCTTTGGAGATGAAAGCATTTGGTGTGTTTATATTAAAAACACCGAAGGACAGATGTGCCGTGAGTCGAACTTCCGCTTTAATGCGTGATGAAGTTTTTGCAGGAGACCCGGTAAGCCATCATGAATTAGCATAATATCTTTTATTGTTGTTTTTGTAGAGCACTTAAGCAATAGTGAACAAAGATATAACGCTAATCCCTGATGGCCCACAGGGTCTCTAACAAAAAATTCATCACGCCATAACGCGGAAGTTCGACTCACGGTGGATCTGTCCTTCGGGGCTCATAATATACTCACCAAGGCCTTTCTTTCCCAAGAGAAATTTTCCGTGCCCCAAACTTTCACCTCCATTTTTTTGCACAGTGTTATCTAATCTAATCAAAAAAATGTGTTCAGGTAGGTGAAAGGTACTACCAACGGGGCTATATCAAAGAGTCATCCTATCTTTAAATTCTTGGCGGAAAAGTTTTATAGCTGCAGGGAACTTCAAGAGTCAAATTGAGAGTAGTTTCATCAAAACAATGTAGACCCTCAAAAATGGAATGTTGACGAATTTTAGTGAAGAAATTTCGTGATCACTGAAAATTAACGAAAATCTGGAGGTACAGTTATATGGGTGGATATACCAAAACATGGACATATGTATATTGACGATTATTTTTTAATAGACAAAATTGTAGCTAAAATTTTCAAAATACCAATCATTACATCTAGTTCGGTTCAAAATTGCAGCAAAAATTCTCAAAATACCGAAAATCGGGAGGTACCGTTGTATGGGGGCTATACCAAAACATGGACCTATGTTGACGATGTTTGGTGGAGATGTTTCATGACCACTGAGAACCTCAAATTGTAAATTACAGCTAGTTCGGTTAAAAATTGTAGCTAACATTCTCAAAATACCGAAAATCGGGAGGTACCGATATATGGGGGCTATACCAAAACATGGACCTATGTTGACGATGTTTCGTGGAGATGTTTCATGACCACTGAGAACCTCAAATGTCAAATTGCAGCTAATTCGGTTAAAAGTTGTAACTAAAATGCTCAAAATACCCAAAATCGGGAGGTACGGTTATAAGGGGGCCATACCAAAACATGGACCTATATTGACGATGTTCAGTGGAGATGTTTCATGACCACTGAGAACCTCAAATGTCAAATTGCAAATAGTTCGGTTACAAATTGTGGCTAAAATTCTCAAATACCGAAAATCGGGAGGTACCGTTATATGGGGGCTATTCCAAAACATGGACCTATGTTGATCATGTTTGGTGGAGATATTTCATGACCAATGAGAACCTCAAATGGCAAATTATAGCTAGTTCAGTTAAAAATTGTAGCTAAAATTCTCAAAATACCGAAAATCGGGAGGTACCGATATATGGGGGCTATACCAAAACAAAGACCTATGTTGACGATGTTTCGTGGAGATGTTTCATGGCCACTGAGAACCTCAAATGTCAAATTGCAGATAGTTCGGTTAAAAATTGTGGCTAAAATTCACAAAATACCGAAACTCGGGAGGTACCGTTATATGGGGACTATACCAAAACATGGACCTATGCCCATATCCATTGAAATATAAGTTTGTTGATCACTAGGAACCCTAAATGCCAAATTATAGCTAATTCGGTCTGCAAATGTGGCGAAGAACGTCAAAATACCTCAAATCCGGAGGTACCGTTTTATGGGGGCTCTACCAAAGAGTGGAACGATATAGCTCTTCTTCGAACTTGACCTGCCTATGGTAAAAAGACCCTCGGGTGCAAAATTTCAGCACTCTATCTCAATTATTGCGGACGCTAGAGTGATTACAACAGACGGACAGACGGACATGGCTAGATCGTCTTAGAATTTTATCCTGATCACGAATATATAAACTTTATAGGGTCGCAAATGATTAGTTCGATATGTTACAAAAGGAATGACAAACTTAATATACCCATATTATGGTGGAGGGTATAAAAGAGACATTAGTAGACTGGCAGGCATCCTTACAGGGCACCTAGGGCTACAAGCGTACCTGCACAAAATTGGTTGTGCAGAGCATGCGGAGAGAACGACGAAACGTTGGAACACTACCTATATCATTTCCAGCCTTCGTGATGCTAAGAAATCAATTTCTGGGAAATAACTCAACCATATAAGGACAAGCAAGTTCAAAAAATTGAGAGATTACGTCAATGGCATAGAATTTCCAAACTGACAAATTTATTTCTTAATAAATTAACAAAAACAAAAAAACGTCTTCAATTTAGGCTTCCGTAATTAGAGCGCACAACAAGCCTACCCTGGCTTAAGTGTATGTCAACAAGGGCATGTGACGCTTTTTAAATCGCCCATATTTTCAACCTAACCTAAGCTATACTGAGGTGACATCCGTTGACCGGAACGCTGCGGGTTACGGATTAATCTGAGAATTTTGTGTAGGAGGTACCCGAGGGATCATTGTTCCGATTCGATCTAAACTATGGACCAAATCGATTGATTCTTTTAAGAACCAGCCAGACAGACTTAGTTAAATCGACTTCAAATTGTCTGAGACGGTTTTTGTCCAAACATACTTTTGGTCCAAAGCCATTATTCCAATCAGTGTATATACCCTCCTTAGCCTAAATGCTGAGGCTCTAAGTGAGTACCCACATTGCGGCAATGGTTTTAGACCTTACATATGTTTAAAAAATCCTTTTCAAGTTATTTTGAGTTGACTTAGCCATATCCGTCCGCTCAACTGTCCGCCTGTTTTCCAAACTTCGATAAAATTCGATAATGGAGTTGATAGGTCCACTCCCAACAAAAAATCAAAATACGTAGATTATGTTCTGTTTAAGGCCAGTCTGAAATCGCTACCGCAGATAGTCCTTGTGGTCATGATTGTAACGATATTACTAGTGGTCACGATATCAAAAGGATTGAGCGACATTGGTCCAATACTTAAAACTTAAATTTTGGTCCCAATGCAGTTCAAAACCACTGACTGGATTTTTTCTATTTTTTTACAGCATGCTCCCGGCGTGTGTTCGATTCGGTCAATAATTTCACCTATTATTCCTCTTTCGTTTCAGACAAAAATCGCAATGCCAGTCCATCCATTTCAAGTGATAAGAAATCCAGCCTTGTTGATGCCGTAGATCCAGCCACAACCAGCAGTAGTGATGCCAAATTAAAGCCAAGATCAAGGTACGTACGAGTACATACTAACATCTGTAATTGGCGCAAAAGAACAAAAACTTTTCGCAGACTTCTTGATATTTGACAGTTTGATACGCTTGACCTAAACGCCGTTATGCTAATTAATTTTATCAATTTTTTTTTTCTTCAAATTTTCTCTTCGAATTTCTTTGCAACAAAATTAACAAAAAAAAAAAACCTCTAGGTCTCTGATACGACGGGCCTCACGTAAAACAAAACAACAAATTAATAATGCTTCGGAGGATTGTAATTTACAGTAGACGCATGAATTGGCGAATGGCTCAAATGATGATGATGATGGTGATGATAATGAACAAACAACAAGAACACTGGAGAAGAGCTGGAGGAGCACGTGGAGCTGGGAGATACGCGTGTTTTAAGATATTATGTTGTTTTTCGGAGTCAATGTTGAGGATGAGTATGGTGGAGGTGTGCGTAATTAAAATCAGCCAACATCCATCAACAGCCGTAATGAAGATGATTTTAAACAAAAGATATTATAAACGGGCTTTTGTATTACAAATTTCTCTTCTCCCTCTTTGAATCCCTCCGCGACCACTTATTCCACTTCTCGTATCACCCAACCACCCATCCACCACACATCCTTGGAAAAACGAAAACAAAAATTACTGATTAGCACAACAATTAAAAACAAGTCGGCCGTTGCAAAGCAACAGCATCCGCAGCAGCACAAGACAAACAGCAGCCACACACACACACACGTAAATAAACACAAACACACACAAAACGTTTATATATTTATCTTTGCATACTACTCGTATTTATAATAATATAATAACAAGAAAAAAAAAAACAAATTGTAATACAAATAGACAAAGAAAATAAACAAAAAGAACACAAAAAACATTTAATTGTATTTGTTAAAGAATTTGTGCATCAAATCAAACAGTAAATCAAAAATCAAGGAAGGGATAAGAAAGAAATGTGAAACCTTAAACCACTTGGATTGAGCAAGTTATCAATCTAATAATCAAATTGATGATTTCTAAAGCACTTTTTCAAATTTTAGGAGTTTTAATTGAAAAATAATTTTTTTTTTTAATTTTTTTTAATTCAACGGTGCGTAGAAATGAAATTTTTTCGATTCTTGAGATAAAATAAGTATTTTGTAATTCCGTAGAAACTAATGGTCTGTTCCAGAACTGTAAGAATCTACTATATTTTACTATTTTTTTTCGTTAACATAAAGGCAAAAATGTTATCGTAGTAAAAAAAAGGCTTCTTGCAGGTTCTGGAACAGAGCATCAATTAAAACATTTCAGTGGCTTTAGGGTTAACATGTAATCCACAAATAATTAAAAGTATGAAATGAATACACGAAAATAATAAACTTTTTTTAATTGCTTACCTAGGTTAGTTAATTAAACAAAATCAACAAGAACAACAACCAAATTTAACTAAGAGCGACCAAACAATTTTGTAAAGTTTAGCCAGAGTCTAGGATCAAAAAGTAATATACATATAAGAAAATTATGAAATATTGAATTTTTAATAAAAATAAAAAAACATCGTTATAATATTTATTGAATTTGAAACCAATTACTTTTTTTTTAATTTGTAAAACTAAATTTTGTTTTATATGCGTGTCCCTGTACTCGATAATTTGTAATAATTATTTTTTTTTACAATTGTATAGTTGCTAAACATTAGTGAGAAAATTTGTTCAGCAACATTTAGGGCCTGTTTATGAATGTAGATAAGAAAACGAATGCGGAAGAAAAACAAGTAAGAAAGTCAGCTGAGCCGACAGAGATATACCCTCAGCCTATGCAAATTGAAACACTTTTTTTCACAAAAAAACTTATGTATTTACTTACTTACTTAACTGGCCCATTACAGAACATTTGTTCTATAGGCCGAACTAAGAAGAGATCTCCACTCCTCTCTATTTGTTGCTTTGCATTCCGCGCCTTTTCATCTCATCATCCACTTGTTTGCGCCATCTATTCCTTGGCCTGCCAATTCTGCGTGCACCGCCATGTGGCATGTATTCATACGCCTTTTTAGCCGGTTCATCATCGCTCATTCTTATGATATGGCCTAGCCAACGCAATCGCTGCATCTCGATACGTTTAACTATATTGATGTCGTTGTATAGCAGATACAGTTCGTGGTTCATGCGACGTCGATATTCACCGTCAACGCAGATTGGTCCGTAGATCTTTCGAAGAATTTTTCTCTCAAACACACCAAGCACTGCCATGTCTGCTTGCGCAAGTACCCAGGCTTCGGAGCCATACATCAGCACGGGTAGTATCAGTGTTTTGTAGAGCGTTATTTTTGTTTGACGAGATGTGGCTTTGTTTTTAAACTGCTTACTTAAACCAAAGTAGCATCTGTTGGCCAATACAATTCTTCTTTTTATTTCACAACTGATGTCGTTTCTTGTGTTTACGGAGGTGCCGAGGTAGACGAAGTCTTTTACTACCACAAAATTATAGGAACCAACTTCCACAGTCGGTCCGAGCTCAATGGACGCATTGCGCGTCGACACCATCAACTTGGTCTTCCCACCGTTTACCGCCAGACCCACTTTAGCAGATTCTCCTTCGACCTTTATAAAGGTATCAGTTACTTCTTTTACTGATCGGCCCATGATGTCTATATCATCAGCATAAGCAAGTAACATTTGACTATTGGTCTAGATTGTGCCACTTCTTTTGACGTTTGCCTCTCGTATAACCTTTTCTAGCAGGATGTTGAAGAGGTCACACGAAAGGCTGTCTCCTTGTCTGAAACCTCTTTTGGTACCAAACTCTTCGGAGAGGTTCTTTCCTATTTTAACTGAGGACCTCGTGTCAGTTAAAGTCATTTTACAAAGCCGGATGAGCTTTGCGGGAATACCAAATTCAGACATGGCTTGGAATACCTTTGAACGCAGCGGGCTGTCGAAGGCTGCTTTATAATCGACAAAAAGGTGGTAGGTGTCGATCTGCATCTCTTGGGTCTTCTCCAGGATTTGCCGCAGGGTAAATATCTGGTCAATGGTGGACTTGCCAGGTCTAAAGCCACATTGGTATGGTCCAATTATCTCGTTGACCATAGGCTTTAGTCGTTCGCACAATATCCCTGACACGATCTTGTAGGCAATAGGTGGTAGACTTATGCCCCTATAGTTAGAGCATAAGTCTTATCTCCCTTCTTGTGGACGGGGCACAGGATACTCAGGTTCCAATCGTCGGGTACTCGTTCTTCCTGCCAGATGGTGCTAACTAGCTGGTGAATACACCTTATAAGCGTGTCGCCTCCGGTTTTGAACAGCTCGGCTGGTAAGCCAACGGCCCCTGCTGCCTTATTATTCTTCAGCCGATTTATTGCTGTCTTTACCTCATCTTGGCTGGGCGGTATACATTCAATACCATCTTCTGGGATTGGGACTGTGGTATCTTCGTCGTCTTCGCTGCTACTGGATACCAACAGTTTTGAAAAATGTTCTTTGCATATCCTGAGTACACTATATGTATCAGTTACCAAATTACCTTGCTGGTCTCTACAGGAGGATGTGCCTGTACCAAAGCCATCAGTTTGATGCTTGACTCTTTGGTAGAATTTTCGGACTTCATTCTGGCTCCTGTACATCTCGATTTTTTCACACTCTAGCTTTTCCATCTCTCTCTTTTTCCTGCGGAAAAGACGTTTCTCCTCTCTCCTTTTCTCCCTATATCTCTCTCGTGCGCTACGAGTTGCTACGGATTGTAAAGTAGCCTTATATGCCGCATTTTTCTCTTCGGTTGCAGCACGACACTCCTCATCATACCATGGATTCCTTGGTGGAGATCTCTGGTATCCAAATATGGATTTTGCGGCTGTTTGCATGGAGTGGGCAATGCTTTGCCATTGCGCTGATATGTTATCGGGATGAGGAGTGCTTTGATTAAGCAATTGGGCTAGTTGAGTGGAATATGCTGTGGCTATCTGTTGTGATTGCAGCTTACCGATGTCTAACTTTCGTGTTGTGTCTGTTCGTACTTTGTTTGCTACGTTTAAGCGGGTGCGTACCTTTGCTGCAACAAGGTAGTGGTCCGAATCAATGTTTGCGCCTCGGAACGATCGTACATCCAACACGCTCGATGAATGTCTTCCATCTATCACAACATGATCAATTTGGTTTCTTGTTTTCTGATCTGGAGACAGCCAGGTGCCCTTATGAATATCGAAATGCTTAAATCTGTTACTGCTAACTACCATGTTTTTTGCAGCTGAAAAGTATATCAGTCTTATACCATTGTCAGATGATGGAGACTGTGGAGACTGAATTTCCCGACTGTTGTGCCAAAGATATTCTCCTTTCCAATTTTGGCATTAAAATCGCCTAGAATGATTTTAATGTCATGGGCAGGGCAACGGTCATATGGTTCTTCTAAGCGCTCGTAAAATATATCTTTGGTCTGTTCGTCCTTTTCTTCAGTGGGAGCATGAGCACAAATAAAGCTGATGTTGAAGAATTTAGCTTTTATTCGAATTGCAGCAAGTCTTTCATTCACTGGGGTGAAGCTGGATACCCGATGTTTTAGTCTCCGACTAACTACGAATCCACAACCAAACTCATGCTTTACGTCATGGCAGCTATAATACAGTGCGTCACCTTTAGGTGTTGTTGTGACGCCTTTCCCAATCCATCGTATTTCCTGTATGGCAGTAATATCGGTCTTGTATTTTCAAGTACGTCTGCCAATGCGAAGACTGCACCTTCTCTATAAAGAGTGCGAACATTCCAGGTGCAGATTCGCAGATCATGGTCCTTAAAACGTTTGCGGGGTTCGTCAACTTTAGAGGGGTTTGTTTTTCTTTTCTTTCGTTTTTTCATAGTAGGCTGTTTTTTCTAGGGGAGGGTTACTAACCCGACGCCCAAACCCAAGTTTTTAACGTTCTTATGGGTGAACGCGCGGCACATGTTAGCTCACTACCTTTAACGGGTGTTAACAGGTGACACCACGGGGAGGTCAGTGTCCACTTGAGATGAAAGAGGGACCAAGATAAATCCTGGGCTTTGCCATGTTAAAACCGGTCAGGACCGTTGCTTGGTATCTTCCATCCCCTACCTCAGGGGGTTTCAAAATTTTGGTCGTATGAACCAACAAAAATGTTGATTAGGATTAAAGTTTAATAATATTGCGGAAAAGGTACTTAAAGGAATGGACGACATAGACCATGGGGGTGCCATAGGGAGTTTTTACACCCTACGGGCTGTTTTCTCAAGAAGTATGGACTTGCCCCTGAAACAACTTTTACCATCGTGATTGATGCGGCGAATGTAAGTTGCCTCAACAAAAATCAAAGTGATTCAATAGCAGGACTTAAAGGGAATTTATCAAAAATCTTGTGTGGGAGGTACGGGATGGAGTGGACAAATATAGTCCATATTCGAACCTGATCTATATCTGGTAGACATTATGAGAATGTGAAAAGTATGGACTCCCATCAAGAGTTATCGTGCGCACAATTCTGCCGAATATTTTTGAACATTTGTGGGGTAGGTACCTGAAGGAGTGGACCGATATGGCATATCTACGAACTTAAACTGAGTTTGGAAACAATATTACGAAGGCCAAATTTTGGCCGGAGTCGGCATTCCCGTTCGAGAATTATCTTGCGCTTCCACCCATAAACATGGTGTCATAGGGTTTGTTTTTCAACTTTCAGGCTATTTTTTCAGAAAGTATGGACTCGCCCCTGAGGAAGCTTGTACCTTCGTATAGGGGACAGTGTTACAACAAAAACCAAGGCGAGTCGAGAGCAGGTCCTAAACTGAACTTTTCCGAAATTTTGTGTGAGGGGTGCTCGAAGGAGTTTACCGATTGAGTCCATATTGGAACCTCATCTAAGTCTGGTAGAAATTTCCTAACGTGCAAAGGATGGACCAAATCGGTTACTCCCTTCAAGAGCTATCGTACGCACAATTTTCCGAACATTTTCGAACTTTTGTGGGGGAGGTGCCGGAAGGAGTGGACCGATGTAATCCATCTTTGAACTTGAACTAAGTTTGTACAAAATATTACGAAAGCCAAATTTTGGACAGAATCGGCAGTTGGAACCACATCTAAGTTTGGTAGAAATTATACGATGTGCAAAGTATGGACCAAATCGGTTATTCCCTACAAGAGTTATCGTGCGCACAAGTTTTGCGACAATTTTTGAACATTTGTGGGGGAGGTACCTGAAGGAGTGGACCTATATGGCCCATCTTCGAACTTAAATCGAATATGGACAAAATATTTGGATACCCAAAATTTGAACCGAATCGATTTATCCGTTCGAGAGTTATCGTGCGCACCAGCCAGCCAGACAGACCGACAGACAGAAAGACGGACGGACATTGCTAGATCTACTCAAAATTGTCTGAAACGGATATCGTACAAACATACTTGGGGTCTAAAACCATTATTTCGATGAGGCACATTTTTGGTCGTATCAAAGTGTAAATACCCTCTTTAGCCTAAAGGCTGAGGGTATAACTACCAAATTTTAATGTGTATTTCAACTTTGTTTTTTGTTTTGAAGCAAAAGCAAATGAAATAATATTTCAAAAACTAAAGTTTGGGTGTCTTTCATGCGCACACATTTTCGTTTCGAAATACATAAATTGGGGGTTAGTAAAAGTAAGGTTACGTTATTAGCTTTATTCCTTTACGTTAAAGTTTTTTTTTCAAGTTTTACCATTTTTAACTTGGAAATTATTCCTTAACCCCAAAAAGTAGAAAAACTTGAAGCAAAATTTAAAAGACAGCATGCCAAAATGACTTTCTCTTTTACTACTTTCTGCTCGACTAATTTCGTGGTATAAAAGTGAAAAATCTGCTGATTTTACATTTATTTGACAATTAAGGCAAAAGAAACAAGTAAGAACGGAGTTAAGTTCGGCCGGGTGGAACTTGTTATACCCTCCACCATGTGTTGTATTGAAGGAGACTAAATTACAAATTTCAGCAATTTGAAAATACCGAACTTCAGGAGGTATCGTTCCATGGAGGCTATATTAAAACTTCAACCTAAACCGACAAATTTCTGGGGGGGGGAAGTTTTTAGACTCAAGAAAGAATGGGGATATAGAAAGATGTAGACCTGTACTGATAATTCTATTCTGAATGATTGTATAACCCCACGGAAGGCTAAATAACAAATTTCAGTCATTTCGGGGGCATGAGGTACTATGGGGGCTACATCAAAACGTGGACCTATACCAACGAATTTCAGTCGGAGAGGTTTTTACCTCCAACGTAGACTAAATACCAAATTTCAGCCATTTCGGTGACTGATTTTCGGTATTTTGAAGGTTGTGTCCTCAAACCTTCAAAACACCGAAAATCGGGATGTACCGTTATTTAAGGACAATATGAAGACGTGGACCTCTACCAAAAAATTTCAGGTGGAATGTTTTGTACCCTAACGAAGACAACAATTTCGGTGGAATATTGACGCCAAACTTCAAAATACCGGAAATCCGGAGGTACCGTTCTATGGGGGCTATATGAAGGACCTATACTGACAAAATTCTGGGTGAAAGTTGTATACCCCCAATGAAGACTATGTATCAATTTTCTAACATTTCGTGTGATAATGAAGCTAAAACCTTCAAAATACCGAAAATCGGGTGGTACCGTTCTATGGGGGCTATATGAAGTCGTGGACCTATACCGACAAATTTCTGGGGGAAAGTTCTATACCTCCAACCAAGAGTAAGTACCAAATTTCAGCCATTTCTGTGGATTATTGTGGCCACAACCTTCAAAATACCGAAAATCGGGAGGTACCGTTCTATGGGGGCTATATGAAGGCGTGGAACTATACTGAAAAATGTCTGTGGGAAAGTTTAATACCACCAACGAAGTCTAAGCACCAAATTTCAGCCCATTTGGTGTGATAATGAGACTAAAACCTTCAAAATACCGAAAATCTGGTGGTACCGTACTAGGTGGCCTATATCAAAACGTGGATCGATATAGCCCATTTGCAATACCAAACATCTTAGGAGTAATAGAAACTTCCATATCAAATTACGAAGCTCTATCTTAAAAATTGCGAACTGTATCTTGATTTCAACAGACATACGGACAGACGGACATGGTTATTTCGACATTGAATTTCACATTGATCAAGAATATATACTTTATCGGGTCTCCGATGAATATTTCGATGTGTTACAAACGGAATGACAAATTTAGTTATACCCTCCATAGTATGGTGGAGGGTCTAAAAATGATCCCAGATTAGCTAAACTGCACTCTTTCTAAACTTTGTGTGGAAGGAAACCCAACGATTTGTCCGATTTAATCGATATTCGGACATAATACGAGGCTGTAAAAAATTATAATGTGTACACCGTTTGAACCAAGGGTTATTTTACGTGCTACCCAGTGCTGATGGTACCGTCAGGCTTTTTTTAAAAAATTTTGGGCCATTATCACAGGAAGTATTGACTTGCCCCCGAAAAAAATTGCGTCGTCGAGCGCATGAAAAAATGTGTGCAAAATTTTCAAAACGATCCGAAATGAGCTCTTAAACTTCACTTTTCCCAAATTTTGCGTGGGAGGTAACCGAAGGAGTGAACTGCTTGAATTATTTTGCGGATTTGTCATTTTGGTTCGTGCAGTCAGCGTTTCTTGTAGCTTTTAGGCCAATATCTCGGGAAGTATGGACATGCGCAAGAAAAAATTTGTACCATCGTCAAAAGAGCCGCAAGGATAACTTACTGAAACAAATTTCAAAACGATCCGAGAGGAGCTCTTAAACTTCACACTTTACGAATTTTTGTGTGGTAGGTACCCAAAGGAGTGGATCAATATAGTCCATATTCAAACACGATCTATCTAGTTTTGACCAAATCGGTTACTCCCTTCGAGAGTTGTCGTTTACACCATTTTACAGAAAAATTTGGAACTTTTGTGGCTGAGGTGCCCGAAGAAGTGAACCGATATGGTCCATCTTCGATGTTAAACTATGTTTGAATAAAATATTACTATACCCAAAATTTGGTTCGAATCAGTTGATCCGTTCTAGAGTTATCGTGCGCACCATCCAGCTAGACAGACGAACGGACATTGCTAAATAGATCTTAAATTGTTATTTCAATGAGACATTTTTGGTCGTATCAAAGCATATATACCCTCGATAGCCTAAAGGCTGAGGGTATAAAAAGAAAATCCGAAGATTCTAACCCACACAACCACCATTATGTGACCGGTTTCGACCCATCAGACATATCGGCTGTGGAGTGGCTTCTCTGTCATCGATTTTTTTCTCTTTCAAATGCAGTTTGTTTATATAGGGGTGGATATTTATCCACTCAATCTGTTTGGCTTCCATGACAAACGCTTAGCGGAGCCTTTGGAAGTTGAATTTGGCTCTGAACGCTAACACGCCGTGATATGTTCTTCAAGGACGTGGGTCAAACTCCAACCTGGCTCAAGCTGATTTTTATTTGAAAATTTTGTTTATTAAAATGATCTTCGTACTAGTAGGCAAAATTTTAAATAAACAAGTAAAGTGTATCAGTCGGCTTTGCCGACAGAGGTATACCCTCAGCCTGTGTGAATGGAAACGACCATCTATTGACAATTTCGAATCTACGGATTACGGATTTTGTGACCCTTTTTTTTGATTTACCGACAAAAAATATATTTGGTTTGAAGCTCACGAAAAACATAACACTAGCGTTTTTATAGCTTTCGGGCTATTTTTTCAGAAAGTGTAGACATGCCCCTGTACCGTCGTAATGGCAACGAATAAAAGTTGTTACAACAAAGATCAAAACAATTCGATAGCAGGCATTAAACTACATTTTTCCGAAATATTGTGTGAGAGGTACCCGGAGGTACCTAAAGGTGTGGACCGATATGTCTCATCTTCGACCTTAAACTAAGTTCGGACAAAATATTACAATGGCCAAATTTAGAACCAAATCTGCAGATCCGTTCGAGAGTTATCTTGCACTCCAACCACTACACACGGTGTCATGGGTATTTTTTGGATCTTTCAGGCTATTTTCTCAGGAAGTATGGCCTTGCCCCTGATGACACTTTTACCGTCGTATGGGGGGCAGTGAATACAAGTTGCTACAGCAGGTCCTAAAGTGCCCTTTTCCGAAATTTTGTGTGGGAGGTACCCGAAGGAGTGGACCGATTGAGTCCATATTGGATCCTCCTCTAAGTCTGGTAGAAATTTCACGATGTGCAAAGTATGGACCAAATCGGTTTCTCCCTTCAAGAGTTATTGTGCGCACAAATTTTCCGAACATTTTCGAAATTTTGTGGGGGAAGTACCGGAAGGAGTAGACCGATGTAACCCAACTTCAAACTTAAACTAAGTTTGGACAAAATATTAAGAAAGCCAAATTTTGGACATAATCGGTTGATCCGTTCGAGAGTTATCGTTCGCTCCAGCCAGCCCGACAGACAGACGGACGGACATTGCTAAATCGACTCCAAATTGTCTGAAACGGATTTCGTCCAAACATACTTGGGGTCTAAAACCATTATTTCGAAGAGGCGCATTTTGCCCGTATGAAGGTGTATATATCCTCGTTAGCATAAATGCTGAGGGTATAAAGACTAGTTTTCTTCAACGTTTTTTTATACCCTCAGCATTTATGCTAACGAGGATATATACACTTTCATACGGGCAAAATGTGCCTCATCGATGGTTTTAGACCCCAAGTATGTTTGGACGAAATTCCCACTCTTGTGGATACCTCCCACACAAAATGTCAGAAAAGTTCGGTTTAGGACCTGCTCTCGAATCGCTTTGATTTTTGTTGTAACAGCTTGTATTCACTGTCCCCCATATGACGGTACAAGTTTCATCAGGGGCAAGCCCATACTTCCTGAGAAAATAGCCTGTAAGATGCAAAAAAACCTATGACACCGTGTGTAGTGGATGAAGCGCAAGAAAAGTATCTGCCAATTCGGTCCAAAATTTGGCCTTCGTAATATTTTGTCCAAACATAATTTAAGTTTGAAGATAAACCATATCGGTCCACTTCTTCCGGTACCTCCCTCACAAAAGTTCAAAAATATTCGGAAAAATTGTGCGCACGATAACTCATGAAGGGAGTGACCGATGTACTCCATACTCTGCACATCATAATATATCTACCAGATATATATCAGGTTCGAATATGGACTATATTTCTCTACTCCTTCTGGTACCTCCCACACAAAATGTCGGATAAGTTCACTTTTAGACCTGCTCTCGAATCACTTTGATTTTTGTTGAAGCGATTTGCATTCGCTACTTCCATTACAACGGTAAAAGTTTTTCCAGGGGCAAGTCCATATTTCTTGGGCAAACAGCCCGAAAGTTGCAAAAAAAAACCCTATGTCACCATATGTGGCGACCACTATAACACTCGAACTGTTCTACCGATTTGGTGCAATACCGGTCAGCAATTTCCCTTACTTCTCCCCAATATTTAAAAAATGTCACTGAAATGCTAGGACGATATCACTTGAATGGGGCAACCAATTTGGTTCAAACTTTGGATCTCCTAATATTTTGTCAAAATTTAGTTTAACTCCTAAAATGGCCCATATCAGTCCTCCCTAAGGGTACCTCCCCCACAAAAGTTTAGCAGTTTCGTCTTAGTGCAGTTAATTCCTAATTCACATTTTTGTCGGCAAGTTCAAATGTTCAAAACGGGCCACAAAATGCTGAAGAGACCCTAAATAAATTCGATCTGTCCGTAGATGAAAATTTCACTTCACATTGGCTGAGGGTATATCTCTATCGGCAAAGCCGACTGACACGTTTTGACTTGTTTTTTTAATTTTTACATTAATACTACCACAGCTTCCGCTCAAATTATTATTATAAGAAACCTATCGGTGAATTGGCCTATAACAGTTTATTTTTCCGAAATACGCTTAAAAGTTATGGTATTTCACAACTGTTCGCCAGTTACAATACCCCATACGTCAGTCTCAACATACGTAAATTTTCTACAAAAAGGCTGATATAAAATCGAAGGCTTTTTTCCTTCATGATGTGTAATGCCTTCCAGTTTTATAGATAGGTAGTGGCTTAGAACGCTAAAACGTCAACATTGTCTGTTTTTTGACGACCCAGGCCCTTATTAAGCTGAGTATAGAAATCAGATTGCACTCAATGATATCAGAGAGATGTCTAGTTGTCCTTCAAAATGTCTTCTATAAGAAGACTTTGATGTCTGCTAAAAAAAGACTTCGAGGTCATTTACAAGAAGATCATGCAGTACTATTTGAAGTCTATACGGAGTGGTCGCCTATAAGATAACCAAGTGGTCTATATTACCACCTTGTGAACCTCTATAAGAAGACATTTAAGTTTTCTATCTGAAGACATTGATGTCTTCTGTAAGAAGACTTTGAAGTCTTCTGTAAGAAGAGATTTTTTTTTTGTAGGAATGAATGACGTCTTCTATATGAAGACATAGATGTCTTCTATAAGGCGACACCAAAGTGAAGGTCTATGTGAAGTCCATACGGATTTCTATCAGAACAAATTTTGGTTTCGCATAAGTAGGCCATGTGGTCTTCTATATGAAGACCTTATTGTTTTATATTAGTTTGGTCTTCTACGAGAGCTGCATGATAACTTTCTGGCCTAGGCAACACTGCGTGCTGCCAGGCGCTATTTGACATTTTTTGGGAAGTTTGAACATTTTCAGCCTACACCTACTCAGAAAAGTTTTACATACGACCATGTGTTGTGTTATGTACACTTTGCAAAAAAGGAATATACTTGTAAGCATTTTCGTCCGATCCACTTTCGACGTGGATAACCACTGCTAGAGTGCATCGATCAAATGAAATCTTGGTATGTCGATAAAGGACCATCATGAGGTACTCATTAAATGAATTCAGTCGTGGCCGACACTAGAAAACGAAGGTCGTGATGGTGGTCTGGGCGTTGGGCCAGAAACAAATTAAGCCGTGCGTGAACGGATAATGCAAGATCGCCATGTTATATACCGTGAGATAGAGGCATCCATGGGCATTTCTTCCACCAACTAACATTTTATATTCTCAAAAAAGGCTCCTGTTGATTGGTTGAAATGGTGAATATATATGATCGCGGTGCTTCAAACGACGTTTATAAGATCCTCACAGCCGACGAATCTTGGATCTATGCGTATGAGCTCGAAACAAAACAGCAATCGTAATGTAAACAAAAATAACAACTTACATTACTCCTTACTAAGTTACAAACCCTAGGGTTGTGTGTTCAACGCTCACCGTCGTCACGCGAGTTTTTTGTTGACAAAATAAAAATACAGATGGTGGTGCACATGTAAGCGTTTAAACAGGCCTTGATGTTCGTACGAGGGGCAAAGTTTTCTGGCTACAAATCAGAGGTTCGCATGATCAAATCCAGCAGAGAGCGAAATAAAATAAAAATATTATGTGTGTTGAAATTAAAAACAACAAGTAAAAAAGTATCAGTCGATTTTGCCGACAGATATATACCCTCAGCCAATGTGAAGTGAAACATTCATCTACGGGCAGATCGAATGTATTTAGGATCTCTTCAGAATTTTGTGGCCCTTTTTAAACACTTGAACTTGCCGACAAAAATGTGTATTAGGAATTAACTGCACTTAGACCCAAATGTTGAACTTTTGTGGGGGAGGTACCCTTAGGGAGGACCGATATGGGCCATTTTAAAAGTTGAACTAAATTTTGACAAAATATTAGGAGAACCAAAGTTTGGACCAAATTGGTTGACCAATTCAAGTGATATCGTCCTCGCATTTTAGCGACATTTTATTGGGGTAGAAGTACCGGTAGTTGTGGTCAGGTATTGCCCAATGAAACTAAGCTTGAATAAAACATGACGAAGACCAAATGTTGGACCAAATCGGTGGAACAGTTCGAGAGTTGTAGTGGTATAGGGTTTTTTACACTTGCTACTGGAATAACTTTAACCGTCGTAATAGAGGTAGCGAATGCAAATCGCTTCAACAAAAATCAAAGCGGTTCGAGAGCAGGTCTTAAAGTGAACTTATTCGAAATTTTGTGGGGGAGGTCCGAGAAGGAGTAGACAAATAAACTCCATATTTGAACCTGATCTATGTCTGGTAGATATAATAGGACATGTAGAGTATGGATTACATCGCTCACTCCCCTCAAGAGTTATCGTGCGCACAATTTTTCCGAACATTTTTGAACATTTGTGAGGGAGGTACCTGAAAGAATGGACCGATATGGTTTATCTTCGAACCTTAATTATGTTTGGACAAAATATTACGAAGGTCAAATTTTGGACCGAATTGGCAGATCCGTTCGAGATTTATCTTGCGCTCCAACCACCACACATGGTGTCATAGCGGTTTTTTTGCACCTTTCAGGCTATTTACTCAGGAAGTATGGACTTGCCCCTGATGAAACTTGTACCGTCGTATGGCGGACAGTGAATACAAATTGTTACAACAAAAATAAAAGCGATTCGAGAGCAGGTCCTAAACTGAACTTTTCCGAAATTTTGTGTGGGAGGTACCCGTAGGAGTGGACCGATTGAGTCCATATTGGAACCTCATTTAAGTCTGGTAGAAATTTCACGATGTAAAAAGTATGGGCCAAATTGTTTGCTCCCTTCAAAAATTATCGTGCGCATAAATTTTCCGAACATTTTCGAACTTTTGTGGGGGAGGTACCAGAAGAAGTGGACCGAAACCGACCTTCCCAATTTTTTGCTCTCGACATTGTCAGTGAACTATAAGTATTTATACCAAAATGTATCTGCCAACGCCAACTTCTTTTATATTTGGCCACCGTTTATTTGAACTCGCGACATAGTGCAGCGTGTTTTTGAGGTTATGCGCCATTATCTCGGGAACTATGGACTTGCCCTCGAAAAACATTACAATGGCGTAACGGGGGCCGCACGAACATCCTGCTACAAAAAATTTCATAACGATTCGTGAGGTGTCACTAAACTGCACTTATTTCAAATTTTGTTTGGGAGTTACCTGAAGGAGTGGACCGATATAATCCATATTCGAACCTGATGTATGCCTAGAGGTAGTATTACCATATGCAAAGTTTGGTTCAATTCGGTTACTCCCTTCGAGAGTTATCGTGCGCATAAGTTTTGGGACAATTTTTGAACATTTGTGGGGGAGGTACCTGAAGGAGTGGACCTATATGGCCCATCTTCGAACTTAAATCAAATCTGGACAAAATATTTCGATATCCAAAATTTGAACCGAATCGATTGATCCGTTCGAGAGTTATCGTGCGCACCAGCCAGCCAGACAGACGGACAGACAGACGGACGGACATTGCTAGATCCACTCAATATTGTCTGAAACGGATATCGTACAAACATACTTGGGGTCTAAAACCATTATTTCGATGAGGCACATTTTTGGTCGTATCAAAGTTTAAATACCCTCTTTAGCCAAAAGGCTGAGGGTATAAAAAATTGACTTATGTGGACGATTTTGGAGCAGCAGTTTTGTGACGCTGAAAACCTCAAGTGTCAAATTGCAGGTAGTTCGGTTCGGAAAATCGGGGTTACTGATATATTGGGGCTATTCAAAAAATATGTACCTGTATTGACGATTTTTGGTGGAGAAGTTTCGGGATCACTGCAAAAATCAAGTGTCAGCTTATTCAGTCAGAAAATGTAGATAATAGCCTCAACCCCATTTAAATCAGATGTACCGTTATATGATAGCTATACCAAAATGTAGACCTATCTTTATAATTTTTTATTGAGAAGTTGTTTGTTCATTGGGAACACCAAATGTCAAGTTTAAGCTAAGTCGGTCAAAAAATTTAGCTAAATCGAGAGGTACCGTTATATTTAGGCTGTACCCAAACGTGGATCTATCATGGCAATTTTTAGTGGAGAAGTTTTTTGGTAATTTGGAGCCTCAAATGTCAAATTTCAGCTAAAAAAAATGTGGCTAAAATACTTAAAGTACCTTAAATCGGGTGGTACCGTCATATGGGGGCTATACCAAAATATGGACCTATATAGCCCATCTTCGAACTTGACCTGTCTATGGAAAAAATACACTTGGATGCAAAATTTTAGCGTTCTATATCAATTATTGCGGACGCTAGAGTGATTACAACAGGCGAACCGACATGGACCCGCAACGCTAATTCCTGATGGCCCACAGGGTCTCTAACAAAAATTTCATCACACCATAACGTGTAAGTTCGACTCACGGCGGATCTGTCCATCGGGGTTCATAATATACTCACCAAGGCCTTTCTTCCCCAAAAGGAATTTTCCGTGCCCCAGACTTTCACCTCCATTTTGTTGCACAGTGTTATCTAATCTAAAATAATGTGTTCAGGGAGGTGAAAGGTACCACATACGGGGCTATATCAAAGAGTCAACCTATCTTTAAATTTTTTGGCGGAAAAGTTTTATAGCTGCAGGGGACTTCAAGAGTCAAATTGAAGCTAAAATTCTCAAAATACCAATCATTACAGCTAGTTCGGTTAAAAATTGCAGCTAAAATTCTTAAAATACCGAAAATCGGGAGATACCGTTATATGGGGGCTATACCAAAACATGGACCTATGTTGACGATGTTTGGTGGGGATGTTTTCTGACCACTGAGAACCTCAAATGTCAATTACAGCTATTTCGGTTAAAAACTGTAGCTAAAATTCTTAAAAATACCGAAAATTGGGAGGTACCGTTATATGGGGGCTATACCAAAACATGGACCTATGTTGACGATGTTTGGTGGGGATGTTTTCTGACCACTGAGAACCTCAAATGTCAAATTGCAGATAGTTCGGTTACAAATTGCAGCTAAAATTCTCAAAATACCGAAAATCGGGAGATACCCTTATATGGGGGCTATGCCAAAACATGGACCTATGTTGACGATGTTTCGTTGGAGATGTTTTATGACCACTGAGAACTTCAAATGTCAAATTACAGCTATTTCGGTTAAAAATTGCAGCTAAAATTCTCAAAATACCGAAAATCGGGAGATACCGTTATATGGGGGCTATGCCACAACATGGACCTATGTTGACGATGTTTCGTTGGAGATGTTTTATGACCACTGAGAACTTCAAATGTCAAATTGCAGATAGTTCGGTTACAAATTGTGGCTAAATTTCTCAAAATACCGAAAATCGGGAGATACCGTTATATGGGGGCTATGCCAAAACATGGACCTATGTTGACGATGTTTCGTTGGAGATGTTTTATGACCACTGAGAACTTCAAATGTCAAATTGCAGATAGTTCGGTTACAAATTGTGGCTAAATTTCTCAAAATACCGAAAATCGGGAGTTACCGTTACATGGGGGCTATACCAAAACATGGACCTATGTTGACGATGTTTGGTGGAGATATTTCATGACGACTGAGAACCTCAAATGACAAATTACAGCTAGTTCGGTTAAAAATTGTAGCTAAAATTCTCAAAACCGAAAATCGGGAGGTACCGTTATATGGGGGCTATACCAAAACATGGACCTATGTTGACGATGTTTGGTGGAGATATTTCATAACCACTGAGAACCTCAAATTGCAAATTACAGCTAGTTCGGTTACAAATTGTGGCTAAATTTCTCAAAAATACCGAAAATTGGGAGGTACCGTTATAAGGGGGCTATACCAAAACATGGACCTATGTTGACGATGCTTGGTGGAGATATTTCATGACCACTGAGAACCTCAAATGGCAAATTACAGCTAGTTCGGTTAAAATTTGTAGCTAAGATTCTCAAAATACCTAAAAACGGGAGGTACCGATATATGTGGGCTATACCAAAACATGGACCTATGTTGACGATGTTTCGTGGAGATGTTTTATGACCACTGAGAACCTCAAATGTCAAATTGCAGATAGTTGGTTAAAAATTGTGGCTAAAATTCTCAAAATTTCGAAAATCGGGAGGTATCGTTATATGGGGACTATACCAAAACATGGACCTACGCCCATATCCTTTGGGATATAAGTTTGTTGATCAATAGGAACCCTAAGTGCCAAATTATAGCTAATTCGGTCTGCAAATGTGGCGAAGAACGTCAAAATACCTCAAATCCGGAGGTACCGTTAGATGGGGGCTATACCAAAGTGTGGACCGATATGGCCCATCTTCGAACTTGACCTGCCTATGGAAAAAAGAGCCTCGGGTGCAAAATTTCAGCACTCTATCACAATTATTGCGGACGCTAGAGTGATTACAACAGATGGACAGACGGCCATGGCAAGATCGTCTTAGAATTTTATCCTGATCAAGAATATATATACTTTATGGGGTCGCAAATGATTAGTTCGATGTGTTACAAACGGAATGACAAACTTAATATACCCTCCATACTATGGTGGAGGGTATAAAAAGACACACGCTGCAAAAATATAGCGTTCTATCTCCGCACAATGATGGAGGGTACGCAATTTGTAAAAATAATATTGCAGATTCTTGGCCAGAGCAAACAGGTGACCGTATGAATGTCGGGATGACTAATTCTGGTCCTGTTAACATTGTGGAGAGTAAACTTTTTAACTGTTGGGCCAAAGATATAATCATTTTCAATGTTGGCAATAAAATCGGCTAGTATAATTTTAATGTCATGGGCAGGTCACCGATCATATACATATTTCTTCTTCGTAAAGTATATCTTTGCTATACTCGTTCTTGTCATCGGTCACAAAATTAACTGATGTTGAAAATGTTAGCTTTTAGGAGAATTGTAATAAGCCTGCCATCCACTGGGATGAAACTGGAGGCTAGATATATTAATCTCCGACTAACAACAAATCCTAATAACAAATAAAACATTTTAATTATTAACTACAAAATTATTATTTCCTTCACTTAAAAGTTATTTTTTCGCTTAATTAAACTTTGAAATTTAATTATAATGAAAAAATCACAATGTTCCAAGACAGTTCATCCCATAGAGTATTGATGTCGCTCTCTTCATTTGCATATGAAGAAATTGTTTTGTTTGCAAATCCTGTCAAGCACAGTTTTCCTCCAACCATGCATTAGCTGCTACATTTTCCTATTCATTAACAAATTTAATTTCTTTTTGTTTCGATTTCCTTGGTGTCTATTAACAAAAGTGTACATTAGGGACCATGTTTGTTGTTTTTATCGTAAATACTGGTTTCTTTTCTGCTATCCACAAGTATATTAGCGACAATATTCTACCCCCTTGTTCCCCGTACAAATCAACCATGACACTCCCATATGCTGGGCACATATGAGAGTCTATTTTTAGTTCTTTTGAGCTTGTTTCGGATTTTTTCAGCTTTTTTGTATTTTTTGTTGCTTTTTTATTCATGACTGATTTTGTGGAAAGTGGAAAATCGGAGAATGGAGAAAAAGACGATTTTGTAAAAGCAAATAAATTTATCACAAGAATTATCAACAGCTTCTGAGCAAAGAATGTTGCTTTCGTTGCTGTTTCAAAACGTTTGAAGATAGTAAACTAAATGGGAAACGATTTATTGGAAATTGGTTTAAGGATAATAGAGTGCCTAATTTAATTTAAAGGGTGGATTTTCAATAATTCAGTTAGTAATTGAACCTCTGTAAGGTGTGATAGGAGTGACAAACTTCCATTTGGGAAAAATGTTATATTTAATTCAACCCCCTCTAATGTGAAAGCAAATTACTTTATCCCAAAAACTATCAACATCTTCCTAAGCAAAAATTTAGCTTGATTTGCTGTTACAATTCGTTCAGAGATGGCTAACTAAAGAGACTGTTTTTTGGGAATCGGTTTGAAAGTAAATACTACATTAAATAACCTCTCTAAGGCAGTAAAAGTGGCGCACCTCCGTTTAGCAACCATCCTATATTTAATTTAATTGATCCACTCTAATGTCATAGAAGCGACAAACCTTCTCCTTTCAGGGAAAAAATGCCATATTTATTTCTGACTATGTAGGATGTTGTCATGCTCCAAATATTATTTGTTATTGTTGTCAACATTCTGGAAGTCCCTAAGAGGTAAACCACGGCTAAAATAGACGGAACATTAAGTCAATACACTGAGGCTCTCCCTTCGCAGCGGTTTTCTTTTTTTTTTTTTTTTTTTTTTTGTTATGCGGCCCACATTCATCCGGTTACACATGAGCGCTTTCCTTACAATGATTTTAACGGAAATTTAACATGTTAACAGCAGCTGCAGCTCAAATGATAATTTATTTATAACTCCGCCCACACTCATCGCTCCGCACCGCACCAATCATTCATTGTGTTCATTCCTTTTCTGAAAGAAAAGATGCCAAAGGGGGGTTTGAGTAAATCCAGCCACATGAAAAGAAGAAATCACAACTTTTAAAAATAAACACCTAAGCGATATATTCGTATTTACATACACACACTCACACATGTGTGTAAATGTAAATAAACTTGTTAAATTTACATAAAAGAAAAATTAGAAATTTTAAAGTACGGTTTCGATTGTGGGGAATGTAAAAATTTGAGGAGTTAAACCATAAATTAGGGACTAACATTTTGTTAGCGAGCAGAGATAATCATTAAGTCACTTACCTCCATGAGCCACTTGAGCATACACAAGTGTTTTTGGATCTTATGCTGTTTAATACAAATGTTTTCTTGCACTCAAGTATTTTTTCCACCACCACAAAAGACACTTACGAGGCATCAAGACCGTTGCATGTGCGTAATGAGTAAAATAAGTGTCCATCGTACTTTGCACTTGTAAACTCGCAAGTGCTATATAATCGTAGATTGTTTCCCAAGAGGCTTAACAAGTGGAAGCACACAAAACACTCTAAACTTTTTCCACTTTTTTAAATTTGCTCTCGATCTCTTGGAGAGCATGAGACAATTAGTTGAATTACAAAGCAGAGCTCCGAATACTTGCTCGAATTCCACTCGCGAGTGAAACTCTTCTCGAATTCGAGCAAATTGAGGAAGGCAACTAGCCCCCACCACAAAATAAAACCAGTAAGGAAAGGATCAAAGTCGGGCGGGGCCCACTATATAATACCCTACACCACTGTGAATATGTAAAATATAAATCGTAAAATATATATCCAGATCTTAACCGATTTTGATATAATTTGGCACATTTATTTCCAGACAGAATTCAGTCACACATTCCAAATATCATTGAAATCGGACTTATATATCGTGTTTGGAGCTGAAAATACACGAAATCGGCCGAAAATACATATGGGTGCTATATCCAAATCTGAACCGATTTCGATATAATTTGGCACATTTATTTCTAGACTGAATTCGGTCACACATTCCAAATTTCATCGAAATCGGAAATATATAGCGTGTTTGGTACAGAAAATACGTGAAATCGGCCGAAAATATATATGGGAGCTATATCCAAATCTGAACCGATTTCGATATAATTTGGCTCAATTTAAGTGGCGAAATTTCGTGGCCACTGGGAACCACATATGTAAAATTTCAGCTAGTTTAAGCAAAAAATGTGGCTAAGATCCCTAAAATACCTTAAATCGGGAGGTATCGTTATATGGGGACTATACCGAACCGTGGACCTATCTTGACAATTTTTAGTGGAGCAATTTCGCGGCCATTGAGAACCTCAAATGTAAAATTTCAGCTAGTTTGGGCAAAAAATGTGGCTAAGATCCCTAAAATACCTTAAATCGGGAGGTATCGTTATATGGGGACTATACCGAACCGTGGACCTATCTTGACAATTTTTAGTGGAGCAATTTCGCGGCCATTGGGAACCTTAAATGTAAAATTTCAGCTGATTTGGGCAACAAATGCGGCTAAGATCCTTAAAGTACCTTAAATCGGGAGGTACCGTTATATGGGGGCTATACCAAAACTTGGACCGATATAGCCCAACTTCAAACTTAATCTTCCGACGGCTAAATAAATGGTATTCCCCAATTTTCAGCGAAATCGGTCAACAAATGCGACCTGTATGTTGCGAACGGACGGACGGACGGACGGACATGCATAAATCGACTCAGAAAGTGATTTTATGTATATCCCTAGAAGGAACTATGGGTCTATCTCGCTTCCTTTTGTATGTTACATACAAATGCACTAACACATAATACCCCTTACCACATAGTGGTGTAGGGTATAAAGATACGCCAGCCTCAAATAAACCTGCCCCACTCCCAACAAAAAAAATAATAATAATATGAATGTAACATTGAAAAAATTGATTTCTGGAATAGAAGGGGGACAAATGAGTCGTCTTTGGAAATAAAAAAGCTGCAATTTGAACTTCACAAATGCAAAATTTGCAATCTTCGATGTATAAATAGGAGCTCCAAATGGCGAAAATTGTCTAGCAACAACAACACATTAATATGCCTGATGATGCTAGCCTAACCAACTAACGAAACGATCGTCGCATAGTGGTTGATGTGTGTGTGTGTAGGACTTCGCTAGATATCAATTTTTCAATGTAATCTCCTTAGGTCATAAAAAAGCTCGATTAATTAAATTAATTAAATCTCACAAATAATGGCCTTCGCCCCTAAAAAGGCAAAAACTTTAAAAAATAAAACATTCAGCTGAGCCCGGCTGGGATTCGAACCTGGGTCGTCGCCAACTAACAGACAATGTTGCTGACGTCTTAGCGTTCTAAACCACAATCCACTTAAAAAATCTTTCGATTTGAAAGACATATATACAGTCTACGATGGAAAAAAGCTATCGACTGTAATATGAATGTAACATTGAAAAAATTGATTTCTGGAATAGAAGGGGGACAAATGAGTCGTCTTTGGAAATAAAAAAGCTGCAATTTGAACTTCACAAATGCAAAATTTGCAATCTTGGATGTATAAATAGGAGCTCCAAATGGCGAAAATTGTCTAGCAACAACAACACATTAATATGCCTGATGATGTTAGCCTAACCAACTAACGAAACGATCGTCGCATAGTGGTTGATGTGTGTGTGTGTAGGACTTCGCTAGATATCAATTTTTCAATGTAATCTCCTTAGGTCATAAAAAAGCTCGATTAATTAAATTAATTAAATCTCACAAATAATGGCCTTCGCCCCTAAAAAGGCAAAAACTTTAAAAAAAAAAAAAAAAAATTGTAGCCAGAAAAAATTACAACCTCCCCCCCATTTTTCACTAGCGAGTAAATCGGAGCTCTGTTACAAAGTAAAGAAAATATTATTGAGTACACAAAACAACTTGGCAGGGCATACCCAAGTGTCTACAAATATCCATTTTTATACCCTCAGCCTTTAGGCTAAAGAGGGTATATACACTTTGATACGACCAAAATAATGGTTTTAGACCCCAAGTATGTTTGTACGATTTCCGTTTCAGACAATTTTGAGTAGGTCTAGCAATGTCCGTCCGTCTGTCTGGCTGGCTGGTGCGCACGATAACTCTCGAACGGATCAATCGATTCGATTCAAATTTTCGGTATCGAAATGTTTTGTCCAGATTTGATTTAAGTTCGAAGATGGGCCATATAGGTCCACTCCTTCAGGTACCTCCCCCACAAATATTCAAAAATTGCAGCAAAACTTGTGCACACAATAACTCTCGAAAGGAGTAACAGAATTGAACCAAACTTTGCATATGGTAATACTACCTCTAGGCATACATCAGGTTCGAATATGGATTATATCGGTCCACTCCTTCAGGTACCTCCGACACAAAATTTGAAATAAGTGCAGTTTAGTGACACCTCACGAATCGTTATGAAATTTTCTGTAACAGGATGTTCGTGCGGCCTTCGTTACGTCATTGTAATTTTTTCGAGGGCAAGTCCATAGTTCCCGAGATAATGGCGCATAACCCCAAAAAAATGCTGCACTATGTCGCGAGTTCAAATAAACGGTGGCCAAATATAAAAGGAGTTGGCATTGGCAGATGAATTTTGGTATAAATACTTATAGTTCACTGACAATGTCGAGAGCAAAAAATTGGGAAGGTCGGTCCACGTTTTGGGATAGTCCCCATGCAACGGTACTTCTTAATGTTTCGGTATTTTGAATATTTTAGCTAAACTTATCAACCAAATTGGTTGAATTTTGAGATGCGGGGTTTCCACTTTACAAAAAACTTTTACGATAAAAATTATGGACATATGTCCACATTTTGATACAGACCCCATATAACGAAACCTCCCGGTTTTCGGAATTTTGAAGACTTTACATATGTTTCACGCCCAAATACGCCGAAATTTTGCATTGAGGGTTCCCAATGGACCAAAAAACTTTTCTGATAAAAATTATGTACATAGGTCCACGTTTTGATATAGCTCCAATAGAACGGTATCGACCGATTTTCGGAATTTTCAAGGTTTTAGCCACATTAAACAACCAATGTAGCTGATATTTGGTATTTAGTCTTCGCCAGATCTTGGGAAATATTTTTACAGAGAATTGTTGATATTGGTTCGCGTTTTGATATAACCCCCGTGTTACGGTACCACCCAATTTTCGGGTTTTTAAGGTTTTAGCCACATTATCCACCCAAACTTACAGAAATTTGTTGTTCAGTCTTCATATAATTTTGTAAGTATATTGAATACATCAAAATTTTGTCTTCAAATAAGAGAATTTTCCTTAAATTTTTTTTCCTTATTAATGGTAAATAAAGGGCACATTTTTTGTTAAAAATCGAAATTTTGACTTTGTATTGTTTTCCTTGACTGTGTATTCTTTTTCGGGGACAAGTCCATACTTTTTGAGACAATGGCCCTGGAGCTCCAAAAAATCTGCCGGCACTAACTAAACTTGGTTGTACCTAACATAACACCCGCGTACATACTTGGAAACGTACATCGTACCACTCCTTAGGGAATCTCCCACACAAAATTTGGAACATGTAAAGTTTAAGGTTTTTTATACCCCAGCATTTATGCTACCGAGGGTATATAGACACACTTTCATACGGGGAAAATAATAAAAAAAAATAATGGTTTTAGACCCCAAGTATATTTGGACGAAATGTCTTTCAGACAATTTAGAGTTGATTTAGCCATGTCCGTCCGTCTGTCTGTCTGGCTGGCTGGAGCGCACGATAACTCTCGAACGGATCAACCGAGTCGGTCCAAAATTTGGCTTTCGTAATATTTTGGCCAAACTTAGTTTAAGTTCAAAGATGCGTTATATCGGTCCACTCCTTCCGGTACCTCCCCCACAAAACTTCGGAAATGTTTGGAAAATTTGTGCGCCCGATAACTCTTGAAGGGAGTAACCGATTTGGTCCCTACTTTGTACATCGTGAAATTTCTACTGGACTTAGATGAGGTTCCAATATGGATCCAATCCGTTCACTCTTTCGGGTACCTCCCACACAAAATTTAGGAAAAGTTCAGTTTAGGACCTACTCTCGAATCGTTTTGATTGTTATTGTAGCAACTTTCACTGCCCGCCATACGACGGTACGAGTTTTAACAGTTTTGTTTTGTTGTTTATTTTCTCTAAACTTAGTTTAAGTTCGAAGATAACTCATATTGGTCCACTCGTTCAGGTACATCCGCCACTAAAGTTCGTAAATGTTCGGAAAATTTATTTCTTTATTTCATAATAGTCAAGAGAACATAGTTCCTTACAGACTAACAGTAATTCAATAAATAATATGTAAATTATACATAAATACGTATATACAAAGAAAAGAATTAAACAGTATTCATAATTACAAGTTATGTTGTTTCAAAATTGTTTTAAATGCATACTTTGTTACACTAAAATCAATCGGAAAAGATCTATTAAGAGTATTAATGTTTAATAACGCCCTATTTATTGGGCTATTCAAAACATAATTATTACGATTAGCATCTACGTGAAACATGTTAAAGTGCCGAAGACTTCGACTTGGAACTGTAAATCCAATTTTATCCAAGAGAAATGAACAGTCGATATTAGAATTAATTATATCATAAGCAAATAAAATTGAAAGTAATTTTCTTCTGCTTTCCAAAGTTTCTAATTGGATTAAAAGACACCGAGATTCATAATTAGGCCAAGGAAGAGTAAAGTTTAGATAAGCTAAAGCAAATTTGACAAATTTTTTCTGAATTTTTTCAATGCGATTTATATGAATTTTAGAAAAAGGGCTCCAAATCAGAGCACCATATTCTAATTTGGATCTAATGAATGATGAGTACAATTGCTTTAGTGTATACGGATCTTTAAAATCCGTGCTATTTCGCTTAATGAAGGCAAGTAAAGAATAAGTTTTAGGAATTAGATGATCAATATGTGAAGTGAATGTTAATTTAGAATCAAAAATAATACCTAAATCTTCTTTTTCCTCAACCATCTTTAACATATGATTACCCAAGTAAAAAGGCAATTGAAGTGGATTACGGGATCTATGAAAAGATAAATGGAAACATTTATCAATATTAAGATGCAATTCATTCAATTCGCACCATCGGATAAGGTTGTATAGATCTTCTTGTATATTTAGAAAATCCATAAATGTTTTGACCTTCAAAAATACTTTAAGGTCATCGGCATACAGCAGGAATTGTGAGAATTTAAAACAACTACTAATATCATTAATAAATATATTAAATAATAACGGACCCAGGACACTCCCTTGAGGAACTCCTGAGGTTTGGTAATATCCATTTGATTCATATTCTCCAACTTTGACAACACATTTCCTATTGCATAAGTAAGATGTTATCCACTTCTGAAATGATGAATGAATTCCTAAATTATGTAATTTAGATAACAACAACGAATGAGAAATGGTGTCGAAAGCTTTGGAAAAATCTGTATAAATTGTTTCCACTTGGTATCCACAACTTAGAGACATTAAACAGTATTCTACAAAAACTGCAAGATTTGATATGGTTGATCTACCTGCATAAAACCCGTGCTGTTGAGGAATAATATATGCTTTAAGGAAAAATTTGAGCTTTTCACTAATAATATTTTCAAAAATTTTTGCCACTACTGTTAATTTTGCTATAGACCTGTAAGAAGAAACATTTTGCTTACAGCCTTTTTTGAAGATAGGGTTAATAAATGTAAATTTCCACTTATCAGCAAAGACTCCCTCGATGAGAGATTTATTGAATAATTCCGTGAGCGGAACACAAAGTGAATCTACACAAGATTTAATAAGAGTGGATGAAATTCCATCCGCATCAAGAGCATTTGAATTCTTTATATTATTTATGCCTCTCTTAGTATCATCCAAACAAATAGTTATGTGATTAAAATTTGAATTACATAATAAATGTTCATAATTATTATGGGAATTTACTTGATTCAAATTTTCTTTGAAATTAGATTTAAAAAACTTAGCAAACAACTCAACAATTTCATCTGGTAGATCAGATGTTTTGTCCTCATAATACATAGAAGATGGAATATCTAAAGTTTTCTTTTTAGATTGAATAAATTTCCAGAAATACTTAGGATTGGATTTAAGCTGATCCTCAATTCTTTGTATATATTGACTGTACAAGAATTTATTTAAAAAGTTAAATTCCTTATTACATATAGTGTATTCACGATAAATAGCAATATCTAAAGACTTTTGATAACGCCTATGTAGTTTATTTCTGCGATTTTTTAATTGTTTTAGTGCCTTGTTATACCATGGATGAGATATCGACTTTACAATTTTCCTTGGAATTGAACTGTTAAAGGTGTTTACTAAAGTACGTATAAAATACTCATAACTTAGATTTATGTCCAAATTTGAGTGAATAGGGGACCAATCTAAATTTCCGATAAGAGAATTTAGTGCCACAAAATCTACAGAATTTAAATTATAATTATTTAGAGTTAATGGTTTATCCTTCATATAAATATACGAATCAAGAACTAGAGATATTGCTGAATGATGAATTGTTGTTGGAGAAAAAGGATGCAAGCATTCACATATTTTGTATTTCATATCAGAAGGAATAAACAATAAATCTAAAATTTTGTACAATTTATTGTATACACAATTAACTTGTATTAAATCCATACTGAGGCATGAATCAATAACGTTCATTTCAAAATCTTTATTAATATTTGAAGGTGTTGAAACATTATCACAAAATGTCCAAATTACGCTGTTTAGATTAAAATCTCCAAATATGCAAAATTGTGTGCTTCCATCCGAACTCTCGTACAGAGATAATATATTTTGTACATGATGCGAATAAATATCATTACTACTATTAGGTGGAACATATGATACTCCAAAACATAGATTAGTATTATTGTTTTTAGATTTAATCACAACAAAAATTTGATCAAGCATATCGACTATTTGTATAGTGTTACATAAAAATGAATTAAAAATCTTTTTTACAGCAATAAGCACACCCCCTCCACGAGATAAACCAGTAGCTTCCAAACTTCTATCTTTACGATAGACATTAAATTCATTTATATCAAATAATTCACCATTACAGAAATCTGAATTTAGCCAAGTTTCAACGATAATGTACACGTCATAATCAGATTGAGAAGAAAAATTGAATAAAGAATTACATTTTGAGCGCATGCCCGATACATTCTGATAATAAATTGATAATTCAGAATTATTTTTTATGCTATGTTCGGTAGTGTTGCTGGTTTTTTTTCGAAAAAAATAAACGGACGAATACTAACATTAACAGGCCATAACGTTGGTTTAGTGAGATCTGCATAATAGCTGGGAGAGACACCAATCTTGAAATTTACATGCTTAAGAGTATTGACATCCACATCTTTTTTCACCAGTAACTTGCATTGAATATGTTGCTTGGGTATTTGTGAATTCTTCTCAATGTATGAAATAATTTGCTCAGGCGTAACACTTGTTCGAAATGATGATAGATGTAGATATTTCAATTTAGGCATCACATTCAACTCGGCAGTTTCGTTGCAACCTACAGCAATTATACGATTTTTGCGCTTACGCCTATGGCTTGTAGCCCAATCAGACTCATGCATGTTTGACCTAGCATCCGTCAAATTTGTTGAGTATGAAATGGTAGAAGAAGCATCATCTTCTCGCTGTTGTGTTTCTTGTGAAACTGACTGCTGAAGAACATTAAGATCACTACGGATGTTCGAGGCAACAACTCTATTAGCACTTGTATGCATTTTCTGTTTGCAAATCTTGTCAAGGTTATTACTTAGTTCAATAACCTTTTCCTTTACCTCCTTTACATCATTTGAAAATGAGAGAGTTAGTGAGTCTTTAACTTCTCTTATGTCTTGGGATAGCAATGAAAGCATTGAAATCATATGCGACGAGACTTTAAGACAGTCATCACAATTGTAAACAATGTTTTTGTTGTCAGTAAAGATTGAACCGATTTTATTTGCATCAAGTTGAACACACAAAAAGTGATACTTCGCCTTACAAATATGGCAAGAAATGAAATTAGATTTTGCCGGCTTATAACATTTTGCACACAGAGTATTAGGCGGAGTGGTCATCTTTAACCAACAGATTAATTAAAATAGTAGTTTAGCAATATGCAAACGACAACAATGCAGAAATGACACGTCTGTTCGTAACGAGTGCTACCGACTGACTATGTGCGCACGATAGTTCCATAATGGACTATTTCGGTCCATTCCTTTAAGTAGCTTCTCCGCAACTCTTTTGAACTCTAATCCAAATCCATATTTTTTCGGGAAATCAAAAGGTCAAAAAAGGGCCACAAAATTCTAAAAAAAAAAAAACAATTCACATAGGCTGAAGGTGCATCTCTGTCGGCAAAGCCGACTGATACGTTTTTACTTGTTTTTAATCATAAAAATATGGCGTTTTTTAATATAGCAAAAGGAAGTACCCCAGCAAAATTTTAAGGAATGGGTTCCATGCGATGACGTGATTTCATGGAATCTTTTGCATTGGTTCAAACGAAGTCGTGAAAGATCCGATATTTTCATTAGCATTTGAACCAATGCCAAGGAAGTCGTAAAGATCCGATCTTTTCATCAACATTTGAACCCATGCCAAGAAAGTCGTGAAATATCCGATCTTTTCATCAGCATTTGAACCCATTCCATCGATCCAATAGAGATGCATTTTGTGTTTTTATTTATACACATTTTTCTAAATATATAAGATTAATTATTTACAATAGACTTGATGTTGTCGGAGACTCGAAATCACAACCAACGTTGTTAAAACTCTCGTCGTAATGATAATGCCATTGCAAAGGGTTTCACCACCATGCCAAAGCATTGGTGGAAATGACATGCCGAAGCATTGGTGAAAATGACATGCCAAAGCTTTGGTGTAAATGACATGCTTTGGATCTAAAAATGAATAGCATCTTTTGGGGTCCACGCTCATATAAAATTCATCGAAGAAAGATGCTAAAAAGATGACATGCCAGATGACTTTCACCCATGATTGAATGGCATCTTTGGCATCGAACATTTTGCTGGGACCCCACCCCGTTCGAAATTCAGGAATATATGCATCCTATTTTCACCTGGGGCCATCCCTGTACATTTCCTGAAAATTTCAAGAAAATCTGCTTAGTAGTTTTGTAGATGTAACATATTTTAAAAAGTGGACGTGATCAAGTCTTTAGGTTCTAAAAAGATAGGTAAGGTAGGTAGGTACAACCACAATAAAAACATAAGCTGGGTTATGACGAACTATTATTTATTATACCCTACACCACTATGTGGTAAGGGGTATTATGTGTTAGTGCATTTGTATGTAACATACAAAAGGAAGCGAGATAGACCCATAGTACCTTCTAGGGATATACATAGAATCACTTTCTGAGTCGATTTATGCATGTCCGTCCGTCCGTCCGTTCGCAACATACAGGTCGCATTTGTTGACCGATTTCGCTGAAAATTGGGGAATACCATTTTTTTAGCCGTTGGAAGATCAAGTTCGAACATGGGATATATCGGTCCACGTTTTGGTATAGCCCCCATATAACGGTACCCCCCGATTTACGGTATTTTGACGTTTTCAGCTACATTTTCAGACCGATTTGGCTATAATTTGACATTTAGGGTTCTTAAGTGTCAATTAACATATATAACAAAACTTGTGGTCATAGGTCCACTTTTTGGTATAGCCCCCATAAAACGGTACCCTCGGTTTGCGGTATTTTGACGTTTTTAGCTACATTTTCAGACCGATATAGCTATAATTTGACATTTAGGGTTCTTAAGTGTCAATAAACTTATATAACAAAAGCTGTGGACATAGGTCCCCGCTTTGGTATAGCCCCCATATAACGGTACCCTCCGATTTGCGGTATTTTGACGTTTTTAGCTACATTTTCAGACCGATGTAGCTATAATTTAACATTTAGGGTTCTTAAGTGTCAATAAACTTATATAACAAAAGTTGTGGACATAGGTCCACGTTTCGGTATAGCCCCCATATAACGGTGCCCCCCGATTTACGGTGTTTTGATGTTTTTAGCTACATTTTCAGACCGATATAGCTATAATTTGACATTTAAAGTTCTTAAATGTCAATAAACTTATATGACAAAACTTGTGGACATAGGTCCACGTTTTGGTATAGCCCCCATATAGCGGTTCATTTAAGTTCATATTATCGTATAGCCCAGATACCTCCAAACTAGCTGTTAATGACATTTGAAGTTCCCACGTTATGTACCGATTTTCTAGCTAAATTTTTTAACCGAATTAGGAGTTATTTGACATTAAAGGCTCCCATCAAAAACTGTCAACATAGGCCCATGTTTTATTATAACCCCTATATAACAGTACCTCCCAATTTCTAGCCCACCAAAAATTGTCAACATACATAGTTATATATAGGCACCATAAAAAAGGGCCTCTCGAATGAAGCATAAATGTACATAAACATTATCTGACATTTTAACGTACCCACTTAAGATTGGGGACAGGAATGGAAAGTAATTATTCCATTTTAGTTCAGAATATTTTATGGTGGAGGGTATGAAAAGTTCGGCCCGGCCGAATTTAATGCTTTTTTACTTGTTTTTTTTTAATTTTTAATATTTTTATTTATTTATTGATTTATTTATTTACTTATTTTTTTATTTTTATTTTTGCTTCCGGAAAATGATTAATTTTCGTATTTATAGCTAAACAAAGTGTTTGCTTCGAAATAATAAAATGTGAGTTAAATTTATTTGTTTAAGATCTAGCATTAAGTAAAATGAAAACACCAATTAATTGTTATTAAAAAGAAATATTTTTTATTAATAATAATATATAAAAAAATTGTTTTTTACATTTGCAAAATACCAAAAAATAGATGGCATCTTCAAATCTATTACCGAGCACACAATAATATTTAATTTTTTTAATACTTTTTTGGGCACAAGATTATTATTTACCGAAAGAATATTAGTTTCCTTCTTCTAGTAAATAAAAAATAAAACTATAAAAGAAAAATAAGTAATTATAAAAAATGTATTAAACAAATATTTAGTATAAAAAAATAAATATTTAGTTAAAAAATAATAAGCATTTAAAAAAAAAATAATTAATTTACATTTTGATTATGATGGTTTTTTGTTGTTATATTTTCGTCGTTCATTGGATGACATACTTACTATATGTATACACCTGTTCCAATGGACAAATGTACTCAATTTTGTTGTTCTTGCAGAAACAGGTCATAATACTTCTTTAATCTGAACAATTCTTTTTTTATTTTCACAACTTTTTATAAATGTTTTTGTACGTCTTCACTACAACTTACATACATATATAGGACTCTGCACACTTTACTATTACACTTTACTTTTAGAAAATATTTAACTACTACTTACTTATACTAGTCGTAAAAATATTGTGTTTCTATATTATTAAAGAAAATAGCATTAAACAAGTGAGCCAAAGCTATAGTCGGGTCGGGGCCGACTATGTGATACCCTACACCATTAGCTTTTGACTGGTAAAATTCAAAATATTAAAATTGGGATAGCTTAGCGCCTTTGCTCTGAATGTCTTCATTAATACAGGTCAATTTTATTGAAACGCGTTTAAGTGCATCGTCAGAATAACTCAAATAAAAAAATTTAAAAGTGGGATGTATGCCAACCAACAACCATCACATTCCGACCCCTGAATAATGTCCGACCATTACCAAAATCAATAGGTTTATGCCTCTAAGGCACCCCCAAATTACGACGTGTAGCGTGATTACAAAAAATTAAAAAATAGGACGTATTACCGACTATGGCTATATCTCCATTATTTGGCCACATACGCTAACATGCTTTACATCATTGTAAAGATGGGATTTTATACTTTCATAGTCGGACTTTGCTTTTGGAAGGTCCCCAACCAATGCTGTGCTATTTGTCATTATTATTAAAATCGCAAAAATGGGAGGTTGTGTTTTAATAGCCGCTATTGCGATATCTTTATTGTTTTACCACCTACGACAACCTACGTTACATCGTTGCAAAGGTGATATTTTCTACTTTCATTAGCATTGCTTTTCATATACCCCTTATAGAAGCGGAGATATTCGCTTTGAAATGAAACGTCGACTTTTTCTCCAAATAAGTTGTTTGCCCATTCCGACCCCTGAATATTATCCGACCATCACCAAAATCAACAGGCTTCTTCCGCTGTAGGACTCCCATTAACCCCCAATGACAATCCGATCAAAATTGCGACCTGTAGCACGATTACAAAGAAATGGAAAATTGGGATGTATTAACGACTATTGCGATATCTCCGTTATTTGGCCACCTACGCCAACCTACTTTGCATCATTGTAAAAATGGGATTTTCTACTTTCATCTTCAGACTTTGTTTTTGGAAGTTCCCCAACCAAAGCTGTCATATTCGTCATTATTATTAAAATAGCAAAAATGAAAAGTTGTGTTCTATTAGCGGCTATTGCTATATCTTCGTTGTTTGACCACCTACAACAAAGGCGATATTTTTTACTTTCATTAGCAGGTTTTGCTTTTGGCATACCCCCTATAGAAGCTGAGATATTCGGTTTGGAAAAAATTATTGTCTTTTTCTCCAAAAAAGTTGTTTGCCCATTCCGACCCCTAAATATTATCCGACCATCACCAAGATTAATGGGCTTTTCCCCTGCGGGACCCCCATCAACACCCAAAATTTGGTGACGATCCGATCAAAATTGCGACCTGTAGCGTGATTTCTTTAAAAGTGGAAAAATGGGATGTATTACCGACAATTGTGATATCTCCGTTATTTGGCCACCTACGCTAACCTACTTTACACCATGGTAAAGACAGGATTTTCTACTTTCATAGACAGGTTTTGTTTTTGGAAAGTATCCAACAAAAGCTGTGTTATTTGTCATTAGAATTAAAATAGAATAAATTAAAAGTTGGGTTCTATAAGCGACTATTGCGATATCTTCGTTGTTTGACCACCTACGACAACCTACCATACATCGCTGTAAAGGTGATATTTTCTGCTTTCATTAGCAGGCTATGCCTTTAATATACCCCTTATAGAAACGGAGATATTCGCTTTGAAATAAAACGTTGACTTTTTTCCGCAAATAAATTTTTTGCCCATTCCGACCCCTGAATATTATCCGACCATCACCAAAATCAATAGGCTTCTTCCCCTCCGGAACCCTCATCAACGTCCAAAATTTGGTGACCATCCGATCAAAATTGCGACCTGTAGCGTGATTACAAGGTTTAGATGGACAGACGGACAGACGGACGGACGGACGGACTGACGGACGGACACACATAGCCAAATCGACTCAGCTCGTCGAGACATTCATTTTGGTATATATTAGTATGGGTCTACGACCATTATTTCGATGCGTTACAAACTTTTTGGCCAAAACCAACTTATAATACCCTCCCCACATAGTGGTGTAGGGTATAAAAAACTGTATCTAATAGATACGTTATATATAAAATAAATATTTCAACTATATATAAGATTTAAATTTTTGAAAAAAAAAACTTGATATACAGGGCTTATTTAAAATAAAAACAAGCTTTAATTGATAAAAAAATATATAATAATATTATGTATGGAATGTTATGGGTCGGCACAGCCGGTCAAAAGAAATAAATGAATAAAGTTTAAAGCAAAACATTACAACACTTTTAAATTATAACCTAAAGCTTTTAATACATTCACCTTGATTTGATCTTCTAATAATATTTGTTATATATTTGTATACCCTACAACACTATGTGGAGAGGGTACTAGGAGTTAGTATCAGTCGACAACCTGTCGCAAAAATATAAAAACTATTTGAGACATGGCCTTTAACTGTGTTTTATACATAAACTTAATGTAATACCAAACAAATTTGGATATTATTTCGAAAATTAGTACAATTAGTTTTGTTGAGAAAATCCTAATTTTATTCGAATTTACATTTATTATATTTGGACTATATTTCAGTCGACAAGAACGGCTGATCCATTTGGCTTGTTTTCACTATCTCTCACTTAGTGTAAAGCAGGATCGTCCATCTGTATACTGAGTTGTCCTTTATTTGCCAATCTCTCTCACTTACAGTGTACGTGAACAAAATCGAATGACAAACATCATGTGGTTGTTGTTTTTTTCATATTCACCTATACATAAACACTTGCTTAAGTTTGACGGTATTCTCTTGTGCGACGCTGGGTGGCCCTGAAGAGAACAGACAAACATGTAAATGTATTACAAATATTAGCAACTTGTGACAGGGTGTAAGTAAGTTTTTATGCACGGAAGCTATAAAACAAAAACAAATCAAAACATTTGTTCTCTTTGTTATGCTTTGTATGAACATTCGTGTCGTATGTGTGTAAATTGCCGAAAAACTTCGGCACCATCGTGTCGTGCGTGATCGCCTATGGTGTAAGGTAGGTATCGGCACCAATACAAACGCATTGTTTGCGGCCTCACTCATACGACTCTCTCCACAAACAGCGTGTGCGTTAATACATTGCTAAAATTAAAAATCATTGAAACAAGCGACAACAGAACCTTCTCCATTGACTTCTGAACGAAGACTGAGTGGTGGTTATTCTGTTTTTATTCTCATCAAGGGCACGTGTGCCCCTTTTTGCCGGATGCTGGTGTAAGGCGATAATTTGTTGTTGATTCTTTGTAAGTACCTTGACATCATAAAACTCAGTATACTAATCCTGGACATTCTGTTTTTATTCTCATCAAGGGCACGTGTGCCCCTTTTTGCCGGATGCTGGTGTAAGGCGATAATTTGTTGTTGATTCTTTGTAAGTACCTTGTCATCATAAAACTCAGTATACTAATCCTGGACATTCTAGAGACAAGTCCCAATAGAGTAAAAGGGTTTAAACGTAACTCGTCAAGTGACACAAAGTATCCACCTGAGCTTAGAATGGAAACAAAATAAACCCTGAACTTTGTTAGTCAAAGCTAGAGTTTGGGGTTGGGAATTCCAGTCTCGGTATTTCCCGGGAATTCCCGATATTTTTGAATGGGATTTTCGCGGTAAATATTTTCAAATTCCCGGGAATTTTGCAATTTCACATATAAGGTGTATATCTGACTTACAGTTATTGTCGTACAGATTGATTGATTGATTGTGGTACATATCCGTACACACGGCAACGTTCTAACTACAAACCTACCAAACCAACTCCAGAAGCTTAGAGGTTACGCCCCCGGAAATTAAACTAGAAACTAAACAAGTAAGAAAGGCATTAAGTCCGGCCAGCCGAACTTGTTATACCCTCCACCTCGAGTTGCATTGAAGTAAAATGGAACAATAAGTTTCCTTTCGTTTCAAATTTCAGAAAGTTCGATAAAACAATGTGGCTAACCTTCAAAATATCGAAATTCGAGAGATACCGTACTTTGGAGGATGTATCAAGACGTCGATCTACACCTACAACTTTCTGGCGAAAAGTTTTAGGAATCAAAAAAGACTAAATACCAAATTTCCGTAATTTCAGTAAAACCTTCAAAATACTGTGGCCACAACCAACGAAGACTAAGTACCAAATTTCAGCTATTTCGGTGTGATAATAAGTATAAGACCTTCAAAATACCGAAAATCGGAAGGTACCATTCTATGGCGGCTATACTAAGGCGTGGGCCTATACCGACAAATTTCATATGAAAGATTTAATATCCCAAATGAAGGCCAAATACCACATTTCAGACATTTTGGTGGATTATTTTGGCCACAACCTTCAATATGCCGAAAATCGGGAGGTACCGTTCTATGGGGGCTATATCAAAACTTGGACCGATATAGCCCATTTGTAATACCAAACATACTAGCAGTAATAGAAACTCCTATACCAAATAGATACAAAGGAAGAGAAAAGAGAGACAAGTAAAGAAAAGAGGGTGGGGTTGGGAAAGTAATAATAAATGGATTATTAAAGATGAAAATGTAATAAAGAAAGGAGGATGGTTTATTTGGTGATGGTAGAAAACTGTCAGATTCAAATTTTTGATGATGTTGTTTATGATTGTTGGTTCCATGTTTGAGTAGAAGGTTATGCTTGGAGGAAAGCATACTCCTGTTATGCTCAATAGTCTCCGCTCCCTCCTCATCTTCACAGAGCCTGCAATAGTCCACGCCATCATCCTGCCATTTGCCGATAAAAGCTCGGATGTTGCAATGACCGGTAATGACACCCGTCAATACCCTGATTTCTGATATGCTCAAATTTAAGAGTGAAGTTGTTCTGTTTGTTGATAGAGTCGGCCAAATGGCCCTTGACACGTTGCACCTTGGTTCATTATGCCATAATTCCTTGGCTCGTTCTTCAAAGAACGTCTCCACTCTCCGAAAAAGTGACATATGGGTGGTTTGATTGAATCAGTGATTGCTAGACTTGTTGATTGGGTTCCATATTTTGCCAGTTCATCGGCATTCTCATAATGTCACAGTGTCCGGGTACCCAGCAGAGTCGGACAGCGTTTGTGAGGTTCTCCAAAGCAGTTCTACATTTAAGGACGGTGAGACTTGATGTTGGAGGATTTGATGGCTATCAACGAGATAGCCACCGGTTCAAAGATTTCTGCATCCAGACTTTTTATCAACTCTGCAGCCATTCTGATCGCGAAGATTTCAGCTTGGAAAACGCTACAGTCACTGTTCAACCTGTATGAGTGTTCGAGACAAAGCTTTTCGCAGTAGACGCCAGCTCCGGTATCTTCTTCCATCTTGGAACCGTCTGTGTAGAAAGCCAGACCGTCCAGAGGAGGGTTACTACGGATCCAGTCATCTTCACTAGGGATTACGACCTCAATACCTTCAAATCGTTGGGCTTGTGATATATAGTCGCTGAATTTCCCCTGTGGATTTAAGCTAAGGTTTGGTCCTAGCTCACGAAGAATGCATGTATGTCCATAGGTGCTGTCACGCCAAACAATTCAATTCATGTAGCCCTAGGGCACTACGTGCTGCTTGACCTTTGATGCTGAGTCTCATGGGCAAGAGGTTCAACATCGCATTTAGAGCTGCTTGTTGTGTACTTCTAAAAGCTCCAGTTATCAGGATCGAGGCTGCCCTTTGCACCTTGTCTATCTTGCCGGAGTTCGATTTATGCCGAAGCGCGTGCCACCAGACAAGGCATCCGTAGGATAAGATGGGTCTCACAACAGTTTTATACAGCCAGTGTATAATAGCTGGATTTAATCTCTAGCTTTTCCCAATCGAATTCTTACACGAATAAAGTGCAATCATACCTCTCTTCGTCCGTTCCACAACGTTCCTTTTCCATCTCAATTGTGAATCCAGGATTGTAATTAGGTATTTGGCCTCAGGAGATAATTGCACTCCATCCAATGTTGGTGGCACGAAGTCGCCGAGCTTACGCTTTCTGGTGAACAATACCAGTTCTGTTTTCGTTGGATTTACACCAAGGCCATTTGCGGTGGCCCAACGGGACAACTTTGATAAGGCTCTTTGCATAAGCTCCGATATTGTGTACAAGAATTTGCCAGTTATCAGTATAACCACATCATCCGCGTATGCGACAACCTTTATGCCCTGATTGTCGAATTCCGCCAAAATATTGTTTATCACAAGTAGCCACAGCAGCGGTGAGAGTACACCTCCCTGGGCTGTACCTCTAGTTACTGTTTTCCTTATCGTCAACTCCCCAATACTGGAATTAATGATTCTGCTCTCCAGCATCCTATTTATCCAGCATATCAGGGTTTCCGGGGTGTTGACCGCTCTAAGCGAGAGATAAATGGACTCAAGTTTTACGTTGTTAAAAGCTCCTTCTATATCCAGGAAAGTCGCCAAGGTAAAGTTTGAATTCTCCATATTTCTCTCAATAAAACCCACGACCTCATGAAGAGCGGTTTCCACAGATTTACCTTTCATGTAAGCATGCTGCGAAGTGCTCAGCGAGGCAGTGTCTGCAAAGCTCCTAATCTCCAGATCGATCAATCGTTCGAGTGTCTTGAGGAGAAAGGAGGATAAGCTTATAGGTCTGTAGTCTTTTGGTGCAGAGTGACTAGCTTTCCCCGCTTTGGGGATGTAAGTTACTTTTACTTCCTTCCACAGATCTGGTACGCAGGAAAGAAACAAACAGGCCCTGAAGATCTCCTCTAGAATTTGGTATATCTGCGGTGCAGCAAATTGAAGCATCACAGGAATTATTCCATCTGGACCAGGTGACTTACAGCGTTTGAATGTACTTACTGTCCACTTTATCTTGTTTCTGCTTACAACCTTATCGATGAGGCTCTCGTCCACTGACTCTTGGACTTGGAAGTTGTCACATTCAACGTGAAGGTTACTGGCGTCCGTGCAGACAGGGAAGTAGGTCTCAGCTAGAAGGTTTAGAGTCTCAAGAGTCTGTACACGTGCCGTCCGGTTTTTTGATACTACCAATGGATTTGGGGTCCTTGGAGAGTATCTTGCGGAATCTGGCAGCGTCGTTTACTCCTTCTACAGACTCACAGAAACAAACCCATGACTTCTTTTTGGCTTGATTTCACTCTTGTATTTGTTGACGTAGGGGATGAATGATACCAAGCAACGGTCTTGACCGGCTTTAACATGGCAAAGCCCAGGATTTATCTTGGTCCCTCTTTCATCTCAAGTGGACACTGACCTCCCCGTGGTGTCACCTGGGGAACTGCCTTTAACACCCGTTAAAGGTAATCAGCTAACATGTGCCGCGCGTTCACCCATAAGAACGTTAAAAACTTGGGTTTGGGCGTCGGGTTAGTAACCCTCCCCTAGAAAAAACATCCTACTATGAAAAAACGAAAGAAAAGAAAAACAAACCACTCTAAAGTTGACGAACCCCGCAAACGTTTTAAGGACCATGATCTGAGAATCTGCACTTGGAATGTTCGCACTCTTTATAGAGAAGGGGCAGTCTTCGCATTGGCAGACGTACTTGAAAAGTACAAGGCCGATATAACTGCCATACAGGAAATACGATGGATTGGGAAAGACGTCACAACAACACCTGCCATGACGTAAAGCATGAGTTTGGTTGCGGATTCGTAGTTAGTCGGAGACTAAAACATCTGGTATCCAGCTTCACCCCAGTGAATGAAAGTCTTGCTGCAATTCGAATAAAAGCTAAATTCTTCAACATCAGCTTTATTTGCGCTCATGCTCCCACTGAAGAAAAGGACGAAGAGACCAAAGATATATTTTACGAGCGCTTAGAAGAAACATATGACCGTTGCCCTGCCCATGACATTAAAATCATTCTAGGCGATTTTAATGCCAAAATTGGAAAGGAGAATACCTTTGGCCCAACAGTCGGGAAACTCAGTCTCCACAGTGAAACATCTGACTATGGTATGAGGCTGATAGACTTTGCAGCTGCAAAAAACATGGTAGTTAGCAGTACCAGATTTAATCATCTCGATATTCATAAGGGCACCTGGCTGTCTCCAGATCAAAGAACAAGTAATCAAATTGATCATGTTGTAATAAATGGAAGACATTCATCCAGCGTGTTGGATGTACGATCGTTCCGAGGCGCAAACATTGATTCGGACCACTACGTTGTTGCAGCAAAGGTACGTACCCGTCTAAACGTTGCAAATAAAGCACGAACAGACACAACGCGGAAGTTGGACATCGATAGGCTGCAAACACAACAGATAGCCACAGCATATTCCACTCAACTAGCCCAATTGCTTAACGCGAGCACTCCTTGTCCCGATAACATAACAACACAATAGCAAAATATTGCCCACTCCATGCAAACAGCAGCAAAATCCATACTTGGATTCCAGAGACCTCCACAAAGGAATTCATGGTATGACCAGGAGTGTCGTGTTGCTACCGAAGAGAAAAATGCGGCATATAGAGCTACTTTACAATCAGTAGCAACGCGTAGCGCACGAGAGAGATATCGGGAGAAAAGGAGAGAAGAGAAACGTCTTTTCCGCAAGAAAAAGAGAGAAATGAAAAACGGGAGTGTGAAAAAATCGAGATGTACAGGAGCCAGAATGAAGTCCGAAAATTCTACCAAAGAGTGAAACATCAAACAGATGGCTTTGGTACAGGCACATCCTCCTGTAGAGACCAGCAAGGTAATCTGGTAACAGATACAGATAGCGTGCTCAGGATATGGAAGGAACATTTCTCCAATCTGCTGATATCCAATAGTAGCGAAGACGACGAAGATACCACAGTCCCAATCCCAGAAGATGGTATAGAATGTATACCGCCCGGCCAAGATGAGGTAAAAACAGTAATCAACCGGCTAAAGAATAATAAAGCAGCATGAGCCGATGGCTTACCAGCCGAGCTGTTTAAAACCGGAGGCCACGCGCTGATAAGGTGTATGCATCAGCTAGTTAGCACCATCTGGCAGGAAGAACGCGTACCCGACGATTGGAACCTGAGCATCCTATGTCCCGTCCACAAGAAAGGAGATAAGACTGTATGCTCCAACTACAGGGGCATAAGTCTTCTCCCTATTGCCTATAAGTGTCAGGGATATTGTGCGAACGACTAAAGCCAATGGTCAACGAAATAATTGGACCATACCAATGTGGCTTTAGACCTGGCAAGTCCACCATTGACCAGAAATTTACCCTGCGGCAAATCCTAGAGAAGACCCAAGAGATGCAGATCGACACATTTCACGTTTTTGCGATTATAAAGCAGCATTCGACAGTCCCCTCCGATCAAAGGTATTCCACGCAATGTCTGAATTTGGTATCCCCGCAAAGCTCATCCGGCTTTGTAAGATGACTTTAACTGATACTAGGTCCTCAGTTAAAATTGGAAAGAACCTCTCCGAAGAATTTTGTACCAAAAGAGGTTTCAGACAAGGAGACAGCCTTTCGTGTGACCTATTCAACATTTTGCTGGAAAAGGTAATACGAGATGCAAATGTCAAAAGAAATGGCACAAATTACACCAATAGTCACATGTTACTTGCCTATGCTGATGACATAGACATCATGGGACGATCAGTAAAGGAAGTAACTGATACCTTTAGGAAGGTCGAAGCTGAATCTGCGAAAGTGGGTCTGGCGGTAAACGGCGGAAAGTCCAAATTGATGGTGTCGACGCGCAAAGCGTCCATAGAGCTTTGACCAACTGTGGAAGTTGGTACCTACAATTTTGAGGTAGTTAAAGACTTCGTCTACCTCGGCACTGCCATAAACACAACAAACAACATCAGTTGTGAAATAAGAAGAAGAATTGTATTGGCCAACAGATGCTACTTTGGTTTAAGTAAGCAGTTTAAAAACAAAGCCACTTCTCGTCAAACAAAAATAACGCTCTACAAAACACTGATACTACCCGTGCTAATGTATGGCTCCGAAGCATGGGTACTTGCGCAAGCAGATAAGGCAGTACTTGGTGTGTTTGAGAGGAAAATTCTTCGAAAGATCTACGGACCGATTTGCGTTGACGGTGAATATCGACGTCGTATGAACCACGAGCTATATAAGCTATACAAAGACATGAATATAGTTAAACGTATCGAGATGCAACGATTGCGTTGGCTAGGCCATATCATGAGAATGAGCGATGATGAACCCGCTAAAAAAGCGTATGAATACATGCCACATGGCGGTGCACCCAGAATCGGCAGGCCTAAGCTTCGATGGAGCATACAAGTGGATGAAGAAATGAAAAGGCGCGGTATTCCAAAAAGCCAAGCGAAAAACAGAGAGGAATGGAGATCTTTTCTTAGTTCGGTGTTCTGTAATGGGCCAACTAAGTAAGTAAGTATGTAAGTATTTGTTGAAACTCGCTTTATACGATTCCCAGTCACTGACAAGTTTCGTCGCATGCGCCCTGTTATACAGCTTTTTGGTGTTTTTCCGCAGTTCGCCAAGATCCTTGTTCCACCACACCGGTTGGGATTTCTTCCCAGGATATGTTAATGGACAGGCATCCTTATGGCAGCGAAGAAGGGTTTCTGTTAGGTTGGACACTTTACTGTTAAGCTCAGCTCGTCAGATCAGTGAACCTGTCCCAATCCGTCCTTCTCGGGTTCCTATAAGGATTTTGGCGGACTCCGTCGAAAGAGATTTCAAAGTATATCCTCATATGATCCGAAAAGGAGGAGGGTATCCAACAAATACCCTCCAGTTCTTGACGACAGAATCATCTAAATTCCATGGTGCAATCGTCGTAGCCATGTTAAACTTCTGTACAAATGGATTTGTTCTATGTTCGACACGCCGTTCGAATCACAAGAAAGACGTCCCGTATCACTGTGCTAAAAAACTAAAATCAGGCAGCACTCCTTGATGTGCGGGAAGACTCTGGGGGGATGGTCTTGTGAACACACATATTTTATATAAGCCCCAGAAATTAGTTAGGAAGAAGTGGTTTTGGACTACATACATAAATAGATATTCTTATGTAGGTATTTTATTTCTATTAGTTTTCTCTCTCTATATGCCCCTACAATTCGATTTTCCATATTCACGGGAATTTCCGTTTTCCTGGGAATGAGAATTTTTCATTCCCGTTTTCCCGGGAGTGAGAAAAATCGGGAATTCCCAAACTCTAGTTAAAACTAATCGGGAGATTTATTGATATTAATCACCTGACATGTGATATTAATCTTAATCTTTAAAAAAAAATATTTTGACATTTTGGCTTAATGGCAACAAGTAAATATATTTGATATTGGAATTTAAAAAAAGGAGTCAAGTCTTTTCTCTAATTTTTAAATAACACTTAACAGCATAAATGGCAAACAAAAGATTTGCTGTTTATGCAAAGTATTAATATTTTGTTGATGTGTGGTGCATTGTTGACACAAACTTCCAATCATTTTCATCGATAATAAATTTTTCCAAAAAAAAAGACACGCAAACAACGTTCTGTACGTGATATTAATGTGAATGTGTAACTTTGTATATGTACGTTTGTATTTACTAAATACAAATATTTATATATGTATGTATGTATTTGTTAAATTAGTTAGACAAAATAAAACATAAAATGGCGTTAAAATATAAATTAAGAATAAAAAAACACAATTTATAAAGCTATTAAATAAATATTGATAAAGATGGTATTATATACTTGAGAGATAACAAAACACACACACACACAACTTAAACAAAACCTTAATTTAAATTATTTATTAACATGAAAAAACAAAATTAAATAAAAACTCATTTTTAAATAAACAAAATTTAAAAACCAATGCAAAAGTGAATTGTGATGTATTATGTTTAGAATCAAATAATGAAGTTGACAAAAAAATAAATCAAACAAACAAAAACATGAAAATAAATAAATCAAAATAAAACTGAAATTGTATTTAATAAATTATCTCTAGAGATTAAATAAATTGAATTAGTTTTTTCTTAATTGGATGACGAAAAACAAAGGGGGATGTTTAACACATTGCGTGGTAAGGCAATTTGAATTGGAAAGGTGAGACAAACATATTTTTAAAGGGGTATTTAATAATTATAATTATATCAAATTTAGTGCCACTTTGTACTTTTCAAAGACTTATAGTACGAACTTCACGAAACCCTTCCGACTATCCAGTTTGATTTGTTCTTATCTTATTTTTATTGATTTTATTACATTGCTACTGTCTGTCTCTTTTCTCATTTTGACCGTCTTTTTCACTCCATTTAAATGTTTGCTCTGAGTGATATTAACTACCATTTTCCATTCCATCAAAAAGAAAAAACAAACAAGCCAAAACCAATATAATTCACCAATAAAACCACTAAATCCTTTAGTCCCACACAATAAAAAAAAACAACAGCAAATACAGTTATTCATTCGTAAATTACCATGACATTTGTTTGTGTTTTGTTTTTGTTGCCAGTTTTACAAAATCATATTTATTGTTCTATTCTTTGAGTTTCAATTTCAATGACAGGATTAATTTTTCATTTGGCATCGAACGTGAATGGCGGCAATTACTCTTGTCACAAGAGTTTGGTAAATAACAAACATCAATTTTCAATTGAAATATTTGCTTCTTTTATTTTTAAAATATAAATTATTATTTAATTCATTCATGTATGTTAAATATTTAATTTATTTGTATTCGTTTGTATCTTTGTAGTGCTCTTATTGAACAAAAATTGTTAATGGAAAAATAATGAGAGTAAAAAAAAGAATTTACGATTTGTTATATTCAATTTTAGACAAACACAGTTATAACAGGTTATTGATGAACACAATAATGATTTGTGAGAGGTCAGAACTCAAATTGGAAAAATAAATTAAATTGGTTTTATTTACTAAATTTAAAATATATAATATTTATACTTTTATTTTATATTTTATATATATAATATATATACAATAATATCTATATATATATAAAATTCTTCGAGACTGCCAAGATGTTCGAAATTAAACTCCTCCGAAACGGCTGGACCGAATTCAATGAAATTTTGTATGTGGAACTTTTAGGTCTGAGAATAGGTTTTTAGCTATTTTTTATACTGGTCAGTGGAGTGACCAGGGTACCACCCCCACAATTTTTTTGTAAGAAAACTTGAAATCAAAGATATTTTTGAACGTATTGCATAAGAATTGTTTGCAATACGATGGTAATAACGGTCTTGATCCTGAATGGTCACCACAGAAGTTGAATATCGCGGTCAGCCAAATTTTTCAAAAAAAATTATAATTATAGATAATATCCTTAATTTTAGTAAGCATGACTACAAAAACGCTATAAACAGTGACTTCCATAAGTGGGAAAGCGCGATCAACCCCACATTTTGGAATACAGTACAACCCTGATAATGTTAAACGACGCTTGACCAAAATTCCAAAAAATCGATAGGGAAATCAGGCTAAACCTAATTTGAAAGATGGTTAAGTAACTAAAACGTATTAAAAATGTGCATTGGTCACTAAAATGACGGGCCAACAATGCGGTGTATCTATAATTTTTCTAAATGTATATAAAGTTCTTTAATACTGACATGATGTTCTAAATTAAACTTCCCAGTCGGCTAGACCGACTTTGATGAAATTTTGTGCGTAGGTTCGTAAGGTGGGAGTATACCGAAAATGGAGGGTGTGGGGGACCTCCCCCACAACGGGTTTTAACAAATTGCGAAATCCTAGAGATTATTAGACGTATTAGTATTCAATAAAAAAAAAAACAATTGTGGTATCTGTCATTAATGTGTGTTTTGGAAGCAGAGTACTGCGTCCAATTTTTGAAAACTTTATGTGTTATATAATAACACGTTCAATGAAACAGCACTTTTCTAACAACAAGTTCGACAACGTTAAGTTTGACCGTCCCGAACTTTTATACCCACCAGCATAAGCTAGATTGAAATCAGGTTTCAGCCATTTCGGTTGAATAATGTGGCTAAAACCTTGAAAATGTGAAAATCGGAAGTTATCGTTTAATGGAGGCTACATACAAAACGTCTACCGAATATTCTATGCGGGATTGTTTTATACCCACAATGAAGACTAAACACCAAATTGTAGCCATTTCGGTGAGATAATGACACTAAAAATTCCAAAATATTGAAACTCGGAAGGTACCGTTCTATCTATGGTAGCTATGTTAGAACGTGGATAATGCCGATAATTCTCTGAATATGGCAGTAATTCTCTGCAGAAATGTTTTTACTTCCAGGAGAGACTAAGTACCAATTATAGCCATTTCGTATGAATAATGTGGATATAAACTTGAAAATCGAGAGCTATGTTTTATACCCACACTGAAGACTAAATACCAAATTGTAGCCATTTCGGTGGGATAATGAGACTAAAACCTCCAAATTATATCGACTTATTTTCTATGCTGATCACCAATATATACATACTTTATAGGTTCTACGATGAACATTCCAGTGTGTTGCAAACAGAATCATAAAGTTAATTATATCCTTACACATCTTATGGTCAAGAGTATAATAATAGTAATTTTCTATTTTACATCTGGAGATACCATTTCATGAGGGTTATACCAAAACATCGACTTATTGCCAATTCGCTTCGCAAATCTAGAGGGATCAATATTAGATATATAAATTGTAGATAGATTACCTAGGCTTACACGGAAATCCAAATCGACGGGCCAGCAACGCGGAACCGGGTCGGCTAGTAATATTGAAAATATAAAATATATAGATATATAAAATAAAATATAAAATAAACAAGTAAAAAGGTATCAGTCGGCTTGGCCGACAGAGATATACCCTCAGCCTGTGTACATTGAAACAATTTTTTTCCAAAAAAACTAATCGACAAAAATGTTGATTAGGATTAAAGAGCAAAAGTTTTGCGAAGGAAATACTTGAAGGAATGGATCGAAATTGACCATTATGGAAGTGGATCTCCAGCCACTACATATGGTGCCATAGCGGGTTTTTACACCCTTCGGGCTGTTTTCTCAAGAAGTGTGGATTTGCACCTGAAAAAACTTTTACCATCGTAATTTTGGCAGCAAATGCAAGTTGCTTCAACAAAAATCAACGTGATTCGATAGCAGATCTGAAATTTTGTGTGAGAGGTACCAGAAGGAGTAGAAAAATATAGTCTATATTCGAACCTGATCTATATCTGGTAGATATATTAGGATGTGCAAAGTATAGATTACATCGGCCACTCCTTTCAAGAGTTATCGTGCACACATATGTTCCAAACATTTTCGAACTTTTGTGGGGGAGGTACCGGAAGGAGTGGACCGATATAGCCCACCTTCGAACTTAAACTAATTTGGACAAAATATTACGAAAGCCAAATTTTGGATCGAATCGGTTCATCCATTCCAGAGTTATCGTGCGCACCAGCCAGCCAGACAGACAGACGGACGGACATTGCTCAATCGACTCGAAATTGTCCGAAACGCATTTCGTCCAAACGTACTTGGGTTCTAAAACCATTATTTCGATGAGGCACATTTTGCCCGTATGAAAGTGCATATACCCTCGTTAGCATAGATGCTGAGGGTATACTTACTTTTACTTACTTAGCTGGCCTTTTACAGAACATTTGTTCCATAAGCCGAACTAAGAAAAAATCTCCAATCCTCTCTGTTTGCTGCTGTATTTTCCCAATCTGGGATATGTAGCTTTGTGATATCTCGTTTCACTTGTTCGCTCCAACGAAGCTTTGGCCTTCCAGATCTGCGAGAACCTCCATGCGGCCCGTATTTATAGGCCCTTTTAGCGGGTTCATCATCACTCATTCTTATAACATGGCCTAGCCATCGCAATCGTTGTATCTCGATTCGTTCAACTATATTGATGTCATTGTATATTTGATACAGCTCGATGTTCATACGACGCCGGTATTCGCCGTCAACACAGATTGGCCCGTAGATCTTTCGAAGAATTTTTCTCTCAAACACACAAAGCACTGCCTTATCTGCTTGAGCAAGTACCCATGCTTCGGAACCATACATTAGCACGGGTAGTATCAGTGTTTTGTACAGTGTTATTTTTGTTTGACGAGAGGTGGCTTTATTCCTAAACTGCTTACTCAGCCCAAAGTAGCATCTGTTAGCCAACACTATTCTTCTTCGTATTTCACAACTGATGTTATTTGTTGTGTTTATGGCGGTGCCGAGGTAGACGAAGTCCTTTACTACCTCAAAATTATAGGTACCAACATTCACAGATGGTGCTGTGTTTATGGACATATTACGCGTCGATACCATCAACTTGGTTTTTACGCCGTTTACTGCCAGACCAACTTTAGCAGATTCTCTTTCGACTTTTGCAAAGGTGTCAGTTACTTCCTTTACCGATCGACCCATGATGTCAATGTCGTCGGCATAAGCCAGTAACATGTGGCTGTTCGTGTATATCGTTCCATTTCTTTTGACCTTCGCGTCTCGTATGACCTTTTCCAGCAGGATGTTGAATAGATCACACGACAGGCCGTCTCCTTGTCTGAAACCTCTTTTGGTAGTAAACTCTTCGGAGAGGTTCTTTCCAATTTTAACTGAGGATCTCGTCTCAGTTAATGTCATTCTACAAAGTCGAATGAGCTTTGCAGGAATACCAAAATCAGACATGGCTTGGAACACCTTTGAACGTATAGGGCTGTCGAATGCTGCTTTATAATCGACGAAAAGATGGAAGGTGTCGATCTGCATTTCTTGGGTCTTTTCCAGGATTTGTCTCAAGGTAAATATCTGGTCAATGGTGGATTTGCCAGGTCTAAAGCCGCACTGATAGGGTCCAATAATTTCATTGATCATAGGCTTTAGTCTCTCACACAATATGCCAGATACTATCTTATATGCAATAGGGAGCAGACTTATGCCTATAATTGGAGCACACAGTCTTATCACCCTTCTTGTGGACTGGACATAGGATGCTCACGTTCCAATCGTCGGGTACGCGTTCTTCCTGCCAGATGGTGCTAACTAGCTGATGCATACACCTTATCAGCGTGTCGCCTCCGGTTTTGAACAGCTCGGCTGGTAGGCCATCTGCTCCTGCCGCCTTATTATTCTTCAGCCGGTTTATTGCTGTCCTTACCTCATCTTGGCTGGGCGGTATACATTCAATACCATCATCTGGGATTGGATCTGTGGTATCTTCGCCGTCTTCACTGCTATCGGATACCAACAGTTTGGAAAAATGTTCTTTCCATATCCTGAGCACACTATCTGTATCAGTTACCAAATTACCTTGTTGATCTCTACAGGAGGATATTCCTGTACCAAAGCCATCAGTTTGATGCTTCACTCTTTGGTAGAATTTTCGGACTTCGTTCTGTCTCCTGTACATCTCCATTTGTTCACACTCCCTCTTTTCCATTTCTCTCTTTTTCCTGCGGAAAAGACGTTTCTCCTCTCTCCTTTTCTCCCGATATCTCTCTCGTGCGCTACGCGTTGCTACTGATTGTAAAGTAGCTCTATATGCCGCATTTTTCTCTTCGGTAGCAGCACGACACTCCTGGTCATACCATGGATTCCTTGGTGGAGGCCTCTGGAATCCAAGTATGGATTTTGCGGCTGTTTGCATGGAGTGGGCAATACTTTGCCATTGTGTTGTTATGTTATCGGGACAAGGAGTGCTCGCATTAAGGAATTGGGCTTGTTGAGTGGAATATGCTGTGGCTATCTGTTGTGTTTGCAGCCTATCCATGTCCAACTTCCGCGTTGTGTCTGTTCGTGATTTATTTACAACGTTTAGACGGGTACGTACCTTTGCTGCAACAAGGTAGTGGTCCGAGTCTATGTTTGCACCTCGGAACGATCGTACATCCAACACGCTTGATGCATGTCCTCCATCTATCACAGCGTGATCAATTTGATTTCTTGTTCTTTGATCTGGCGACAGCCAGGTGCCCTTATGAATATCGAGATGCTTAAATCTGGTACTGCTAACTACCATGTTGTTTGCAGCTGCAAAGTCTATCAGCCTCATACCATTGTCAGATGTTTCACTGTGGAGACTAAATTTCCCGACTGTTGGACCAAAGATATTCTAATTTCCAATTTTGGCATTAAAATCGCCTAGAATAATTTTAATGTCATGGGCAGGGCAACGGTCATAAGTTTCTTCTAAGCGCTCGTAAAATATATCTTTGGTCTGTTCGTCCTTGCCTTCAGTGGGAGCATTAGCGCAAATAAAGCTGATGTTGAAGAATTTTGCTTTTAATCGAATTGTAGCGAGTCTTTCGATCACTGGGGTGAAGCTGGATACAAGATGTTTTAGTCTCCGACTAACTACAAATCCGCAACCAAACTCATTCTTTAGGTCATGGCAGCTATAATACAGTGCGCCACCTTTAGGTGTTGTTGTGACGCCTTTCCCAATCCATCGTATTTCCTGTATGACAGTAATATCGGCCTTGTACTTTTCAAGTATGTCTGCCAATGCGAAGACTGCACCTTCTCTATAAAGAGTGCGAATGTTCCAGGTGCAGATTCGCAGATCATGGTCCTTAAAACGTTTGCGGGGTTCGTCAAATTTAGAGTGGTTTGCTTTTCTTTTCTTTCGCTTTTTCATAGTAGGCTGTTTTTTCTAGGGGAGGGTTACTAACCCGACGCCCAAACCCAAGTTTTTAACGTTCTTATGGGTGAACGCGCGGCACATGTTAGCTCACTACCTTTAACAGGTGTTAAAGGCAGTTCCCCAGGTGACACCACGGGGAGGTCAGCGTCCACTTGATATGAAAGAGGGACGAAGATAAATCCTGGGCTTTGTCATGTTAAAACCGATCAGGACCGTTGCTTGGTATCTTCCATCCCCTAATTTGGACAAAATATTACGAAGGCCAAATTTTGGACCGAATCGGCAAATGCTTTCGAGAGTTATCTCGAGCTCCAACCACCACACACGGTGTCATTGGGGTTTTTGCAGCTTTCAGGCTATTTGCTCAGGAAGTATGGACTTGCCTCAGATAAAACTTGTACCGTCGTATGGAGGGCGGTAAATACAAGATGTTACAACAAAAACCGAAGCGATTCGAGGGCTGGTCCTAAACTGAACTTTTGTGTGGGAGGTACCCGAAGGAGTGAACCGATTAAGTCCTTATTGGAACCTCATATAAGTCTAGTAGAAATTTCACGATATGCAAAGTATGGATCAAATCGGTTACTTCCTTCAAGAGTTATCGTGCGCACAAAATTTCAGAACATTTTCGAACTTTTGTGGGGGAGGTACCGGAAGGAGTGGACCGATATAAACCATCTTCGAACTTAAACTAAGTTTGGGCAAAATATTACGAAAGCCAAAATTTGGACCGAATAGTATGAAAGTGTGTATACCCTCGTTAGCATAAATGCTGAGGGTATAAAAAGTTAATATAATTATAGCATTCCAGAGGGTTGGCGTTTTTTATTTGGGATGACGACTTCTATTTTGTTTTTCAAAATAGTCACGCTTAATCCCATAGTCGTTGTTTTAATATTTTATTAAACCAACTTTAATTTATTAGTGAAAAAAAAACAATAAACAAGGGAACTGATGAAGATCTGTGGCGAGATCTGAAACTATAGTCTACCTTGCCTTACCCCTTGGTAAACATGGCCAATTTTTTCCCACTAATAAATTAAAACAACGACTATGGGATAAAGCCTGACTATTTTGAAAAACAAAATTATAGCATTCCACTATATTTTATCTTAATCGGGGTAGTGAAGCGCACCGGGTTTAGCTAGTAAAATATAAAATAAAATGTAAACTATAGAATAAAGAATAAAAAAATATAAAGTATAATTAACATTGGGAAAATTAAGAAAAATTAATCATTCGCACTATAGACCCTAATAAACAAATGTTCATAAGTACTTACTTAGCTGGCCCATTACAGAACATTTGTTCCATAAGCCAAAATAAGAAAAGATCTCCAATTATTTCTGTGTGTTGCTTCGCTTTTTGGAATAACGCGTCTTTCCATCTCTTTTTCCACTTGTTCGCTCCATCGAAGCCTTGGCCTGCCAGTTCTGCGTGTACCGCCGTATTTAAACGCCTTTTTAGCGGGTCATCATCGCTCATTCTTATGATATGGCCTAGCCAACGCAATCGTTGCATCTCGATACGTTAATATATACGGATGTCATTGTAAAGCAGATACAGCTCGTGGTTCATACGACGTCTATATTCACCGTCAAAAAAGATTGGCCCGTAGATCTTTCGAAGAATTTGTCTCTCAAACACGCCAAGCATTGCCTTATCTGCTTGCGCAAGTACCCAGGCTTCGGAACCATACATCAGCACGGGTACGGATAGTATCAGTGTTTTGTAAAGCATTATTTTTGTTTGACGAGTTGTGGCTTTGTTTTTAAAGTGATTACTTAAGCCAAAGTAGCATCTGTTGGTCAATACAATTCTTCTTTTTAATTCACAACTGATGTCGTTTGTTGTGTTTACGGCGGTGCCGAGGTATACGAAGTCTTTTACTACCTCAAAATTATAGGAACAAACTTCAACAGTTGGTCCGATCTCAATGGACGCATTGCGCGTCGACACCATCAGCTTGGTCTTCTCGCCGTTTACCGCCAGACCCACTTTAGCAGATTCTCCTTCGACCTTCATAAAGGTATCAGTTACTTCTTTTACTGATCGTCCCATGATGTCTATATCATCAGCATAAGCAAGTAACAAGTGGCTATTGGTGTAGATTGTGCCACTTCTTTTGACGTTTGCCTCTCGTATAACCTTTTCCAGCAGGATGTTGAAGAGATCACACCAAAGGCTGTCTCCTTGCCTGAACCCTCTTTTGGTACAAAACTCTTCGAAGAGGTTCTTTCCTATTTTAACTGAGGATCTCGTGTCAGTTAGAGTCATTTTACAAAGCCGAATGAGCTTTGCGGGGATACCAAATTCAGACATTGCTTGGAATACATTAGAACGTAGCGGGCTGTCGAAGGCTGGTTTATAATCGACAAAAAGGTGTCAGGTGTCGATCTGCATCTCTTCGGTCTTCTCTAGGATTTGCCGCAGGGTAAATATCTGGTCAATGGTGGACTTGCCAGGTCTAAAGCCACATTGGTATGGTCCAATTATTTCGTTGACCATGGGCTTTAGTCGTTCGCACAATATCCCTGACACTATCTTGTAGGCGATAGGGAGAAGACTTATGCCCTATAGTTGGAGCATAAAGTCTTATCTCCTTTCTTATGGACGGGACACAGGATTCTCAGGTTCCAATCGTCGGGTACTCCTTCTTCCTGCCAGATTATGCTAACTTGCTGATGAATACACCTTTTCAGCGCGTCGCCTCTGGTTTTGAACAGCTCGGCTGGTAAGCCATCGGCTCCTGCTGCCTTATTATTCTTTAGCTGGGTTGACTGACTTTACCTCATCTTGGCCGGGTGGTATACATTCAATACCATCTTCTGGGATTGGCTCTGTGGTATCGTCGTCGACTTCGCTACTACTGGAAACCAACAGTTTTGAAAAATGCTTTTTCCATATCCTTAGCACACTATCTGTATCAGTTACCAGATAACCTTGCTGGTCTCTACAGGAGAGTGTGCCAGTTCCAAAGCCATCAGTTTGATGTTTCACTCTTTGGTAGAATTTACGGACTTCATTCTGTCCCCTGTACATCTCGATTTGTTCACACTCCCGCTTTTCCATCTCTCTCTTTTTCCTGCGGAAAAGACGTTTCTCCTCTCTCCTTTTCTCCCGATACCTCTCTCGTGCGCTACGCGTTGCTACTGATTGTAAAGTAGCCCTATACGAGTATGCCGCATTCTTCTCCTCGGTAGCAGCACGACACTCCTGGTCATACCATTGATTCCTTGGTGGAGGTCTCTGGTATCCAAGTACTGATTTTGCGGCTGTTTGCATGGAGTGGGCAATGTTTTGCCATTGTCCTGATATGTTATCGGGACGAGGAGTGCTTTGATAAGCACGCTTGATGCATGTCTTCCATCTATCACAACGTGATCAATTTGAGTTCTTGTTTTCTGATGTGGAGACAGCCAGGTGCCTTTATGAATATCGAGATGCTTAAATGTGGTGCTGCAAAAACATGCGGCAAAAACATGGTAGGTAGATGTTTTTGCCGCAGCAAAGTCTATGAGCCTCATTCCGTTATCAGATGTTTTATTGTGGAGACTGAATTTCCCGACTGTAGGGCCATAGATTCCCCTTTCCAATTTTGTCATTAAAATCGCCTAGAATCATTTTAATGTCACGGGCATTAAATCTTGCCGATAAATTATATTGAACAAGTAAGAAAAACGTTAAGTTCGGTCGGGACGAACTTTTTATACCCTCCACCACAAATTTCAGCCAGTTCGGTGGATTAATGTGGCCACAACCTTCAAAATACCAAAATTCGTAAGGTACCGTTCTATGGGGGCTATATGATGGCTTGGACCCACACCTACAAATTTCTGGGGGAAAGTTTAATACGCCTAAAGAAGACTAAATACCAAATTTCAGCCATCTCGGTGGCTTCAAAATATCGAAAATCGGGAGATATCGTATTATGGGGGCTATATTAATACGTGGGCCTATATAAACATTTTATGGTAAAACCGTTTCTTAGCCTCTGGAAACAAAATACAAAGTTACAACCGATTCTTTGGTCAACTGGGTCTAATACATTCAAAATATATTAAAATGACGCGTACTTTATAAGGGGCCTTATATGGGGACTATACCAAAACGTGGACCTATATAACCCAACTTTGGTAGGATTATATTTTGGCCTCTGAAGACACAAAGTACCAAATTACAACCAATTCGGTGGTAAAATGGGTCAAATATCTTGAAAATTCCTTAAAACGACGACGCGTCACGCGTCATTTTGTATGGGGGCTATACGAAAGCGTGGACCTACATAGCCCGCTTTCAATACCAAAAGTCCTACGTAAATATAACATATTTTCCCAAAATTTCATGAACCTACGTCAATCCGTTCGGACGCTAGAGTGATTTCCACAGACGGACAGACGGACAGACAGACAGACGGACAGACGGACGGACATGGCTATATCGATGTAGAATTGCACGCTGATCAAGAATATATATACTTTGTGGGGTCTACAATGGTTATTTCGAGTAGTTACAAACGTAGTGACAAACTTAATATACCCCCATCCTATGGTGGAGGGTATAAAAATACATAGCTTAAATCAAGTATCGGCACCAATACAAACGCATTGTTTGCGGCCTCACACATACGACTCTCTCTCGCTCTCTCCACAAACTGCGTGTGCGTTAATGCATTGCTAAAATTAAAAATCACTAAAACAAGCGACAACAGAACCTTCTCCATTGACTTCTGAATGAACACTGAGTGGTGGTTGTTCTGTTGTTATTCTCATCAAGGGCACGTGTGCCCCTTTTTGCCAGATGCTGGCTTAAATCCTCAAAATACCCAAAATCTGTCGGTACAGTTATATGGGGGCTATATCAGAATGTATACCTATGTTCACAATTTTTGGTGGAGAAGATGTATAACCAACGAGAACCTTCTATGCCAAAATTCATTCTATTTGGTCTGAAAATGAAGACAAAATCCTAATAATAACGAATATTGATAGGTACCGTTATATGGGGACAATATCAGAACATAGACCTATATCCACAAAAACAGTTGTAAAATTGTGCATGAAAATCGATTTCTTTTTGTTTTCTGTTCACATATTTTGGTTTTGTTCATGTTCTTTGTTTTCAACACATTTCAGTTATTATCTCACTTATTTTTAGAAAAAATTTCAACAATTTTTGTCTGTGAAAAAATGATGGACAGCTGGGAGACAGCTGACAAATGTATTTATGTGTTAGTTAATCAGAGTTGTATTTACAGACAGACTGTCTTGTGTAAACGCCCAGTAACCCGACGTTTAACCCGAAGTTTTTAACGTTCTTATGGGTGAACGCGCGGCACATGTTAACTCACTACCTTTAACGGGTGTGAAAGGTAGCTCCCCTGGTAACACCATGGCGATGTCAGTGTTCACTTGAGATGAAAGAGGGACCAAGATAGATCCTGGGCTTTTCCATTATAACGAGTGGTTTTACCAAAGGCTGAGGTTAGCTCAGCCGCTGCAAGGGTCGACTCAAGGACCCACAAACCTTAAGAAAGATGAGACACGATGGAACTGTGCTTCAGAGTTTTATTTATATAATTTCGTTAACATAAGTTTCAGATAGTATGGAGATTAGTTGATGTTGTAGTATATGTTGGTAAAGTTGGGGAACAGCCTCGGGTGGAATCGCTTCGAACTGGTCGGTATAAAGTAGGTTGTAATCGGCGGATACAAGATGTGGTTGGTCGTTGACAGTCGGTCGATAACACTCGGCTCGGCAATAGTGAAATCGGCAATCTTCTGATCGTCAGCCCTGGCTCGGCAATACTCCGATTGCCAATGGGTCGGTAGTTCCCATTGTTGGGGTATCGCACGGCTCGGTGTTATTCGGATTGCTGTCGGATCGGTAGTCTTCGGGTGTTAGGCTCGGCTCGGTAGTCTTCGGGTGTTGAGTTCGGCTCGGTAATCTTCGGGTATTGAGTTCGGTTCGTTCTTATTCGGATTGCTGTTCCGCAAAGAAAAGAGTCGGATATAGTTAGACAACGGAGCGAACGAATCGCAGAGAGCGAACGAGTCGCAAGGAGCGAACGGATCGACAGGAGCGAACAAATCGGAAGGAGCAGCGGATCGAGAGGAGCGAACGAATCCGCAGGAGCGAACAAATCGCAAGGAGCGAACGGATCGACAGGAGCGAACGAATCGCAGGGCCGACGGCTGTTGCTAGATTCGGTTCAAGTGACTGCGGACAATGCCACACGTCTTATCTTGTACTTCGTTTAACGCCAGCACTCTACAAATTCAGCGACGAAAACTAAACATCTTACCCATCTGGGTTTACGGAGTGAATGAGAATTATTTGTAAGGCGAGACAACCAGGAAATACACTGAAGTTTAAATGGAGTTGTAATTATGTATGAAGTTTGGATGTAATATCAGAGAGGCGGGTTTGCAATGTAGCGGTAACGTTACACCATGTTAAAGCCGATCAAAACCGTTCCTTGGTATCTTTCATCCCCTACGCCACCTAATATTTTCATAAGTATCCCATAAACATCCCAGAAGGGACAATGAGTGCTTTCCGATTCATATTAGCTTATGTCTCTAGAGATTTTTCACATATCTGAAATTCTCAGGATATGCCACCAACATTACGCTGAGCGATATTGGCACCGTTGAAAATGTGATGTTGTCAGGCCTCTGAATCGAACTCGCACATTCGATGTAGAAGACAAGTGCTCATACCATTGCACCACGGAGGTACTGCTTACGTATTTATATCTGTAATGTTTCTTTTGTGTTCTGTTTTATTTCAGTTATACACAGAAGCTTCCTCTATGCATTTTGTATATTCATTAGCTTTGTTCCTTTACGTTAAAGTTTCTTCAAGTTTTACCATTTTTAACTCGGAAAGCGTTCCTTAACCCCAAAAAGTAGTAAAACTGGAAGCAATTTTTAAGAGAGGAGAGAGAGAGCAAAAATGGCTTTCTCTTTTACTACTTTCTGCTCGACAAATTTCGTTGTGTAAAAAGTGGAAAATCTGTCAAACTGCTGATTTGGCATTTATTTGACAATTAAGGCAAAAGGAAAAAAGAAAACTACGCGCTTTGTCAATGCAAAATTAAAAGAAATAAAATAAAGTAATAACAATTTAAACCAGTGAAATAAAAAATAAGAAACAGTAAAATTAATTTTCTTTGTTATTTTTTTTAAGCAGCCATGTTTGTTGCCTGATCTACTGTTTTTCCGTTTCTTTACTTTTGTGCAACACTTGTTACGTGAGAGCAATTTTCACAGTTTTCTGAGAGAAGATAGAACTTCTCTCTTTTGCTACTTTTACTATTAAAAAAGTAAAGGAAGAAAGCTATTGTTGCACAAACAACCCTTTAAATAAAATGGCAATAGTTTATGATTTTAGATTCCACATGTAAAACACGTGTATTACATTGCAAAAAACCATTATATTTGTTTGGTCTTAATTTTAATTACCATTAATGAATGTGTGCTCTAATATAATTTCCACAACACAAATACCATCGGCAATTAAAACGGTATTTTTTCTAATGAATGAAACAAATCCACCATCACTAATTTACAAATTTAAATCAATAAATTTGAGGCATTTAATAAGTTTCAAATTATCAGCAAATAAACTGAGCAGCATTTTCAATTGTGGTATCTAAATCCATTGCTGTAATTATTTTGTTAATAATTACAATTTAATTTAAATTTATTTTATTATGATAATTTTTCTGCAAATTCCACGTGCCTTAGCAAATATTTTACATTTAAATATTCACAGTAGTATTTAATTGCATTAAAGCTAAAGGATTATTTTAAAAGGTCATTTGAAATGCCAAACGTTAAATGGAAGTTGTAAACTGTTGCATATTACAGTTAAAGATTGGATTAAGGAATAAATAGGGAAGGATTAAGGTCAAATTACAGAGCAATGGAATTAGTGGTTAGGTTTAAGGATGTGCTGCCACAGGAGAAGTTTCCCTAGTCCATTCGGAGATGCATGTAGGAACATATGTATGCATTTATGGCCACAGGAACAGCAGACAACACTACATGAAGTTTTTAACTATCTTAAAATTATAAATACCAATTTCCACTGTTGGTCCAAGTTTTTTAGACGCGTTGTACGTCCTTAACAATTTAGACTTACCGCCGCACAGTGCTCGAAATCACAGATCTAGCGGCGCGAAATTAATAACTTGCAAACGAATGGAAATATTTTTCTGAAATGGGAGTTCCCAGTGGACACAACCCATCAAAAAAAGTCCTCCCAAATCATGGGTTTTGTAAGGGATTTTTGGCAGCCGTAACTACTCTCAAACCCCTTTCTTCCCCATTATTTTTACAAGGGCATGTCGCACTCAGTTTGTAGTTATTTTATGTCCACTAGAATAACTAGTGATTCTGTGGCCACTACATGTTGAAAAGTAAGGTGAAAAAAATCGATTTTTAGAACAGTTGATGTAGAGAATTTTTTTACGAGCCCTAATCACTATTAATTCGTACACATAGCATTTTTCAACAATGTGATATTAAAATATGCATATCTTCAGAACTATAATGACTACACGAACAAAATTGTATTATTCTTTAAGATAATTTTATTCTGTTTAGACATCTTTATATATAAAACTCAATTGTCGTTTGTTGGTAATTGAATCAGTTGAAAACGGCTGGAGCGATTTGGATAATTTTTTGTGGAAATGTTAGTCATAGTCCAGTTTAGGTTTTTATGCAAAGAAAAACTGGCCACACCCACTTTTATAAATATGTTAAATCTACGAAACTACTCAACAGATTTTCCTGAAATTTTCAGGGAACGTAGAGTGATGGCCCCCGGTTGAAATAGGCTACATATTTGGTTGAATTTCGGATCGGGCGGGGTACCTCCCCTATGCCCTATTTTTGTAAAAATGCAATATTTGCAACAATTACAAATGTATCCCTTTGAAAATTAATTTCCGAGTCAATGGCGATTGTGTCTCCGACCTTACGTGCTTATTTGGGGCATTAAGACTGGACAACGCCCACTTTTTTAAATATGTTATATCTACGAAACTACTGAATCGATTTTCCTGAAACTTTCAGCGAATGTACAGGGTTGGTCCCCGATAAAAGCAGGCTACACATTTTTGGACTTTCGGATCGGGCGGGTACCACCCCTATGCCCTATTTTTGTTAAAATTGAATAAAATTCGGGATTTATTTGCGAGTCAATGGCGATTGTGTCTCCAACCTTAAGTACTTAGTTTGGGACTTAAGATCCGATCACGCTCACTTTCTAATTAGGTTATATCTACAAAACTACTATAGGGATTTTCAAGGAAATCGCGATTTGCCTAAACTTTCAAATCTTTAAAAATAAAAATCAAATGTCGTTCTTTAGTCATGGCATCAGTTGAGAACGGCTGGACCGATTTCGATAATTGTTTCTGTAAAATGTGCGCCATAACCCGCTATGGGGTTTTATGCAAAGAAAATTTACGACCACTTTTTTCAATTTTCAATTTTTATCATTTCTACAAGAACTACTGAACCGATTTTCCTGAAATTGCCAGGAAATGTATAAGGATGGCCCTCGCTTAAAATAGGCTACAAATTCAATTGAATTTCGGAAGGGGAGGGGTACTTCCCCTATACCCTACTATTTTAAAAATGTTATATTTACAATAATTACGAATGTATCTATTTCGGAAGACCTTACCCACTTTTTTAGAATGTAATGACTTGACCACACCCACTTTTTTTTAAATATGTTATATCTACAAAACTACTGAACTGATTTTCATGAAAATGTCAGGGAATGTACGGGCATATTTTCTTGAATTTTGAAGGGGGCATATTTAAAAAAACGCCTTACCTTTATGAATAAAAATCAAATGCTGTCATAACCCAACTTAGGTTTTGTGGAAAGAAAAGTTTACCACGCCTACCGAAAACAGGTTACATATTTTATTGAATTCCAGAGGGAGCTGGGTACCTCCCCTATGCGATATTTTTAAAAACGTTATATTTGCAAAAATTATGCATGTATCGGATTAAAAATTTAAGGATTAATCAACAATCTAGGTACTTCTTTAGGGCCTATATGCCCAACCACGCCTGTTTTCTTTTAATATGTCATAACTGAAGGGATTTCCACAAAATTTGCGACAAAAGCTCAATGTTTGCCGTTGTTATGTATATTTTATGAATTTCGGAAGAGGTGGGGTACCTTCCCCATGCCTTTTTGTTAAACGCTATACATATGTATAAGCCAAACGTATGATTATATCGGTTTCAGCATACATTTTGGTAGGCAATGAAGTTGTGTGCACCCTAGGTACATATTTGGAGCCAAAATACCGGACCAGGCCTACTTTTTTTTAATATGATGATGATGATGATGATGATGATGATGATCACGCCCACTCTTTTCAAAACATTATTTTTCCAAAACTACTGAACCTAATATTCAGGAATGTCCCGTGGTCCAAAATGCTATATATTTGTAGACGAATTTCGGGGCCTATTATTTTATAATCACTATATTTGCTAAACTTATGAGTGCATCGGGTTGCAAATTAGTTTCCGAGACAACGGTGGTTGCGCCCCCGATCAAGAAAAACTATATATTTACAAATTTACTTGAATGGTGAGGATCAACGGTCCATCAGCCATGAAAAGCTAAAACATATAAGTCTCAATAAGCGGGGGAATTCGATTTAACCACTTTTTTAACTTTTATAATTATATCGCTTTAGGATAAAGACAGGGATATGGACGATAATAAATCCTAAAAAGCAAAAATTGGCGAAAAAATCCGACAAAGTCCGTAAGAAAAAGAAAAGCTACAGACAAAAAATCCTTCTCGGTTTGACAATGAGCGAAGAAGTGAGATAGAAAATACCTATTTTTGAATTGTCAAGCATAAAGTCGATAAAAAGTTGTCATTAAAACTCATTACGACGGGCCAGCAACGCGGACCGGGGTCTTCTAGTATATTAATAAAAATACATATTAAAAAAGGTCCTTTTAAAACAACAAACAAAAACGAAAGTTCATTATTTTAAACCAAAGTATTGTGACCATTATTAATTCGTACAGTCACCAATTATCATTGTTAGAATTATGTTACGCCATCATTGTTTTTTACAACGGTCTCGACCCACTTTGGCATGGTACTGACTAGCTTTTGACAATCTTCTCGGGTTATCTAGTCCCAAATTTTCTGAATTTTGGACTTTAACCCGTTAACAGTCCGTTGGGGTTAATTTCGAAGCTTTCTTTTCATAATAGCCCACAAATTTTCTATTGGATAAAGGTCTAAACAAGAGGATGGCCAATCCAGGACCTCGATTCCATTTTCTTCAAGCAACTTTTTCGTATTTTTAGCAGTATCGGAAAAAACACCATCCTGTTAAAATATGTATTCCCCATAATCTGCTAATTTCGATACAGATGGTATCAGATTTTCTTCCTGGATTTTTATATATTTTTCGGCATTTACGATTCCATCTATGAAATGGAGCTGACCAACACCTTTTGAAGAAACTTTACTGTACGTTTTAAGCAGTTTTTATTGTATGACTCGGCGCTTTTACGTACTACCCTTTTTCTTACATCACCAAAACAGACACATATCAAACTTGGATTCGTCACTAAAGATAATGCTGTCCCATTGCCGTTGTACTCACAATCTTCTCTTTTTAGTCTATAATCGGCGTTTATTTTATTTTAAGCGCTGTAAGCAATGCCTTTTCCTTGTCATGAAAAATTATGTAAATTATCAGGCTGATTTCGAAATACCGGCTTAATCTTTAACTTACTTTATAGAAATTATAAACTTTTCATATGCAGTCGGGTCCACTAACGTTCTAAGGGCTTTCCAATTGCTTCAGACCACTTTATGGCTTTATCTCAAACAGTGCTTCTACGATTTAGTTTAATGATATTTGCCGAAGCTCTTTTGTCGCGAGGACTTATTTTGGAAGTCCGACCTTCGTTTGAAACATTATTCCTGAAATTTCTTAATATTTTCACTTTTTTCATATTTTCTTATTTGCATATTTTCTTTTTTTCATATTTTCTTTTCTCATATCTACTTTGTATTGTAGATCTTGGAATTTTAAGATCAGTCGAAATCTGTCCATATGTCGTTCCAGATTTGAATTTATCGACGATTAAAATTCAAATTTCCTCCCAAATAGGTTTGCCACGTGCCATTTTAGAAACGATGAAAATTAAAATAAAGTGAAAATTTTATCTTTTTTGACTCCTTTACATTCCTATTCTCTCATTGTAACGATAAATTTAAATTTGTTTGATTACATTTTGCTTTCTCTTTTAGCTTGAGCGCAATTTATAAACTGAACGAATATATAGTGGTAAAATAATTTGCAGCACTAATTAAAGGCCTTTTTGTTTACTTAATATTTTTAGCATTTTAACGCCGAGTTTAATATTATTTCTATGTCCGTTTAGAGGAAATAAAATTACCTTTCAGAAAAGTATAAATATATCGGTGTTATTATAATAATTAAACCTTTATTCTGGCGCTTGGTGTTAAAAAGTGAAAAAATACCTGGAGTACGAAGTAATAGTGGTTAGGGCTCGTAATTTCATCACACTTTTTACTTTTATTATACCCTCAGCCTTTAGGCTAAAGAGGGTATTTACACTTTGATACGACCAAAAATGTGCCTCATCGAAATAATGGTTTTAGACCCCAAGTATGTTTGTACGATATCCGTTTCAGACAATTTTGAGTAGATCTAGCAATGTCCGTCTGTCGGTCTGTCTGGCTGGTGCGCACGATAACTCTCGAACGGATCAATCGATTCGGTTCAAATTTTGGGTATCGAAATATTTTGTCCATATTCGATTTAAGTTTGAAGATGGGCCATACAGGTCTACTCCTTCAGGTACCTCCCCCACAAATGTTCAAAAATGGTCGCAAAACTTGTGCGCACGATAACACTTGCAGGGAATAACCGATGAGGTTCCAATATGGACTCAATGGATACACTCCTTCGGGTACCTCCCACACAAAATTTTGCTAAGTGCAGTTTAAGGCCGGCTCTCGAATCGCTTTGATTTTTGTTGGAGCCACTTGTATTCACTACCCTCATTACGACGATATAATTTTTTTCAAGAGCAAGTCCATATATCCTCAGAAATCAGCACGAAAACTGCAAACAACCCATATAATATCATGTGTTGTAGTTGGAGCGCACGATAACTCTCGAACGGATCAACATATCTGGTTAAAATTTTGGGTCTTTCAATATTTTGTCCAAACTTAGTTTAAGTTCGAAGATAGACCATATCGGTCCACTCCTTCCGGTACCTCCCCCACAAAGGTTCAAAATGTTTCGCCAAGATTGTGGGCATGATAACTCTAGGAGGGAATAACCGAATTGAGCCAAACTTTGCTATTGGTAATATTACTTTCAGACATAGATCGAGTTCTAATATGTACTATATCGGTCCACTCATTTGAGTACCTCCCACACAAAATTTGAAAAAAGTATAGTTTAACAACTCCTCTCTGATCTTAATAATTTGTAATGTAGCAGGTTGCACTTGCGGCCCCCGTTACGACGATGTAATTTTTTTCGTGGGCAAGTTCATACTTCCTGAGATAATGACCCAAAGGGTCCAGAAAATCCTACCGGAACCACCTAAACTGGCTAATGTGTAAAATAACCCTTTAAGAGAGAAATCGATTTAGCTCAAACTTTGTAAATTGAAAAGTAAAATTGTAATATATTTAAATTCAGAAAATTAAGTACAACATTTTTAATTAGTCTGTAAGGAAAATATCCATAGACTAATAAAGAAAAAAATATTTCCTACAGATTTGTATTATGTCCGAAAATGTACTAAATCGGATCACTCCTATGGGTACACCCTACCCAAAGTTTGGAAAAAGTCTTGGATCATTCTGAATTTTGTTGCAACATGTACAGCCCAATTATGAACGGCATCTCACCGTGAGTTTTCTCTTTCTCGCCTCCTCCCCTATTATAAACATCATGTCGCCGTGAGTGCTGTTATGTTCTCACTCTTCCCTTATTATAAACAACAAGAGGGTGAGCAAAACTCACGTTCGTGAAAAAATTAGCTATTACAAATGTAAAAAAAGTGAGAAAAAGAGGCAAATTTCTGCTGAAATTTCTCACTACCGAAATCAAAGTGAGTTGAACAAAAAAATTTAAGTGTGAACATTTATTTTAAAAAAATACGAATATTTTGTATCTGTAATGATAATTAATTGTATTTTAGGTTGAAAGTAACAAAAAATAATAAGAGATTTTTTATGTTGTGAGGTTATTGTTGACCTTTGGACGCTATTTTCCTTGGTTTTAATTTGGCTTGAGGTCAACTTAAAAATTTAAAAACAAATGGGCGTTTTTGTTTTTATTCTTATAAAAAGAAAGAAATATCATTATTATAAATTTCTACCATAATGTTTATAGTTGCATAAAACGAATGTTCTTGTTTTTTAAAGCTTAGGACATTGACCGCTAACATTTTTTCGGAGTTCTTTACGAATTCGGTCTGAATCTCTGAATTCTTTCAGAATTTGGTACAAAATTGGGTCTAACTTCAGTTCCAAGAATGGGATGTAACTATCCACTGAAGTTAAATGACTAGGTTTGGCATCGCACCCTTAAAAGACGAAGAGTGCTATGCATGGTGCTATCAACATTTGCCCTATAAGAATTTAGACGACTGCAATATCACGAGTATAGTTGAGCAAAAACTACTCTGGTTTGTGGTGGACTTTATTCACACTATATTTGTTTACATTAGAAACTGCGACTATGTGAAAGCTATACAAACCTACTTGAAATGCTTGTTGAGCAAGGGGTTCTCTCCTGTATCGTTGGGCTTTCCTCTCTAGAAAGTGAAGATCATTCTTGATGGACCTAGTGTGTCGGGCCAACCTACTAGATGGTGATTGGGATGGCTCTCACGGTAACGCCCAAGCAAGTACTGTAACTAAAGCGTTCCCCGTTTTCAGGTATGGACAGAAGAAAAAGGTGCATACTGTATAAAGCGGTTCACAAATATACAAGGACCCAATCTGGAGCAACCCATGTCTGCGATTGTTGTTCCTAGAGAGATTTGGAACTTTTGGGGTCGCAGTCTTGGAAAAAATGGGTGCTGGTGCTAAAAAGATGACATGACCAATCACTTGCCCTCAAGCTTGAATAGAATCAAATATTTTGATGGAATATAAGTCCAGACCGTTGCCCCAAAAAGATCCAAACCATTTTGAGATCTTAATCACGTCATCGTCGATAACCCAGTGGAATGGTATCTACACCAAGCAATTTCCTGGAATAGTATTTTAAGTACCGGTTGTTATATGCCATGAACAAAAAAATTTGGAATTACAATTGAAATTTATTGAAATTGTATTTAAAATTCATTAAATTGGTTTAAGTGTTGAAGAAAGCATTAGGAATTATACTTAGCATTCATAGAATTGGTTCTTATACTGGAGAAAATATCGGATGTTTCACGAATTGTATTTACATTTGAACCAATCATTGATCTCCTGTGATGTCCTAACATCGCTGGTACAGATTCCACTCCATTTCCTTGGTATTCCTCAGAACTTGCCATTTCTGTTATCACCCAAAATGCAACATTAAACATTTACTTATTGTAGCCATTTAATGACGTTTTTAAACGACATTTGTTCACTTTTTTACGATTTTCCAATAAATTTCACGAATTCTTCAGTGTAAATAAACAATTTTCACATATCTGTCAAAACAAAAGAACAGCTGTTACAGATGTTGCCATGTTGTTTCAATGTTGTATTTTCTTTTACCAATATTCATGTTCTTTTACAGTGGATTTTTAATAACCGACATTTTTCTTGCTAGAAATGTTTATTAATTTGAAAATTTATTTACTTTTTATGCAAAAAATAAGAATTTAATAATCCCAAAGTTATTTGTGCAAAAAATGACGGTATGGTAACACAAATTATTATTTCAAGGGTTCACAAGTCGCGCCATTATTTTCCATTTTCCGACTTGTCAACCCTTGTTCACTTTTTGTGCTCCTCCCTGCCCAATCGTAATAGCTCGAGCAGGTGAAAGTGAACTGCAACTCACTTGTGAGTAGCTCCCTACGTGAAGATTCATAATCGCTATGGTAGTTTTTTGCGGCCCTTTCCATCCTGGAAAGTTTTCCCAACAGCTAAAAAACCTACAGAAGTATTGTGTTAACTTTTTTTCTTCGGGTACGTGGCTGAGGGTATATCTCTGTCGGCTCAGCTGACTGATACTTTCTTACTTGTTTTATTTTATTTCGATGTCTGCCCGAATTGAACCCACGAACCCTCTGATTTCTAGACAAAGACTCTACACACACGAATATTAAGGGTTGCTTAAAAATTTAAATGTGCAGTGCACATGTGCACCACGAATTGTTATTTTTTAATTAAAAAAACTTGGGTGCCGACGGTGAGCGTTGAACACACAACCCTAGGATTTATAGTCGGACACACACACTGTGCCACCGTCCTCATTACTTAGTGAGGAGTAAAGTAAGTAGGTTTGCCTTGTAATTTTTTTAAGAAGTAACCCATTACTTTTCAGATTACTTGTAATGCGAAAAGAAGCTTCTTTACATTACTTTGTAATGGGTTACGTAATGACTAACGGATCCGAATTTTTGCTGGGTTATTACAAATTTATTTAACAATTAAACAAATATGAAATCAGGTTTTAGCAACAATTTTGTTAAACGCTGATGCATCAACATTTTTTTGCACTTGACATTGAATTAACTTAGTGAATATTTACAACAACAACAAAAGTAAAAACAAAATTGTAGTCAGCAGAGTGTCTGTAATCGATACAATGGAAAACATTTCGCAATTTTATACTTTCATTTTTTTACTTTCGCGCCGCTTGATCAACGGTTTCAACCAGTGTGCCCCGCAAACGTTTTAAGGGCCATGATCTGCAAATCTGCACCTGGAATGTTCGCACTCTTTATAGAGAAGGTGCAGTTTACGCGCTGGCAGATGTACTTGAAAAGTACAAGGTCGATATAACTGCCATACAGGAAATACGATGAATTGGGAAAAAACGTCACAACAACACCTAAAGGTGACGCACTGTATTATAGCAGCCATGATACAAAGCATGCGGTTTTGTAGTTCGTCGGAGGTTAAAGCATCTGGTCTTCAGCTTCACTCCAGTGAATGAAAGACTTGCTACAATACGGATAAAAGCAAAATTCTACAAAATTAGCTTTATCTGGGCGCATGCTTCAACCGAAGACAAAGACGAACAGACCAAACATATATTCTATGAGCGCTTAGAAGGAACATACGACCCATGACATGAAAATTATTCAAAGCTTTTGGAAGGCCAAAATTGGAAAGGAGAATCAGCCGATAACGGAATGAGGCTGATAGACTTTGCTGCGGCAAAAAACATGGTAGTTAGCAGCACCAGATTTTAGCATCTCAAAGTGATTACGTAGTGATAGATACTAGGAGACATTCATCGAGCGTGTTGGATGAACGTTCGTTCCGAGGAGCAAATGTAGACCACTACCTTGTTGCAGCAAAGGTACGTACCAGGTTAAACGTTGCAAATAAAGCACGAACACACACAATACGGAAATTGGACATCGGTAAGCTGCAAACACAACAGATAGCCACAACATATTCCACTCAACTGGCCCAATTGCTTAATCTTCTCTAGTAGACAGAAGACCTTTTAAGGTCTCCTCTAGAGGACAGAATACATTTTCATGTCTTCTTTAACAGAAAGAAGACATTTTAATGACATTTCTAGTAGGCATAATGCGTTTTTAAGGTATTATCTAGTACAAAGAAGAATTTTTAAGGTCTTCTACAGTAGCCAGCAAAAATTTTAAGGTCTTCCTTAGTACTCAGAAGACTTTCCAAGGTATTCTCAAGTTGACAGAAGTTTGTTTGTTTGACAGAAGTTGTTTTCTCTAGTAGACAGAAGAAATTTAAAAGTCTTCTATAACAGAAAGAAGACCTTTGAAGGTCCTCTTTAGTACACAGAAGACCATTTATGGTCTTCCGTAATAGGTCTTATCCGGTAGACTAAAGACCTTTGAATTTCTTCTATAGTCGACAGAAAACCTTTGAAGGTAATCTATAGTAAACAAAAACCCTTTTAAGGTCTTTCTCAGTACACAGTAGATCTTTTAACGTATTCTCTAGTAGACAGAATACCTTTTAAGGTCTTCTCTAGTAAATGGAATACCATTTAAGGTATACAGCTATAGTAGAAAGAATACCGTATAAAGTATTCTTTAGTACATCGAAGATCTTTTAAGGAATTCTATAGTAGACAGAATACCTTTTAAGTATTTTTCTATTAGGTCTTCTTTTTTATGAAATTCCCAAGTAGACAGAAGACCCGTTTAGGGTCTTCCTTAGTACATAGAAGATCTTTTAAGGTCTTCTCTAGTGGACAGAAAACCTTTTTAAGCGTCCTATCTCAATTTTTGTGGATGCTAGTGTGATTACCAAACACAAACGGAGGGACGGACTTGCATGAAAAAAGAAAAAGTAAAAACACAAAAAATTGCATAACCTATCAATTTTTCAAGCGATTTCAATAAATCTTTCACGCTTTCGAAAGCTAATTTAATTTCCTTCTTGGCAAGAATAAATCATTATTCAATTTGGTATCTTCTAAGCAGCCTAGACCACGAGGAAAGGCACTTTCCCGATTTTACATGCGCTTTTTTCGCACGTCAACCACTATAACTTAGCCATTTGTTAAACGATTTAAAAACTGAATGGCTTTGAAAAAAGATATTACTATAAATAAAAGGCCGTTGTGAAAAATAGATGTAATGCCCGTTTAAAGTTGAAAATATTAGGATCCCCGTTTTTCACTATATTTGTGGTTATAAAACAAAAAAACGAAGTGACCCAAAGAAACCAAACGAATTTTCGTTGTCCGTAGACGCCAACACGATAGAATTTTAGCATCAGAACGCTTGAATATTTTTTTTCAACTTTTGTAGCACAGTGTAATGAACAAAAGAACTTTAGCATTTCATTTTTGGGTATTTAAATTTTAAAACTGCGAATTTATATGTCGTCGAACACTTGTTTGCTTTATCGGAGCCATTTTCATGAATGACCTAGATTCACCATGCAAACAGATTTGGTCTTAGAGAATTTTTCACTAAAACACAGCGTCGGAATCATACATTTGGACGGGTAATGGCATTTTGTAGAATGAGATTTTGGTTTGTCGATTGTTTAACTAAAGCATACAAAATAGCATATGTTTTTCAATATTATTCTTCTTTCTTCTTAGTTAAAAACGGAAGTTGTTTTATTTATACCGTCATCAAGAAAGATAAAACTAACACTCTCAGCATTGAAATTTTCAACAACGACAATTGATCGGAGTATAACGGACATTTCCCACGCTGATATCATATTATGTAAGAGCCACTATGCCGATTTCATCTGCGCAAACAAGTAATTTGTGTTGTTTAGTATATAGTTTGCTATTCTCTGCGTTTATATACGTGAAGGTGCAGTTGTTGGCATTTTACTTTCTCTCTTTCAGGCTATCGCAATTTCTACTTTGGACGGGAAATCTTTATATGAACTGCATTCCAATATGATGGATGCGAAGAGTTTTAAATCCAGTTTATAAACATTAACTTTGATAGGGTCCACATGAACCCATTTTTATTCAATCTCCACTTTGTTTTTTCTTTGGCTGGTTTAAGTATAACTGCAATCATGACTCACCTAAATTTTTGTGGTTACTTATTTGTTGCTTTTAGTAAATTCCAGTATCACCCGAATTAGCATTAGAAGATGAAGACCACATGTTTTTATATTTTTGTTACAATTCTATGAGTAATCAGAATTTCTTCGATGCATTTGGTATGTTCCTTTATTTTAAAAAAATGGTAAAAGTGGCAAAGGTAGTAAATGTTGTGAACTGTTGTATGCTATCAAGTAAGGGAACATGTATCGAGTAAAAAGTGGTACAACTTGATGATTCTTGCACGTAAAGAAACAGAGCTATTGTTTTTAGTTGTTGTTTTTTTTATAATTTCAAGTAAGGGAACACTTATCGAGTAAAAAGTGGTACAAATTGAAGATCCTTGCACGTAAAGGAACAGAACTATTATTTTTAGTTGTTGTTTTTTTATAATTTCATGTTAACCGTTGCAACATAAAGGAGAAATGATGGAAGCTCACGGTTTGTTGATATGTATTCATGATTGGACTGAATTATCGGGTATGTTCCCTCAAGCCTTTTGCTCACCCCATTTACCGGGTATGTTCTGGGACACACTTCACCTCTCACTTCACGCCTCAAGCATTTTATTTACCCCATTTGCGCTTATTTTTCGAGAACTTAGTGGAAGGACTAGGGTGTACTCTTCTTTTTAATTACCCTAGTAAATCTTAGCCCCAAGAAATTCGCAAAAAATAGGAGTAAATAGGGTGAAGAAAATGCTTGAGGCTTGAAGTGAGAGGTGAAGTGTGTCTCAGAACATACCCGTTATGTATTCAGTACAATGAAACCTATCTGTGATAAAAATTTCAAAAGAATCGTTAGGTCGCATGCAAATCTGACTTAAGCCTCTAACATGTTTATAAAAAGGGGTTTCCTTAAGCAGGAGGGTTTATGCGTAATAAGAGTCACCTCTCCAGCAGCATTAACATTGCTGGACAGTTAGTTTTGTTTCACCCCACCGTAAGAAACATTTACATATCTTCTTTTTTTTTGTTTTATTTAGAGAGTGTGGTGAGTATTACTAAAAAAATATATGTATGCTTATGAATTTATGTAGTATGTAAAAATAATAAACATAAATGGAGAATAACATTCTTTGTATACAGTCTAAAATACCTAACTTAACGTCCAAAAGATTTTTACATTCCTTTTTCGAGCTATTCCCATTTACGAAATTCACAACCCTCTGGAGGTTTCACGTCCACTTTATCCTTGGCAACTTCATTCCAATTTGTGCTTAGTACAGTGCCACCCGATTCGGAGAATGATTTATTCATGGCTTTTTGTACTTCAGGCGATGACGAACTGTAGATTTTCTTGAATAGACGCTGTAATGCCTCTTCACTCTGGGCATCAGCTTCTTCGGCTTTTTCCACTTCTTTGGCCAAACTATCCCAGTTCTTTTTGTGAATTGGAGGTGGAGCTGCAATAGCCGGCTTTTGTTTTACCGCCTCTTCCAGGCCATCCCAACGTGTGCCCACTTCTTTAGCCAAGGTAATTTCAACTTTGGACGGGAAATCTTTATATGAACTGCGTTCCACTAGGATGGGTGCGAACAGTTTCAGATCGAGTTCATAGCCATCAGCTGTCATATGGACTCGTTGTTTTTCAATCTCCACTTTGTAATTTTTCTCCTTGGCATTTTTGAGCATAACTGTGATGACAACCTTGGTCTCCGATTGATACCAATCATGACGCACCGACATCTTTATGCTTATTTATTTGCTGCTTTTAGTAGAGTATGACCAGAAAAAGATGAATACTATTTCCACTAATTTCGTTAACAATCCTCTATGAGCAATGAGAATTTCTTCTTGGATGCTTTGTTTTTGGTTGTTGTTTTTGTTGATAAAATTCTAGAAATTAGGAAGTGCTCGGAAATGACACAGCAAACACAGGGTGATTACACGATGTTTACGTTATGGGCAACGGAATAAAGCGTAAGACGTATTTTTGGGACTTTAATCAGCTGTTATTGTTTACAATTGGTCTGTTCCTTTACTTCTGAAAATGGTAAAACCGGCAAAAGTAGTAAAAGTTGAAAACTGCTCCCATATGAATTGTATTGTGTCTGAAGTAAAGGAACGCTTTTCGAGTAAAAAGTTGTAAAACTTGAAGATTCTTGAACGTAAAGGAACAGGGCTAATAAGTGTGTCTGTATTACGATTCTGTAACACATTTTTTGAAAACGCGAAATTATGAATGAAAAGTTAAAACAAAAGTTGACAACATGCATGCTATCGGTAGAATTTTACGGCTGTTTTTTTTTTCGCCGCTAACTTACGGACAAAACATCGGTAATTACCGAAATTGTAAGCATTTTAATTTTGCCGACAATTGTCGGTAACTCTAAAAATGAGTTAGCTAATCGCACTGCTGTAGTGGGATTATGTAATTCATTTTTGCTGTTACCGACAAAAATCGGTAAAATTAAATCGCAAAACATAAAGAAAAGTTGGCATCACTGTTTGTGTCGGTAGAGGCTGGCGACTACTTTTTATTCATCGTTAACTTACCGAAAAATTTCGTTAATTATCGAAATTATCGTTAATTATCTTCAAACAACAGTTTTTATTTTTTCGTTGATTTATGTTTGTGAAAATGAAAAACAATTTTATTGTGAAAATAGCAAGCCTAATTGTATTGCTTTTTTGGAGAACAAAGTTGCAAAGTGGGAAAAATCCTGTTTTGAGTCATTTTCTCTTTTATTTTTAATAAAATACAACATTTTTGCTTCCTTTGGTTCTTTCATTGGCGGACAAATTGTTCTGCTTTGGCAAGTCAGCTGATTGCTTGCTGATTTACTGGGAAGGTGTCTGTTTACTTTTTACAATTTTCCATGGTACAATAATTTGGAAGGTAGGTCAGGTTCGAACAAATTGTAAAAAACAAGGCCTGGGTGTATTTGCTTATTCTGTCAGAATTGCCATAACTGAATATGCAGCAGGTTGTACCGTTTATTTGATATTTTGGATCATTAACTAAAAACGCGAAAAATGAATGGGAGGCTATGTTTTCTTTACAGAGTCACCTTCTGTATATGTTCAAAAGTTTGTTTCATCACAATGTTGTAATAAATATAAATAATAAATGTTGTAATAACAATTTTCATTTCGACTGAATTTTAATATGTATAAAATATTTTGTCATATTTTTCAAAACCATACACGTACATACATAATTTGTGTATACTGATTTGAAAGAATGAACAACCCAATAGAAAAAAATTGTAATCAGTTGTTTGCTATGCCCTACCTTGTAATGATTCTACCATGACAATTTTTTGGCAAAAGAGAATAAAAACTCCTTATACCCCGTTTATATATAACCGGATTTAACAAACCGACTGGGTTTTAAATGTCAATTCCATTGCTCATATTTCAAATAAATCCTTATAAAGAAGGTTAACCCTGCAAAAAGCTCTAATATAAACAGCATATTACTCTCTGAAAAAGTACTTGCTGGGAAAGTAACCAGACAGACCTAATATTTGATTAATTCACACTGTTCAGTTACCCTCAAATTTCTCACTTTAGAACCCTGAGGCCTATTTTTTCAATCTAAGAACACCTGAAACGACCTTTTTTCATCCACTGATTCCTTCGAATTTGCTCCGGCCTTTTATGAAAAACGTTTTGAATTGTTTAAAAATGTCTTTAAAATATATTGGTATTATACATCTCCTCCATCATCCATTACGATTTTCATTTTAAGATTTCATTGATAATTTCAGATATTGGTGCTAATCTAACAGATCCAATGTTTCGTGGCCTCTACGGAGGTTCTTCGAAACATCAAGATGATCTTCAGCTGGTATTACAAAGATCTTGGAAGCAGGGTCTCCAAAAGATGATAATCACTGTGGGTACTTTAAATGAGGCTGATGAAGCACTGGAAATGGCTAAACAGGATGGTATGTTTTGTGTAATCGTAAATTCCTAATGGGTGTTAAAGTAAGTTTTGAAGCAAGTTGATGATCATCATGGAAGTTCGCTTCATTTCTCTGCATACCAATGCTCTTTTAACATGAAATACCTATTTATTAGATACACAATGGACACAATAGAAAACGGACATAGTGGTCATCTTGTAAACAAAAGAGAAAAATCAGCAGCGATAAAACCAATTTCGCGTAACATGAGTTTTTAATTAGTTGATTAAAGCAAATAATTTTGCGAAAACGGCAAGGAAGGGTGTATATTGCTACATCACTATTTTGACACTGTTCTCTTGGCAAGCAATTAAGTCCAATATTATAACGTTTGAGCACCGTTCTTCTCAGAAACATTCAGAACGATTTAAGCAACCAGTATTTCCGAAGGCTGTGACGTCATCGGAGACGACAGAACTATTACAATCCCACGGCAGCGGGTTCTTACGTACCGGATTGACCTGAAACCAAAAGTGTTTCGGCCAGCGGCTGCCAACCCAGCTGTATATGCTGCTACAACAACAACAACAGAACTATTAAATTATCATCATGAGCTTTGTTGTAAATACCCTAGTATGTGGAAAAGTGGCTACTGAAACAAGAGTTACAACTACTGCCCCAGAGGTGATCCAAGGAACTTACTATTAATGACATTAGCATGAACCATTGTAGCATTAGTACATACATAACTCCAGGTTGACTTCTCATCAGAGGCACTACCCCATGAATTAATTTGGGAACTGCATAGTATTAACACGGCATTACACTGTAACCATGTCAAATGGTTCTAGGACATATTGACCAAAGCTGGATAGCCCACTTTAGATTTATAAGAAGCTACATATAGTCGAAGCCTATATCCCCCCTTCATTATTTACTCAAAATATTCTCTAAATCGTAGTTACAAAATCTCTTTATTGCGGTTAATTTTTTTCAGAAAGGCTCTATGTAACGATGGGTTGTCATCCAACACGTTGTGGAGAATTTCTACCAAATCCCGAAGAATACTACGAAGGCTTGCGTAATAAAATTGCCACCAATCTGAATAAAGTCATAGCAGTGGGTGAATGTGGTTTGGATTATGATCGTTTACATTTCTGTGAAAAAGATACACAAAAAGTATACTTCGAAAAACAGCTCTCACTTGCCGAAGAATTTAAGTTACCGCTGTTTTTACACTGTCGCAATTCCCATGATGATTTTATTGAAATATTACAGAAGAATAAAGAAAAATTAGATGTCTGTGGTGGTGGTGTTGTTCACAGTTTTACTGGTACCCTAGAAGAGGCTCAAAGTGTTATCGAGTTTCATCCAAATCTATATATTGGCCTTAATGGTTGTTCACTAAAAACTGAAGAAAATCTGGAGGTGGTACGACAAATACCCAATGATCGAATTATGTTGGAGACCGACTGTCCTTGGTGTGGTATACGACCATCACATGCAGGTCAAAAGTTTGTACAAACGAAATTTCCCACTGTCAAAAAGAAAGAGAAATGGACTGCGGCATCGTTAATTGACGGACGTTGTGAGCCGTGTCAAATAAGGTGAGATTGGGTGGTGTATATATTTTTTTTTTTTCATGCAAATTAATGGTATTATGTTTTCCCCTTTGCAGCCAAGTTTTAGAAGTCATTGCCGGTGTTAAGGATCAACCTGTCGATAAGTTAGCTGATATTTTTTATGAAAATACCGTGAAATTGTTTTTCCCAAAGGAGAAATAAATAATGGAATTCTTAAACAAGTTATGGAGTTTTGAAATCGCAGGCAAGCATTACATGTGAAGGAGGTATTGCTGGTGATTTTGCCATGGAACACTTCGTACTAGTCAACATGGATTCAGAAAAGCACATGGTATCATTATCATCTTCCACTATACTATTCTGAATATATAAGACATTTTTAAAGTCAGGCAATTACGACTTTTAAATGGTCTTCTGGCTATTGGCAACCTTTAAAAAATTTTCTGCCTGTAAACGACATTTAAAAGGTCTTCTCCCTATAGAAACCCTTTCAAAGGTCTTCTGGATGTACAACACCCTTCAGAGGTCTTTCGCATATAAAAGATCTTTGAAGAGTCTTCTTGCCTATTGGAGATTTTCAAAAGATATTTTGCCCATAAAAAGCACTAAAAGGGAATTCTATCTAATAACGACGTTTAAATGTTCTTCTGCCTATTGGTAACCTTTAAAAAGTTTTCGGCCTATAAAAGACCTTTCAAAGGTCTTTTGTCTAGACCAGACCTTGAAAAGACCTTCTGCCTATAGAATACTTTTAAAACGTCTTCCTTTAAAGTCTTCCGCCCTTAGATTTTGACCGTACAAAGGTCTTCTATCTAATGATCACCCTTAAATGGTATTCAACATAATGTAAACATTTAAACGATTTCTGCCTATAGAAGGGAGTCTGCCTATAGAATATCATTCAAAGGTCTTCCGAATATAAAGGACTTTCAAAAGTTATTTTGCCTGTTTATAGAAGACTTCCGGCCACAAAAGACCTTTAAACTGTCTTCCGCCAATGACTACGTTTAAATGATCTATTGCCTGTAGGCGACCTTTGAAAAGTGTTCAGTGTATAACAGTTCTTTAAATGATGTTTTGTTTTTATACCCTCAGCATTTATGCTAACAAGGGTATATACACTTTCAACCGGGCAAAATGTGCCTCATCGAAATAACGGTTTTAGACCCCAGGTATATTTGGACGAAATGTGACAATTTGGAGTTAATTAAGCCATGTCCGTCCGTCTCTATGTCTGTCTGGCTGACTAGAGCGCACGATAACTCTCAAACGGATCAACCGATTCGGACCAAACTTTGGCTTTCGTAATATTTTGTCCAAACTTAGTTTAAGTTCGAAGATGGGTTATATCGGCCCACTCCTTCCGGTACCTCCCCCACAAAATTTCGAAATTGTTCGGAAAATTTGTGACCACGATAACTCTTGAGGAGGTAACCGATTTACACATCGTGAAATTTCTACCAGACTTAGATGAGGTTCTAATATGGACTCAATCGGTCCACTCCTGGTATCTCCCACACAAAATTTCGGATAAGTTCAGTTTAGGACCTGCTCTCGAATCGCTTTGATTTTTGTTTTAGCAACTTGTATTCACCGCCCCCTACACGACGGTAAAAGTTTCATCAGGGGCAAGTCCATACTTCCTGAGAAAATAGCCTGAATGTTGCAAAAAAACTCCTATGACACCGTGTGAAGTGATTGGAGCGCAAGATAACTCTCGAATGGATCTGCCGATTCGGTCCAAAATTTGGCCTTAGTAATATTTTGTCCAAACATAGTTAAAGTTAGAAGATAAGCCATATCGGTCTACTCCTTCAGGTACCTCCCCCACAAAAGTTCAAACATGTTCGGAAAAACTTTTGAAGGGAGTGGCCGAACTGGTCCATACTTCAACAATCTTAATATATCTACCAGATATAGATCAGGTTAAAATATGGACTATATTTGTCCACTCATCCGGTACCTTCCACAAAAAATTTCGGATAAGTTCATTTTAAGCCTGCTATGGAATCACTTTGATTTTTGTTGAAGCAACTTGCATTCGCTGCCTCAACTACGATGGTAAAAGTTTTTGCAGGGACAAGTCTATACAGCCCGAAGGGTGTAAAACCCCCTATGGCACCATATGTAGTGGCTGGAGACACACTTCCTTAATGATCAAGCCATTCCTTTATGTATCTCCTCCGCAAAACTTTAGATCTTGAATGCTAATCATCATAATCAACATTTATCTGCTCCGCAAAACTTTTGATATTTAATTCTAATCAACATTTTTGTCGGTTCCGCCCAACTTTTTTAAAACCACCCAAAATACAAAAGTTTTTTGGGAAAAATTGTTTCAATACTCACAGGCTGAGGGTATATCTCTGTCGGCAAAGCCGACTGATATTTTTTTACTTGTTATAATTCATTTAGAGGCTCTTTATGTCATTCTGCCTATAAGATACCTTTAAAAAGGTCTTATACCCATAGAAAACCTTCAAACGGTATTTTGCCTGTAAAAGACATTTAAAATGTTTTGGTCTGGAAAAGACTTGAAAAGGTCTTCGGCCCAGAGACCTGTAAAATGTTTTCTGCCAATAGATGTTGAAAAGTTTGTCTGTCCATATACAAGTTTGGAAAGGTTTTTCGTCCATATAAGACATTTGAAAGGTCTCTGCCCTTATAAGTTATTTTACCTATAAATATCCTTTACAATATCTTCTGCCCAAAGAAGACCCCCAAAAATCTGTTCCTTCAAAGGTCTCCCGATTCAACAAAAAAACACATTTTCAATTTTATTTAATTTATTTATTTACATCATTGCGCTGCATAGACATGTATCTGCTTATCCGATTCCAAAAGATTTGTGGCATTTTCTGTTCCCAATATACCATTCAACTGTAAACTGTCATATTTCGTATATAAAACTGTTATACTCATGGAATTTTCCAAACCATCACGACTATTCTGATTGGACGAATGCATTAGATTGATCATTTCCGAATAGAAATTTGGCCATTGTGGTGGTTGATACATGATCAGATGACGTATACCCTTGACACGGGTACGTTTAAAGAAGTGGGATCTTTCCGAATAGAGCATAAAATGTGCACCACTGTGGAAGAACATATCACGGGCTCGAGCCACTTTCTCCTTCTTTGTGTATTCACAAATCTGTACAAAATTCACCGTTTCCGCTTTGAAGTAATTACGCAGCTGGACATAATCGAAATAGTTGGGTACATAAATCATACAATGGGCAAATATTGTACTCCTAAATTGTGGCAATATTTTCTCTATGAAATAATTGAAACGTTTCTCAAACACCTGTTCTATGTCGGAACATTCAATGCGATGGAAGACTTGAGATATGGGTACAATTACATTGCGTATATCACCGTTGATAATGGGATTAGAGAAACGTATACTACCCTCGTAATTAAAACATTTATTATTGAAAACTCCTCGAAATTCTGGTAGCTCATGACTGGTGAAGAGCAATGTTTGACGATAGAATTTCGAATAGCCATTCAGGCACCAAGAACGCACCCGATTTATATCGGTGGCCCGCATTGTTTTGGGTTGTAAATGTAAATGATCCACAACATGTAGAAGATTTTCCCAATTTTGTGCCAGAAACAGCTCAGCCTGATCCAAAATTAACAATTCAATGGAGGAGAGAAAATCTGCTTCAACATCATTATCACTGGTACCGCCCATTGATAGCCGCAAACCCAAGGGTGATGCTATCAGAATATCCGACGAAAAGAAATCCGTATAGAGTTTAAGAGTTTTCTTTGTCAATGATATGCCAATTCGGAAGTTGTCATCAGTATTGCCACTAAAAGTTTTTTCATAATCTTCTGGTTTTGGATTGGTTTTTGGAAAGTATATTGTGTCGCCAGTGAATTCATTGATAAATCGTTCCATATTCATAACGGATTTGGCATCATTATCTAAAAGTAAAGCAAAAACAAATGTTGAAATTAGAGTCTGTTGGCAAGGAATTTGAAGCACAGGTTATGGTGCGGATTAAAAAATTTCCCTACTTGTTATGGTCGATTGAACATTATTATAGTGTACTTTGTCCCACGGCAGCGGGGTCTTTTGTACCGGATTGACCCGAATCCATAGTGTTTCGGCCAGCGGCTGCCGTAGGTTTTTATGCTGCTAGAACAAAACAACAACATAGAAGGTATTCAAAAAGGCTTTCAGTCAATAGCAGACCTTAAAAACCCCTTCTTCCTATTGAAGGCATTTAAAGGGTCTTCTGTCAGTTGACTACCTAGCGTCTAGTTTAGACAATGAAGTTTGATGTCTTGTCTTAATACCGTTGGTGTAATGCAGAAAACCTATACCGATAAAGTATGGGTTCTCCCTTGCATATTCGATCGCTATCTAGACATTATTTTATCTCAAGTCCGCGAATTGGATAGACTGCAATGTCCAATCCTAAGGAGGTACATCTGTTCTTTTACTTTAAACGGTTTAAATGGATTTTAAGGGTTTAATAACGTATTGTATTTTTATGATATAAATTTAACGTTCGTTTTACGTTTCCGTTATGGTTGCCAACAACAGTAATTTGAGCAGCGATTATGACCGAACATATTTAACGCATTTTAATCTTTCTTCACTCACCCTTTTCCTTTTTCTTAATAATTTCTGACATAATATTGACAATACGATATGCGGAATCTCGAAATGGTGTTACAATTAAAACCTTGGGTCGCGCTAATCCTTGATCTCGATAGATGTCATCGATTACCAAACCCTTGTTTTTCGCCTCCTCCTCTTCGATTTTCTTATTATTAAGCATTACACAAGCCCGTGTCTTAAATATATGATTTAAGGCATGCACAGTATAGACATGGCGAATTTCTTCAGCATTATTAAAATTCCGATATGGATAGTAGACATCTTTGTATGTGCTAAGCAAAGTCAACAGTTCACTTTGGAAATTGTTGATTGGCAAATTAATGCGATTAGCCAAAAATGGTTGCAAACCCAATGATTCTAAATCACCAGAATGTTCCAAAACTGGTGGTGGATGTTCATCTATTAGATCCTTATTTTTATTCACAGCAATATCCGGTGTTGTTATATAGCCATGACCAAATTCAGGCCATTCAATGGCGGTTTTAATTTTCTCCGCCGCACCATTGATGAGTAGCTCCACATCTTCTGCTGAAATTTCTGTCTGCAAATGATTTTTAAATTGCTGTAACTTTGGTAACACATATTGTCTTCTAGACTTCTTGGCTTTGTTGCCACTTAATTTCTGTTCGGGTTTTTTCTTGGCTCCCAACAGCTGAAGTGGTGCTTCCTTGAAAGCTGGTTTCTTTTTTACTGTAAAGGAATGTAATTAATGGGAGTCTTTTTTAACTTGGTATTTCCATAACTTACCACTCGAACTCAAATCCTGTACCAAATCTTCAAAAGGATTTGCCTCCTCCTCCTCTTCTTCCGACAAACCACCACCCAGCAATTGACTTTCGAATTCCTCCTTGGTCTGTAAATGTGACTTTTCCAATTCGATTTGTTTCTTCAGTCGATCAACTGTTGTACTGCCACGATGCTTAAATTTACTGTTAACATGGTTCTTTGGAATCGGTTTGGATTTCTTGTATTGTTTTTTATATTTTGTATTTCTTTTCATTTTTTGTCCCATGGCTGAGAAGATTGGGTGAATGGTCTTTAGATTTATTTATTTTTTGATTCCTCAATGAAATGTACGTGAAATGAAGTAAACAAAACCATGATACAATTAGGAAGGTAGATGCATCGGCGAATTGCTACAACAAAGCAACTTTTTTTGTAATGTAAACTGTCAAAATTTTCGCCGATTGGTCTCTTGTTGTCTCTTTTTATCGCTTGTGTTTGTCTTTAAAGTGATGACATGCTATCTCTTACTTACCCAATCATATGGTTATTTGTTTTGATTTTTCATGGCGAATTCCTAGTTTTTTGACGTTTTAGATTCGATCAGCTGGGCTGATGCATCTACCTTCCTAATTGTGCCATGAACAAAACAAAAAAAACGTGTTTGTTCACTTTGGTGAATAAGTAGTTCAACGAACGATACGAATGAGAAAGACATAAGAGAATATGTGATAAATACCAATAACCAAAACAGAAATAAATGGATAAGAATAAGAAAGTTCTAGGTCGATCTTTCACCACTGACGCCGACAACTCGACGAGTACAAGTTCTTGCAATTTCAACTGAGATTCAAGCTGTGTTCCAGAACTAAAAAGTTTTTACAATTTTTACGACTTTTACACATTTTACTCGAAAAAGCGTTCCCATACACAAAAAAGTTGTAAAATGTTCACTTCTCTTTAAACAAAAATGGCGCTTAATGACGCTCTCTTTAAAAACTTTTTACACGACAAATTTGGGCGAGTAAAAAAATAGTAACATGGTTGCCGGCGTCTGATTGGCTGATACGCCGACTATGACATTTGTTCCAGTTTTTTTTTGACGTATTTTCCATTTTCCGTTCCCGAACTATTTCAAAAAACTAGTGTGTGAGAACAAATTTTTTGCAGTTCTCTCTTTTACGAGTTTTACCATTAAAAAGTACGGGAACGAAGCTTCAGTCTTATGCCAGACTATGAAAATTTTCATTGAAAACGTTTTGCCATTTTCTTCCAAATTTTCATTGACGTCTACACACATATGTATGTATATGAAATCATATGAAAATTTTGATATTTTCATTGCTTTGCATTGGTTTGAGAGTTACGAATTTAAACACAAAGAATAATTTCAGATTACAGAACCTTCACACCTCTTACCTATAAACTCGTTTTCACGTTAATGAAAATTTTCATAGTCTGGCATAAGACTCACATAAAGTAAAGAAATCAAATGTCACTTATTTTTCCACAAGTGGAGAAGATAAATAATAAAGAAGTTGTGAACTGCTCTATTATCATTTGTATGCTTATGTTAGACTGGTTTTAATTCAGAGGGAAAAAAATCTATGTCGAATTTTTTATGCGGCACACCTAATGTCTCCATAGTAACCCAGCAAAAAATTTTGGAAGTTGTGCAGGTGGAGTTATGATTTCACTACATCCTTCGATGCAGTCCACACGGAGTTGTGAAAAATGCACTCCTTTGGATACATTTTATATGCACTTGCTTAATGATCTCTACAAAACAAACCAGTTTGTTAATCCCCACCCGCCGCTGGCGAAATCATTTTTTCCAAAAAAAGAGTGTATAAATTTCTAAGAATTTTTTACAAAATAATTCATATTTATTGAGTCTTTTTTTAACAAGTAACAAATTATAGAATTATAATAAAACGTAAGCTTAAAACTATTTTGTATTGTTTTAATTACATTATTTTTTATATTCAGTATCGACCTTGTATGATAAATTGGTGAGTAATTATAATTATGCATATTTTAAAAATTTTAGTATTAAAATTTGTAAACAATGTAAAAAAAAACGAGTGAGAAAAGGCTATAGTCGTTACGGGGCCGACTATGTGATACCCTACACCACTACCTCTGTTCATTATCTTTTCTCTAGAAAACATTTCTTTTAGGGAGATACGAAAGTTTTCACTATCTGGCTTTTATACCAACCAAATGACTTAAGGCGAACTGAACCAAAATAATTAATATTTAATTTTATATTTGACTACTATCGACATCACCAACATCAATATGCTTCTATCTCTGTGAGAAAATTTCGTGATGATCCGATCAAAATTCCGACCTGTGTGTGATTGCAGAAAAAGTGGAAAAAAGGGATGTATTACCGACTATTGGGATATCTCTATTATTTGACCACCTACGCCAACCTAATTTGTATAATTTTAAAGATGGGATTTGCTACTTTCTTAATCAGGCTTTGCTTTTAGATGGTCCCCAACCAAAGGTGTGATATCCGTCATTATTATTAAAACCGCAAATATGAAAAGTTAGGTTTTATTTGCGACTATTGTGATATCATCGTTGTTTGATCACCTACGAGAACCAACTTTACATCATAAGAAAGGTGATATTTTCTACTTTCATTGCCATTTTGCTTTTGGTATACCCCATACAGAAGCTGAGATATTCGCTTTAAAAAAACGTTGTTTTTTTATCCAAATAAGTTGTTTGCCCATTACGACCCCTAAATATTATCCGACCATCACCAAAACCAATAGGCTTCTTCATCTGTGAGACCCCCATTAAAAATTTTGTGACGATCCGATCAAAATTGCGACCTGTAGCGTGATTTCCAAAAACATTGAAAAATGGGATGTATTACCGACAATTGCGATATCTCCGTTATTTGGTCACCTACGCCGACCTAGTTTGCATCATTGTAAAGATGGAGTCTTCTACTTTCATACGCAGGCTTTGCTTTTGGAAAGTCTCCAACCAAAGCTGTGATATTCGTCATTATAATTAAAATCACAAAAATGAAAATTTGGGTTTTATTTGCGACTATTGTGATATCTTCATTGTTTGTATTTTCTACTTTCATTGTTTCCACGTTATAGAAATATAACATTAAATTTGGAACAAGAACATTTTTTTAAAAATCATTATTTATTTTAACAGGAATTTATAAGGAAACATGTATGCAAACGGTATATTACACTGTGCGATACTGGAAATGCAAACAACCTCTAATGGGCATTTTCTGAAAGTATGTACATATTGAGACTACAAAAACCTTAATTGGGTTTTGTGTTCTTAGATAGGGTTTAGATTTTATGGCCTCATCTAAACCGACCTAAAATGAGCCTTTTTTCCAGTGATCGGAGCTTTATCTCCGAAACTAATAAGAATTTTGCTTTGCAGTCTTCAGCAATATTGAAGCCCTAACGTAGTAGAACTTATGTGTCAAACAGATGAACTAGGAAAAGCTGCTGAACTCGTTAAAATATAGAAAAGTTTACACAATTTCTGAAATTCTGGTCAGTAACAACTAAACTGTTGGGAGTTGAAACAAGTAACCATTCTAAAAATTTTCCAAATAATGTGACCATCAATTCTTCGGAACATTCTGAAACTCTAAAATTGTTATTTAACGTTGTTCAAGGCGTATTTCATAACATACCTTTTACAAAACTTATTTCACACAGGCTGTTTATTCTCATGTTGGGGATTTCAATGAATTATTGAAATATTTACCAAATTGTTGTTGGAAAATTTGCTATAAACAATGCGATAGAGGCATTTTACAACAATATAATGTTCTGAAGAGTTGTGTATTACATTCCAGAGAATCTTTTCCCAAACGGTAACATTAAGAAGAATTTAACATTTAGGGAGATACGCTGCGACATATATACAAATTATAGAATTTTTAGATATATTATAAAATTTGAGGCAATAAATGCAGTTTTTCAAGTTCACTATTCCTCCAAATATTTTTGTCTTGCTCTTATCTACAAGTTTGCTGCAGATGTCAAAACAAGATTCGTATTGGTTTCAGAGATACAGCCCCGATTTGTTTTAAAAATTCGATCTTTAACTATAAAAACCGAACCCGATCTAAGAAAACAAAACCCAAATATGGTTTTTGCCTATTGGTCCTCTACTTTCATAAAATTCAGGACAGAAGTTGTTTGCAAACGATTGGCTCAAAAATGTTGCACAGTGGCAATTCACAGGATATTTACTATCCTCTGAAGTTTAGTCTATTCATCCCTATTTTGTTGATCCAATTGATTCTTTACATTTTTGCAAACAAAAGTAAAGTTCTACGACAATGGATTTAAGATCGGACCTTTAACATCTTTCGTCAGAAGTCTTCTGGTCTTCTCACAAAGGTCTATTGGTATTCTCATCTTGTTTTTAAGAGAAGTCATCCTTTTCTTCTTTTAAAGACATTGTGGTCCCTATGGCAAAATGGAAGTTAAAATCTGGGGGAGGAAACATTACTTTTCGGAATGAAAGCCCCAATTGAGAACCCCAAAGGATCCCATAGCTGAAATTTCTGAGTTATGACATAACGATTTTGTTGATTGATCCCCATCAATCATTGAGAAAATAGCTTTATATATCTGTTTGGAGATATTGTTTCATTATTTTTAGATGACATGTTTTCAGTTAAATAAATGAGGAACCTTTCTGTCGAATATGCTGTCCTTCTAGGTCAGTTCCATCCATGTCCTTTTTGTTCTTGAACACAAAAAGTAAAACAAAATAAAATTTTCTACAAAAATGTTCCACCGAAAATTATATGTAGGTTTCCCATATCCAAGAAATCGATATCACTGTGTGTAATTTTTTCAGTCATGGTTTATTAACCATATTGTGACACCATACTTGTCCCGCTTTGTTTCCTTGTTTCGCTTTTATGGGGCCTCAAAAGACCTGAGGCCTTGATGTCAAAAGGTATCATTTTGTCAGGCACATATATTCTAAACCGCTAAGGTTTTGGGCTTACTCGTAGAAGAAAAGTTGTAGCTCTCGTCTTAAAGAATAATAATTGTGAACACATAAAATCCATTCAACCTCACCTTCAAGGTCAAAATCGTCAAGGTCAACTTTCCCTTTTAATTTTTTCTCGGATTTTAGTCTACAGATATCAAACCGATCAAAATTGAAGCAAACAACCAACTAGAAAATTTTACCTTAGATCTTAGTAAAAAACTTTCTAGAACATACGAACTCTGTAGAAACGGTTCTTAATGGTCAAAATAGCAAATCAAATGTGATTTTTATCCTCTTTCCTCGGTTCTTGCTCCATATACACTAAGCCGTTCAAAATTCAAGAAAACAATGGACCACAATAATGTAGCGAAGATATCAGCGAACAAATTTCTGGGACATGCGGAATGTCTACGACCGGTTCTTAAATGTGAAAATATCCTAAGATTTGAGCCGCCTAGGCCTCAAGACTTCGTAATATTTTCCTCTTTTAGATGAAGAAAAAATCTGCCAAAATCATGAAAAATGGCTTTTATTGAGCTTTACAACTGGGGGGTCCCTTTTAAGACTAAGCACACTAAAATGTTGGTTTGAAACTTGGTCATGAATTGCTCATAATTTTTATTGCATGTAGTCCATTTAATTTGTGTTGCCCCTTCATTTTCACATATTTTGAAAGCCAGGGGCCTAATTCTCGCATACGTGATCGAGTTATTTCGATCGATTTTTTTAGTATTTGGATTACGGCATCCGTTGTCGAATACACTTTCGAGTGGAATCTTGCGAGTTTTTGCCCGCCACACATCTGCTGTCGAAATGATTATTTTTGTGGCACAAAACTAACTTTAATGAAACATTTTACAATAAAACTAATCATAATCACATACTAAGGACTTTTTCCAATAAAATGAGTAAAAAAACTAGACAAAAAGGGACTGTTTCTTAAAAATTAAAAATATTTGTTCCAATGCCAGAACGCGATTTTTATATTTATACATAGTGGAATTTATTTCGGGTCACTATTACTTTTAATTTTTTACAATTTCTATTATTTTATACAATGTTCATGTTTTTATTCCATTTTACGAGAAACTAGCCGCACAACAACTTGTTTGTTTGTAATATTTTGTGTTTACCATATGTTTCGCCGTTCGATAACCGTATGTATCGATAACTTTTTTAAATAATTTCGATCGTTCGTAATTTGTCTTCGAACAAAAACTCGCTCGATAACGGATGCGAGAATTAGGCCCCAGAATATACTTGTGCAAAAAAAAGAAAAACCGACAAAAACTTTCCAACTTTGCTATTTTCCAATGTAGGATTCGGCAGAAACAACATTCATATGTTCGAATGTATTCGAACGAATGCCCTTTCTAATGAATATGTAAGGAAAAACGAACATAGGGTATAGGAATTTACTCTCGGAGTCGACCCGGATTCGGAGTCGTGAAAAAAACTCGTCTGGAGTCGGAGTCGAGCCAAAAATACCTCGACTCCGAAACCCTGGCTAGTACTATACACAATAAATATGATATATGTATGTATCATTTTCAAAATAAAGTTGTAAAGTTCTATATTGTCGTATATTTTTGATGATTAATTCAATTTACAACAACTTGTTTTGAAAATTCATGTTCGATCAGCTTCGCATATGCATCCACCTTGATTATTGTGATATGTTTGAAATCAACAAAAAATAAGTGTAAACAGCGGGGTGTATTTCAGGATTTCGTGAAATCCAGTGGATTTTGGAGCGCAAGTATAAACTTGACATTACGCTTAATGGAACATAACTATTAATATAAATCAAAATAAAATATCCCACCAACCAACAGAAACAGGGTGATTCAGCATTATTTTACAAATGATTATTGTTAATTATTAATCGTTGCCCATTTAGACGTTATGATTTAAATCGAATTTGTTTTATTTCGCTAATGCCTCAAAATGTTACAAATTCCAAACAATATTTTTTGAGATAAAACACGTGGAATATATGCAATTTTCTAAATTCTTTTCCCATTTTAAAATAACTTAAACGGCATTTACACAAGCGCTTATTGGTATGAAAATAACAACCAAGTAATCTGAATGGGGTCTTGAGAGCTTTTTGCTGGGTTAACGTTCTTTACGAGGATTTATTTGACGTTGTTTAGTCGCCTCTGAACAATGTAATTTTATCTCGTCTCGATTTAGAACATAACCCCGACTCAGCCATAAAAAAATAAATAAAACGACATTTTAGTTTAATTCATATTTTAATTAATTTTTTTATTGATTAATTCATTGAAGCATATATTGTTTCGTATGATATATGTATGTATTATGGATTATATATAGATTAATGGTTGTTGTTTTTGTTTTTTTTAGTTTAAGCATAGTAATGGGGGCTGGCTTATTGGTTATTTTTTGAAAGAACGAAAATAAACATTAAATTAGTTGGGTAATTCAATAAATTATAAAATTTATATACAACGATTTTATATAGTAGAGTTTTCTATAAAGCAAAGCGAAAAAAATCGTTAAATATTAAATTAATAATTATAATAATATTAATAACAAAACAAAAATTTAGGGAGAACTTAGAAGTAAGAAAGGAAAATAAAGAAAAACAAAAAAGGGCAAAAATAATAAAAAATAAACATAGTTGAAAAGGAAAGCAATAATAATAATGAAAACAATTATTAAATTCGAGTAATATTTAGAATAACAGAAAAAAAAAACAATTTGGTAATCAAATATTTTTTTAGTTTTTAAAAAACTTAGATAAAATAAAAACTATGTTTTAAACTTAAATACATTTTTTTCCAATCTCCGAGTTTGTTTGTTTTTGAATAGTATTAATAAATTAGTTGTTATTTCGAAATGTTGTTAAACTTTGTTTATGATACTTTCTGTGTATATGTTGACAATTAACTTTAAGGTTATGTTAAAAAAGTTATTGTTTTTTTTTTCTTAAATTAAATACAGAGTATAATTTAAAGATTTTAAATTCTTTTAAATGTGTATATATGCATGTATGTATATGTATAATAATTGTAATATTGATTATATTTAAAAAAATGTTATGTAGTTTTTTGCTTTTAATGCGTTTTTTGAGTTTAATTGTAAAATAGTTTCAAACTTTTATTCAAACTCCTTTTAGCAAATTTTTAATTTAGTTCATATGTTTTGTTGTTGTTTTGTTTCTACAATAGAGAGGATATATGCGTGTATGTTTATTATGTTTTTTTGCTTTGTTTGCTTTAATCTTATTATTGTTTTGCTCGTATTGTTTGTTTGTTGTTTGTAAAATGTTACTTCTATAGCCTAAGAATATAGATAATTGTATAATAAATGTATATATATAAAAAATTGAACCGCATGGCGGTATATTGTTTAGAATTAGAGGAGAGACTAATGACTTCCTTTACAGAAACACATACACACATAAATATATATATAGTAGTTTTCATTGTATAAATAATAATAATAATAATAATAATAGTTATGTTACGTTTTTTGTTTCTTTTGGATATGGTTATTTTGTTGTTGTTGTTTTGTTAATTCCAAGACCATGATCGGGGTAACATGGGAGTGTTGTTATAGACGGTACCAGAATTGTGTTGAACATTTTTTTTGCTTAATAAATTTTCGGAGCACTTCGATCATTGATTTTTTGGTTGCGTTTTAATGTTGCCCCACGTTTTATTTGATCCATCAAGGATTCATGACAGATACGGGGATCCGGCTAGAAAAATAGTTGTATTAAAAAATGTATTAATATTTATTTTTAGAAAAAAAAAAAACGCTACAACAATGCAATCATTACACAAACTATACAAATATATTATGCACAACTTTTAATTCATTATGATTTATTTATTTTGTTTATAGTGGTTATGCTATGAAGGAATGATGATAACAAATAAAAAAACATACAATAATTATTATTATAATTTAAACAAGACAGGAAGGTGTGTTTTGAATCTATATACACAAGCTGAAATAAAAAAGGAATCAAAAAACAAAAAAGCATATGGGAAAATATACAAAAAATCAAGTAAAGCATATACTTGTAGTTACACACTCTACAAGCCATTTATGGTTTGTAAAATTATACAAACCAAATCATTTGCAAAAAAATCGCATTTACATTGGAAAATTTTTGATAAGAGATGTATAATGATGAAATTTTCTTACAAACGAAACAGATATAATCAAAGATAACAAACTTATGGCCTATTTCACAAAGCCGATTCGAATTCAAAATTCTGTTTTTACAGTGTTTTATTTAACTTGCTTTGGTGTCCGTTAAGTTCAAATCTGGTAACTCATTTTTGACAAAGTTGCAGTTGACCATTCGAACTGAAACTTTGCGCACTTTTCAGATTTGGATGACAATACATGAATATGAAACCAAATCCAACATGGGTCCACATAGCGGTACCACCCGATTTAGTTCAAATCTAGTAACTCATTTTTAGCGCAGTTGCAGTTGACCAATCGAACTGAAACTTTGCACACCTTTCAGATTTGGATGTCAATACATGAATATGGGCCCATTTTCTTACTGTAGCCTCATATAGCGGTACCACCCGATTTTAAGTATTATGAGGATTTTATCTACATTTTTAGCCCGAATTGGGTGTAACTTGGCAATGGGACCCCCATTGTTACAGAAATTTCCTTACTAACAAGTAAAAAAGTGTCAGTCGGCTTTGCCGACAAATATATACCCTCAGCCAATCACGGTGTGCCTTAACCAAATTTAAATGGACTGTGCTTACACCTGGGAAGTTTTTGCAGATTCTGAAACTACAAGGCTCATAAATGAGAAATCTCAAGAAAAAAATCACTGGAGGGATTTTCAAATAAATCGCGATTTAAGTTCACATTTTTAGGAGTTCTTTAGGTTTTAACGATTTTGCTTGGAGAACGCGAGTTTTATGTAAATGGACCTAAGGAAAATGTTGTAGCTGTGAAAATTCTCCACAAGATTAACCTTTATGATATTTTCGTACGTTTTACTGTTTTTGAGATATAGAAGTTCAAATTGAGACAATGCCCTGACTGTATCGCCTCCTTATAAAACAATAACAGAATGAACTACAAAACTGACACTGACCACTGTGCACATATCTATAGGAATTTAGTTCATAAGTATAAAGAGAAAAAACTTTAGTTTAGCGTAGACAGTGCAGCAAAACTGTGGCTTTTCTCACAAAATGTAAATTTGTGTCTTGTAATTTGTTGTTATCTATTTATAATATATTGTGTTTTTCGTAGAATATCCCTGAAGATGACTGTCGATGGCAGTCGAAATATTGGAAACAACAAAAATTAGAGAACAAACAATAAAATAAACATTGTTTTATTCGAACGACCTTAAGCCAAACTAACCCTCCACATAAATAAAAAAATGTTATTTGTTTTGTTGGAGCAGTTTCTTGATCACTAGGAGGAACCCTAATTCGGTCAGAAAATGTAGCTAAAAGCCTCAAAAAACTTTAAATCGTGAGGCACCGTTATATGGGGGCTACACCAAAACGAGGACCTATCCTTGGCAATTTTTAGTAGAAAAGCTTTTTGGTCATTGGGAACCTCAAATGTCAAAGTTCAGCTAACTCGGTAAAAAATGGATCTAAAAGCCTCAAAATACTTTAAATCTGGAGGTAACGTTATATGGGACCTATACCAAAACGTGGACCTATCTTCATAATTTTTGGTGCAGAAGTTTTTTGATCTCTTGAAACTTCAATTGCCAAATTGGAGCCAATTTAGGAGGAGCTAAAACCTCAATATACCTGAAATCGGGAGGTACCGTTATATTGGGGCCTATACCAAAACGTGGACCTATATAGCCGATCTTCGAACTTTACCTACCTATGAAAAAACAGACACTCGGGTGCAAAATTTTAGCGTTCTATCTCTATTATGGCGGACGTTCGATGTGTTACAAACAGAAAAACAAACTTAATATACCCTCCATACTATTGAAGGTATAAAAACTTGTTATACCCTCAGCCTTTAGGCTAATGAGGGTATTTACACTTTGATACGACCAAAAATGTGCCTCATCGAAATTATGGTTTTAGACCCCAAGTATGTTTGTACGATATCCGTTTCAGACAATTTTGAGTAGATCTAGCAATGTCCGTGCGTCTGTCTGTCTGTCCGTCTGTCTGGCTGGTGCGCACGATAACTCTCGAATGGATCAATCGATTCGGTTCAAATTTTGGGTATCGAATTAATTTGTCCAGATTCGATTTAAGTTCGAAGATGGGCCATATAGGTTCACTTCTTCAGGTACCTCCCCCACAAATGTTCAAAAATTGTCCCAAAACTTGTGCGCACGTTAACTCTTGTAGGGAATAAGCGATTTGCACATCGTGTAATTTCTACCAAACTTAGATGAGGTTCCAATATGGACTCAATCGGTAAACTCCTTCGAGTACCTCCCACACAAAATTTCGGAAAATTCAGTTTAGGACCTGCTCACGAATCGCCTTGGTTGTTGTTGTAACATTTTGTATTCACTGTCCCCTATACGAAGGTACAAGTTTCCTCAGCGGTAAGTTCATACTTCCTGAAAAATAGCATGAAAGTTGAAAAACAAAACTTATGACACCATGTTTATGGGTGGAAGCGCAAGATAATTCTCGAACAGAAATGCCGATTCCGGCCAAAATTTGGCCTTCGTAATATTGTTTCCAAACTTAGTTTAAGTTCGTAGATAAGCCATATCGGTCCACTCCTACAGAAACCTACCCCACAAAAGTTCAAAAATATTCGGAAAAATTGTGCGCACGATAACTCTTGATGGAAGTAACCGATTTGGTCCATACTTTACACATTCTCATAATATCTACCAGATATAGATCAGGTTCGAATATGGACTATATTGTCCACTCCATCCCGTACCTCCCACACAAAATTTTGGATATGTTCACTTTAAGACCTGCTATTGAATCACTTTGATTTTTGTTGAAGCAACTTACATTCACTGCCTCAATTACGATGGTAAAAGTTGTTTCAGGGGCAAGTCCATACTTCTTGAGAAAACAGTCCGAAGGGTGTAAAAACCCCTTATGGCACCCCCATGGTCTATGCCGGCCCATTCCTTTATGTACCTTTTCCGCAAAATTTTTGAACTTTAATCCTAATCAACATTTTTGTGGGTTCATACGACCAAAATTTTGAAACCCATAAATACATAAGTTTTTTTGTGAAAAAATTGTTTCAATTTGCCCATGCTGAGGGTATATCTCTGTCGGCAAAGACGACTGATACTTTTTTACTTGTTTTTTTTTTTTTTTTTAATTTCTGACCTAAAAGCCAACAAATAGGGAGGTATGGGGGCTATACCAAAACGTGCAGCTATCTTAACAATTTTTAGTGGAGAAATTTCTAGTCCATTAAGAACCTCAAAAGTTAAATTTCAGCTAATTTGACAAAAAAAAAAAAAATGTAGATAAAATCCTCAAAATGTTTTAAATCGGGTGGTGCCGTTATATGGGGGGCTGTACCAAAACGTGGACCTATATAGGCGATCTTCGAACTTCGACCTGCCTATGGAAAAAAGACACTAGGGTGGAAAATTTTAGCGTTCTATCTCTATTATTACGGACGCTAGAGTGATTACAACAAACGGACGTGGCTAGATCGTCTTAGAATTGTATCCTGATCAAGAATATAGATACTATACTTTATAGGGTCGCAAATGATTAGTTCGATGTCTTACAAACAGAAAAACAAACGTAATATACCCTCCATACTATGGTGGAGGGTATAAAAACTTGTTTTTTTATTTCTGACGTAAAAGCAAAACAAAGCCAACAAAGTTAGTCAAAACTGAACTTTTTTGACTCGCCTAGTCTGTGAGTTTAATATAATTCAACCAGTAAGGAAAGGATCAAAGTCGGGCGGGGCCGACTATATGATACCCTACACCACTGTGAATATGTAAAATATAAATCGGAGCTATATCCAGATCTTAGCCGATTTCGTTATAATTTGGCACATTTATTTCTATGCAAATTCACTCACACATTCCAAATTTCATCGAAATCGGAAATATATAGCGTGTTTGGTACAGAAAATACGTGAAATCGGCCGAAAATATATATGGGAGCTATATCCAAATCTGAACCGATTTCGATATAATTTGGCACATTTATTTCTAGACCGAATTCAGTCACAAATTCCATATTTCATCGAAATCGGACATATATAGCGTGTGTGGTACAGAAAATACGTGAAATCGGCCGAAAATATATATGGGAGCTATATCCAAATCTGAACCGATTTCCATATAGTTTTGCACACTTATTTGTAGACAGAATTCAGTCACACATTCAAAATTTCATTAAAATTGGACGTAAATAGCGTGTTTGGTGCAGCAAATGCGTGAAATCGGGCGAAAATATATATGGAGCTATATCCAAATCTGAACCGATTTTCACCAAATGCAATAGCGTTCTTCCTATGGCTAAAAAAATTGTAGTCCCCAACTTTCAGCTGAATCGGACAAAAAATGCGACCTGTACGTTGCGAACAAAAATACATGGACAGACGGACGGACAAAAGGAACTATGGGTCTATTTCGTTTCCTTTTGTATGTTACATACAAATGCACAAAGACATAATACCCCTTACCACAGTGTGGTGTGGGGTATAAAAATAAATAGTTTTTTTTTTTTTCTCGAAAATCGACTCCTTATTTCAGGAATGAAACGATGAACTATACATTAGAGTGGTTTTAAAAAATCGATGTCGGATTTTTTTATGCGGCACCCTCCTAAAATGTTTAGTTTGTTAAAAAATAAGATTGCCAAAGTTTGAGCTCAATCGGAATATGTTAACACGTGCCACTGGGCCTCAATTTTTTTCCCGATTTTTTCCCTTTGAGGATAAACCAGTGGTATAACACTTTTTTATATGAGGTGTAACACTTTTTTAAAGCTATGACCTTTATGCAGTGAAAGATTATAAAAAAATTTTAAGCAAATGTTAAAAATGGTGTTCGGGGTGATGGCTACGATGTATGGTAAAAAATTGACTATAAGTAAAAAAGTGTGACTCATACGTTTAGATGAATCGATTGATAAAAATAAAAAATTAGGATCCATAAAATATTTTAATAAAAAAATTATCTTATAAGTATATGTTATATACACTTACACATTTTTTGAAATTGTGAGATTATTGCATTAGAAACGCTTAGACTAATTTTAGATAGCATATTTCTTAATTGAATGAATAAAATGTAAAAGGTGTGGTGGTGGATATAAGGTAAATAATAGAATCACACCTTAATGGTGTTTTAATGACTTTAAAAGATGATGCAACACCCTGTGAGAGAGTTAATGAAAAGCCACAAGCAAGTTATAAACCAAGAAAATCAAAAAAATAATACCTTTACTCTTCATAATATGTACTTTCGTTTTTTTTTTTTCTATAGTGCTTCATCGGAGATAGTGGCCGAAGATGAATTTGTGTCAATTAAAGGAAGATTGCGATATTGTGCACTTGGACGTTTAAGATGCTGTGTATTTTGATACATCTACAGTCAAATCATTACATTACATAACGAATCACAGAGAGTACATAACAAAATATACACAAATAATCGAGTGGGGAAAATATGTATTTCATAGGTGGGGAAGATACCAAAAAAATAAAACAAAAAGAAGAAGAAAAAAACAAAATATAAGTCAAAAAAAGAATTACCAAAGGATATAACAATTGTGGGATATTACAAGAAATAAAAACGTGCTCTTTTTTTCTATTCGCAAACCAATTAAAGATTTTCAAAAATGTTTGGAAACTATTATTTTTTGTTTATTTTACTTACCAATGCTTTGCTATTTATTAAATTACGTACAGCAAAGGCTCGACCTGATAGACTTTGTTTAGCCAATTTTTGATTGAGATTTTCTAAGAATTCTGCTTTTGCTTTCGCTCGTGTCATACCAGTTTTATCAATATTTGTGCTGGTATAATCTAAAATATATTCAATTTTTTTTTTGGTGGTTGAAGGAGAAAAGAACAAATGTTGAGTTTAGAAAAATATGCGGAATTGAAGTTAAGAAAAAAAACAAGCGTGTTAAAAATAACTCAATTGGCAATCATAATATTAAAAAGAAAAAAAAACGAACGTAACAAAACTCAAATATTTAAGGTGCTTTTTTATACAGACTTGAAAAGAATTTTGTTAGGAAAAAACGATTTAACAAAATGGAACAATAAACGCATGTATTTACATATTGGTTTGGTTCTTAAAAATTGGAAAACAAAATTGGTATACAAATATTAAGACAAGTGAAGCAATTGTTGAAAAAATGTAAATCAACAAAGTGGGTCAAAGACAATTTTTAGGAACTAACAAAAATATATTTATATATTAAAATAACATTTTTTAAAGGTTTTTTATGTAAAACCATAAATATTTGTTTATTAATTTGATGTACATAAATGTTTGAATCAAATAATATTTGATTCTAATGTGATGATAGAATGAAAAAATGTTTTTTTTAAATAATGGTGGTGAGTGTTAGAAAAATTTCACCACTTCCCAAAAATGATTTCAAATGAAAGCCGATTTCTTCAGCAACATAAAAACAAAACAATTACAAAAAATCTTCTATAAATCTAACAGAGACTATTTCTAATTCATAAATAAAAACCTCTCAAATTGAAACTGATTTCCAAGGACATAAAAATGCAAAATCTTAAATGTTTGGTTATTGAAAATGTACACTACAATTTTTGAATTGTGTTTTCGCATAGGTTTCTAAATTAAAAAAAAATGAAAAAAGCCTTAAATTCAAAAACAATACTATCTAAGGAGTGGTGAATTCCACGAGAAACTCACCACTGCTAAAAAAATTGTCTCAAATGAAAGCAGATTTTTTAGGCAATATAAAAACATACTAATTTTAATTTTTTTATTCGAAATTTCGAATGAAATTATTAACAATTTAATGGCCTGTTTCACAAAGACGATTCGAATACAAATTCGTTCAAAATACTACCAACCTTCTGATTTTTTAAAAATATTTGAATTGTTTTTATTTTCAATCAAACAAACACTTCCTACAACAACATGGGTTTGGTAGTAATTCGAACGAATTTAAATCCGAATCGTCTTAGAGAATTTTTAAAGTGAAACTTAAAAATATTGTATGAAATGTGTTCGCAACTTTTCCTAAATTTAAAAACTATAACTATTAAGGTATGTTGAATTTCTAAAGAAACTCACCACAGCCCGAAAATGATTACAAAAGGGAACACATTTTTTACTTATCATAAATCATTAACAATTCGTTAGGAAAAGTATTCACTTTTATGATTAATTTTAGGATTTTTAAATTGAATCGTAAAAACACGATTTTTAATGAATTCGTAAATATTTCAAAATTCAAAAACAATAATTTTTATGGTGTGGCGAATTTTTCGAGAAATCCACCACTGCTTAAAACTTGTCTCAAATGAAATCTAGTTTTATAAGCAACCTAAGAACATACAATTAAATTTTTTTTAAATTTCCTAAGAAATATCCTCAGCCTTGAGGCTAACTTTGATACGATGAAAAATGTGCCTCATCTGTCGGTCAGGCTGGTCCGAAATTTAGTCTTCGTAGCATTTTGTCGGACGTAGGGGATGAATGATACCAAGCAACGGTCTTGACCGACTTTAACATGGCAAAGCCCAGGATTTATCTTGCTCCCTCTTTCATCTCAAGTGGACACTGACTTCCCCGTGGTGTCACCTGGGGAGCTGCCTTTAACAACCGTCAAAGGTAGTGAGTTAACATGTGCCGCGCGTTCACCCATAGGAACGTTAAAAACTTGGGTTGGGCCAGTAACTCACCCCTTCAAAACACCGCCTACTATGAAAAAACAAAGAAAAAGAAGAAAAACAAACCCCTCTAACGTTTAACGTTTTAAGGATCATGATCTGCGAATCTGCACCTGAAATGTCAGGTCCCTCTACAGAGCAGGTGTAGTTTGCGCACTGGCGGATATACTTGGCAAGTACAGAGCTGATATTATCGCCTTACAGGAAGTGCGATGGAACCGGGCAGACGTAAAAATAACAAACGATTACGCACTGTATCATAGCTGCCATGAAACGAAACATGAGCTAGGTGTTGGATTTATGGTAAATAGGAGGCTTAAAAATCTCCTCTCTAGCTTCACTCCTGTTGATGAGAGAATTGCCACAATCCGTATAAAAGCAAAGTTTATTTAACATCTGTCTCATCTGCGCCCATACCCCGACCAAAGAGAAAGATGAACAGACCAAGGATATATTCTACGAGCGCCTAGAGAGAGCATATGACCGCTGCCCTGGCCATGACATTAAGATTGTTCTAGGAGATTTTAATACTAAAATTGGGAGAGAAATTATCATTGGTCCACGATCGGAAAGTTCAGCCTTCATGAGGTAACATCCGACAACGGAATGAGGCTGATCGAGTTTGCAGTGGCAAAAACATGGTAGTGAGCAGTGTCAGATTCCAACACCTCGACATACACAAGGCCACGTGGATATCCCCAGATGGGAAAACAAGAAACCAGATTGATCATGTTGTGATAGACGGAAGGCACTCGTCCAGTGTGTGAGATGTCCGATCGATTCGAGGAGCGAACATCGATTCGGACAATTTCCTTGTAGTACCAAAAGGTACGCACTCGCCTTAATATTGCGGCAAAAGTGTGATCTAACACAGGACGGAAGCTGGATGTCGAGAAGCTGCAAACACAACAGATAGCACAAGCCTATTCCGATCAACTGACTCACATGCTGGAAGACGGCTTGTCCCGATAATGTGGAAGCGCAGTGGCAAAGAATAGGTCACTCACTTCAAACTGCCGCAAAATCTGAGCTTGGGTACAAAAAACCACCACCTAAAAATCTATGGTACGATCAAGAGTGCCGTAAGGCTACTGAAGAAAAGAACGCGGCCTGCATTCAGTAGCAACACGAAAATATCGGGAGGAGAGGAGAGAGGAGAAGCGCATTTTCAGAAGAAAAACGAAAGAGCAAGAAAAACGTGAGCGTGAGAAACTCTAGATGTTTAGGAGTCAGAATGAAGTCCGCAGATTTTACCAGAGTGTAAAACACCAGACTGAGGAGTATGGTGCAGGCACATTCTCCTGCAAAGATCATGAAGGGAATCTAGTAACTTATACAGATGGCGTACTGAGGATCTGGAAGGAGCATTTCGTGAAGCTCTTAGTATCGAACGTGGGCGGCGATGAAGATACACCAGAACCAATCGCAAATGACGACGTTGAATGTCTTCCACCTAGCCAAAGCGAGGTCATGACAGCAATTAATCGGCTGAAAAACAATAAAGCAGCAGGAGCTGATGGGCTGCCCGCCGAACTATTCAAGACCGGTGGCGAAATGCTGATAAGGAGTACGCATCAGTTAATTACCGAAATTGGGCAGGAAGAGAGCATACCCAACGAATGAAACCTCAGCCTCCTATGTCCCGTACACAAGAAAGGAGACAAGACGGTGTGTACAAACTACAGAGGCATAAGTCTGCTCCCAATCGCATACAAAGTGCTGTCGAGTGTACTGTGTGAACGTTTAAAACCCATGGTCAATAACATATTCGGGTCATACCAATGCGGGTTTAGACCTGGTAAAACGACAATTGACCAAATCTTCACACTGCGCCAAATACTGTAGAAGACCCACGAAAGACAGATTGACACATACCACCTGTTCATCGACTATAATGTCGCCTTCGACAGCCCAATTAGATCAAAGGTGTTTCAAGCCATATCTGAGTTTGGTATCCCTGCAAAACTTATAAGATTATGCAGGATGACATTGGCTAATACAAGATCAGCTGTTAAAGTAGGAAATAACCTCTCGGAACCTTTTGAAACAAAACGAGGTTTCAGGGAAGGTGACAGCCTATCGTGTGACCTATTTAAAATTCTATTGGAAAAGGTCATACGAGAAGCGAATGTATATACCGATAGAGATAAAAATAGCACTATATTCAATAAGGATATAATGTTACTGGCCTACGCAGACGATATTGATATAATAGGTCGATCAACTCGATCCGTAACAGCCACCTTTGCGAAAATTGAAAAAGAGTCTGCCAAAGTGAGTGGATCTGGCAGTCAACAGCGATAAGACAACGTTTATGGCATCAACACGCAAGACATCCAGTAGACTCGGACTAACTGTTCAGAACTGCAATTTTCAGATAGTAAATGACTTTATTTACCTCGGCACCGCCATAAATAAAACGAACAACATCAGTTTTGAAATCAAAAGAAGAATAATATTGGCCAACAGATGCTACTTTGGTCTAAGTAAACAGTTTAAAAGTAAAACCACCTCTCGTCAAACAAGAGAGAAAAATTCTTCGAAAGATTTATGGACCAATATGCGTTGACGGTGAATACCGACGTTGTATGAACCATAGTAAATCGTATCGAACTACAACGGTTGTGTTGGATTGGCCATGTCAGCAGGATGGATAAAGATGCCCCCGCCAAAAAGACATTTGAATACGAGCGACTCGACGGTATACGCCCCAAGGAAAGGCCAAAACTCTGATGGAAAGACCAAGTTGAAGAAGATATCACAAAACATGGCATCCAAAATTGGAGAAGTAAAGCAAAAGATCGGTGCGTTTGGAAATCTATTCTTAGTTCGGCTTATGGAACAAGACGTTCTGTTTAATATAAAAGTCATCTAAGTAACATTTTGTCCAAATGGGTTTAGGCCCCAAGTATGTTTGGACTTAATACGTTTCAGACAATTTTGAGTCGATTTAGCACTACCCATGCGTCCGTCTGACTGGTCCAAAATTTAGCCCTCTTAATATTTTGTACAAACTTAGATGAAGTTCAAACATGGTCGATTCCACTCCACGGTGCTCTTGAAACAATTTTAAATGGAAGGTGCTTACACCTCGGAAGTTGTTGCGGATTCTGAAACTACAATGTTTATAAATGGGAATAAAGAAAATGTGGTAGCTATCAAAATTCTCTACAAGATTGGCCTTTACGGTATTTTCGTAGGTTTTAGCATATTTGAAATACAGAAGTTCAAATTATGACAATTCAAATTCAATTCTGTATCGCCACCTTATAAAACAATGTCATGACTGCAAATTCCCAACTTAAACTTATGTATATATTTAAAAAAATGGTACAACCTAGGAAAAGTTACATAAACCAGTCTTGTAGAGAATTTTCACAGCTTTACAGATTTTCTCAGGTTCCATAAAGATAAGACTTGCCGCATTCAAGCAAAATCGCGAAAACCTAACAAAAAAAAACTTTAAAATGTAACCTGAGTTTCTTTATCTCAAAAATGGTACAACCTGGAAACAAATCATAAAGGTCATTCCTCTAGAGAATTTTCACAGCTACAACATTTTCTTTAGCACCATTTCGATAGGACTTGCGGTTTCCAAGCAAAATCGTGAATTTTCACAGCTACAATATTTTTTTAGCACCATTTCGATAGGACTTGCGGTTTCCAAGCAAAATCGTGAATTTTGACCGCGATTTATTTAAAAATCCCTACAGCGATTTTTTCTTGTTTTTGGATTTTTCTTATCTATGAACATTGCTGTTTCAGAATTCACAAAAACTTCTCCTGTGTAAGTGGTTTTCATTAAAAGTTAGTTAAGGCGCAACCTTCATGACATTGTTTTATAAGGGGGCGATATTGTCCCAATTTGAACTTCTATATCTCAAAAATGGTAAAACCTACGAAAATACCATAAAGGCCAATCTTGTAGAGAATTTTGATAGCTACAACATTTTCATTAGTCCCATTCTGATAGGACTTGCGGTTTATAAGCAAAATCGTGAAAACCTAAACAACCCCTAAAAATGTCAACTTGAATCGCGATTTATTTAAAAAGCGCTCCGGCGATTTTTTTTGTTTTTTGATTTTTCTCATCTATGAACATTGTAGTTTAAGAATCTCCAAAAAATTCCCAGGTGCAAGCACCTTCCATTTAAATTTGTTTCAAAAGCACCGTGATCTATTTCTAACATCCTGCGCAAAAATTCAACACTTTTTCGCGTTAATTCTAATCAAATTTATTAGCTAAATTACCGAATAAATGCGGAACGTCTTTCTTCGTTAAGAAAAATACCCCAAAAGTTTATATATTTCTATAAATACATAATTTTTGGGGAAAAGAATGTTTGATATGTAGCGGGTATTCCGATGTGGAAAGATCCATCGATTAAAGCAGCGCCGACCATAGAAATACAAACATAACGAATCCATGTGTGAATTGTATGTGCGAAACAAGTAAAAAAGTATCAATCGGCTTTGCCGACAGAGTTATACCGTCAGCCTATGTGGATTGAAGTAAATATTTTCCAAAAAAAAAAATGTATTTAGGGGGGTTTTCAAAATTTTGGGCGTATGAATCGATAAAAATATGGATAGGATTAAATCTCAAAAATTTACGGGGATACCGATAGATAGGGAGGTACCGGAAGGGGTGGACCTATAAGCACCACCTTCAAATTTCATCTAATAATCGAAGAAATATTACGATACCCAAAGTTTAGACGACCGCAGTATTCGGTTCGAGCTCTCCAGCCAGTACATATGGTGGCATAGGCGTCTTTTACAACTCTCGGGCTATTTTCTCAAGAAGTATAGACTTGCTCCTGAAAAAACTTTTACTTTCGTAATTGTGGCTGCGAATGCAAGTTGTTTCAAGAAAAATCAAAGTGATTCGAGATTAGGTCTTAGAGTGAATTTATCCAAAATTTTGTGTGGGAGGTACCCGAAGGAGTGGACAAATACAGACCATATTCGAACCTGATCTATATCTGGTAGATATATTAGGATGTGCAAACAATTTTTCCGAATATTTTTGAACTTTTGTGGGGGAGGTACCTGAAGGATTGGACCGATATGGCTTATCTTCGAACTTAAACTAAGTTTGCACAAAATATAAGGAAGGCCACATTTTGGACCGAATGGACAGATCCGTTCTAGAGTTATCTTGCGTTCCAATCACTACACACGGTGTCGTAGGGATTTTTTTTGCATCTTTCAGGCTATTTTCTCAGGAAGTATGGACTTACCCCCGATGAAACTTGTACCGTAGTATGGGGGGCAGTGAATACAAGTAGCTACAACAAAAATCAAAGCGATTCGAGAGCAGGTCCTAAACTGAACTTTTCCGAAATTTTGTGTGGGAGGTACCCTAAGGAATGGACTGATAGAGTCCATATTGGAACTATTATCTAAGTCTAGTAGAAATTTCACGATGTGCAAAGTATGGACCAAATCGGTTACTCCCTTCAAGAGTTATCGTACGCACACATTTTCCGAACATTTTTGAACTTTTGTGGGGGAGGTAACCCATCTTCGAACTTAAAGTAAGTTTGGACAAAATATTACGAAAGTCAAACTTTGAACCGAATCGGTTCATCCGTTCGAGAGTTATCGTGCGCTTCAGCCAGCCAGACAGACGGACAGACATTGCTAAATCAACTCCAAATTGTCTGAAACACATTTCGTCCAAACATACTTGAAAGTGTATATACCCTCGTTAGCATAAATGCTGAGGGTATAAAAAGCAACAATTAAATTATGTTTTTTTGTTTGTTTTTGTTCACGCATAGCGTACGTGAGGGAGAAAGGCATATGCAAAGACAACTCAGTGGGATCGCTGAGTATACTGTCTTTGCAAAGAAGAGCAGCTCTGGACTAAAGTCTCGAATTATACAGGCTGAGGATATGTCTCTGTCAGCAAATCCGCCTAGTGCTTTCTTACTTGTTGATCGTATCAAAGTGCATATACGCTCCTCCTTAGCCTAAAGGTTGAGGGCATAAAAATGGCTTTCTTGGTAGCATAAAAAGTAAGAACTTTAAACTTCTTCCATTCCTATAATTGACGGAGATGAGGCACAAAAAAGTTTTTCTAAATTACTCCTAAAAACAACTACAGTCGAAATCGCTTATAACGTCGTCGTTTATAACGTCATATCGGTTATAAAGACGATATCCAAAAGTCCTAAATCCCTGGGGCCCCTTATAGCCCTATCGCTTATAACGACATATCGGTTATAGCGACAAATTCCGTCGGTCCCTTGGCCGACGTTATAAGCGATTTCGAAAGTATCTGAAATGCAAACTAATCACATTCTATTTAAATATTGCTAATTTTTATACTGTGATGAATTTCTCGAGAAACTCACCACACCCCCATAAATTATAGAAGTGGAGTAAAATAATCCATAGATAAAACATAAAGCTTTTATTGCTAATCGGTTTTAGTTTGGGAAGTGCAATAAACTGAAAAGCAATACAATTTAATGTATATAAGACAATAACACCTAAGAAAAATTGTGCTAATGACATGAATGATGAAAGAGAAACTACCATGAGTAGATTGAAAGGAGATGAAAGGAAATGCATTGATTTGCGAAGTTCGGTTTAGTTACAGTTATAGATTTTTTCACACAGGTACTGTACAAAATGCAGCGGCAATAGAAATTTGTCTTCTATTTTTTCTTTCTTGTTATTTTTTGCCTGTCTTTGACACCTTAACAGCAGCTTAAAAATCACTTTAAAATAATCAATAAAAAAGAAACGAAACATGGAAACAAAAAAACAGCATGCAGAATAAAAATGTGGAAATGTCTCGCAACTATTGTGAGAAACTTGCTTCCAAAATAAGTTTTTTTTTCTAATGAAAATTAAAAATGTATATCATTTAGAGAAAAGAATCAACAGAACTGAGAGAGTCAAATGACAAATGAAACAAACGTCAACTCAAAACGAAAACACAGGCATAACAAAACGCGTTATCTCACTTGTATTGGCTGTGGTAAAAGTCGTTTGGGGCTGATGATGAGGATGGTGATTGTAATATATTGATCCACCGCCATTACCAGAATCATAGTGGCCACCGCTGCTGCCTCCGCCTCCTCCACCACTAGTGGCAGATGTGCCACTACTGCGACGACCACTGGTACCATATATGCTGGCTATGGAAGAGGGTGTGGGCGAGTTGCATATTGGCGATGCCGGCTGAGAATGGACGGATGATGCACCACTGGGCGACTGGCAGTGTATGGTTGTGGTTTGTATAAACGGATTGGTGGCTACAAAGATCTTCTGTTGAACACTGGAATGGCGTGAGGGTATTGGCGGCTGCTGTTGCAGTTGTTGTTTATTTGATGCCAATGAAGAGCTTGAGATTGTTCTTTGCCGATTGCCGCCACCTGAAGAATTGGGGGCTGTTGGTTGTTGATATTGTTGAGTCTGCTGTTGGGACGAGGAGTGATGTGGCAGTGGCATTGGTGGTCTTTGACTAATATTCTGTGGCGCCTGATATTGTTGTTGCTGTGTCTGACGCTGTTGATCCTGTTGATGGCCTCCGGATATGGCGGCTGGGGCGTGATATTGTTGCTGTTGGGCTCCTTGGGTAGTACCATAATGACTTTGTTGTTGCTGCTGCTGCAGATGTAAACGTTGTTGTTGTTGCATCATATTTCTTGGCAATGTGGCAGAAGACGAAGCCGCAGCATATGAAGCCAAATTCGATGGTGGATGTATTTGCTGCTGCTGATTTTGATGATGATGGTGATTGCTACTACGTTTGGGCATAGTAGCCGAATTATTGTTACTATGTATTGGTGGTGGAGGGGGATCTTCAAGCGGCGGGGGACACGTATAGTGCTGTTGCTGCTGTTGATGTTGTGGTTGTTGCTGATGATGGCCACCACTTTGGTAATGGGATGTCTGCTGATGCACTGGCAATTGAGGGGACTGGGACATGGGCTGTTGCCGCGTTTGCTGCTGCTGCTGATGATGATTATTGGCAGTTGGTGGATGATGATGACCAGCAGCTGTTATGTGTTTAGGCGCATAATATTGAGAAGAATTATATGGATTTTGATTCAATGTTTGATTGTTGGCGGCATTTGTGTTTGTTTCAGCGGCTGCATTTTGTTTTGAGGAATTATTGATAGGTGGGTGATAGTGAGAAGAAGCAGTTGAGGAGGATGTAGAAGCAGAAGAAGAATTGACAGTATTTACAGAAGACACATTAGAATTATGGGAAGAGTTACTGTGGTGGTGTTTACTGTTGGCCTTCACTGAAATGCCAGAAGACGAATTGGATTCTTTTGCAAAGGACGATACTTTTGAAAGTAACGACGATGTCGATGAGGAGAGTGGAAAATGTGGTGAAGCATTAAAACTAGCCGAAGCTGTCAAATGTGTTGTGGTATGAGAAGTAGAAGATGAAGAGGAGGACACTGATGATGCAGATGTCTGTTGATGTTGCTGGTGGTGTACTAATGTTTTTTGAGAAATTGTGGTTGTTGATGACGATGATGATGACAATTGATTGGATGATGATGAAGTGCTAAAACTACCATATAATTTTGATTTAGAATTTTCAATAAATTTACCGTCGTAGGTTTGCTGCTGCTGTTGTGATACATGAGGCGACATTTGCGGCTGTTGTCCATAATTGCGCATATAAATATCTTCAGAACGATCTCTAGTTTGGGCCTGCGAAACTCCATAGATGGCCTCGTTGGCGCTGCCTGAGGTGGTCTGTTGTTTACTATTTAGGCGTGCATTGAGTTGAGCTATAAGATTTGGATTGGTTTTTGGTTGAGCTGGCACATGCGACTGTGTTGTTGCTGATGCTTGATGGCCATTGTTGGGTCCAGGGCTGTTGGTGCGAAAACTCGACATATTGTTTAGAATTTTCGGTTGTGCATATATGCCACCGGGTGATGAAGTGCGAAATGACTGAAAAAAATGAGAAAAAGAAATAAAATTAGAAAAAACACGTTGGAAGGGGAGGATGGTTTACATTTAGCTATTAATATATTTTGTTATAATTGGTTATTGTGTGAAGGAAGCAGCTTAACAAGCACAAAACATTCATTCCAAAACTTTTGTGTTTTCTCTATTGCATGTCATAAAAGGTAACGCAAAAAGTACAACTGTACCTAAAGTAGCCTCGCACAGTATTGATACTCGTGTAACCTGTATAAAATAAAACAGGGGTTTGGTTGAGGGTTTGTTGTTGGACGGATTTGAGAACATCTCGTCATCAGATTCACACCAGGATATGAAATACTAGCGTCTACTTGGATTAATGCTAAATTCGTCAATATCAGTATTATCTTCGCCCATGACGAGACCGAAGTCAAGAACGGGCAGACCGATGATCTATTTTAACAGTGGCAAGGAAAAATATGTGACCTGACCATAATAATAAATTGTTCTGTTGCTGTAGCAACATAAGTTTGATGCTGATTTGGTAGCCGCTGGCCGAAACACAGACATGGGGCATTGTAAATAAAATTAATTGTTCTAGGCGATTTTGACGAAAAAATGAAAAGTAAAAAACCATGGCCTTTGAGCCCATCTATCCAACGATAGATGGTCTTTGAGCCCATCTATCCAACGATAGATGGCCTTTGAGCCCATCTATGCATCTATCTATGCAACGATAGATAGCCTTTGAGCCCATCTATGCAACGATAGATAGCCTTTGAGCCCATCTATCCAAGGATAGATGGTCTTTGAGCTTATATATCCAACGATAGATGGCCTTTGAGCCCATCTATCTGAAGATAGATGGCCTTTGAGCCCATCTATCCAACGATAGATGGCCTTTGAGCCCATCTATCCAACGATAGATGGCCTTTGAGCCCATCTATCCAGCGATAGATGGCCTTTGAGCCCATCTATCCAGCGATAGATGGCCTTTGAGCCCATCTATCCAGCGATAGATGGCCTTTGAGCCCATCTATCCAGCGATAGATGGCCTTTGAGCCCATCTATCCAGCGATAGATGGCCTTTGAGCCCATCTATCCAACAATAGATGGTCTTTGAGCCCATCTATCCAACGATAGATGGCCTTTGAGCCCATCTATCCAACGATAGATGGCCTTTGAGCCCATCTATCCAACGATAGATGGCCTTTGAGCCCATCTATCCAACGATAGATGGCCTTTGAGCCCATCTATCCAACGATAGATGGCCTTTGAGCCCATCTATCCAACGATAGATGGCCTTTGAGCCCATCTATCCAACGATAGATGGCCTTTGAGCCCATCTATCCAACGATAGATGGCCTTTGAGCCCATCTATCCAACGATAGATGGCCTTTGAGCCCATCTATCCAACGATAGATGGCCTTTGAGCCCATCTATCCAACGATAGATGGCCTTTGAGCCCATCTATCCAACGATAGATGGCCTTTGAGCCAATCTATCCAACGATAGATGGCCTTTGAGCCCATCTATCCAACGATAGATGGCCTTTGAACCCATCTATCCAACGATAGATGACCTTTGAGCCAATCTATCCAACGATAGATGGCCTTTGAGCCCATCTATCCAACGATAGATGGCCTTTGAGCTCATCTATCCAACGATAGATGGCCTTTGAGCCCATCTATCCAACGATAGATGGCCTTTGAGCTCATCTATCCAACGATAGATGGCCTTTGAGCCCATCTATCCAACGATAGATGGCCTTTGAGCTCATCTATCCAACGATATATGGCCTTTGAGCCAATCTATCCAACGATAGATGGCCTTTGAGCCCATCTATCCAACGATAGATGACCTTTGAGCCAATCTATCCAACGATAGATGGCCTTTGAGCCCATCTATCCAACGATAGATGACCTTTGAGCCCATCTATCCAACGATAGATGGCCTTTGAGCCCATCCATCCAACGATAGATGGCCTTTGAGCCAATCTATCCAACGATAGATGGCCTTTGAGCCAATCTATCCAACGATAGATGGCCTTTGAGCCCATCTATCCAACGATAGATGACCTTTGAGCCAATCTATCCAACGATAGATGGCCTTTGAGCCCATCTATCCAACGATAGATGGCCTTTGAGCTCATCTATCCAACGATAGATGGCCTTTGAGCCCATCTATCCAACGATAGATGGCCTTTGAGCTCATCTATCCAACGATAGATGGCCTTTGAGCCCATCTATCTTAGGATAGATGGCCTTTGAGCCCATCTATCTTAGGATAGATGGCCTTTGAGCCCATCTATCTTAGGATAGATGGCCTTTGAGCCCATCTATCTTAGGATAGATGGCCTTTGAGCCCATCTATCTTAGGATAGATGGCCTTTGAGCCCATCTATCTTAGGACAGATGGCCTTTGAGCCCATCTATCCAAAGATACATGGCCTTTGAGCCCATCTATCCAAAGATAGATGGCCTTTCAGCCCATCTATCCAAAGATAGATGGCTTTTGAGCTCATCTACCCAAAGATAGATGGCTTCTAGCCGATCAAAAGATAGATGGCCTTTGAGCCTATCTATCCAAGGATAGATGGCCTTTGAGCCTATCTATCCAAGGATAGATGGCCTTTGAGCCTATCTATCCAAGGATAGATGGCCTTTGAGCCTATCTATCCAAGGATAGATGGCCTTTGAGCCTATCTATCCAACGATAGATGGCCTTTGAGCCCATCTATCCAACGATAGATGGCCTTTGAGCCCATCTATCCAACGATAGATGGCCTTTGAGCCCATCTATCCAACGGGCTTTGAGCCCATCTATCCAAAGATAGATGGCCTTTGAGCCCATCTATCAAAAGATAGATGGCCTTTGAGCCCATCTATCAAAAGATAGATGGCCTTTGAGCCCATCTATAAAAAATGGCCTTTGAACCCATCCATCCAAGGACAGATGGCCTTTGAGCCCATCCATTCAAGGACAGATGGTCTTTGAGCCCATCTAACCAACGATATCCAAAAGCGTGGTATTCAAAGAAAGGAAAATGTAAAGATCCGAATTTAGGTTATGGAACACATAGGGTGTATCTAGAGTTGGGTAATCTAGTTCCTAGTTCCTTGTACTAGTTCCAAAGCGTATGAGTAACATCATGAAATGTAACGTGTGATAGTAAGTATACGCAGTTTGTTCAAAGAAAAAAGGTGGGCCATTGGAACTGCGAAGTGAACGAGATAGTTCCATATAGTTCCTTTGGCGCAACTCTAGGTGTATCGTGCCAAACGAACAAAGGAATATTCTCTCCATCTTTTGACAGCCTGAAGTTAAATGTTCAAAGAAGTACATAGATAAGCTTGGTATTCAAAATGGGAAAAATTAAACGATAGAAGGTGTTGGAAATCTATTTTTAGTGCTGCACATGGGACAAACGCCTATGCCAAAATCATCAGATCTGGTGACGCAAATGAATATTTCGTCCCCAGAAGGACGAATGGGACCTACTGTTTATAGCCGAATACGAATGGCGTGTCTCAAGACACCACTTGGTGATAAGTTTTACATGGCTGAAATACTCAGGAAATGCCGCATACACTACTCTATTATTTTTGCCACATTTAAGCTAACCTAACATTGGCTCGGGAATCGAACACAGGTATTCAAGGGGCTGTGCAATGCGGGCATTAATTATGCCAAAGTCTTGGCGCCATATAAGCTCATTGATATGTGACCTATTTTTTATAGCTGAATTCTAATCGAACCCGGGTATCCATAGTGCAAAGCGGGTGTGCCTACCATTACAATTCGGAGGAACGGACCTATTGTGGAGAAAGATCGGTGGCCCTAACGTTTTACATAGATTATTTGGTCTGAAAGACGTTCATTGATACCATGAAATATTTGCCGAATTGTGCCTTGGAAATTTAGTGAAAAACAAGGTGTGGTGGGTACAAAATGAAATTCACCACACCTTCAAAAATTACAATATTACATAAAAAATGACGAACACATGAAATATTAGTTGCCAATTTTGTATGAATTTGTTAGTTTCCAGAGTTAATTTTACGGACATGAACAAACATGTAACATTTTGTAATATGATGGCAAAAAATAAATTGTGCGCAAAATTGCCAGCTTCACTTACAGTTGGTGATTTTGAACCACCATAAACGTTTTCACCACTATTATCATAATAATTTTGATGCTGCTGCTGTTGCTGCAAATGCTGATTTTGCGTCTGCTGCTGATAGCGTAACTGTAGTGGGGATTGTTGTTGCTGTGATAGGTGGTGGTTGTGGTGATTGGTGGTGGTATAGTGTTGCTGTTGTTGTTGTTGTAGATGGTTAGGATTGGGTGGTGGCAAAGGTGGTGGTGTTTCATCCAAATCTGTTACTATTAAAGAACGATTTAAGGGTGGTGGTGTTGGGGGTGTGGGTGTACGAGATTTTTTGCTCGATACCGGCGATAAAAGCACCGGAGAAGATTTGGTATATTGATGGTGATATTGTCTCGGTTGCTGTTGATAAATTTTTGGAATTGTATTATTGGGCAATAATGAGGCAGTAGAAGTAGTAGTTGGGGTATTTGGATCTATGGCATTGGATGATGATCTAGCATCATATGATTGTACTTCAACATAAGTGTTATAATAAGCATCATACTCGGGCTCATCATGCATGGGTAAGATTATGGGTGAGGCAGGTGTTGTTAGGATGGGTGAATAGAGATCATGATGATAGTGGTTCATGGGACTCTGTGCGTAATAAGGTAGGATAGAGGTGTGTTTGTGTGGGTGTAATGATGAAGATGATGGTGGTGTTGGTGATGTAAATAGGTGATAACAAAAGCCATAAAAAGAAAGAAAGAAATACAAAGAAATGAAAAATAGAAATAAGTAAAATAAATAATGAAATGATATGTAGTTTTTTTTTAAAAAGCTCCAACTAATGTTTATATAATAAGGCTTCACCGGATTGATTGACTAATGGAAAAGCTCATGATCCATCCCAAGTGATGATATGCTGTGTTATACTTGTCTTATATAACCACCTCACCTGTAACATGGATGGTGTTGCACTTGGCAATACTGGTGGTGGTGATGTAACCATTTGTTGTTGCTGCTGCTGTTGTTGTTGTTGTTGCAGACGTCTAAGAGTTTGGGGTGATGCTGGCTGATGTCTCAGACCAGCTGATAAAGCTTTTACCGTATCCGATACCTTTAACGATGAATTGGGCATACCCACCGGAGGTGGTGGTTGTTGTTGATTATTTGGTGTCATTGTTGGGCGTCCATCTAGCAGATAGGCCGGTGGTGGTGGTAGATTTTCGGTAGAAGTATTCAACGAATGTGCTTGTTGATGTAATAAGTTTGTGGTACTCGTATTTGTGGGCTATAAATGTGGAGTTTTTATTTTTATTAAAAAAATATTAAATTAAAAATAAAAAATAAATATAACAAAAGAAAAAAAAAACGAATAAATAAATAAATAAATTATGTGTAAAGGTGTCTTGGGTGTTAGTTATTGTGTAGATAAATGTGTTTTGGAAAAGTTTGGAATTTTGTTTTATTTATTTAATTCTAATTTCACCGATTCGGGGGCCTGGTATTCTAATATATTCAATTTGCTGATTTATGAAAAATTGGTTTTATTTAATATTAACTTACCGTTGTTGGTGTATTTGGACTAGGTGTTACTGATGAGCTGCGTCTAATTGGCGGTGGTGGTTTGGCAGTATTTACTGATGAACGCCGGGCTATACGTGTTGATCCTGGTGTAATATAAAATTACGAATTAGTATATCAGTTTTATAGTGAATTTTAAAAAAAATAAATATTAGTTTGATTTATTAAATTGTTGTAAATAACAGCAGTGACTGTTAGTTTTGATTGTTATGCAATTATATTAGACAAGACACCATAATACTTCATTCTCATAGTTATTGTTGAGTTTTATTACACATTTATTTATTGTAGGCAATTTGAATATAAACATTAAAAGATTTGAAAAATTCTATTTTTTGTAATTATTTGCTGCAAATTTATTTTTTATTAAAGCAAAATTATGATTCTTATTATTTTTCTGAACAATTTTCAGAAAAACTTGTTAATTTATTTCTATGTATTAAAAATTATTTAAATTACATTTTCATCCACTTTTGAAGGTGTGGTGAATTTTTATAGAAATTCACCAGAGTGAAAAAATAGTTGTTTTGGAAATTAAACCTGACCAGGAATACAAAGGACATAAAAAAGCGAGTTTAAATTAAATAGGTTATACTAATAACTCAGGTTTTTTTATATTATTAATTGATTAGGAAATTAATTTAAAAATTCTAAAAAATAGACAAAGTACATTTTTCTTATATTATATCTTTAAAATAATGATTGCTCTTAAAATTGACAGTTATAGAAAAAATTAGAATTATAAATTATGTATATAAAATGTCAAAGTTTGGAACGCAAATAGACCAGAAAGGGAATTCCTCAAAAAAAAAAAAAAAAAAAAAAAAAAACAATAATAATGGAGAATTAATTTTAAAATTTAATTCTGCCTATTTTGATTTTAAATTTCAAATTTTGGAACGCAAATAGACCAGAAACGGAATTCCTCAAAAAAAAAAAAAAAAAAAAAAAAAAAAACAATAATAATGGAGAATTAAATTTAATTCTGCCTATTTTGATTTTAACTTTTAACCAATTTTAGAGGTGTGGTGAATATATATGTATAAGTGTACTCCCCAGTTGAAAAATATTTGCCTTGAAATTATAAACAACATGAATTTCTAGATACTAATACAATTTTATACAAAATAATATAGATGCATATTTAAACATTATTATATATATTAAATTATTTGAATATAATTTTTTTGAAGTGTGGTTAATTTGTAAAAAAATCTACAACAGTATAAAGTCATAGTTTTCGAAATTAAAATATTTAGAAATGTAAAATAATTTAAATGTTTTTATGAATCGTGTGTTTTTCTCTAGACTTGTAAAATTTCTTACCAAAAATTAAAAATTCTTTATAAAATCAACTAAAACTTAGTGCAAATTATTTTAAATATGGTTTTTAGCCACATTTTCTGGTGTGGTGAATTTTTATAGAATACAATGGGCTAACTAATAATTTATTTAAAACAAGATTATTTGTTTACAAAAAAAAAAAAAAAACATTTATATATGAAAATTATTTGAAAACTACTTTCTTATTCATTGCAAATCATTTCAATTTTATTTTAATTGTTTACTGAATATGACGTGATGAAGTTTTTGCTAGAGACCCCGTAAGCCGTCAGGAATTAGCGTTATATCTTTGTTCACTGTTGCTTTTCAATCGAATCGAATGAGGATTATTTTCGTAGAGCACTTCGACCTTCTAACTCGCTTCCTTCAATGTCCGTTTTGTCCTTTATTTTAAAAGTTCACAAGATGACGTTTTTCAGCTTCGAAATGTTCTGGAAAAATGTCATTCAGCAAATTTTAGGTTCGGCTCTCATTGACAACTAATCGATTTTGTCGCGTTTTTATAGTCATTTTTGAAATTCTCCCCTGTTTGCTCAGAAAAAACCGTGTTTTGTATGTTCTGTTACGAATATACAAAAAACAAAATATAGTCTTTTTCTGAACTTACCCTGTTTTTGCGCAAAACGACCACGAAAACGCGACAAAATGGATTAGTTGTCAATGAGAGCCGTACCTAAAATTTTCTGAGCGACATTTTTGCAGAACATTTTGAAGCTGAAAAATGCCATCTTGTGGTACTTTTATAGCGGCTCTTAAAATAAAAGACGAAAAGGTCATTGAAGGAAGCGATTTAGAAGGTCGAAGTGCTCTGCGAAAATAATCCTCATTCATCCTAAGAGTTTTTGCGAAAAAACAGCCACATGGTAAAATATTGAATTTGTTTTATATTTCTAATAATTTTTGCATTCAAAAGCAATGACTTTTTCACTGTGGTGAATTTTTATAGAATTTCACCACACCTAAAAAAGTATCTAAATATTAAATTAAAATGATTTACAATAAATAGAAATTGTTTTCTGTGTTTTGTGGTCCAGAATTTGAGTTCAGTAGAAAATTTCAATAATTTTAAATCTCGAAAGTATGTATTTTTCCACTGTGATGAGTTTTTTCCGGAAATTCAATACACCCCAATTGCCTAATTAAGTTCCAACGATTTTCAATTAATTTTTGTTATGATTTGTGTTTTAAAGGAGAAAATGAAAAAAAAATCGACTAAAAATAAACTTACAATAATTCACGATGAATAAAAGTCGATTTTAAAAATTCACCACAGTAAAAATTATTAATTAAATACGAAAGAAGTTCTATTTTGAATTTGTTGTACAATTTTAAAACTTGTAAAAAATTTAAATAATTTTATATTTTTGTTGGCTTTGTATTGTTGGACTGCAAAATAATACTTGTTGTGTATTTATTTCAGCTGAAGTCCATATTTTGTTGTTTCAAAATTTGAAGAAACAAAATGTTTAACAGTGGGTAATGAAATTGATTACTACGAGCGGAGGCAGAGAAGACTATAGTTTCGGAAGCAGCCAAACTTCCTCATCAGTTCTCTTAACCGCTGACTCTGTATCGATAAACAGGTCAATAAGAGTGACCAGAAAATTAAACAGAACGAGAAATTTTCTGTATCCTCCTAAATCTGTTGACCGCACAATTGAGTCAGAATAATCAAAATCATATACCCACTACTGTTTATTTAGGAGGATACAGAAAATTTCTCGTTCTGTTTAATTTTCTGGTCACTCTTATTGACCTGTTTATCGATACAGAGTCAGCGGTTAAGAGAACTGATGAGGAAGTTTGGCTGCTTCCGAAACTATAGTCTTCTCTGCCTCCGCTCGTAGTAATCAATTTCATTACCCACTGTTAAACATTTTGTTTCTTCAAATTTTGAAACAACAAAATATGGACTTCAGCTGAAATAAATACACAACAAGTATTATTTTGCAGTCCAACAATACAAAGCCAACAACAATAACAGGCAATCAGCACGGCCTTACTTGTTGACTACGCATAAAGCAAAAACAACATTTTGTTGTGATCTCTGCTTACAGCAAACAACACTACTTATGCTTGTCTTCTTTGCGATGCAAAGACAGCATTAAAAAACAGTAGTGGGTATATGATTTTGATTATTCTGACTCAATTGTGCGGTCAACAGATTTAGGAGGATACAGAAAATTTCTCGTTCTGTTTAATTTTCTGGTCACTCTTATTGACCTGTTTATCGATACAGAGTCAGCGGTTAAGAGAACTGATGAGGAAGTTTGGCTGCTTCCGAAACTATAGTCTTCTCTGCCTCCGCTCGTAGTAATCAATTTCATTACCCACTGTTAAACATTTTGTTTCTTCAAATTATGAAACAACAAAATATGGACTTCAGCTGAAATAAATACACAACAAGTACTAATTTTATATTTTTAAAGAAATTCACCACCACACTTCATAAAGTGGCTTAAAATTGAATTCAAATTATTTACAACAAATAGAAATTGATTTCTGTATTTTGTGTTCTCGAATTTGACTTCTACCTAAAATAATAATTTTACATTTAATTTTTGTTATGATTTGTGTGTTTAAAGGAGAAAATAAAAAAATCGGCTAAAAATAAACTTACAATAATTCACGATGAATAAAAGTCGATTTCAAAAATTCCCCACAGAAAAAATTATTAATTGAATACGAAAGAATTTCCATTTTAAATTTGTTTTGAAATTTTAAAACTCGTAAAAAATTGATTTTTTTTATATTTTTAAAGAAATTCACACCACGCTTCATAAAGTGGCTTAAAATTGAATTCAAATTATTTACAATAAATAGAAATTGATTTCTGTATTTTGTGGTCTCGAATTTGAGTTCTACCTAAAATAATAATTTTACATTTGGATTTTCAATTTTTTTCACTGTGGTGAATTTTTATAGGCATACCTTACACCTCAAAAAGTTTGTTAAAATTGTATTAAAAAGAATTATTTATAATAAATATAAATTTATTTCTCTATATTTTGATCTCAAATTTTGCAGAAAAACGCAAAATTCTTAAAAAAATGGAATTTATAGAAATTCACCACTCTTCAAAATATGGTTTTCACTTTGGTGAAAAAGTTTTCCGTATTTCTAATTATTTTTAAATTCAAAAGCAATGATTTTTATTTATAAAAATGGAAATTGATTTCTGCATTTTGTGGTCTTGAGTTTGAGTTGTACCAAAATTAATAATTTTAAATTTGAAAATGAGTTTTTTTTACTGTGGTGAATTTCTATAGGAATTCACCTCATTTCAAAATGTCGCATAATATTTTTAATTCAAATTATTAACAATAAATAGAAATTTATTTCTCTATTTTATGATCTCAAAAGCAAAAAAAAAAAACGCAAATTTCATAAAAAATTTAAGTTCTCCGTAGTTTTAATTACGAATAGAGATTTATAGAAATTCACTTATAGAAATTCACTTCAAAAAGTGGTTTAAAATTGAATTCAAAGTACCTGTTTACAATAAATATAAATTGATTTCCGTCTTTTGTGGTCTAGGATTTCAATTTGTACGAAAATAATAATAATTTTAAATTTCGAGAGAAATAATTTTTTTCACTGTGGTGAAAATATTTTCCGTATTTCTAATTATTTTTAAATTCGAAAGCAAAGATTTTTTTATTAACAAAAATGGAAATTGATTTCTATATTTTGTGGTCTCGAAATTGAGTTCTAACAAAAATAATAATTTTAAATTTAAAAATGAGTTTTTTTGCTGTGGGGTATTTTTTATGGAATTAACCACATTTCAAAACGTCGCTTAATATTCTTAATTCAAATTATAAACAATAAATCAATAGAAATTGATTTCTCTATATTTTGATCCCAAATTCGCGGAAAACGCAAAATTCATAAAAAAATTATTTTTCCTCATTTTTCATTTCTAACAGTGATTTATGGAAATTCACCAACAATAAATATAAATTGATTTCTGTCTTTTGTGGTCTAGAATTTGAATTTGTAGGAAAATAATAATGATTTTAAATTTCGAAAGCAAATAATCTTTCACCACTTTGGTAAAATTTTTTCCCGAATTTCTATTTTTTTTTTAAATTCGAAACCAATGATTTTTTTATTTACAAAAATGGAAATTGATTTCTGTATTTTGTGGTCTCGAATTGGAGTTCTACCAAAAGTAATAATTTTAAATTTGAAAATGAGTTTTTTACTGTGGTGAATTTTTATAGAAATTCGCCTCATTTCAAAATGTCGCTTAATATTTTTAATTCAAATAATACAATAAATAGAAATTGATTTCTCTATATTTTGATCCCAAATTTGCAGAAAAACTCAAAATTTATAAAATTTTTTTCACTGCATTTTTAATTTTAAATAGAGATTTATAGAAATTCCCCACTCTTCAAAAATTGTTTTACAATTGAATTCAAAGTATTTACAATAAATATAAATTGATTTCCGTATTTTGGGGTCTAAACATTTTCAAATGTAATTCGAATAATTTCAGTTGTAATTCGAAACATTTTACTTGTAATTTGAGAATTCTAATTGAATTTCGAATTGTTCCATTTGTAATTTGAATTTTCTTCATTTGAAATTCCAAATGAAAAAATTCGATTTACAAATAGAAAAATTCAAATTGCAAATGGAAATGTTCGAATTACAAATGAAATAATTCGAATTACAAATGAAAAAATTCAAATTATAAATGAAATAATTCGAATATCAAATGGAATTCTCAAATTACAAATGAAATAATTCGAAATTCAATTGAAATTCTTAAATTACAAGTGGAATAAATGTTTCGAATTTCAAATGAAATAATCAAATTACAACTGAAATTATTCGAATTACATGTGAAAATGGTGTAGAATTTGATCTCAAATTTGAAGAAAAACTCAAAATTTATAAAAAAAATTTAATTTCTCCGTATTTTTAATTTTGAATAGAAATTGACCAATCTTCAAAAAGTGGTTTGAATTTGAATTCAAAGTATTTACAATGAATAGAAATTTATTTCTGTATTTTGTGGTCTCAAATTTAGATTTAGCTTCTGCCTGCTTAATTTTAAATTTCGAAAGTAAAATTCATAAAAAAATATTTCCCAATATTTTAATTAATTAAGAAAGCAATAAATTTTATTGTTATTCAACACACCTAAAGAGGTGACTAATGTTAAGTTCAAATGATTTGCAAAAACTAGAAATTGATCTAAGCCACTATTTTTTATAATATTTGGTAAAATTTAGAAAGAATTTAATTTTTTAAGATATTTTTTTTTTTTGAAGTTGTAAAATTTGAGTTTGTTTGAAAATTTTACAACTTTCAAAAAAACGCAGTTGCCTCGTAAAAATTGAATTTCTTGGTTATATCTATCTAATAATTTTTATTTTCGAAAACAATGATTTTTTATTGTGGTGAATTTTTATTGAAATTCACCACACCTCAAAAGGCGGATAAAAAAATACTTAAAATTATTTACAATAAATAGAGATTAATATTAAAGAAGAGATTATATATATTTTGGTCTTAAATTTGAAGAGTTTTGTAGAAACAAAAAAATAAATACATAAATTTCGAAAACAATATTTTTTCTTGAAAGTTGTAAAATTTAAATTTGTTCCGAAATTTAAAAACAGCTTGAAGTTTTTCGTGTTTCTAGTAATTTTCACTTTCGAAAGCAATATTTTTTTTTACTGTGGTGAGTTCTTAATGAAATTCACCACACCTCAACAAGTGGATAGAAAATTAGTTAAAATTATATAGAAATTAGTATTAAAAACGATTCTCCAAACTTTGGTCTGAAAATTTAATGAATTTCTTATTAATACATATTTATTTTAAATTTAATTTTGTTCTGAAATTTTAAAACTTCAAAAAAAAAAAGAAAACAGGCATCTTGTAAAACTTTAAGTTTTTTCGTGTTTCTAGTAATTTTCACTTTCGAAAGCAATCATTTTCTTACTGTGGTGAGTTTTTATTGAAATTCACCACACCTCAAAAAGTGCATAGAAAATTAGTTAAAATTATTTACAATAAATAGAAATGAATTTTAAAAAAGGATCTCTAAATTTTGGTCTGAAATTTGACAATTTTGGAAGAAAAACACGGAATTCATAAAAAATACTAATTATTTAAATTTCAAAAAAAGTTTCCTTTTCTGTTCAGATAATAAATTATTTAAAAAAAGGTTAATTTATATTATAATAATTTTTAATTAATAGAAATTAATTTACAAAAGTTTTATTGTCAGTTATTTGGTATAATTTTGAGCTTTATGGTGGAAACGTAAAAAGTGTAATATTTTTTTATTTTTGCAAATAATTTCGCATATTTTCCTGCTGTTCTAGAACAGTTAGAATTACATTTTACAACCATGACTTCATTTGTTAGGAATATAGAAATTAATATTAAAAACGATTCTCTAAACTTTGGTCTGAAAATTTAAAAAATTTCTTATTAATTCTTATTTTATTTTAAATTTATTTGAAATTTTAAAACTTAAAAAACAGGCATCTTGTAAAACTAAGCTTTTTCGTGTTTCTAGTAATTTTCACTTTCGAACGCAATGATTTTTTACTGTGGTGAGTTTTTATTGAAATTCACCACACCTCAAAAAGTGGATAGAAAATTAGTTAAAATTATTTACAATAAATAGAAATGAATTTTAAAAAAGCATCTCTAAATTTTGGTCTGAAATTTGACAAATTTGGAAGAAAAACACTGAATTCATTAAAAATTCTAATTATTTAAATTTCAAAAAAAAGTTTCCTTTTTTGTTTAGATGATAAATTATTTAAAAATGTTAAATTATATTATAATAATTTTTAATAAATATAAATAATTTTTAATAGTTTTATGGTGGAAATTTAAAAAGTGTAATATTTTTTTATTTTTGCAAATAATTTCGCATATTTTCCTGCTGTTCTAGAACAGTTGGAATTACATTTTACAACCATGACTTCATTTGTTAGGAATTTTCTCATAATCTTTTAATGTTTATCAATTTATTTATTGCAATTATTTATTGATTATATTCGTGATGATGTTATTTTGTTGAGGAAGAGATTATAAAGGCTGTAGAAAATTAGGCTTGTTTAAAGTTGAGAGATTATTTTAATATGCATACGTTGCAATATTTGTTTTTAAATTATTCACTTTTATTACATGTGATTGGTTATCATTTACAACATACATGACAACACGACGTATACACACACATCACACACATGTATGTATGTATGGATGGAATAGTATGTGATTTATTGATTTTATTATTATTATACAAATGTGTATGTATAGTGTATATAGTGTATTGAATATGTATTAATTAATATTCATTTTAGCTCTGGGAGGAACAACAATGAATGTGTGTATGTGTTTTAGATGGATGTCGTCTGTATGTATGTATTTCAATTGATTGAGTAAAAATGTAATTGATGATAAAAGCTGATGTGATATGTAAACACTTAAAGGCACAAATATTGGTTATATAAAAGGTATTGTAGGAAAAACGGGGTGAAGGTAACAGAGTACATTGGACAATTAGTATATTAAGACATTTCACCGGGTTAGGGGGGAGGGAGGAGGGGAAAACGAGCACACACGATACAATAGGGTTAATTAGGAAAGCCAAACACCATAATTTATAGACCAGTTGAAGGTTAGGGAAAGATCAGCTCTTTCAAAAATGTAAAGAAAATGTTGTTTTGTCTTGAGAAAAACAAATGAGAATTATGGGGCCCAAATCCAAATAAAGCACAACTCCAAAAGAGTTAAGTAACAAAAATTCCTCAAACTAAATGAGAATTATAAAGAACAAAATCCAAAAACCAATTACAATTAAATCAACAATTTGGTTAATAATAATTCCGTTGTAAACAAAAATAAGGAACAGCACAAACAAAAAACCAAAACGTGGTGAAAAAAACCCAAAAACACAAAAACAAGAATTAATGAAAAAAACACAAACCCGACGATAATGAAGCTGGTCTGGGCGTAATGCTCGGCTTGGATGGAACAGGGATGGTGGTATTATTACACAACATAGAAGATGATGATACACTATCAGGATGTTGCTGTTGTTGGGATGCTGGTGTAGGAGGTGGTGGTAGTGGTGGTGTAACAACATTTAATGATGGCGAAGAACGAGCAGATATTTTAGATGATGATGATGCTGGTGGTGGTACAGACGAGGCTTTCGACGACGACAAAGCTGTTAAAGGCGATTTAGAATAAATGTGGTGAGTAGAGCTATTTGAGGTATTCGAATTCAAATGAGAAGGATGTGAATGGAGATGATTTTGATGATGTTGATGATGGGCATGATTTGTTGGAGATGCTACAGAACAAGATGTTGGTGATGATGATGAACTAGACATGGGCTCTCTATGACCACTGCTGCTAGCATACATTGACGATGATGATGAAGAGGATGAACATGATAATGATGATGCTGTTGATGCGGATGTCATTGACTCCATGGATGATTTTGGGCTAGTTTTTATAGTTGTGGGACAATTGGAATTACAATTAATACTGTGGTGATGATTGTTGTTGTTGTTGTTCATGTTGCCCACACAATTTGTTGGCTGTTGCAGGTTTTTTGATGGTGGTGGTGGAGGTGATGATGTTGTTGTGTTGGATTGTTGGTGTTGAACCTGTTGTTGTTGTTGTTGCTGCTGTTGTTGTTGTTTCTTTAATTTTTCTTTTTGTTTTAATATTTTAGCCTCTAAATCACTTTTGAAATCTAATTTCACCGCACTTGGTGGCGCTACAAGTTTTAAACTACGTCGATTATTGATGTTATTGTTGTCGTTGCTGTTGCTGTTATGACCATTGTCATTACCTTGAAACACTGATAAACTAGGAGGTTTTGGTGGTAATTTTTTACGTATTATGGCCTCACCAGCAATACTACCAATGTTGGCTGTCGTCACTGTAGTTGTTACTACTGGTGCAGTTGCTGCCACCAGGGCTGCAACCTGATTATCACCAAGGCTCAAATGTTTCCTTGCATTGTTGTCACAACTATTACCATTACTATAATTTGTATGCATACCTTTTGTTGTTGGTGTCGAGGAGGGGCTATTCAATAGCTGCAGTTGTTCACTGGATGCCCGGAAGGAGGAGAGACGCTGTTTGGCCGGTTGCACTGTGGCCACATGTTGATGATGATCGGGTGAGTCGGTTGGCGATAAAGGCAACTCCGTCAAATTGGTGGGTAATTGTTGTAATTCCCTCATCTCTTGCTGATCATATTGTCCCAAGGGATATTGTTGGGGTTTTGTACGCAGCATAACAATTTCCGAATTTTGTTTGGCATAATCTATGTCTGGAGTCATGGGTGGTTGATGATCATAGATTACCACCACATTACTGCCGCTATCACTAAGATTGTCACCATAAATGCCATGACGTTGCAGTGATATGGTGTCGGAACGATTGTCGTCGTAGCACTGAGAACCGGATGTCGATGATACTGCAAAATGGGCAAATGTGGGATTTTCATAGCCATCACCTGCACCGCCCATTATGGAGCTGGTCTCACTGACATAACAACGGCTCAATTCTGAATCGCTGTTATAGGCACCGCCAGATAAACTTTTCAAATTTGTTTTCAACACCACACCACCAGTTTGACTGGTCAGGGAACGTGTATCGGCATTACAATCCTCCGAGGTGGTATCCGAAATGTCTGTTCCACAGCCGCTGCTATTCGTTTGATTGCTGGCCGTACAAAAATCCTTATCGGCACTTTGTTGATGTATTTGTTGTTGTTGTGATTCACAGATTATGGTGGTGGTGGTATCATCAGTTATTATTGTCATGGTTTCGTTGCAATTGAACGCATCCAGGCCATCAAAAAGATTCTTCACATTCTTGGCATGTTGTTGGGGCGACGACGAAGCAGACTGGTGATGTTGCTGTTGTTTTTGCTGCTCTTTGCTGGCATCTATTTCACGTTGAAAAGAATCTAATTCGCCAATTAAATTATTTAACTCTTGTAAAGAATCTTCGAAACATTTGTCTATAGAGGGTTTTGTTTGAATGCCACCATTTCATTATACCGATGGCATAGGGATTGTTGTGTTGTAGTAGAGTATATGGTATATGGAAGGAGTAAGTATTTAGAAGGGAGGAGATTTGTGCAAATTTGTGATAAATATATATAATTGTTGTTTGTAGGTTTCGCAGTAATTGGTGCCATATTTACACAAGGTGTAGATATATGTATATGGTTTTATATCGGGAGGTTTATATAAATCATAAAAGTTGTTGATTGCAGTAGTTTTTTTTTTTTTTTGTTGTACATTGATGGTTTGTTGTTGTTGAAGTTGTAGCAAACAAAAACATAAAGGGGAGGTATAAAACGTAAGGGGAGTACGGGGGGAAGAGAAAGACGAAAGAAAAATATAAAACAAAATCGTTTAGTCAAATCAAACAAAACATAAGAAAACATAATAAAGGGGGGAAGGGGAGGGCAGGTTTTTTTCATGGTGAGTAAGGAGTTATGAAAGGTGGTGGAATGTTTGGAGATGTGATAAAATATAAAATATAGAAAAAAAATCATATTTGAACAATTTTACAATAGTCGATAATGATTATTTCAAAGAAATTACTAAATAAATTGAGTTTTTTAGAAAAAAATTCTTGAATGCGACCCAAAATATAGTTTTATTTGTAGATAATAAAATATTTGTTGAATTTTTGTAAAAATTTTGGTGTGGTGAGTTTCTTGTGAAATTCACCACGGTCCAAAATTTGTTGTCGTGAGTTCTAAAAGCATTAAATATATTTTAATTTAGAAATAATTAATTATTTGTTGAATTTTCATAAAAATGTTGGTGTTATGCAATCCTTGTGAAATTCACCACGAGCCAAAATTTATTGTTTTCAACTCCAAAAACTTTAAACTATATTTTAAATCAATAATAATACAATATTTTTTGGATTTTCGTATAAATTTTGGTGTGGTGAGTTTTATGTGAAATTCACCACGACTCAAAACCTGTAGTTTCCAACTCTAAAAGCTTTGCTGAGTCCAAAAAATTGAAAATGAAAGTATTTCTACAATTTAATGACCGTGTTGAAGAGTTTGGTATTCTATACATCATTTTCGACTAAAGCAAAAGGGTGAAAATCAAAATCAAATTCAAAGAAATTATATCTGAAAAAATAATGAAGAAAATGTGTACAGATGTTTATCTATTTTCAGTATTTTACAAAATGTTGGGTGTCATTCAATGTTAAAATTGCAAAGTTTTGAAAAAACAAGTAAGAAAGTATCAGTCAGCTGTGCCGACAGAGAAATATCCTCAGCCTCGGATCTAAAGAAAAGAAACCAACACAATACTTCTGACATCTATAGGCCAATTTCACAGGATCTGAAGAAAAGAAGCCAACACAATACATTCTATAGGCCAAATTTCACAGGAAGTATGGATTTGCCCCCGAAAAAATTGAAACGCCTTAACTAGGGCCGCATACCCAACATGTTGACAAAAATTTAAAAACGATCCTACACGAGTCCTTAAACTACACTCATTCCAAACTTTGTGTGGGAGGTACACGAAAGAGTGGTCCGACGTAGTTAATATTCGGACATAATTCGAGGCAGTAAGAAATAATACGATGTAAAACGTTTGGGCCAAATGTGTTTTCTCCCTTAGAGGGTTATCTTACGTACTACACAGTTTAGATGGTGCCGGCAGGGGGTTTTTTTTTGCAAGATTTTGGGTCATTATCTCAGGAAAAATTGAATTGCCTACAAAAAAAAAAAAAAAAAAAAAATCCGCCATCGTAACAGGGCCCACAAGAAGAACTTTTCGAAAAATATTCAAACCGATCCGAGGCGAGCTGTTAAACTGCAGTTTTCCCAAATTTTGTGTAGGAAGTACCCGAAATACCGGACCGATATAGTCCATATTCCAACCCGATACATGACTAGATGAAATAATACGATGTGCAAAGATTGGATCAATCATAGACTCCCTGCGAGAATTATTCATTCACATTCCATCTTTTTCGATTGTTTCACATTCCCGCTTTTTTATTTCTCTTTTTCATGCGGAAAATTTGCAAGATTTGTCATTTTAGTTGGTACCGTCAGGGTTTCTTGGAGCTTTTAAGCCATTATCTCAGAAAGTATGGACTTGCCTCAGAAAAAAATGTACCTTCGAAAAGGGGGACGCAACGACAATCTGCTGAAGAAAATTTCACAACGATCCGAGAGGTGCTCTTAAACTTCGCATTTTCCAAATTTTGTGTGGGAGGTGCCCGAAGCATTGGACCGATATAGCCTACATTCGAATCCGATCTATGCCTGGAAGTAATATTACCGTATGCAAAGTTATGACCAATCGTGCGCACAATTTCAGCGACAAAATTTGAAGTTTTGTGGGGAAGTACCCGAAGGAGTGGACCGATATGGTCCATCTTCGAACTTAAACTAAGTTTGGACAAAATATTATGAATGCCTAATTTTCGAGAGTTATCGTGCCAGCTAGACAGGCGGACGGACGGACATAGCTTAATCGACTCCAAATTGGAAAGATGAATATCTTTCAGTCTCCATAGTGAAATGTCTGACAATGACATTAGGCTTATAGACTTCGCAGCTTCACAAAACCTAATAATTCGCAGTACCAGATTTAAGCATCTCGACAATCATATGGGCAGCTGGATGTCACCAAGCTAAAAACAAGAAATCAAACTGATGACGTTGATATTCATTCAAAGCATTCATCATACGTGTTGGATGTACGATCGTTACGAGGAGCAAACATCGACTCGCTTCACTCGCAGCTGGATGTCACCAACTAAAAAAACAAGAAATCAAATTGATCACGTTGGTATTCATTCAAGGCATTCATCGAGCGTGACGGATGTATCGTTCCGAGGAGCAAACATCGACACGCTTCACCACCATGTTGCAGCAAAGGTACGTACCCTATTAGACGTAACAAATAAAGTACGAATAGACACAACACCGAAGTTGGACATCGGTAAGCTGCAATCACAACAGAAAACCACAGCGTCTTTCACTCAACTGGCCTAATTTCTTTATGAAAGCACTTCTACAAGTTCCGATGACATATCAACACAGTGGCAAAGTATTGCCCACTCCCTGCATCTATCTATACTAGGATACCAAAGAACTCCACCAAGGAACCCATGGTATGACCAGGAGTATCGTGCTCCTACCGAAGAGAATAATTTGGCGTATAGGGCTTCTCTACAATCAATACCAATGTGTAGCGCACGAGATAGGTATCGGGTGAAAAGGAGAGCGGAGAAGTAAACGGCTTTTCCGCAGGAAAAAGAGAGAAATAAAAAAGTGCGAAACAATCGAAAAAGATGGAATGTGAATGAATTCAGAAAATTCTATCAGACTGAAACGTCAAACTGATGGCTTTGGTGCAGGCACATTCTCCTATAGAGACAAGCAAAGACATCTGGTAAGCGATACAGATACTATGCTCTCTATATGGACATATCATTTTTCAAACTGTTGGAATTCAATACTAGCAAAGAGGACAGAGATACCATATATCCAATGTATACTGCCCGTCCAAGCTGAGGTAAAGGCAGCAATAAAGCGGCTAAAGAATAAATAAAAAATCAGCAGGAGTCGAAGGCTTACCAGTCGAGCTGTACAAAACTGAATGTGCATGCTAATTAGCACTATGAGGCAGGGAGGACGGACGCGTACCCGACGATTGGAACCTGAGTATCCGGTGTCCCGTTCACAAGATAGGAAATAAGACTGTGTGCTCAAACTATAGGGGCATAAGTCTGCTCCCTATTGTATATAAGGTAGTGTCAGGAATATTTTATGAACAACTAAAGGCTATGATCAACGAAATAATTGGGCCATACCAATACGGCTAGAGACCAGGCAAATCTACCATTGTCCAGATATTTACCCTGAGGCAGATCCTAAAAAAAGACCCAAGAGATACAAATAGACACTTGTTTTTGTCCATTATAAAGCAGCCTACGACATGACCTTATGTTCAAAGGTATTCCAAGTCATGTCTAAATTTGCTATCCTCCCCGAAAAACTCATTCGGATTTGTACTATGATTTCAACTGAAAACCGGCCCTCATTTAAAATAGGAAATAAACTCTCCGAACTGTTCAGTACCAAAAGGTTTCAGACGTGGAAACATCTTTCGTGTAATCTCTTCAACATCCTGCTGGAAAAGGTTATACGAGATGCAAACGTTAAAAGAAACGGCACAATAGGGGAGTTCCCATTCTCCTACTATGCGCGTCTTCCCGGGTTGCGGATGTGAAGGGGGTCTCTGCGATGTGTGGGGTCGGAATTGACCTTGGGCAACCGAAGTCAGACCTGGCTCCGCATATCGTAGAAACCTTGGGGGTCTTCGCACCCCCGTGGGACAAAAAGGGTCGGGGTAAGTCCCCTTAAAAAATTAACTAAGATAGGTAGGAAGATTAAGAGGAATAAAGTTACGGTGCAGGGAGTTAATAATCCAGGACCGGCGGCAAGTGTTGTGAGACCACAAGCCGTGTGTCGTCAAGATCAAGTGATTGTGATCCGGCTGTTTTAGGTGTGGATGCCTTGGCACCTACAGCTGTACCTGTTACAAATACATCAAGTTTAACCCCAAAAATTGATGACGATCCGGAAATTCAAATGCTACACGATTTATGGCTGACAGGACCGTAGTTATGGGCGGGGACGACCTACATGGCACCCTTAAAACTATCCATGATAATCTAGAGAGACAGGGTAAGGAACTACTCGATCAGCTGGACAGGCTTGTCCCGGAAGAGAAAAGTTGGGACATACACCCGGAGGAATTGTTACACAATCTGACCCTAACTGATGATGAACTGGACACCGCGGTGATTCCGGCCAAGTCTACCAGGGAGGATAATCGTGGCTCTAACGAAGAGAGTATGGACCTTGATGCCCTACCGGAGGTAGTTCCGACTCCGAATGACAAACATCTTTAAAGGCAGACTGCAACTGAATCGCTGTCCGACGACAGGGGATCTAACGAAACCCCTTACAACGTCTAGCGACTCAAAGGATGGACCTGCCCGAGAAGTATCTGATGCGAAGCGCTATAAACGTGCTGAATCATATCTCCGTAAGTTCGTAGGAACTTGCATTCGGAGAGGGAGGTCTACTTCATCAGGAGTAAGCTGGGGTTCGTAAGGAAGTTAAAAAAAATACCCACAAGTACCTCGTCGCGAGCTCCAGGTGGAAAGGATCTTCCTCCCGAACCAAGCAGTTGCTCGATCCGGAGCCTCTAAGGAAACCCTGGTGACAAGCAAAGTAGTAGAGTCGGCGAAGCTCACTGCCTCTGGCAAAGAGGTGGAGCCGAGATCTGTTCCGAAGACGAACCCGAGTCAAAAGAAACTGTAAAAGGCCATTGAGTACATCCCCAAACCAACTAAAACCCCCAAGGGGGTCTACTGGTGAAAGGGTCTGCCTCAATGCCCAATTCAACGCCAAAAGGCAAAGGTGAAGCGGAGGAAAGTAATGTACCTGGTACCTCCACTGTCGGTCTGGTTAGAAAGATGATCCAGCCGGCTAAGGAATCATCGTCTTCTGGAGGGACGAATGATGCTTCACAGCATAAGTATGTGAAGTGCATACGTTCCTTCGAGGGTGCAGAGCTTTCGCCTAAGAAGGCGATGACTTCGCGATTGGTTGACCTATCAACCACGTATGCTGACGCCGTTGAACATAAAACCAAGGAGAAACAACCAATTGCAGAGAAGGCATCTACCTCCTCTGGAAAAGTGAACTCTAAGGCGCATGGTCAAGGGCGTAAAAACCCATACAACAAACCGACGCCAGTGGCAACCGATGAAGACTTTCAAGTGGTAATCATCGATTGTATACAAGTAAATGAATTAAAAAGGTAAAAAGTGTCAGTCAGGCTTTGCCGACAGAGATATACCCTCAGCCAATGTGAAGTGAAACTTTCATCTGCGGACAGATTGAATGTATTTAGGGTCGCTTCAGAATTGTGTGGCTCTTTTTGAACATTTGAACTTGCAGACAAAAATGAGGTTTAGGAATTAACTGAACAAAGACACAAATGTTGAACTTTTGTGGGTGAGCTACCCTTTGGGAGGACCGATATGGACCATTTTAGAAGTTAAACTAAATTTTGACAAAATATTATGAGATCCAAAGTTTGGACCAAATTGGTTGCCCCCTGTGATATCATCCGGTATTGCCCCATGAATCTAAGTTTGGATAAAATATGACGAAGACCAAATGTTGAACCAAATCGGTAAAACAGTTCGAGAGTAATCGTGGCCAGCTACATATGGTGAAATAAGGGTTTTTACACTTTCCGGGCTGTTTTCCCAAGAAATATGGACATGCCCCTTAAAAAGCTTTTACCGTCGTAATGGAGAAAGCGAATGCAAATCGCTTCATCAAAAATCAAAGTGATTCGAGTGCAGGTCTTAAAGTGAACTTATCCGACATTTCGTGTGGGAGGTACCAGAAGGAGTAGACAAATATAGTCCATATTCGAACCTGATCTATATCTGCTAGATATATTAGGATTTGCGGAGTATGGATTACATCGGTCACTCCCTTCAAGAGTTATCGAGCGCACAATTTATCCGAACATTTTTGAACTTTTGTGAGGGAGGTACCTGAAAGAGTGGACCGATATGGTTTATCTTCGAAGTTAAACTATGTTTGGACAAAATATTACGAAGGCCAAATTTTGGACCGAATTGGCAGATCTGTTCGAGATTTATCTTACGCTCCAACCACTACACACGCTGTCATAGAGTTTTTTTGCACCTTTCAGGCAATTTTCTCAGGAAGTATGAACATGCACAAATTTTCCGAACATTTTCGAACGTTTGTGGGGGAGGTACTGGAAGGGGTGGACCGATATAACCCATCTTCGAACTTAAACTAAGTTTGGGTAAATTATTACGAAAGCCAAATTTTGGACCGAATCGGTTGATCCGTTCGAGACTTATCGTGCGCTCCAGCCAGCCAGACAGATGGACGGACATGACTAAATCAACTCCAAATTGTCTGAAACACATTTCGTCCAAACATACTTGGGGTCTAAAACCATTATTTCGATGAGGCACATTTTGCCCGTATGAAAGTGAATATACCCTCGTCGTTAGCATAAATGCTGAGGTTATAAAAATGGATGTGCATGCTATTGTATTCACGTCATCTAACGTCAATGCTGTAACATTCACGTCGGCGAAAGTGTTAAAGATTTCTTCTACCTCGAGACCGCCATTGACACAAAAAGCTACATCAGTTGTGGAATAAGCAGAATAGTATTGGCCAATACATACTACTTTGGCTTAAGTAAGCAGTTTAAAAATACTGTGCTAATGTATGGTACCGAATACTGGGTACTTAAGCAAACAGATAAGACACTGCTTCGTGAGACTTACGGTCCAACATGCGTTGACGTCGTATGAACCACGAGCTGTATCAGTATCGAGTTACAACGATTGCGTTGGCTAGGCCATGTCATAAGAATGAGCGATGATGAACACGCTAAAAAGGCGTATAAATACGGGTCACATGGCAGAACACGCAGACCTGGAATGCCAAGGTTTCGATGGAGTAAACAAGTGGAAGACGCGATCAAAAAACACAACATAAGACAAATGTTCCTTGAATGGACAAAAACGTTAATTATTATATGTTGGCACAGCAGACATTCTTTGTCTGGAAAGTGGTCCTTGTTTCACCTGTATGTCAAATTTTATTTTTATTTAATTATAAAAAGTTCAAGATATCACCCACCCACCCACTCAATTTCCAAATAAGATTCTTATTTTATTCTCGTTACTAATAACTTGCGCCTAAAAGTATGCTATGAGTTTTTCGGTGAACTCTTTTTGGTTGTGTATCACTGATGAAAAATACATGACGCTTTTCATGACAGATAAAGCTGAGAAATACATGATATCGAACATATTTTCCTAACTTTTATGTCCATCTAGGAAGAACTGATAAGCATATCTGACACCTGAGCATCTGTAATGACCCTCATACAAAATTTTAAGATTCTAACTTGGGTTCTTTTTTTGCCTAAAGGTAGATAATTTATCAGAGATTAAGTCGCTTGCTCATGTGCCAAGAATTGTCCATTTAAAAATACCATGACCTATCGTGACACCTGAAATACATTCCTTAACACATTGTATTTAACACGAATGACAATAAATTAAAAGAGCAACAACAAAAATATTTTATGATAACATTTCATAACTAAAGCTATTCTAAAATTTCCATCGATTACAATCTAACAAACACGATATATAAGGGGGTGTTGTATATGAAGGATCAATCAAGATGATAGATAGTTAGTGAGGTGGTGGTCAAGGTCGGGGCGGCGGGACCATTGTAAGTACTTTATGATAGAAATATACAAAGCTATTACTTACCGACATCCTGAGGATCAATTGGCTGTGATTGTTGTGCTGAGTGATGATTATTTGTGGCGATAGCAGTGCGTGTACCATAAATTCCAACGCCGCCTCCGCTTTCAACAACAACCGGCGAATGACGTGCGCCACCGCCAGCAGCAGCAGACGACGATGATGATGAGGGTAGTGGTGCACTTTTGGCAGCTGCAGCTTGTTTTTCAAACATGGAAGCTTTTTGCAATACCGAAGCCCTTGAACGTTCATCATTTTCGACCACAGCCCCAGACGAGCATGTAGATGTTGATAAATTGTCAGCTTCTGCTGTATTGGAATTAGAATTATCTTGAGAATTTGAATTTGATGATGAACTGTTGTTAATGGTATTAGCATTTAATGGTGGTGGTGGCTGTGATTGGGCTGTTGTTGTATTGGATTCACTAATACTACTATTATTATTAGTTGTTGTTGGTGGAGATGGTGGTGTTCCCTGGTGTTGTGGCTGCTGCTGTGTCACACCATTGCCTTCATTTTCGGTTATTTTCAAAATATCACTAGCTTGGGAGGAATTGGCGCTAAGCGGAGGTGTTGGCGAACAAACATTATAGACAAAACTATTATTACCAGACCCATTGCCGCCAATGACACTGCCAGCCCCAGTGGCACCACCGCTAAGGGACATATTACCACTGGCAATGCTGGAACCACTGGGAGTACCTGCGGCCGTTGACGATAGGGAGTTGTTGAGCAATGGCGAATAGTGATTTTGTGGAGTAGAGCTGCCACTAGAATGGGTGGGAGTTTGACCTATGGGTGGTGTGGCCAACGAGGTGGAATCAATGGATGGATGTGAATGTAGTGATGGTGTCATCGAGCTGGAGGAATGGGAACGTTGTGTTGTTGTTGGATGTTGGTGTAGGGGTGGTGGTGTTTGATTGTGTTGTTGGGTATTCTGTTGCTGCTGCTGATGTTGTTGTTGATGTTGAGCCGTTGATGCCACCGATTGATTGGAATCATTCGAGTGTATGGATGATATTGAATCTATTGAATGTTGCTGTTGCAACACAGCCGCTTGTTGTTGATTTTGATTTTGGTGTACGGTTGATGTGGGGGGTGATGATGAGGAAGATGATTGTTGCTGTTGCTGCTGTTGTTGTTGTTGTTGCTTCATGGCTGCCATATTGGCCAATTCCGACATATTCACATAGGTGGGCGGGGAACATTGTTGCTGCTGTTGCTGTTGGTTATGTGCTGCCATAGCCTGTTGCTGTGATTGCTGCTGCTGCAAATGTTGTTGCTGAGCAAGATGGGCTGCTAGCTCTACTCTCAAAAGCATTATTTTCGTATATGGTATGTACATAATACAAACATTGTAAAGTGTGTTACAATTTCCAAATAAAACAAAACAAAAGAATATTGTGTAGAAAAGGAGACACACAAAAAAGGACATGCAGGAGAGGTAGAATAAAAAACAATTGTTTAAATTTGTTTCCCAAAGAGAAATTGCCATACAAAAAGAAAAGTAACACAAACAAGGACATATTTTACACCATAAATTTTTGTTGTTGTAGCAATTTGTTTGTTTTGATTTGGTTTGATTTGTTGCCAGTTTTGATTGGTTGTTGGTTAATTAAACACATAAATCAGCAGCAGCAGTAGGAAGTGATGGGTTTTTTGTTGTTGTTGGTTTGAATTGGTTTTGATGGGATAGAAAAAAAGCATATTGAAAAAAATTAGCACAATTAGTTCAGTGGTGGTTGAGCTTTAATTAAATAAAAAAGGGAACATTTTCTCAGCATGAAACTAAAAAATAACAAGTGAGGAAATTATATTAAAGTGGGTGGTTGGGTGATTGGTGTACAGGACAGGACAGGACAATGGAAAATAAGGTTAAGGTGGTTGGTTGGTGGGTTTGGTGACATTTGGTATGTGGGTAGGATTAGATTAAATTTGTTTAGTGACGCCATCATTTCGTCGATGATGACAACAACATACCTTTGGTTACATGAGCCGGTATCGGTGATGGACACTGACGTTGCATAATATTTGGTCCATTGCCACGAGTATTGTTAGCCACCAAGGGACGTTCCAGTGAAGAACAACGCTGTAAAAAGATAAATTAAGTTAAAATAGTAATAACATTTATTTTCGATCACATTTAGTAGGTCAACGACACATGAAGGGGGTTTCAATGATTCGAAGAGAAGAGCAAAAAAAAAAAGAAAATAGTTTTAAAGTGAATGTCGTGCAATGATATTTCGTATGAAATAGCCACATTTATTATTAAAAATGATTTTATGATACTCATAAAGATTACAAAAATAAGTAGAAGGTTGAAGATAATGCCTGATTATTATTTTTATATTTTGGAATAGAAGATCAATGAATTATATGCTCACAGAAATAAACACAAAAATTAACGGCCAGTTTTTTTAGACGATTTAAATTCAAATTGGTTAAATTAATACAAAACTCCTGTTATCATGCATAATTTCTGTTTCATTGAAAACAAAAATTAATCATTTTTTTTTCGAAAAACAAAGGTTGGGCAATAGTTCGAACGAATTTGAATTTGAATTCGAATCGCCTTAGTGATGAAACAGGCCATGAATATTTATTTAGTAGTTGAGGATCGAAATGTTTGTACACTCCGACTTTTAAAATAGGGGACAGGGGAAGAGAAGTGTGTGTTCTACGTTTTAATAAGAATCCTTCCAGCCTAGGAGGTACCACCACAATTTACTATGATTAATATTGCGAATTTCATCCGAAATTGTCCAAAGTGTTGGAATCTCATTGATAATGCTGAAGCAAGATCAAGGAGCCCGAGTTTAGTACAGAAAATAAGGAGTAGACATTAAATCTCGGTTTAAAGGGTTTAATTTTCAGAAACAACGATGAGGAATAGTTTAAATATATAAGACTATATAAAACAGCTCTTTATTGAGCGCCCCGAAAATGACAGGACTAGTATGCAGTGTGAAAAACGAAATTATCTAAGAGTTGGGCGCACTTTTATACCCTAAAGAGGGTATATACACTTTGATACGATGAAAAATGTGCCTCATTGAACTAATGGGTTTAGACCCCAAGTATGTTTGGACGAAATCTGTTTCAAACAACTTGGAGTCGATTGAGCAATGTCCGTCCGTCTGTCTGTCTGGCTGGTGCGCACGATAACTCTAGATAGGGCATTCCTAATATTTGGTCCAATCTTAGTTTAAATTCGAAAATGGGTCATATCGGCTCACTCCTTCCGGTACCTCCCCCACAAAAGCGGGGAAATTGGTAATAACTTTGCTTATGGTATAGTCAGTCATAGATCGTTTTCGAATATGGACTATATCTGTCCACTCCTTCGAGTATTTCCCACACAAAATTCGAAAAAAGTGAAGTTTTAGAGCTCCTCCCGGATCGTTTTTTATACCCTCAGCATTTATGCTAACGAGACTATATACACTTTCATACGGGCAAAATGTGCCTCATCGAAATAATGGTTTTAGACCCCAAGTATGTTTGGACGAAATGTGTTTTCGACAATTTGGAGTCCGTCCGTCTGTCTGGCTGGCTGGAGCGCACAATAACTCTCGAACGGATCAACCGATTCGGTCCAAAATTTGGCTTTCGCAATATTTTGTCCAAACTTAGTTTAAGTTCGAAGATGGGTTATGTCGGTCCACTCCTTCCGGTACCTCCCCCACAAAAGTTTGAAAATGTTCGGAAAATTTGTGCGCCCGATTAATCTTGAAGGGAGTAACCGATTTGGTCCATACTTTGCACATCAGGTACCTCCACCCACAAAAGTTCAACATTTTTCGGAAAAATTGTGCGCACTATAACTCTTGAAGGAAGTGACCGATTTGGTCCATACTTTATACATCGTAATATATCTACCAGATATAGATCATGTCCGAATATGGACTATATTTGTCCACTCCTTCTGGTGTCTCCCACATAAAATTTCGGATAAGTTCACTTTAATACCTGCTCTCGAATCACTTTGATTTTTGTTGAAGCAACTTTCATTCGCTGTCTCCATTACGGGGGTAAAACCTTTATCAGGGGCAAGTCCATACTTCTTGAGAAAACAGCCCGAAAAGTGTAAAAAATCCCTATGGCACCATATGTAGTAGCTGGAGCGCATGGCAACTCTCGAAGCTTTGAGCTTTTATCATAGTCCATATTTTTGTCCGGAGGTTCATACGCCCAAAATTCTAAAACCTCCCTAAATACATAGGTTTTTTTTTGAGAAAAAAGGATTTTAATTCACACAGGCTGAGGGTATATCTCTGCCGGCAAAGCCGACTGATACCTTTTTCTTATTGATTTTTTTCAGCAAATTGAACTTGGGGCCGCCTTTACGATGGTACAATTTTTTTTTCGGTAACAAGTTCATACTTCCTGAGATAATGACCTAAAAGCTCCAAGAAACCTTGACGGCACCAATTAAAATGACAAAACCGCAAGATAACTCTCGCATGTATCCGGTTGGAATATGAACTATATTGGTCCCGTCCTTCGGGCACCCCACACACACACACACAATTTGGGAAAAGTGCAGTTTAACAGCTCACCTCGGATCGTTTTGAAATTTTGCCCAAAAATTTCTTCTTGCGGACCCTGTTACGACGGCGAAATTTTTTTCGGGGGCAGGCCAATACCTCCTGAGAAAATGGCCCAAAATCTCCAAAAAATCCTGCCCGTGCCAACCTAACTGGGTAGTACGTAAGATAACCCTTAAAGGGAGAAACCGATTTGGTCCAATATTAACATACGAACTTTTATTTGAAAATACAAAAAAATGAAAATAAAACTCCGACTGTGCCTAAAAACTCACTCTCCCTGACTATTAACTATCGACAATGAGTGACTCCGTCACTATTGTAGCCTGCAGCTCATGGAACTATTGCTGCAAAAGTGATCTATTTCTCCACCTCTAGTTCAAGTCAAGACACTTCGCCTCAAACTGTCGGAAAGAATGTTGAAACGACACTTTTTATTGGACCGGACAAGTTAACGTTGGATATGTCTCCACATCTGGTCAAGGTCAAGACACTTCAACTCAAACTGTTGGAAAGAATGTTGAAACGATCTGTTCGATTGGACCAGACTAGTTAACGTTGGATGGACACGACAAGCGATTAAGGTCTGGGTACATAAGCTGCCTCGCCTGGTTGCCTTGCTTTCCTGCTTCATTTTTGACATAACAAAAATAAAAGAATAAAGAGGAAAAGGGCAACCAAGTTCGAAATTGGCTCGGCCTTCTGTATTCTTTTATTTTTGTTATGTCAGAAATGAAGTAGGAAAGCAACGCAACCAGGCGAGGCAGCTTATGTACCCAGGCCTTTACTTCTTTGCCAGAAATCATTGGAGTAGGACCTTTTTATGGGAGAATGATCCTCCATCAAGACGGATGCTTTGCCGGTACCTCTGACACACAAAAATGCCAAAGCAAGGGTAGCAATGGGCAACAAATCGTACGGAAGGACAATATTATGCTGCATTCGTACCGAATTAGAAAGGAAACACGTTTCTGTGGTAGTTTGGAAGGAACTATCCTCAACTAGCAATGTGGAAATTTCCTAAAGTGAGGAAAGTGGCAAAGTTGTTTTGTATTAACAAAAGCACCTTAGTCTTTCACAGATGGAATGCAAAATTCCAAATTTCAGCAATTTCGGTAAAAAATGTCGCTAATTTTCACAATAACCACATTCGGGAGGTACCGCTCTATGGAGGCTATATTAAGACATGGACCTGTACCGACAAATTTCTGAGGGAAAGTTTTATACCCCCAACGAAGACTAAGTACCAAATTTCAGCCATTTCGGTGAATTATTGTGGCCACAACCTTCAAAATACCGAAAATCGGGAGGTACCGTTCCATGGGGTCTATATGAAGGCGTGGTCCTATACCGACAAATTTCTGGGGGAAAGTTTTATACCACCAACGAAGCCATTTTCGTGGATTATTGGGGCCACAACCTTTAAAATACCGAAAATCGGGTGGCAAAGTTCTATGGGGGCTATATGAAGGCGTGGACCTTAGCCGACAAATTTCTGGGGGAAAGTTCTATAACCCCAAGGAAGACTAAGTACTAAATTTCAGCCATTTTAGTGGATTATCGTTGCCACAATCTTCAAAATACTGTAAATCGGGAGGTACCGTTCTATGGGGGCTATATGAAGGCGTGAACCTATACCGACAAATTTCTGGAGGAAAGTTTTATACCACCAAAGAAGTCTAAGCACCAAATTTCAGCCATTTTCGTGGATTATTGGGGCCACAACCTTTAAAATACCGAAAATCGGGAGGCACCGTTCTATGGGGGCTATATGAAGGCGTGGACCTTAATTTCTGGGGGAAAGTTCTATACCCCCAAGGAAGACTAAGTACTAAATTTCAGCCATTTTGGTGGATTATTGTGACCACAACCTTTAAAATACCGAAAATCGGGAGGTACCGTTATATGGGGGCTATATGAAGGCGTGGACCTTTACGGCAAATTTCTGGGGGAAAGTTTTATACACCCAACGATGACTAAATACCAAATTTCATCAATTTTGGTGGGATAATGAAGCTCAAACCTCAAAAATACCGAAAATTGGGAGGTACCGTTCTATGGGGGCTATATCAAAACGTGGACCGATATATCCCATTTTCAATACCAACCATCCTGGAAGTAATAAAAACTTATGTACCAAATTAGGACTCTCTACCTTAAAAATTGCGAGCGGCATCTTGATTTCAACAGACAGACGGACGGATATGCGGACATGGTTAGATCGACTTAGAATTTTATGCTGATCAAAAATATATATACTTTATAGGGTCTCCGACGAATATTTCGATGACAAATTTAATTATACCTTCCATATGGTGGAGGGTATACAAATGTACTGAGGGGTGCTTTAGTTTTGCCTGATACTATATGTATATTCATGATACCAAACACCCTAACAATTAGGCTGGAGACTTTCTCATTTCTCTTGTCATAGTACATTTAGGGCCACCACTCCTGTTATTTGTATTTCTTTTTTTTTTGAACACTCATAGGCTGTCCTGTTGATATTGGCGACAAATTCCTTTTAACTTTAGGGATATGTTCTTACAAGGAGGAATAAGACTTATTCGCTGGATATTTTTTTCCAAAGGCCTTACGTTCATGAAGAAATTTTCGTGGAGAAAATATTGAAACAATACATACATATCTACAATACTTTATGAAAATGAGAGAATATTGAAATGGAATCTTTAGGAATGGGAGAAAAGTTTAGAAGCGCCAATCGTATCAAATGTGGAACTAGCAAAAATGCTACTCTGGTCATGAAAAAATTTGTATTTAGGAGGAAAAGTGATGATTTTTAGGCTGGAGAAACCAGGGAGCAAAAGTTTGAAGGATTAACACTTACCACGTGAGCTGGTTTCTTTTAAAATGCACAATTTCACAATAAAATTGCAATCAAAAAAACATTTAAAGGCAAAACAGGCAAATGGAAGCATATTTACAACAATAACAAGAAATCATTTAAATAGAAACACAAAAATAAATTTGATAAAAGAGGTATACAAATGAAAATGATTATAATGAATATTTATTTTGAAAAACTCTACAATCGGATCCTGAATAAAGGCCTCGACACATAAGAAGCATGGCATTCTTGTTGAAGTTATATCTGCTAAAAGACTAAAGACCAAGTTCGACCTAATAAAAAGATTTCAGAATCACATTTGAATTAGGTCGAACTTGGTCTTTAATCATTTTCCAGATATGACTTAAGCAAGTGTCGAGGCCTTAACTCTTTTAAGGCAAAACAGTAATTTTTTTACTATTTATTTATATTCTCGATTTTCAATTATTTTTCCTTTCGATTTGAACTTTCGTTCTGTTCTCCAAAAAGCTTCATTATAACCATTTTCACCTAGAACATCCACCCAAAAAAGAATCACTTACCACTGGCAGTGGAGGACGATTTAATGCACCACCTGGTGATTTTTGTGTTGATGGTGTATTCTGACCGGAATTATTACCACCATTACCATTATTGGCATTACCAGCACTACCCTCGTGTATAGTTTCGGGATTTTGAAAAGTATAGACAGTTAGAGGGGGTCGTTGATGACCCTTTTCATAGGCCGATGAAATTGTGTGAGGACGATCTGTGGCATTGGGTGCTAAGTCAACAACATCTTGTGAATGGGTGGGCCAAGTAGTGACAGCATGTGAAGGATTGGCAATAGAGGAGGCCTAGAAGAGTAAAATAGTCAATGAAAATAATAGTAGCAAAACTATAGAAGAGAAAAGTGTGACACAATGGTGTTTGGGTGATAATGAGAAAATGGAAAGCAAAATAAAACTAAAAAATAAAGAAAAATTATAAGAAATAAAATAAAAACCTGTGTTGTCAAGGCTGGCGATGAACAAAAGCCGCTATCACTGGATTCACCAGGTTTTAAGCGCATTGATGGCGAAATGTACTATAATAAAAACACAAATAAACATAAACAAATAAAATGTGTTTAAAAAAAAATAAATTATAAAATTACAGTGGAAGTTCTCTATAACGAAAGTATTTATGACGAATAATCCTCTAAAACGGATTGTTTTATAGACCAAAAGTAAGGATTTTCAACAAAATAGTCGCTTTATGACGAAGTTTATTTATAAAGTAATAACTTGTAGTATACGTTATAGAGAAGTTCTACAGTAAATTGCCAATGGCTGTTGAAATGTAAAAAATGAGGAAGTTTTTATTTTTTTTATTTAATTTTTATTATTATTTTTTTAATGTTTAATACTTTTTAATTTTAATTTAATTTTCCAATCACTTACCTGCGACAATGACCTCTGATAGTGTGGATGGCCGGGTGAATTACTGGAACCACTACTATTCATGGAACTTATGGAACACACCGATGACTTGCGTGACCCTAATGAATTCGAACAACCTCCTTGGGATAGTGAACCTCCACCACCGCCACTAGTACTTGGCGATTCGGGATATAGTGTTATGGATGCCTTAGCATCGTGTATTAATTCCTCACTGGCAGGTGGTAAAACGTGTGGTTCTTTGGTAACCAAAGCAATTGATTGCATAGCTTCCTGTAAGGGGAGAAGAAGGAGGATTTTTATTAAGAAAGAAATTAAAATAAAAATTTAAAAAATTATTTGTTATAACTTTAAAAATGTAAAACTGTGAAAATATGCCATGTCGTTCTGTAAAACATATATGCATCGGTAAACATATATAGGAACATTTTTCGCGAGCAGAAACTTTTGTTCCGAAGACTCAAAATGACATATTCTACAGCAAATTCAGTAGAATATATAGGCAAACCTTCAAAATTGCTCAAATCGGACAATAATGTTATGCAGTTGAACTAGGTATAATCGTGACTCTAATCGGTTAATACCATTGTATGGTATACTAAGTCCCTGTCGTGGTAAGGAGGCTATGCCACTGCTGACTTCAGTCCCCCATAATATAAAAAACTCATTAAAATACGAACTTTTATTACAAAAAATGAAAATAAAACTTCGACTGTGCCTCACCTCACTCTCCCTGACTATTAGTTATCGACAATTAGTGATTCCGTGACCACTGTCGCCTGCAGCTCAGCCTGCTATCTGACTCAAAACGACGAGGGCCACGATATGACATAAATGACAACATGAACAGGGCCTGAAAGCCTCCGAAAGTCTTGAAGAAGATAGCATACCGGATGACATTTCGGATAATTTATCATTGACAGAAGAGCATGGAGCAATGGCCGCAACAGTCAAGGTCAAGACACTTCACCTCAAACTGTCGGAAAGAATGTTGAACAGACCTATTACATTTGACGGGTCTATTTAACGTCGGATAAACACGACTAGCGATAACTTCTTAGGCATAAAGCATTGGAGGAGGAAATTTTTAAGGGAGTATGATCCACCAAATAAACGGATGGTTTGCCGGTACCTTTAACCTACAAAAATGTCAATAAAAGGTTACCAAGGGGCAACAAATTATAGCGAAGGACAATATTATACTGTATTCGGTCCATTAAAAAGGAAACAAGTTTGTGTGGTAGTTTGAAAGGGACTATCCTCAACTAGCTAAGTGGGAACTCCAATCAGCGAAAGTGGTGAAGTGGTTTTCCATTAATAAAAGCACCTCATATGCGTCTTCCTTAGATGGAAGCCCCTTGAAAATGTTATACAAAAGGGTCTTTTATAGATGGCCTACCCATCAAAGGGGTCTTCTATAGATGGACGACTCTTCAAAGGGGCATTCTATAGATAGAAATCCCTTCAAAGAGGCCGTTTAGAGATGGGCGACCTTTCAAAAGGATATTCTATAGATAGAAACCTCTGCAAAGGGGTCTTCTATAGATGGAAACAACTTCAAAGGGGTCGCCTCTAAATGGAAACCCCTTCATAGGGGCCTTATATTTATGAACGTCCCGTCAAAGCGACCGTTTATAGATAGACGACTATTCAAAAAGGCCTTTTATAGACAGAAGCCCCTTCTGTAGATAGAAGTCCACTCAAAGGGGCCGACTCTTCGAATGGGCCTTCTTTATGTAGAAGCCTCTCCAAAGGGGTCTTCTATAGATGGAAACAACTTGAAAGGGGTCTCCTATGGATGGAGGACTCTTCAAAGGGGCCGTTAATAGATCGACGAACCTTCAAAGAGGCCGTTTATAGATGGGTGACCCTTCAAAAGATAGAAGCCTCTGCAAAGGGGTCTTCTATAGATAGAAGCCTCTCCAAAGGGGTCTTCTATAGATAGAAGCCTCTCCAAAGGGGTCTTCTATTAATGGAAACCCCTTCATAGGGGTCTGCTATAGATGGACGACCCTTCAAAGAGGCCGTTTATAGATGTACGACCCTTCATAAGGACCTTCTATAGATATAAGACTTTTCAAAGTTGTCTTCTATAGATGTATACCCCTTCAAAAGGGTCTTCTATATATAGAAACCTCTCCGAAGGGGTCTTATATAGATGGAAATAACTTCAAAGGTGTCGCCTCTAAATGGAAACCCCTTCATAGGGGCCTTATATGTATGAACGTCCCATCAAAGGGACCGTTTATAGATGGACGACCATTCGAAAAGGCCTTCTATAGACAGAAGCCCCTTCTGTAGATAGAAGTCCCCTCAAAGGAACCTTTTATAGATGGACGACACTTCGAAAGGGCTTTCTATAGGTAGAAGTCTCTCCAAAGGGGTCTTCTATAGATGGAAACAACTTGAAAGTGGTCTCCTATGAATGGAAACCCCTTCATAGGGGTCTCCTATGGATGGACGACTCTTCAAAGGGGCCGTTAATAGATGGACGAACCTTCAAAGAGGCCGTTTATAGATGGGTGACCCTTCGAAAGGGTCTTCTATAGATAGAAGCCTCTCCAAAGAGGTCTTCTATAGATAGAAACAACTTGAAAGGGTTCTCCTATAAATGGAAACCCCTTCAAATGGGTCTGCTATAGATGGACGACCCTTCAAAGGGGCCGTTTATAGATGGACGATCCTTCAACTGGCCTTCTGTAGATAGATGCGTCTTCAAAGAGGTCTTCTTTAGATGGAACCCCTTCAAAGAGGCCTTCTGTAGATGGACGAACCTTCAAAATGGCCTTCTATAGATAGAAGACTCTTCAAAGGGGTCTTCTTTAGATGGAAGCCTCTTTAAAGGGGTTTTCTATAGATGGAAGACCCTTCTAACTGGTTTTCCATTAATAAAACTCCCTCATAGGGGTTTTCCATAGATCGAAGTGCCTTCAAAGGAGTCTTCTATAAATGGGAGCCCCCTTCAAAAGGGTCGTCTATAGATAGAAGCCCCTTCAAATGGGTCTTATATAGAAAGATGACCCTTCAAAGGGACCGTTTATAGATGGACCACCCTTCAACATACCTTCTATAGATAGAAAGAATCCTCTTCAAAGGGGGTTTCTATAGATGAAAGAACCTTCAAAGCGGCCTTCTATGGATAGAAACCTCTTCAAAGGGTCTTCTATAGATAGAAACCTCTTCAAAGGGGTCTTCTATAGATGGTAGCGTTTTCAAAGCGGCTTTCTATGGATGGACGAACCTGCAAAAAGGCCTTCTATAGACAGAAAGAAGACTCTTCAAAGGGGTCTTCCATATATGGAAGCCACTTTAAAGGGGTTTTCTATAGATGGACGACCCTTCTAAATGGTTTTCCATTAATAAAAGCCTTTCATAGGGGTTTTCCATAGATCGAAGTGCCTTCAAAGGAGTCTTCTATAAATGGGAGCCCCTTCTATAGATAGAAGGCCCTTCAAATGGGTCTTATATAGATGGAGGACCCTTCAAAGGGACCGTTTATAGATATACCACCCTTTAACCGGCCTTCTATAGATAGAAAGAAGCCATTTCAAAGGGGTCTTCTATATATGGAAGCCTCTTCAAAGGAGTTTTCTATAGATGGACGAATCTTTAAAGCAGCCTTCTATAGATCGACGACACTTCAATGGGCCTTCTATATATGAACGACCCTTCAAAGGGGTCATCTACAGATAGACTGCCCTTCAAATGGGCCTTCTATAGATGGACGACCCTTCAAAATGGTTTTCCACTAATAAAGGAGTATTTTACAAATAGGATCCCCTCCAAGATCTCTATAGCTAGAAGCTCCTTCAAAAGAAGCTCTGACAAAAAAAGTTGTATTAAATCATTGGAACAATATACCCTGTTATTATGGAATTCAGTGGGTTATATTAACAATAGTTATAAGAGCACAAAGGTTCTTCAGATTGGTAGAAGAGGTTAAAAGTTTTGCCTATTCAAGAAAATTGAATTGCCATCTTACCTGCAAATGACCCAATTCCGACATAACTTCACATTCCTCCTTAACAACAGGCTGTAGCAAATGGACAAAATTACAATAGCGCATACGTTCCTCAATCATAGCCGAACGCAAAGATTTCTTTTCCACCTCTTCTAATTCGGCACGCCGCAACGTCACATCCTGCATATGGGAATCCATCAGCGATTGTAAGTTATCCGATTGGCCCTTGCGAGCCTTCTTCTGTAGACGTAATGTATCTGTGGAACGTTTTTTGAGTTCGGTGCGACAACGTTTATATTCTTTGGCATGTTCTTTATCTATCATGGCTACAGAACGTTTCCAGTCTTCTAGTTTTTCCTACAAAACAAAGGGAAAGGCATTAGTATGTGTGAACACATTCAAAGAAGATGTTATGCCGAACTTACTTGTAATGGTTGTACCAGACAGTCCATAATTGCGGCTGTAAATGTTTTAAGGCGTGTCTCAACCGCCTTGTGTCGTAGGCATACTCTTGTCAAAGCTGTGCCAATTTCCTTTGAGGCTCCTGTAAAGGGAAAGAGGGAATGATATTAGTATTTTTAATTCAAATTGAGGTTTTGGAATTATTGTTGTCAACTGATCAAAACTTTGACAGAAATATCGATTTTAACGTAAATCAATAAATAAATATTAAGAGAAAGTGGATCGGCCACACTCTTGGCAAGAGTGTAAATATAGTCAGAAGAGGGTCACAAAGAATATAACTTCCAAGGAAGTAGATGGCTATACTTTCAAAATGGCTGAGTTGAAAGAATAAAGTATTGTAATAACCTCCTAATAAAGCCTATCTATCTTCCTTAGCTGTGAGATGTCACTTTTCTGTTCTTTCTTATTATCCTTCCTTTGCAGCTAGAATATATGTATGTACGTATCTAGTCTTTTTAGTACAAAACGACCCTTCAAAGTATGCGTTTAGAGATAGAAGACTCTTCAAAGAGGTCTTCTATAGATGGAAACCCCTTCAAAAAAGTGTTCTATAGATAGAAGCCCCTGCAAATTGGTATTTTATAGATATAAGCCTCTTCTAATGGGCCTTCTATAGATAGTAACCCCTTTAAATGGGTCTTCTGTAGATAGAATCCCCTGAAAATGGATCTTCTATAGATTGAAGCCTCTTCAAATGGGCCTTCAAGAAGCCCCTGCAAATTGGTCTTTTATAGATAGAAGCCTCTTCTAATGGGCCTTCTATAGATAGTAACCCCTTTAAATGGGTCTTCGGTAGATAGAATCCCCTGGAAATGGATCTTCTATAGATTGAAGCCTCTTCAAATGGGCCTTCTATAGATAGAAGTCCCTTCAAAGAGGTCTCCTATAGATGGACGACACTTCAAACTTATAGATGAACGTCCCTTCAAAAGGATCTTCTATAGAAATAAGCCTCTTCAAAGGAATTTTCCATAGATGGAAACCATTTCAAAAGGGTCTTCTGTAATTAGAAGTCCCTACAAAGGTGCCGTTTATAAATGGACGACCCTTCAAAAGGGACTTCTATAGATAGAAGACCCTTCAAAGGGGTATTTTATAGATGCAAGCCTCTTCAAAGGGGTCTCATATAAATGGAAACCCCTTCATAGGGGCCTGCTATAGATGGACGACCCTTCAAAAGGGCCTTCTATAGATAGAAGTCCCTTCAAATGGGTCTTCTATAGATAGAAACCTCTTCAAAGGGGTCTTCTATAGATAGAAGTCCCTACAAAGGGGCCGTTTATATATGGACGACCTTCAAAAGGGCCTTCTATAGATAGAGGCCTCATCAAAGGGGTCTCATATAAATGGAAACCACTTCATAGGGGTCTGCTGTAGATGGACGACCTTTCAAAGGGGCCGTTTCTAGATGGACGACCCTTCAAAAGGGTCTTCTGTAGATAGAAGCCTCTTCAAAGGGGTCTTCTATAGATGGTAACACCTTCAAAGGACTCCTCTATAGATGGACGAAGCTTCAAAGTGGCCTTCTTTAGATGGACGACCGTTAAAAGGAGCCTTCTATAGATAAACGACCCTTCAAATGGCCAATTTCCTTTGAGGCTCCTGTAAGGGAAAAAGGTAGAGAAAAATGTAAGTATTTATTAATTCTAATGGAGGTTTAGGGGTAATATTTTCCAGCTGAATTAAGCTGCGACACAAATTGGCGATATGGAACGGCATACTCTTAGAAAGGTTGTAAAGAGGATCACAAGACTAGTCTAGGAATATAATTTCTAAGGAAGCAGCAAATTGGCGATATGGAACGGCATACTCTTAGAAAGGTTGTAAAGAGAGTCAGAAGAGTAGCCTAGGAATATAATTTCTAAGGAAGCAGGCGACTTTATTTTCAAAATTTCCTTGTGATCTAAATAAGGATAAATTATTGCAATAACCTTCCGATGAATCCAATCTTCCTTAGCAAAGAAATGCCACTTTTCTGTGCTTTGTCGCTATCCTTCCTTTGCAGCTGGAATATATGTATGTAATGCATAGAAACAATGTCTTCTAAATGACCTAATACTGTTGGGATATGTTCTTTGGTGGTTATGTAGAACAAATATTTTTTTCGTTGGAAACAAGTTTCAAAGTTTTTTTCTTTGTCTAAGAAGTTTGTGCGCAAAAAATCCCCTCCAGAGTTGCTGTATGCTCATTTTGTTGTTGTTCTTGTTTTTTGTCTTTTTGCTAAAAGCCAATTAGCATAGGCCAAGAAGAAGGAAGGCAGACGGCAACACCATCGGGAAAGGCAAGAATTTTGCAAAAGAAAATAATAATGATAATTATTATTATATTTCCATATTGTCCTCCGTGTATGTTTGTATGTATGTATGCACATATGGAAAATAGTGAATATGTTACAATAGTACTGCTGAACCTGTTCCGAGGGGCCGCTGTCCGTCGACCATTATATAGTTTTTAGGTCAAGTATAGTTTGTCCTCTTTTCGTGCCTTTTGTAGCCGGTTTATTATTTTGTTTTGTTCACAACACGTTTTTGCCTTGGGGCGGGCAAGCAATCCTTTTAATGATGATGATGTCCATATAGCACATCTATGCCAAGCCAAGCAGAAGCAAGCGAAAAAAAAAACTTGTAGTGTGGGAAAAGTATATTAGGAGATAGATTGATATGTTTGTGCGGTTATGCTAATTTCCAAAGGAAATAAGGCGAAAGAAGAGCTGGAAGGGAAGCGGAAAAAAGAAATGGGAGATGGGCCTATAAATATTACTTATTAGAAAGTAAAATGGAACATATGTGCCGAATGGACAAGAATCGAACGATTAAGGATGGAAATATATGAGCAAAATTTAAAGAAGTGACATATAGAAAGAATCGAAAGGATTGGAAATTTTAGAAAACATTCATTATATAGGAGGAAGCCGAACAAAGTGCCACCGGTAATGTAACCATGGGGCAATGACTGGCATGCCCATCTTGCACACTAAAAATCCCGAATTTGAGCGTTAAACAATTTAGCGTAATATTAGTAAACATTTGTTTTCAATGATCTCGCGGTCTCCATTACTACGGAAGATTTTGTTGTTGTTCCAATTCCTGAAAATGCATCCTCTTTGCAATTTAATTGCAATGGTCTCCGAGGTAAGATCGAGGTAATAGTGTAGGAAGAATATCATGGTCGCAGTGGTGCAGGAAACCAAGCTCAACAGCAACAGCAGCTTACAGCGTTGTGATGGTTACAAGGTACTGAGAAAGGATCGCACCAGAAGTGGAGGCGGGGGAATTGCTTTCCTGTTGCACCAGTCCGTTCAATACATACCTGCCTCGCTTGAGCCTGTCTCCAATGCCACATACATGGAATGTATGGGGGTAGCAGTCAGGTTTGGAACTGCAGAGTTAGAGTTGCTGAACGTACACATTCCACCAATAAATAGCTGTACTCCAGGTTATAGGCCCAACATTAACCCGCTTTACAGTGTGGTCTTGGGGTACTTTGATGCTCATCATGATTTGTGGCATTCGGTCCTCGGAAACGACCAGCGAGGTATAGCGCTGGCGGAGCGGATAGATAGCTCTCCGTTTTGCACGGTCAATAAGAAGCCCCTACCAGAATTAGCGGAGAGTGTCACAGTTCGCCAGACGTATCATCGTGTCATCTAGTCTGACAAATGACGTCACCTAGCAACCCATCATTTCTCTTGGATCAGACCATCTCCCAATAATTGTTTCCATTAGAAGAACGCCCGAGTTCATCACCTCTGAACGCAGCACTTTCATTATTCATGGGAAACCAGATTGACCGAGTTTCAGAGAGTTCGCTAAGCACCGCTTCAGAGATCTGCCCAATCTTTCTGATGCTCGGTTTCTATACATTATCACTGCCGCAGCCGGTCGCCATGTACCTGTTGGTCGAAGACCCGAAATAAGGCCAAACTTCCCGACAGAGGCGACGGGATTAGCAAATGAGCGTGATGAGCTTAGGCGAGCCATACGCAGTTACCCCAGAATCAGGGAGCTGTCACTGGAAGTCAACAGGTTGGTCGGTGAGCATAAGGGGAAGAAGTGATTAAATCATCTGAAGAGTTGCAACATTGCCGCCGGAATAAGTGAATTGTGGACAAAGGTTAAGTCACTCTGGAACCCTGGAAAGAGGGCGACGTTAAGTGGACAGATCCAAAGAGGTGCGCAAGTTATTTCAATCGACAGTTTGTCGAGCAACCCGGGAGTGTGACAGAGTGACAGGGCGAAGAGAAGAGTACTACGTCGCATCAGACCTTTTCCTGCCGAGGATGAACTACTACGATTTGCAATGGATGATGTTGCGAATATCATCAGGAACGCTAAATCATCCAAAGCGTTGGGCCGTGGGGGAATCTAAATGGTAATGGTGAAACAGATGTATGACCCGGGAGTGGAGTATCTCATAAAAGTTCTTAACCTGACGCTAGTCACCCTCATTGTTTCCGAAGTCTGGAAAATGGGCGGGGTGGTACCGCTACTGAAGCCGGGCAAGGATGCCAGCAAAGGTGAATCGTACAGGCCGATTTCGCGTTTGTCGCCCGTAGCAAAGACCCTTGAGGCCCTAGTCCTCCCCAGTGTCAGAAATAGCTATCCAGTTGCCGATCATCAGCGTGGATTCCGTAAGCAGCACGACAACAGCTCTGCACGTCATCTCCACATATATTTGTCAAGGACTCAACCAGAGACCGCTGTGTGATAGCATGGCGCTTTACTTCTCAAAAGCCTTAAAGACAGTCAGGCACTCCACGCTGTTTGAGGACATTGAGCAGACAACCCTCCGGCCAAGCTTGAAACGTTGGATAGTCAACTATATGTGTGAACGCCAGTCGTACGTGGAATTCAGGAACAAGAAGTCCAAATTCCGTCCAAACAAGTAGTCCCCAATCCCCTATTTAATCATCGAGATCTTAACGAATGCGGATGATTGCACGATCCTGGCGTCATGTACCTTTCCTGATGACCTTTTTCCATGCGAGGAATATGCAACTTTGGAGGGGTTTGTTTTTATTTTTCTTTGTTTTTTCATGGTGCGATGTGTTTTGTAGGAGTGGGCTAATAGCCTGATCCAAGTTTTCAACGTTCTCATGGGTGAGAAACCGATCGCCATAAAACTGCATTTATAAGGGTTTTGAATCAATTGAAAAAAATAGGGGGTAGAAGTTGCAAACAATTGTTTTTTTTTTGTGTCTCTCTAAGGGACAAGGGAGACTTTTCTCATAGCGTCCGATTCCTATTAGCTATGATATGGTACATACTTTTTAAAGACGTTTTAAATGGCTGAAGTACTCAGGAAAGTTACCAACATTGTACGGAGGGGTATATTTGTCACCGTTTAAATGTGATGTTAGCCTGGGTGTGTTTATCATTACACCACAGTGGCGCGGAGTGGTGCTATTTAAAAAAATTTTGTCCCCTTCGAAGATTAAATGTGTCTACAAAAATACTGGAGCCTGAATCAGTCTCCTGTTTACGTCCCTGACCTAACCTAAATATTAATTCAACCAATTTCATTTCAATAAATTACATTAATATTTAATTTTCGAACATGTCCTCCAATTATAAACTAACAATTACACCATCTAAAGAATTCTCACCATTCAAATGGCTTAAACAAATTCCCTTATAATTAGAACAAGGCTAATAACATTTCTCATAAAAAAAAAACAGATTTGTCACACGACCTTTGGCAACAAATCCCATGCCCTTTCATTTTCAGAGATTCCAATATTGTCTTCTTCTTCTCCTTTGTGAAACATTGTTCCACATTTCAGATTGAAAATATTTATACAAATAAAAAAACGAAAAAAAAAAACAAAAACTGGTAAATAAACACAAACAAAAACCCAAAAAGAAGAGATTTCAATAGGGAAAAATCTCCAAAGGAAACAATTGGCTACAAAACGAACAACAACAACAAATACTTTCATCATTCGAACCAAGGGGGGCGCCACTGTTGGGTCTTTCCAAAACAATCGCCCTCAATACAAAAGAAGTTGAATACAAAGAAACTAAAGAAAAATAACCATAACATCAAAGTCATTGAAGAAGATGGTTTAAGGAAAGAACTTTGCAATGGCAACATGTTGCTGCCATGGAAACAAACAACAACAAAAATAAGACAAACTATCCTCCAGCAAATGTATGGCTTCAAATGATCAACATAAAAAATAATAAACAAAACAGAAACCCCAAAAGCACCAACAATAAAGTAAATGAAAATCTATTGCATAAGTTTTTTTTTCTTTATTTCAATTCAGTAACAATAGTCTGTGGTGTCTTCAAGCTAATCATCTCCCTGGCTCCCGCACAAACTATTGTCTTATAAGACAAGAGTGCCAGCCCGCCACAATGAAAAATGTGAAAAACTTACCAAACATGAAAATACATAAATAAAACGAAATATGTTTACATATACTCGTACATACATACATTCATATATATAAATAAAAAAGTATGTGCAAAAAACCGCCAAACTTAAAGTCATTGAAGGATGGATATTGTATACATATATGTTATATATAATATACTTATTCATACATATGTATGTATGTATGGTCATATGTGAGTACGTTAAAAGTTGCGAGTTACAGTGACTTAACTTTATTACAATATGCAACTTTAAAAATTATAAAGCAGATCAAATAAGAAAGTCTCATTCCCCAACGGTACTGACATTGAATTATACAATATGAGCTGCTAAATCTGGAAAAAACTTTTCCGACCTACCCTTTCAACTACAAATGAATTTTAGCGACAGTATATTTAGAGCCTTTTTAAAACTCAGCTGAAAATAGGTCAAACGAGGCATAATAGCGCGAAAATTTTTTCCTCAAGAGTTCTTCTATTATTTATAGAAGACCTCATGAGGTCTATGGAAGACCCCAAGAGATCAATAGAAAACCTCAAGAGTTTTTCTACTGTCTACAGAACATTTCAAGGCCTTATAGTAGACCTTAAGAGGTCCTTTCGCTGTAGAAGACTTTAAGAGTTGGTCTATTGTCTATATAAGTCCCCATGAGATCAGATCAAGAGATCAACAGAAGAGGATTATAGAAGACCTTAATAAGTTGTCTCTATAAATGAAGACCTGAAGAGATTTTTCAGCACAGAAGATCTCAAGAGGTCTATAGAAGACCTCAAGAGGTCTACAGCAGATCTCTAGACGTCTATAGAAGACTTCAAGAGTTCTATAGATGATCTCAAAACGTCTAAAGAAAACCTCAAGAGATCTATGGTAGACCTCAAGAGGTCTATAGAGGACCTCAAGAGGTCTATAGAAGACCTCAAAGGTCTATAGAAGACCTCAAGAGGTCTATAGAAGACCTCAAGAGGTCTATGGAAGATCTCAAGAGGTCTATAGAAGACCTCAAGAGGTCTATAGAAGACCTCAAGAAGTCTATAGAAGACCTCAAGAAGTCTATAGAAGACCTCAAGAGGTCTATAGAAGACCTCAAGACGTCTAAAGAAGACCGCAAGAGGTCTATAGAAGACCTCAAGAGGTCTATTGAAGACCTCAAGAGGTCTATAGACGTCTTCAAGAGATCCATGGAAGACTTCAAGAGATCTATGGAAGACCTCAAGAGGTCTACAGAAGACCTCAAGAGGTCTATAGAAGGCCTCAAGAGATCTATGGAAGACCTCAAGAGGTCTATAGAAGATCTCAAGACGTCTAAAGAAGACCGCAAGAGGTCTACAGAAGACCTCAAGAGGTCTACAGAAGACCTCAAGAGGTCTACAGAAGACCTCAAGAGGTCTATAGAAGACCTCAAGAGGTCTATAGAAGACCTCAAAGGTCTATAGAAGACCTCAAAGGTCTATAGAAGACCTCAAGAGGTCTATGGAAGATCTCAAGAGGTCTATAGAAGACCTCAAGAGGTCTATAGAAGACCTCAAGAAGTCTATAGAAGACCTCAAGAGGTCTATAGAAGACCTCAAGACGTCTAAAGAAGACCGCAAGAGGTCTATAGAAGACCTCAAGAGGTCTATTGAAGACCTCAAGAGGTCTATAGACGTCTTCAAGAGATCCATGGAAGACCTCAAGAGATCTATGGAAGGCCTCAAGAGGTCTACAGAAGACCTCAAGAGGTCTATAGAAGGCCTCAAGAGATCTATGGAAGACCTCAAGAGGTCTATAGAAGATCTCAAGACGTCTAAAGAAGACCGCAAGAGGTCTACAGAAGACCTCAAGAAGTCTACAGAAGACCTCAAGAGGTCTACAGAAGACCTCAAGAGGTCTATTGAAGACCTCAAGAAGTCTACAGAAGACCTCAAGAGGACTATTGAAGACCTCAAGAGGTCTACAGAAGACCTCAAGAGGTCTATAGAAGACCTCAAGAGGTCTATAGAAGACCTCAAGAAGTCTATAGAAGACCTCAAGAAGTCTATAGAAGACCTCAAGAGATCTACAGAAGACCTTAAGAGGTCTTTAGAAGACCTCTATAGGTCTATAGAAAAGAGGTCTATAGCAGACTTCAAGAGGTCTATAGAAGACCTCAAGAGGTCTATAGAAGACCTCAAGAGGTCTATAGAAGACCTCAAGAGGTCTATAGAAGACTTTAAGAGGTCTATAGAAGACCTCAAGAGGTCTATAGAAGACCTCAAGACGTCTAAAGAAGACCTCAAGAGGTCTATAGAAGACCACAAGAGATCTATGGAAGACCTCAAGAGGTCTATGGAAGAGCTCAAGAGGTCTATGGAAGACCTCAAGAGGTCTATGGAAGACCTCAAGAGGTCTTTAGAAGACCCCAAGAGGTCTACAGAAGACCTCAAGAGGTCTATAGAAGACCTCAAGAGATCTACAGAAGACCTCAAGATGTCTATAGAAGACCTCAAGAGGTCTATAGAAGACCTCAAGAGGTCTATAGAAGACCTCAAGAGGTCCATAGAAGACCTCAAGAGATCTATAGAAGACCTCAAGAGATCTACAGAAGACCTCAAGAGGTATATAGAAGACCTCAAGAGGTCTTTAGAAGACCTCAAGAGGTCTATAGAAGACCTCAAGATGTCTACAGAAGACCTCAAGAGGTCTATAGAAGACCTCAAGAGATGTACAGAAACCTCAAGAGATCTACAGAAGACCTCAAGAGATCTACAGAAGACCTCAAGAGATCTACAGAAGACCTCAAGAGATCTACAGAAGACCTCAAGAGATCTACAGAAGACCTCAAGATATCTATAGAAGACCTCAAGAGGTCTATAGAGGATCTCAAGAGGTCTATAGAAAATCACAAGAGGTCTATAGAAAACCACAAGAGGTCTATAGAAGACCTCAAGAGGTCTATAGAAGACCTCAAGAGGTCTATAGAAAACCTCAAGAGGTCTATAGAAGACCTCAAGAGATCTATGGAAGACCTCAAGAGGTTTATAGAAGAGAGGTCTATAGAAGACATCAAGAGGTCTATAGAAGAACTCAAGAGGTTTATAGAAGACCTCAAGAGGTCTATTGAAGACCTCAAGAGGTCTATAGAAGACCTAAAGAGGTCTATAGAAGACCTCAAGAGGTCAATAGAAAACCTCAAGAGGTCTACAGAAGACCTCAAGAGATCTATGGAAGACCTCAATAGATCTACTGAAGATCTCAAGAGGTCTATAGAAGACCGCAAGAGGTCTATAGAAAACCTCAAGAAGTCTATAGAAAACCTCAAGAGGTCTATAGAAGACCTCAAGAGATCTATGGAAGACCTCAAGAGGTTTATAGAAGAGAGGCCTATAGAAGATCTCAAGATCTATAGAAAACCTTAAGAGGTCTATAGAAGACCTCAGGAGATCCTTAGGAGACTTAAAGCGGTCTTTAGAAGACCTTAAGAGTTCTATAGAAGGCTTCAAAAATACTACTGTTCGGCGGAGTAGACTTCAAGAGTTCTTCTATTTTTTTATAGAAGACGCCAAACGGTCTCTTGAAGATCTCAGGAGGTCCATCGAAGACCACATAAGGACCATAGAGACCTCAAGAGGTCTATAGAAGACCTCAAGAGGTCTATAGAAGACCTCAGGAGGTCTATAGATTACCTCAAGAGGTTTATACAAGAACTTAAGAGGTCTATAGAAGGCCCCAGAAGGTATTTTCGAAGCAGAAGATCTCAAATCTTCTTATATTGCTTATAGAAGACCACAAGCGGTATATAGAAGATCTCAAGAGGTCTATTAAAGATTGCAAGACGTATTTTCGCCGCAAAATACCTCAAGGTTTCTCCTATTCTCAATAGAAGAATTAAAGAGGTCTAGAGGAGACTTCTATCGATCTATAGAAGACCTCAAGACGTCTATAGAAGACATCAAGAGGTTTATAGAGGTTCTCAAGAGGTTTATAGGAAATCTCAAGAGTTCTTCTGTTGTCTATAGTTTTCTTCAACGGGCCTACGGAAGATCTCAAGAGATCTTCTTTTTATAGAAGTCTTGTGGAAGACCTCAATATTTCTATGTGGTATATAGAAGACCTCAAGAGGTCCCTCCTTGCTTCAAACGCTTCTAACAAACAATTTTCTGAGAATTTCAGCTGTCTTAATTTTCTGCATAAGTTATGTCCTAGTATGTTTGACACGCTTTTAGACTAGGCGATAGGAATCACTCACTCAGTGAGCCAAAAATATGGAGAGAAATCTGCGCCTCTCAAATATTCCCTCCAATTATCTTGAGTGGTATTATATAATCAGCTACAATAGAACTCTTCTTACTTGTTTACTACACCTCACATCTTTTATTCATCTATTACTTCCACCTCATAATATAAAACTTTCAGAAGTTAAGGTACTCTACTCGTACCTATTTACTCAAGTACGAACAAAGAATAAATGGGAAATAAGAAAATTACTGAGGAGAACAAAAAAAAAAAATCACGTAGAACGGAATAGTTTTCTTTCTAACATATTTCGTCGTGTCTTTAAGGAAATGGCAAATGAAAATAACAACAACAGCAGCAACAATAACAACGACAACAACTTAAATAAAAAATGCATCGTTGAGAAGTAGTCGGTCGTTGTCGACAAAAGATATATAAAAATCAGATCACTGACCGCAAATGACTTATGTAAATTCACACACAAACGGAAAATAAGAGGAAGAAGCAGAAAAATAACAACAATAGCAACGGCAGCAGTAGTATGTAGTAGTAGCTGTTTAGTAATAGTAGTAGCTGCAGTAGCAGCTGACTCGTTTACGGCTCATTTTACTGTGTGGGGTATGCAGTCCAAGTATATTCTAAATATCAGCATTTATCCGCACGGTGTGTTCAAATTGTTTAATACGAGGGTGGATGTGGGTGGCCAAGCAACTAGAATGGGAAAATAATATCTATCCAAGACTTAGTGAGAAATAAGATATTCTGGAGTACCACAGGAGATATTCTGCCTATAGCAGACCACAAGAGACGACCTCTTCCTATAAAAGACCTTGTGACGTATAAAAAACCTAAAGAGGTTGTCAGCCTATAGACCATCTACAGAAGACCTCAACACGACTGTTGTCTATAGAATACTTTAATATGTAAATTTACAAGGACGCTGAGATGAATAGAGCGAAATATTACCATAAAAATAAAAAGACTCGGACGTATTAAGGAAAGTTTGGACTGAAGCTTAACCATATGAGGAAATATATTGAAGGTATTGCGGGCACTTCACTGAGGCGAACCACATCAAGTCCGAATTCGATTACGAGCCAAATTTGTATAACAATCAATCAGATTTGTTGGAATGAAGACTTTTTTTGCCGGAAACTTCGATCCCGGAGCTTTCAAATAATACAACGACAAACCTGATGGGCGTTTGTTTTCGAAATTAGTTTTTTTTTGCATTTATTAATTAACCATTAATATTATTATAATTTTTATTTATTATATTTTGGATATTGATGAAATTAGTCGTATTATGTTCATTAACCACAAAACATACTATTGTATACAAATAAATGATTAAAAACTGACTTTGCATATGAATGCTATAGCATTCATGCCATCCTACGTCACCATGAAAATGAATGGTATATTATTCACGTACTCGAACGTGTTAAGAATGAGACTGATAGACTTCGCAGGGGCAAAAAACATGGTAGTTAGCAGTAGCAGTTTTAAGCATCCCGACATTGATAAGGACACCTGGCTGCCACCAGATCAAAAAACAAGAAATCAAACTGATCACCTTGTGGTAGATGGAAGACATTCATCGAGCGTGTTTGATGTACGATTATTCCGAGGAGTTAACATCTAGAGAAAAGTAGGAAAGATGTAAGTTTTTTTCACAGGAAATGAAGCGGGTATATGAAATAATCGAGATACGAGGGCAGTTCGGAAACTTCTTAGCCTAGCACAAAAAGCGCGGTATAAACAGAAAAAAGTTAAGTGTTTCATGTTAAATTTTGTTTCGATCTGGCAACTCCTTCATATAGAAACAGGTGTTCAAAAAAGACGCATCCGCAATTTTTTTACAATGGAAAAATTAGAAATGCGTGCTGTCATTTAATATTTACATAAAAAAGGTTTATCGGGACAAGAAATTCAGAAAGTGCTCCTTCATATGCAACAGTAAAAAATTGGATTGCTGAATTTAAACGTGGCCGTACAAGCATTGAAGATGAACCACGTAGTGGACGTCCAAAAACAGCAACAACAACAGAAATTGTAGCCAAAATGCATGATATGGTATTAAATGATCGACGAATAAAAGTGCGTGAAATTGCTAATATCATGGGCATCTCAAATGATCGAGTCCATTTAATTTTGCATGAAGAACTACAGATGAAAAAGCTTTCTGCAAGATGGGTGCCACATTTGTTAACAGTCGATCAAAAACGCATAAGAATGAACATTTCACAAGCTTGTTTGGATCGTTTTAAGCGAAATAAAATGGATTTTAAGCGTCGTTTCATAACTGTTGATGAGACATGGACCCACCACTATACTCCGGAGACAAAAAGACAATCCAAACAATGGACTGAAGCTGGAGGAAGTGCCCCAAAGAAGGCAAAAACAATTCAATCGTCTGGTAAGGTTATGGCAACGGTTTTTTGGGACTTCAAAGGTATTTTATTGATTGACTATCTGCAAAAGGGTAAAACAATAAATTCAGAGTACTATTGTAACCTTTTGGATCAATTAAATGTACAAATTCGAGAAAAACGTCCTGGCTTACAACACAAAAAAATAATTTTTCATCAAGACAACGCACCACGACAACAATGCCTAAAATCAACGAATTAAAGTACGAGTTGCTTGACCACCCACCTTATTCTCCTGATTTAGCTCCCAGTGACTTTTACTTGTTCCCAATTCTAAAAAAATTCCTTGCTGGCAAGCGTTTTACCTCAAATGAAGAAGTCATTACAGTTGTAAACCACTATTTTGAAGACCTTGAGGAAAACTATTTTAATCAAGGGATAGAATTGCTAGAAAAGCATTGGACTAAGTGTATTGAAGTTTTGAAAAACTAACTATTCTCTTTGATTGATAGGCTAAGAAGTGCTAAGGATATGGAAAGAGCATTTCCCAAACTGTTGGTATCTAATACACCCGGCCTAGATGAGGTAAGGACAACAATAAAACAGCTGAAGAACAATGGTTGGAACGTGAGCATCCTATGTCCCTTCCACAAGAAATGACCCTTTTTGGTAGACAGGGTCTTAAGAAGCACCCTTTTAGGTAGAAAGGGTCTTAAGAAGCTCCTTTTTTGGTAGAAAGGACTTAAGAAGCACCATTACTGGTAAAAAGGTTCTTTAGAAGGACTGTTTCCGGCAGAAAGGGTCTTAAGAAGCACCATTACTGGTAGAAAGGTTCTTAAGAAGTACCCTTTCTGTCCGAAAGGGTCTTAAGAAGTACCCTTTCTGTCCGAAAGGGTCTTAAGAAGTACCCTTTCTGTTAGAAACGGTCTTAAGAAGTACCCTTTCTGTTAGAAAGGGTCTTAAGAAGTACCCTTTCTGTTAGAAAGGGTCTTAAGTAGCACCCTTTCTATCAGAAAGAGTCTCAAGAAGCAGCCTTTATGTCAGAAAGGGTCTTAAGAGGCACCCTTTCTTAAGAAGCAACGCTTCTGTCAGAAAGGGCCTTAAGAAGCACCCTTTCTGTCAAAAAAGGGTCTTAAGAGGCACCCTTTCTGTCAATAAGGGTCTTAAGAGGCACCCTTTCTGTCAATAAGGGTCTTAAGAGGCACCCTTTCTGTCAGAAAGGGTCTTAAGAAGTACCCTTTCTGTTAGAAAGGGTCTTAAGAAGTACCCTTTCTGTTAGAAAGGGTCTTAAGAAGTACCCTTACTGTCGAAAGGGTCTTAAGAAGTACCCCTTCTGTCAGAAAGGGTCTTAAGAGGCACCCTTTCTATCAGAAAGGGTCTTAATAATCACCCTTTCTGTCAGAAAGGGTCTTAATAATCACCCTTTCTGTCAGAAAGGGTCTTAAGAAGCACCCTTCTTTCTGTCAGAAAGGGTTTTAAGAAGCACCCTTCTTTCTGTCAGAAAGGGTTTTAAGAAGCACCCTTTCTGTCAGAAATGGTCTTAAGAAGCCCCCTTTCTGTCAGAAAGTGTCTTAAGAAGCACCCTTTCTGTTAGAAAGGGTCTTAAGAAGTACCCTTACTGTCGAAAGGGTCTTAAGAAGTACCCTTACTGTCGAAAGGGTCTTAAGAAGTACCCTTACTGTCGAAAGGGTCTTAAGAAGCACCCCTTCTGTCAGAAAGGGTCTTAAGAGGCACCCTTTCTATCAGAAAGGGTCTTAATAATCACCCTTTCTGTCAGAAAGGGCCTTAAGAAGCACCCTTCTTTCTGTCAGAAAGGGTTTTAAGAAGCACCCTTCTTTCTGTCAGAAAGGGTTTTAAGAAGCACCCTTTCTGTCAGAAATGGTCTTAAGAAGCACCCTTTCTGTCAGAAAGGGTCCTAAGAAGCACCCTTTGTCAGAATGGGTCTTAAGAAGCATTCTTTCTGTCAGAAAGGAGTTTATGGAGTAGTTTAACATCCCTTTCATTTCCTAGAGTATAATAATTCAATCAATCAAAATGTTTTATATTCAATATAGATTAATTATAATTACTACATATATTTTTATACATAGTAATTGAGTTTTGGAGTAGTATTGTTATCCCTCCCTTAAATTACTTAAAAAACACCCTTTGTGTCAGAAATGGTCCTAAGAAACCCAATTTCTGGCAGAAAGGGTCTTAAGAAGCAACCTTTTTGTCAAAAAAGGCCTTAAGAAGCACCCTTTTTGTCAGAAAAGGCCTTACGAAGCACCCCTTTCTGTCAGAAAGGGTTTTAAGAAGCACCCTTTTTGTCAAAAAAGGCCTTAAGAAGCACCCTTTTTGTCAGAAAAGGCCTTACGAAGCACCCCTTTCTGTCAGAAAGGGTTTTAAGTAGCACCCTTTCTGTCACAAAGGGTCTTACGAAGCACCCTTTTTGTCAGAAAGGGTCTTAAGAAGCACCCTTTTTGTCAGAAAGGGTCTTACGGAGCACCCTTTTTATCAGAAAGGGTTTAAGAAGCACCCTTTTTGTCAGAAAGGGTCTTAACAAGCACCCTTTTTGTCAGAAAGGGTCTTAACAAGCACCCTTTTTGTCAGAAAGGGTCTTAAGAAGCACCCTTTCTGTTAGAAAGGGTCTTAAGAAGCACCCTTTCTGTTCGAAAGGGTCTTAAGAAGCATCTTTTCTGTACACTTACTGGTAGAATGTTTGGTTCTGAAGCCTGGAAACTTGCGCAGATAAGGCAGTGCTTACTGTGTTTGTTTGTTTGAAAGAGAATTTCTTGGAAAAAACTATGGGCCAATATGTGCTGGTGAATATCGAGACGTCGTATGAATTTTGAGCTGCATCGGTTTACAACGGCATCAGTCTAGTTACGAGATACGTTCGAGTTGACTGGGTCATGTCAGAAGACTGAGCCATGATAAACCTACTAAAATGGCGTATAAATACTGGCCGCATGACGGTACACGTAGAATTGGAAGGCCAAGGCTTCGATGGCGCAAACAAGTGAAGGACGACATCAACAAGTAAAAAAGTATCAGTCGGCTCTTTCGACCGAGATATACCCACAGTCTGTGAGAATTGAAACTTTTATCTCTGGACAGATCGAACATAAACAACCAAAATCCTTTTGCCCAAAAATTATATGATTGCTTAAGTCTGGAGTATTGCCCCATAAGCTTAACTTCATCATTACTTTCTTTACAGAAAGTAATGTTTACAAAACGCACTGACAGCTTGCAAAATTTACTGATCGCTACCAATATCATGATTTCATCCCGGCGAAGGGAATTACCAATTGGCTTTTCAGTTTTTGAAATTAAGATTTTTCTACGGGGGTTTTCATAATGGTGGTGGCCGACAAAAATATGGATTTGTATTACGGCTCGATAGTGGACACGCATAGTCCATTTTGGAAGTGAAAATATTACTGATTTTCAAAATCAAACGAAGTTTGGAGAAAATATTACGACATCCAAAGTTTGTACCAAACCGGTAGCTCCGTTAAATAGATATCGCATGTACCATTTTAGCGATTTTTTTTAATTTTTGTTTGGGAGGTACCGCTAGTAGTGAAACGATGAGAACCATCTTCGAACTTTATCCAAGAGTCGCAGAATTATTATGTATGATATGCAAAGTTTGGACCAACGTAGTATCCAGATTGAAGTTGTCAACGAGCTACTAACAATATCTTATATTAACAATTTCCCCCAAAAGTGAAGGATTGTGGGAAATTCTGACTCAGTATAGAACCATGTAAAATTTGCAGTTCAAAATTGAATCAAATAATTTCATCATAAAATATGTAAATTTGTAATTAAATTTTCATAAAAATATTATTCCCAGATATATGCTTTGATCTGAAACTCAGAGTGAAATTTTGTGTAGAAATTTTCTTCTTTTGACTCTTTTCATCTAGAACTAAGTTTCATGTTACTTTCATGCATCAGTTCGAAAAAAAGAAGAAAAAAAATTGGAGATTTTTTCGGCAAAGTTGGTCCCGATATTTTTGGGGTATACAATGTAAATAGTGATTTCATTTCTTTGGTGACATATAGTGAAATTTGACGGAGAATATTTTTGTCTTTGACATCATCTCTCTAAAATTATGTTTTGTGGTACAATTTTGAATATACTCAGATAAAGTACGACTTTAACCCTAAAATGTGTTTTTCATTTTTAGAGATTCCTGGCGATTAGATAGTAAAATTTTATGACGAACAATTCTGTAGAATATTTTGATGTGATATAATCGCATTTTAGAGGAGTTTTTGAACGATCTCATATCTTTAGCCCTACTTTCATAATCTGCTTAATTTTCCTTGTCATTTTTTCGCTGTCGCACAGTGTAATGGTTCCACAAAGATCCCATACTGCTCTCAGAATATGTTTCAAGCGGAAAGGCCAATACTCGGATTAAATGATGGACCGAAGACATGGAAAAAATAGCATTGCAATTAAAAATTTGAAAGATTAAGTCCATATTTATATTAGGCAATTTTCCTTGCGACAATTTTCAGTTTGGTGGAGAGGCATATGGTAACCCTTTGCCTCTCAACACCCCCTCTCACCTACAAACTGACAATTGCCGCAAGGAAAACTGCCTAATGTAAATTGGGACAAAGTAAGACATAGAAAATCTATTCTTATTCTGCACATCGGCCACCTGAGTACGAATTTTCTATGTTATTATCCCGGAATTATAATGTGGATTTAAAATCTGGCCCCTATATATAAAAGGGGTCAACAGAATTCTGTGCAACCTAAAGAATTTCACATTTTTTTACCCAGTTTATTTTTTTGTTTTTGTGGCTCAACAGTTTTGAACTTACCTCTTGAATTTGTTGCTGCGTCTGCGATTTTTTGGAAAGCATCCAAATACGATGCTATTGCTTGGATGGCCGCTCTGTAAAAAATAGAAAAAAGAAAAAACAAACAGACATAAAAACATTATCATAATATTAGAAACCAAAACCAAATAAACAATAACAGCTTGACAAGAAGTACAGAAAAATTACAGCCATAAAAATATGTGAAAAGTTTAAGAAAACTAAACCTAAAAAAACAGAAGAAGAAACGATAAAACTTTTCCTCGCCGAATACTTGCACTGCAAAGTCATGAAAATCAAGGAAATAATTTAAATTCATATGGCTGACTTGTTGTTGCTGCTGTTGACTCTTGTCGAGATGGGATGTAATGGCATTTTTGAACTTCGTGAAAATGTTTTCATAAAACAGCTTTTTATATTACAAGTAAATTGTTTAGATGTTTTTTATATATTTTTTATTTATTTATTGTTGTGTTTTTATGTATGGGGAGGAAATTCCCTGACCAGAATAATTTTTGGGAATTTGTATGCGTGGGGGTTGGAGTAATAAATGTTGTAAAATTATTTTATGTGGTCATTTGAAATAGAACTGTTACATTTTTTGTGCAGCTTTGTTTTTATTGCTTGACCACACATTGAGATGCTGTAATTTAATTCACAGCTTTTTTGTATCAACACCTAAAATGTTTATTTTTTATTAAACATGTTTTTTTATAGTGGAAAAACTAGGCTAATAAGGGAAATAAAATGGAAATGGGGAAATGCATTTTTGTTGAAAATCGCAATTTCGAAATAATTTAAATATAGAACAAAACTAATATAAACTAATAGCAGAAGGTCGCCCAGGAGGTCCAGGCTAAAGATAAATTTAATTGCCAAAACACCGTATATTTATTAGAATGTGATGCTAAGTTAATTGTATTCAAATTATATAATTATTTAGTCCAAAGTTGTCTATAGATGCCAAAACTTGAGTCCTTTGGCCTTCACTGTAGCAACAAGCAAACAAAGTCATGAACAACTACTCTCTTTCGTTCATTTGACAGTTCCAGTGAAAAACATCCAGACGTCTATAACACAATAACCCTCCAGAGAATAGATCCTGTAAGTTTTTTTATACAATTATTCCTTAAAGGATTCTATACATTTCATGGATAATTGTTGTTAACAAATTTCTGGCACTCCGTCTGCGCCATTTAGTATCAATCTGTAGGAATATCATCTTGTCTTCTATTTGGAATTCATTGTCTCTAGTATATATAGGTGTAAATATGTATGTCTATAGCTGAAATTGTTTTGTTTATTTCTTTTCTTAATATTCTCGTGAGACAATTAACAAATTGCATTGCTGTTATCAATTAATTGTCACTCAAATTAAATGTCATTTACATAATAAAACGTTCGACAACGAAGAAGACAGACAATAAAACAACTAAAACAATTACTTACTTTAGACAAGCGTGTAATTTACTGGCCTTGGCAACAAAATCCTCCCATAATGGTGATGTATTCTGTAATGAAAAAAAGAAGAAAAGGAAATACGAAATTAATGCAAATTGTAACAATAATTATGTGAAAAATACAACATTATGAAGGAGAGGGAGAGAGAGAGAGAGGGAAAGAGCAAAATGTTAATTATAATCAAAGAGTTATAGCTAAGTGCTACCGGACGCTTCCACCGGCTGTAGATAGTGTTATGAATACCTAAACGCAGAGGAAAAATATTTTTCTCTATTGTTGCAGCAACAATAACTATTTTTGTCACAATTATGTTTTTTTCAACCAATGTAATTTGGAATTTTTTCAACGATCAATATACCAAAAAGCTTGGATTTTTAAACTATATTTTTTTTCCACCAACAATAGACCAAAAAGCGCGGATTTTTTTAACAATATTTTTTCCACCAACAATAGATCAAAAAAGCTGAGATTTTTTAAAAAAAAAATTTCAACCTGCGATAGACCAAAAAGCGTGGATTTTCTACAAAATATGTTTGGACCTCATTTTGGTAGTCAATTTAGTTGGTCGGTGTAAGATTTAGAGCTTTTGGACCAATCCTGACAAAACCGTGGACTCACCCACGAAAAATACAATATCGCTATAAACGTGACCTCAAGAAGTAACATTGATCAAAATGTGCAATTGCTCCTCGATCAGCCCTTATACTACTACACTGAGGTTGGACTTTTGTGAGGGATGTATCCGAAGATGTTGTCCCAAATAGACACCTTGGTACTTGATATATGTACGTTTGGAAGTAATTTGAACATACTCTAGGTCTCGAAAAAATTGAATTGGACTTTGCTCAAGATTTTAGGGAAACATTTTGAAGTCTGGTTGTGGAAATGTCCAAAGGAAGTTTGAGCAAAATATTGCGAGATCCAAAATTTGGACAACATCTGTTCGAAAGTTATAATGGGCTTGAGCCAGACAGACGCACGGACGGACCAACTGGGATAAATCGACTCAACATTGTTTGACGCGGGTTACATTTTGATCATTAGCCGAACGGCTGAGCGTACAATGTCTCGGTGCTCTTGAAACAGCAATCTTCATAGATGAGAAAAATCCAAAAAGAAGAAAAAATCGCTGTTGGGATATTTAAATAAATCGCGGTCAAAGTTCACATTTTTAGGGTTTCGCGATTTTGCTTGGAAACCGCAAGTCCAATCGAAATGGGCTAAAGGAAATGTTGTAGCTTTGAAAATTTGTTCCCAGGATTTACCATAGTTGCGATATGGAAGTTCAGGTCACATTTTTAGGTTTTTTGTTAGGTTTTCATGATTTGCTTCAAAACAGTAAGTCTTTTCGAAATGGGACTACAGAAAATACTATACAAGATTGGGATGCGTAATTTTTTCCTCCGTTGTACCATTTTTGAGATAAATTAATTTAAGTTGGTAAATTGCAGTCATGTCAATGTTTTATAAGGAGGCGATACAGTCTGGAAATTGTCCCAATTTGAATTTCTATATCTCAAAAATGGTAAAACCTACGAAAATATCATAATAGAACAAGAATTTTCACTGCTACAACAAATGCGATTTTTTTTTATTTTTTTTTTCATCTAGGGTGTAAGCTTCTTTCATTTACAAATAACAGCAGATTTTATACAATACCAAGTAACCAAAGTTTGAGAATTAATTTCGTTTACGGTTTTTTTCAGCTACAAATTTGTTACTGATAAGAAAAACTTCAGATGGGCATGCTATTTATAGCAGATATTATCACTTTATAATGCACAACAATACATTTTTCTCCATTATTTTCTCCCACTATTTAGCAACAAGTTCATATAAAATAGGAATACAAAATGTTGATAGGTTTACGAGAGATTGGTTTTCGAGATATACTCCACGGAAAACCCTTGATATGTCGTACATATTGTCCGATAGACACTTCATTTTATGTACTTCTAATCCGCACAATACTGAATTTGGCGTGGCATAAAGAAGGAATTCAGTTTTACTGGAAGATTATCTCAAAAATGGTATTCAAACAAAAAAAAAATTGAAATATTTCTTCAGACAGCTTATTGATAAAGTACATTTTCAGTACAGAACCTTCAGAACAATATCAGTTTTCATTTGAAATTTCAAAAACAAAAATTATTTTAGGGTAAAATCGTAATAATTTGTTAAAGTAGCTCAAAAAATGTTGTCGGACCAAACCATTTCGGTGGGCCCCTCCCCTGCGTACGACCCTGGTACCAGCCACTATACATGGTGGTCGGCTGTATGGAGTTTTACAGCTTTCGGACAATCAGGAATTTTGGAGTTGTCCATGTAAACCCATTGCAAAAAAAATCAGGACGATTTGAGAAAGGTCTTAAATCGCACTTTCCGAATTTTTGTGTGGGAGGTACCGAAGGAGTGAACCAATATTGTCCATATTCGAACCTGATCTATGTTTGGTAGAAATATTACGATGTGCAAAGTATGCACCAAATCGCTTACTCCCTTCAAGATATGTCGTGCAGATCGTTATATCGAAACAATTTGAACTTTTGTGGGCACCAGTGGACCGATATGGTCCATCTACGAAGTTGATCTAAATTTGGATAAAATATTACTACTGTCCATGGTATGGCATATCTTTTATTTGCTGTATGTTGGGAAAGTTGGGTGCCACCGAGGTGCAATGGTATGCACACATAAGGTCGTGGGATCGATTCCCCGGCCAGGCAACATCAAAACACTTTTCAACGGTGGCAAAATACCCCTCAGTAATGTTGGCGACATTTCCTGAGTATTTCAGCCATGTAAAACTTCTCTACAAAGTGGTGTCTTAGACACGCCGCACAGTGTTGCCGCTTCCATACAAAAGTGGACAAAAGTAGAAGGCGTTGACATTGGTTGATGAATTTTTGCACAAGTACTTGTAAAGGCATAGGAATGAAAAATTTCAACTTTGGTCCATATCGGTTCAGATTTGGATATAGCCCCCATATGTATATATCTTTCTCCGATTTTGTTATAACTCGGTCAATTTTGATCGAATAGCCAAATCTGAACCGATTTTTACGAAAATCGGTGAACCTATTCAGGGACCTAAGAAAATATCACATATCAAATTTGAAGGCTATTCGATTAAAATTGACGGACTTATAGCAAAATCGGGGGAAGATATATATGGGGGCAATATCCAAATCTGAACCGATTTTTGTGAAAATCGGTAGAGCTACTCAGGGGCCTAAGAAAATATTAGATATTAAATTTGAAGGCTATTCGATCAAAATTGACCGTGTTATAGGAAAATCGGTGAAAGATATATATGAGGACTATATCCAAATCTGAACCGATTTTTGTGAAAATTGGTGTAACTATTTAGGGGCCTAAGAAAATAACACATATTTAATTTCAAGGCTATTCGATCGAAATTGAACAAGCTGTAGCAAAATCGGGAAAAGATACATATATATGGGGGCTATATAAAATCTGAACTGATATATCTCAGAAGGTTGCAGGGATGGGCAGAATGTTTTTACACATTTCGCTTCGGAAGAGATGTCCAATTAACGGAAATCAAGAGTCAAGGTGGCAATCAAAAGATCTACTCTACGAAATATTAAGAATTTATATATTCTTTTTATAAATTTTAAATTTTTAGTTCTTGATAACGGTACTTTGCCCATGTGCAGTTGATGTCAACTGTTTGTACTATAATTTTTTATTTATAACCCACCCATCAAACTTTTCAGAAAATGTTATTTTAAATGTCGTCTAATTTTCGTATGATTATCGCTTTAGATTATCTGGAAAATATTTTTCATATTTAAAGAGCTATAACTTCAGTATGGATGCACATATCGACAAAATTCTTTCAGATTCGTTGTATCGGATGTGTTTACTGTAAGAAAAAACATAAACATATGTAAAAGTTAACATCACATTTTTTTGAATTTTGTCCACGCGGCAACACTGTGCGCCGTTCGGACTCGGCAATAAACAGTAGGTCTCATATCATTGAGCTAATATTAATCGGGGTGCACTCATTGATATGAGAGAAGTCTCCCTTGTCCCTTGTGGAACAATTATTATTATGTTGAGAAAGTTTCATATAATTTCAGCTGCTCATTTTTTGCACCGCTAACAATGGTCTGCGTTTAGTAGGACATGTGGCACGTCTTTCCATCTTAGGTTATTTGATGCATCCTTTACGTCAAGAGTGGCAACTAGTATTTCCTGCCTACTAAAGTTACTTCTCTGTTGGCGGCGAAGAACATGTCGATAACTTCCTTTATATCCCCAAAGGTCGATTTTCCAGGTCTCCTCGATCGTAACGTTTTCCGCCGGTGTTAAGCATACACAATGGTATGTATGATGAGGGAGCGGTAGAAAGTTAACAGGAGGGCAACCGGAAGAGTGATCCGAATACGAAAAATACATTGTTATGGCGGGTATGGGAGTAGGGAGTACGTAGTAGTAGTACGGATACACTCACAGACTTCCAAGAGGCTTACACTCACGCTTAGACGCTTTTTGAATACCAGACTCTGCTCTTGATTTTGCTCAAAGAAGAAATTCTTGCGAATTTGTTATGGAAAAATAGAACAAAATTGGATTTAAGCGCAAAGTGTTGAACTTCTATACACCAACCATTTTGTTGGGGCTACGTAAGATTTTTCAAAGTTTTCGAGAATATTATGTCACGAAGTATGTACAGGTTTGCCTTCAGGACTATTTTCGGTGAAAACTTAAAAACAATCGGTGAGCACCCCTTAAACTGCACTTAAGCGACAATTATGAAATTTTGGGTCATTATCTCTCATGTCCACGAAAATAATTATATCATTGAAATCAGAACCACAAGGACTACCTCGGTACGTATTCTAAAACAATTTTCGAGAACTTCTTAAACTATACTTATCTATAAAGTCTACCTTCAGCTCTCTAAAAAGAAGACTTCCTTCAACTCGTCTAAAAAAATAATCTCCTGGGGCTCGTCGATAAAGACTCACTTCAGCTCGTCTATAAAGACTCACTTCAGCTCGTCTATAAAGACTCACTTCAGCTCGTCTATCAAGACTCACTTCAGCTCGTCTATAAAGACTCACTTCAGCCCGTCTATAAAGACTCACTTCAGCCCGTCTATAAAGACTCACTTCAGCTCGTCTATAAAGACTCACTTCAGCTCGTCTATAAAGACTCCCTTCAGCTCGTCTATAAAGACTCACATCAGCTCGTCTATAAAGACTCACATCAGCTCATCTATAAAGACTCACATCAGCTCGTCTATAAAGACTCCCTTCAGCTCGTCTATAAAGACTCCCTTCAGATCGTCTATAAAGACTCGCTTCAGCTCGTCTATAAAGACTCACTTCAGCACGTCTATAAAGACTTCCTTCAGCTCATCTATAAAGACTCACTTCAGGTCGTCTATAAAGACTCACTTCATGTCGTCTATAGAATTTGTTAACTAAAAAAATATTTTTATAACCCTAAAAGTATGCTTGTATAGTATGGTTTATCTCAACTCCTGTAAGTATGCAATATAAATTTGTTTACAATAACAATCGATTTTTAACTCAATTTTATTTGGAATTAATTTTAATTAACTATGCCAACGACAAGTTTGGAGGAAAACATTTGGCTAAGTCAATTCATTTGTAAATTTTCTCCGCAAAGTATGCAATGCAGCTCGTCTATAAAGATTCCCTTCAGCTGGCCTATAAAGACTCTACTTATTTTATTCAAATTGTGCAGGAAAAATAAAAGTTGTTATTTCGAAAAAAAAAATCATTTTACTACCTCAAAAGCATGCTTGGTTTTTCTCAACTCCTGTAAGTATGCAACACAAATTTGTTATTGTAAATAACATTCGATTTTTTAAATCCATATTATTTAACTAATTTTCTTGATCCATATTCAACGATTTGAAATTAATTTTATTTAACCATGCCACTGACAAGTTTGCAAGAAAACTTTTATTTAAGTCAATTTATTTGTATATTTTCACCGCAAAGTATGCAATGGAAAATTCGCTAATTGCAACTAACTAGTGGTGAAGTGCATTAAGCTTTCAAACACTAATTGAAATTTAGTGATAAGTACATTTTGAAGGAAGAGAAGTTCAAAAGTTCATTAATTTGTTGCATAACAGGAAGGAGGAGTAAATAAAAAATAGGGTCGTAGGTGCTACACACAAAAAGGAGGAAAAGGATTAAATTTTTGTACACATTTTTACTAGAAGACTAGCTGAAGAGAAGCTTTATAAATAAACTGAGAGGAGTCTCTATACACGAACTAAAGGGAATCTTTCCAGATCAGCCGAGGTGAGTCTATATAGACGAGCTGATGGTAGCAAGGCTAAATTTCGAGCTGACATTTTAGATCATAACTTTTCCCCTATAGCAAAAACATGTTTGTTTGAAATTTCACTTCCGGAGCTTACCACAACGTTTTGATTTTCTTCTTCTTCTTCTTTGCAATTATCTTTACTTTACAATGCCATTGTGTGTGTTTTTGCATCATGAACATTGAACTGTGTGTGCCAATTTTATGTAGTGGCGGTGATAAAAATTGAAACCAAATTATAAAAATGCAAAACAATAAAAAGTTTAAATGTTGCTGCTGCTGCAACAGCTAATAATAACTATGAAATCATATACTCGAGACGGGTTTTAATTACCAAGGGGTCTCTTTTTTTAGAATATGAACAACCTTTAAACATTGGCCGGTCGAGTCAACAGAAAAGCTTAATTCACATGGCGTCGCATAAAACGAAAAAAAAAACAACAAACATATCTAAATGCGTTAATTGTTTTGTGTTGGTAATTGTGATATTTGAAAATGTACTCTATTTTTTATTATTAGTTTAGAAAAATAGAATAACAGCCAGTAAAGAATAACAACTACAATTTTTAATTGTTTCAATTTTTTCAACAATTCTTTCTTTTTTTGTTTGTTCTATGCCATTACCCATTTTGCTACGAAAAAAACTCATACATTTCAATTAACAAAAATTAACCTTGACAACTGAAATAAAAACAAAATCTTCAAGTGTGATATATGAAAGGCATATGAGCGGGCCAATGTAGAAATAGAGAGAGAGAAAAGAGTAAAGGGAAAACAATTTAAATAGCAAAATTTTTAAAAATGAATGAAGAAGTGTATTTTGAGACTAATAAGAACTTGTTTGTGAAAAGCCTACTTTTTTCTGACATTTGTCGTCCACAATACATGTTGCCTATGCATCCATACTAGGTCGGTGCGATTTATATGGAAGGAAAAACAACTTAATGTCCCGTTCGGGTTTCTTATTCCTGGGATTGTACTGAGCAAAAAAAATCCACTAGACCGTACGTCTACGGTGGAAATCGAGTCTCCCGATTATGAAGTTTTTATTTACGTTTTTTTGGATATTTTGCCATATAACTGCCAAACCATTGAGATTTTCGATCCCACACTAAGACAAAAATTGTAGCCAAAACCATAATTAAGAAGTCTCTAGTACATCGCAAAAGCATTGGAACGCTCCTTCTGGCAGTATTGTCCTTGTGGTTAAAAAACTTCAAGTCAAAATCGGGAGGCTCGATTTTCATCGTAGACATATGGACTAGTGGACTTTTTTGCTCAGTACAATTCCAGGTATTAGAAACGCGAATAGCCCAATAAGGTGTTCAAATCGCCCCACCCTAATTCATACACTCATTTATTCAAAGAGTGTCTTAAGGGGTGACCATCACTTGTAAATTTCAGAAAATCGAAAAAAAATTTAAAAAAATGTTTAAAAAATTAAAAAATTAGACGAGAAAGCCCTATAAGCGAACCAATAACCACTCCCACAATGTTTACGGCAGAGGAACTAAAAACAGCAGCTAGACAATTGAAAAATAATAAGGCTCCTGGACCTGACGGAGGCCCAGCAGAAGTTCTTAAAGAGATTGCAGAAGCACGACCAGAAATATTGCTGAAAATATATAACCGTTGTTTGCTAGAGGAAATCTTTCCATCATCGTGGAAAGAGCAACAACTGGTTCTTATTAGCAAAGGTAAAGGAGATCCAACTGCTCCCTAATCATACAGACCATTGTGTATGCTCAACACAGCCGGAAAACTTTACGAGAGACTTCTAAAGCCAACAATAGAACATGCCATACGCTCGATAGGTGGCCTATCGAAGAGGCAATATGGTTTCAGACCTGGAAAGTCGACAGTTGGGGCTATTGGAGAGGTTGTCGATGTGTTTTCCGCCGCTCAACATAGAAACAACTTTAGCAGACCGGTAATTCTACTTGCCACTCTCGACGTAAAGAATGCATACAACAGTCTAAGGTGGACAGACGTGCTACATGCCATGAAGACCATATTCCAAGTCCCTGCGTACATCCTGAAGATAGTCAGTAGTTATCTAAGCGAAAGGGTACTGTTGTATAATACAAGCCAAGGTACAAAGCAGAAACATAACACATCAGGAGCCGCACAGGGTTCCATCCTAGGTCCTGACCTCTGGAACATTAGCTACAATGAAATTCTGGAAATTAGTGGGGTACGCAGATGACGTAGCAGCTGTGATTCAGGTCAGAAATACGGAAGATGCTCTGCGTAAGCTGACACCAGTAATGCTCCGAACCAGAGCTTGGCTAGAAGCACATGGGTTGGAACTATCTATAAACAAAACCGAGCTGGTATTATTGTCCAGAAAGCATATCCCAGCAGAAACCGATATGCGGGTAAACAATTTCGTTATCCGCACGCAGAAATTTGTTACCTATCTTGGGATACAACGCGATACAAAACTGACGTTCACGCCGCAGATAAACCGAGCATGTGAAAAAGCTTCTGCAATCACAGGGCAACTGAGTAGATTGATGGCCAACATTGGAGCGCCACTCCCACGCAAAAGGAAACTATTAATAGAAACATGCAATAGCATTTTGCTTTATGGGTGTGAAGTCAGGGCTCCGAGCATTTCTACTAAATGCAGAGCGAAAAAATTTTTAGCGGTACAAAGAACGGCGGCAATGCGAGTTGCTTCTGCATACCGCACAGTTTCGGGACCAGCTGTACAAATCATTGCAGATTTAATGGCGGAAGAACGGATGAAATTATATGAAATGAAGCGTTCCCAACACGCAACAGGAGCAGACATTTTCCAAATAAAAGATCTAACGTTTATAAAATGGCAAACAATGTGGAACAGAGAGACTTGCAGCAGATGGACGGCGAAGCTTATCTCAAATATCAAAACCTGGGTGGATAGAAAACATGGGGATGTCAACTATTATTTGACGCAGATGCTCACCGGACATGGGTATTTCCGGAAGTACTTGTTTAGACAAGGAAAATGCAACTCCCCCTTCTGTTTCTACAAAGAAGAAGATACCGTAGATGACGCTGAGCACACATTCTTTGCATGCAGCCGTTGGTCAAAGGTCCGGGCAACAACAGAGCAAGAAACTGGCGCACTAACAGCCGAAAATGCTGATTACCAACGAAAAATGGATCGCCGTTGCAAGATACTGGATCTGGACAACGCTAATACTACAAACTGAAGTGGGAAATATAGCGGACGCAACCAAATTGGACGCAAGCAAATTGGAGAAGAAACTCCATACGACCTGGGAGCCACCTCGAAGTAATGCGAAAGCAGTGCCTAAGCATTAATTCTAACGAGGGCATATACACTTACTTTCATACGGCCAAAATATGCCTCATCGAAATAATGGTTTTATACCCCAAGTATGTTTGGATGAAATCCGCTTCAAACAATTTGGTGCCGATTTAGTAATGTAAGTCCGTTCGTCTGTCTGGCTGGAGCGCACGATAACTCTCGAACGGATTAGGAAAAGTGCAGTTTAAGACCTGCTCTTGAATCTCTGTTTTTTTTTTTTTGTAACAATTTTTTGCTGGTCGTCGACTGAATAAGCCGACCTCTACCGTTCTTCTGTGAATCGTCCTTTTGCTAATTTTTAAATCTAAGCGATTTTGCATTTGACCAGAAGATGCGGTACCTCCAGATGTTCGATATTTTGAGGTTTTAAACCACATTTTCCAACTAAATTAGCTACAAGTACCAAACTTAGCGTTCCTAGTGGTGACAAATGTTTTCCACAAACAATTGTGGATCTGGGTCCACGTTTGGGTATAGCTCCATATAACGATACCTCCCGATTTTCAGTATTTTGAGGATTTAAGCTACATTTTTCAAAAAAATATTTATTTCGCCTGAACTAATTAATAACTTAATGTCCTCTATGCCTACAACTGACAACTTTTGCTTTGAGAGATAGATCTAAACATATTGCCTACTTTCTCTTTCTTTTTCCCTTTGATAACAATCGCATTAAGATTTTATTTATCTTTTTTCTCATGATTTCTTTCATCTACCCTCACAAAATAAATAATTTCAGAATTTTCATCTTTGATTTTTATGCAGCAAAAATAAAAATTCAAGAAAACAAGCAGCTTAGTTATTGGTATTTGCCTTTGATGTGATTATTTGCCTGGTAATGCAATCTGACAGACATTGACGCTGATGATGATGACTTGACAATCATTCAGCCTCATTGGCAGTCTTTCACATATGCAAACATACACACATACATACATATTTTACATTATGCAACATTGTTCAATAATCTGTATTAAGATTCAGTGACTTTTTCACACTCGTTGAAGATTGGTGTCAAAGCCCATGATGAGATGGAATGAATGAATGGTGTGGTATGGTAATGTACAGCCATGCCAGTAGTAGTTAACCAGTTACTTGTAAAAAATTGCCAGAACAACAGCCCTTTACATATATTGTCATCGGCATAATGATGATGATCATCATCATCATCGTCGTCGGTGTCACCAGCAACTGCTGCTTCAAGCCTGGCAATTGTGGCAATTTCAAATCAAAATTTCCATATCAAATATTAAAAGCAGAATGTAACATGACAAGCTTGTGATACTACTTGACAACAAAAGCTGTAATAATTTGCTATCACCATCAGCAGCAGTTGCTGCAGCAAGAAGCGGGGGCTACTTTAATTGTCATCATAATTGGAATATTTATAAAAATGGGGTGATGAAATGTGTTCAATGAACATTTAAGATTGGAGTACATTGGCGAATTTAATGCTCCAACGCAATGAATAAGCTATGGTTGTGGAAGAACTATGTTTGAGCTGACAATAATTGAAAGAGCAAAATGTCTAATGTAAAGATAATCCATTCATGAAGTACCTACGACCCAATTTTTCTTCTTCTTTTTCTTGTAATGCCGCAATTAACTTTTAAACCTCTCTTTTCATTCAAAATGTTCTCCTCTCACTTAATTTCAATTAAAGTTTAAAAACTCAATGCACTTAATGCACTCAGTAGTAATTAGCGAATTTTCCATTGCATACTTTGCGGCGAAAATATTCAAATAAATTGACTGAACTAAAAGTTGTCTTTTAAACTCGTCATTGGCATCGTTAGTTAAAATTAATTCCAAATCATTGGATATGGTTCAAGAAAATTAATTAAATAATATTGAGTTCGAAAAAATCAATTTTTTGTACACTTACAGAAATTGAAATAAACCAAGCATACTTTTGGGGTTATAAAAATACATTTTTAGATTTGACAATTTCTATTTTTTGCACATATTGAACAAAATAAAAGGAGTATTTATGAAAGAGCTCGATAAAGTCTTCATAGACGAGCGGAAGGGAGTCTTTATAGACGAGCTGGAGGGAGTCTTTATAGACGAGATGAAAGGGGTCTTTATAGACGAGCTCAAAGAAGTCTTTATAGAAGAGCTGAAGGGGGCTTTATAGACGAGCTGTAGGTAGTCTTTAAAGACGAGCTGTCTTTATAAACGAGTCGTAGAGACTAGCTTAAGTCAGAGAGTTTTTATAGACGAGCTGTAGGGAGTCTTTATATACGAGCTAAAAAGGTCGTCTATAAATACGCCCTTAGGTCATCTATAACGACGCCCTTAGGTCGTCTATAAAGACGCTTTTTAGGCGCTTTAGGTCATCTATAAAACTCCCTTTAGGTAGTCTATAAAAACGTAATTTAAGTCGTTTTTAAGGGCTCATTTTAGGTCGTATAGAAAGACGCCTTCTATAATGTCTAAAATACTTTCTTTAGGTCTTCCATACAGACGCCATTTCGGTCGTCTATAAAGACGCCCTTCAGGTCGTCTATAAAGATGCTCTTCAGGTCGTCTGTGAAGATGCCATTCAGGTCGTCTATAAACAGGTCTTTTATAAAGATGCCCTTTCAGGTCGTCTATAAAGATTCCTTTTCAGGTCGTCTATAAAGATGCTCTTCAGGTCGTCTGTAAAGACTCCCTTCAGATCGTCTATAAAAGAAATACCCCCAGAAAAAACATTGACCCTGGAGAATTCTGATTGTAACAACTAATAATAACAAATAATTATTGAAATATTTATCGGAGGTTAGTCCATTATTTTGAATACATATGTTTGTTGTTGCAAATAATTTGTAATGGAATTCCTTTCCATAAAAACAACTTAACTTCTCAACCCAATTGACATTTTGCTTCTTACAAAATTTATTTCAAGGTTATCACTCTCATTCCACATAGATTCCAACACAACGAAATTCAGGAAAACAAAAATTGAAATACATATGTCAATTAATGCCCCAGCCATTTCAATCAATCAAAATTGAATTTTCTTTATGTCATTCTATTTCTCCATCACTTGGAGTAGTTGATTATTTTGATTGGCTCTCTACACTCACTCAAAACAACAACTGTCGAACAATTCTATAAATAACTAATTTTAATAGAGAATCGTTAAAAAATTCACAGCATCAGACAATAAATATTGGCTAATAAAAATTTTTTGTTATTATTGATGGCGTCATATCATTGACATGATGGGGTCTTTTTTAATGCTTGTAATCTTCGATAGTTTCAATAATAAACGAGCTGAAGTGAGTCTTTAAAGACGAGCTGAAGTGAGTCTTTATAGACGAGCTGAAGTGAGTCTTTATAGACGAGCTGAAGTGAGTCTTTATAGACGAGCTGAAGTGAGTCTTTATAGACGAGCTGAAGTGAGTCTTTATAGACGAGCTGAAGTGAGTCTTTATAGACGAGCTGAAGTGAGTCCTTATAGACGAGCTGAAGTGAGTCTTTATAGACGAGCTAAAGTGAGTCTTTATAGACGAGCTGAAGTGAGTTTTTATAGACGAGCTGAAGTGAGTTTTTATAGACGAGCTGAAGTGAGTCCTTATAGACGAGCTGAAGTGAGTCCTTATAGACGAGCTGAAGTGAGTCTTTATAGACGAGCTGAAGTGAGTCTTTGTAGACGAGCTGAAGTGAGTCTTTATAGACGAGCTGAAGTGAGTCTTTATAGACGAGCTGAAGTGAGTCTTTATAGACGAGCTGAAGCGAGTCTTTATAGACGAGCTGAAGTGAGTCTTTGTAGACGAGCTGAAGTGAGTCTTTATAGACGAGCTGAAGGGAATCTTTACAGACGAGCGCTGAAGTGAGTCTTTATAGACTAGCGCTGAAGTGAGTCTTTATAGACGAGCGCTGAAGTGAGTCTTTATAGACGAGCGCTGAAGTGAGTCTTTATAGACGAGCTGAAGTGAGTCTTTATAGACGAGCTGAAGTGAGTCTTTATAGACGAGCTGAAGTGAGTCTTTATAGACGAGCTGAAGTGAGCTGAAGTGAGTCTTTATAGACGAGCTGAAGTGAGTCTTTATAGACGAGCTGAAGTGAGTCTTTATAGACGAGCTGAAGTGAGTCTTTATAGACGAGCTGAAGTGAGTCTTTATAGACGAGCTGAAGTGAGTCTTTATAGACGAGCTGAAGTGAGCTGAAGTGAGTCTTTATAGACGAGCTGAAGTGAGTCTTTATAGACGAGCTGAAGTGAGTCTTCATAGACGAGCTGAAGTGAGTCTTCATAGACGAGCTGAAGTGAGTCTTTATAGCCGAGCTGAAGTGAGTTTTTATAGACGGGCTGAAGTGTGTCTTTATAGCCGAGCTGAAGTGAGTCTTTATAGCCGAGCTGAAGTGAGTCTTTATAGACGAGCTGAAGTGAGTCTTTATAGACGAGCTGAAGTGAGTCTTTATAGACGAGCTGAAGTGAGTCTTTATAGACGAGCTGAAGTGAGTCTTTATAGACGAGCTGAAGTGAGTCTTTATAGACGAGCTGAAGTGAGTCTTTATAGACGAGCTGAAGTGAGTCTTTATAGACGAGCTGACGTGAGTCTTTATAGACGAGCTGAAGTGAGTCTTTATAGACGAGCTGAAGTGAGTCTTTATAGACGAGCTGAAGTGAGTCTTTATAGACGAGCTGAAGTGAGTCTTTATAGACGAGCTGAAGTGAGTCTTTATAGACGAGCTGAAGTGAGTCTTTATAGACGAGCTGAAGTGAGTCTTTATAGACGAGCTGAAGTGAGTCTTTATAGACGAGCTGAAGTGAGTCTTTATAGATGAACTGAAGTGAGTCTTTATAGACGAGCTGAAGTGAGTCTTTATAGACGAGCTGAAGTGAGTCTTTATAGACGAGCTGAAGTGAGTCTTTATAGACGAGCTGAAGTGAGTCTTTATAGACGAACTGAAGTGAGTCTTTATAGACGAGCTGAAGTGAGTCTTTATAGACGAGCTGAAGTGAGTCTTTATAGATGAGCTGAAGTGAGTCTTTATAGACAAGTGGAAAGAGTCTTTATGAACGTGGAAGTCCTTATAGACAAGGTTTAAGACGCGCTGAAGGTCGACCTCATGGTCTTCCACGATGAAGGACTCATGTTTTTCTATGAGAAGAGCACATGGTCTTCCATAAGAAGAACTCATGGTCTTCCATAAGAAGAACTCATGGTCTTCTATAAGAAGACCTCATGGTCTTCTATAAGAAGACCTCATGGTCTTCTATAAGAAGACCTCATGGTCTTCTATAAGAAGACCTCATGGTCTTCTATGAGAAGATCTCGTGGTCTTTTATAAGAAGACCTCGTGGTCTATTATAAGAAGACCTCATGCTCTTCTATAAGAAGACCTCATGCTCTTCTATAAGAAGACCTCATGGTCTTCTATAAAAAGACCTTATGGTCTTCTATGAGAAGACCTCATGGTCTTCTATAAGAAGATCTCGTGGTATTCTATACGAAGGTCTCATGGTCATCTATAAGAAGACCTCATGGTCATCTATAAGAAGACCTCATGGTCTTCTATAAGAAGACCTCATGGTCTTCTATAAGAAGATCTCGTGGTATTCTATAAGAAGACCTCATGGTCTTCTATAAAAAGACCTCATGGTCTTCTATGAGAAGACCTCATGGTCTTCTATAAGAAGACCTCATGGTCTTCTATAAGAAGATCTCGTGGTATTCTATACGAAGGTCTCATGGTCATCTATAAGAAGACCTCATGGTCCTCTCTAAGAAGACCTCATATCTTCTCTAAGAAGACCTCATATCTTCTCTAAGAAGACCTCATGGTCTCATATGAGAAGACCTCATGGTCTTCTATGAGATGACCTCATTGTCTTCTATAAGAAGACCTCATTGTCTTATATAAGAAGATAAGAAGACCTCATGGTCTTCTATAAGAAGACCTCATGGCCTTCTATAAGAAGACCTCATGGTCTTCTATTAGATGACCTCATGGTCTTCTATGAGATGACCTCATTGTCTTCTATAAGAAGACATCATGGTCTTCTATGAGAAGACCTCATGGTCTTCTATGAGAAGACATCATGGTCTTCTATGAGAAGACATCATGGTCTTCTATGAGAAGACCTCATGGTCGTCTATGAGAAGACCTCATGGTCCTCTATAAGAAGACCTCATGGTCTTCTATGAGAGGACCTCATGGTCTACTATAAGAAGACCTCATTGCCATTCTATAAGAAGACCTCATGGTCTCTATAAGAAGACCTCATGGGCTTCTATAAGAAAACTTCATGGTCTTCTATAAGAAGGCCTCATGAACTTCTATGAGAAGACCTCATGGTCTTTTATGAGTAGACCTCATGGTCTTCTATAAGAAGATCTTATGTTCTTTTATGAGCAGACGTCATGGCATTCTATGAAAAGACCTATTGGTCTTCTACTCATGGTCTTCTGTAAGAAGGCCTCATAACCTTATATGAGAAGCTCTCATGGTCTTCTATGAGCAGGCTCCTTGATATTGCACGGAGAAGACCTTGTGAACTTCAATGAGAAGACCTCATAGTCTTCTATGAGAAGACCTCATAGTCTTCTATGAGAAGACCTCGTAGTCTTTTATAAGAAGACTTCATGGCCTTCTATGAGAAGATTTCATTGTCTTCTCTGAGAAGATTTGACGATCTTCTGTACGAAAATCTCGTGTTCTTCTGTAAAAAGATTTTATGGTCTCCTGTGAGAAAATCTTTTTGTCTTTACAGATAAGACTTATGGTCTTCTATAAGAAAATCTCATGTTCTTTTATAAGAAGATTCCATGGTTTTCAATTAGAAGACCTCACGGTATTCAATGAGAAGCTCTCATGGTCGTCTGGCAGTCTTCTCATCTATGAGATACATTTTTCCTCCTTTTCCTCAAAACCCCAAACAGACAAAACTCAAAGAAAAAAAAATAGTCATAAAATAATCTGTAACATTTGTGTTATGTAAGGTCAGTTCTTATTTTCGATGGCACGTAATAGAACAGACATGTTTTTATTTTACTTTCTTTGTTGTCCACCGACAATCCGGCTACTGAAGTACCACGAATAGACAGAGGGCTCATTATTTTAGTGGTGTGAATGAATAGCACGTATACAGACGACATTTCATTCTTTTTTTGTCGGTACATTTGTCCAACAGAAGTAGAAGCCCCAGACATTCTGGCTTAATTCAGTAGTAGTTAGAAGAAGTTCTTTTATTGAGGGATTGCGGCAGGTACTTTATTTTGACCACTTATTATTTATGTTCCTTTTTTATGGCAGCGATAAATATATGATTTTCATGACGCATTAGCGACATCATCTAACTCCTTTTCTTGTTGTTGATGTTGTTGTTTTAGCCGGTAATTATGAATTCAACAAATGTAATCGTGAACAGAACCGAAACAAAACAAACATGCAAACATTTCAAAATGAAATAAAACCCCATAATAATAATCCGATGATGAGAACCGGCAACCACGATTTTTATCTTTAATACAAAAACAAGAAGAATGAAAATAAAGCGGAGCGGACAATATGGTTGTCAATTTGTGGCCGGCCGGTTGTTGTCATCATTAACGTCGAACTGTCTAAAATTGTGGCCAGTGGGAGGGCCATTAAACCAGGGGAACAAGAAGTAAACAAAAACACACGGACGTCATAAAAAACCAATTGACAACCATAACCGCTGCTTTTTGTTCAGATTAATGATGGTTTGAGTAATTCATTCGAAGTTTTATGTTTATTTTATTGTAACGGTAAGTAATAAATAATGACACAACAACAATACATATACATATGTACTTTAACACAGGGTAACAAGAAAGGAAACAAATTTGAAGTGAAGGTTGTGATCGATTTGTAAATCTGCTTTTTGTAGACAAGTGTAATTATGTTACAGCATAACATGCGATATAACAAAGTCCACAGACAAAAATTGCATCTTATTGTTTCTTGTGTTTATTTGCAGATTTGGACCCTCGCCACCCCCTTCACAACATATAGTATTAATAATAGTGTAGGACAGAAGACAATATAAAAAATGACAATTGTCATGTAAATCCATGGGCAGCTATATTGACAATTTTTTCTATGCCGTTTGGGTGAATTGTTGTTAACGACTTCCATATTTGGTAGACCATTTTTGCATTTAACCTTATTTTGTGTTGTTATTCATTTTGACCGGTTTAGCTATGTGGTCCTCGGTCAATGCATTTGACCAAATTACCATTGTGCGTGCTTGGTAATCGATATAATGGACAAACATACAATTAAGAATTGTTTTCAATTTCCGATTGTCTTCGGTTTTTGTTTTGCAGTATAAAAATGAAAACTACTATAGTGTTGGAGGCCAGTTAAAAACCTCTGCACAAACCTCTCATTGCTTTACTCAAGAATTGGAACATACAAGAAATGTATTTTTTGAACAACGACTGCATTTCGTTAACTTCTAACTTTGTTATTCATCTAAAGTGCCCTGGGCAAAAATTTATTTCAGAAACGGTCCATAGAAGTAGCCTTTCTTTCAGAAACGATCCATAGAAGCACCCTTTCTTTTACAAAGTGCCTGCAGAAGCACCTATTTTCTTTCAGAAAGGGTTTATAGAAGCAGCCTTTCTTTCAAAAAGTGTATATGGAAGGACCCTTTCTTTCAAAAAAGTTCTAGAGAAACACCCTTTCTTTTTTACACCCTTTCGTTTAGAAAGGGTCTATAGAAATACCCTTTCTTTCAGGAAGGGTATATAGAAGCACCCTTTCTTTCAGGAAGGGTCTATAGAAGCAGCCTTTATTTCAAAAAGGGTCTATAGAAGCAAAGAAAGGTCTATATAAGCAACCTTTCTTTCAGAAATGGTCTATAGAAGCCCCATTTATTTCAGAAAGGGTCTATAGAAGCACCCCTTATTTCAGAAAGGGTCTATAGAAGCACCCTTTCTTTTAGAAAGGGTCTATAGAAGCACCCTTTCTTTTAGAAAGGGTCTATAGAAGCACCCTTTCTTTTAGAAAGGGTCTATAGAAGCAGCCTTTCTTTTAGAAAGGGTCTATAGAAATACCCTTTCTTTCAGGAAGGGTATATAGAAGCACCCTTTCTTTCAGGAAGGGTCTATAGAAGCAGCCTTTATTTCAGAAAGGGTCTATAGAAGCACCCTTTATTTCAGGAAGGTTCTATAGAAGCACAGAAAGGGTTTATAGAAGCACCATTTCTTTCAGAAAGGGTCTATGGAAGCACCATTTCTTTCAGAAAGGGTCTATAGAAGCACCCTTTATTTCAGGAAGGTCCTATAGAAGCACAGAAAGGGTTCTATAGAAGCAACATTTCTTTGAGGAAGGGTCTATGGAAGCACCCTTTCTTTCAGAAGGGGTCTATAAAAGCACATTTTCTTTCAGGAAGGGTCTATAGAAGCAACCATTCTTTCAGGAAAGGTCTATAGAAGCACCATTTCTTTCAGAAAGGGTCTATGGAAGCACCCTTCCTTTCAGAAAGGGTCTATAGAAGCACCTTTTTTATTCCGAAAGGGTCTATAGAAGCACCCTTTTTATTCCGAAAGGGTCTATAAAAGCCCTTTCTTTCAGAAGGGATCTACGGAAGCACAGAAAGGGTCAATAGAAGCACCATTTCTTTCAGAAAGGGTCTATAGAAGCACCCTTTATTTCAGGAAGGTTCTATAGAAGCACAGAAAGGGTATAGAAGCATCATTTCTTTCAGAAAGGGTCTATAGAGGCACCATTTCTTTCAGAAAGGGTCTATAGAAGCACCCTTTATTTCAGGAAGGTTCTATAGAAGCACAGAAAGGGTCTATAGAAGCACCATTTCTTTCAGAAAGGGTCTATAGAAGCACCATATCTTTCAGAAAGGGTCTATAGAAGCACCCTTTATTTCAGGAAGGTTCTATAGAAGCACAGAAAGGGTTCTATAGAAGCACCATTTCTTTCAGGAAGGGTCTATAGAAGCACAATTTCATTCAGAAAGGGTCTATGGAAGCACAATTTCTTTAAGAAAGGGTCTATAGAAGCAGCCTTAATTTCAGAAAGGGCCAATAGAAGCAACCTTTCTTTCAGAAACGGTCTATAGAAGCCCCCATTGTTTCAGAAAGGGTCTATAGAAGCACAGAAAGGGTTTATAGAAGCCCCCTTTATTTCAGAAAGGGTCTATAGAAGCATCCTTTATTTCAGAAAGGGTCTATAGAAGCACCCTTCATTTCAGAAAGGGTCAATAGAAGCAAACTTTCTTTCAGAAACGGTCTATAGAAGCACAGAAAGGGTCTATAGAAGCCCCCTTTATTTCAGAAAGGGTCTATAGAAGCATTCTTTATTTCAGAAAGGGTCTATAGAAGCACCCTTCATTTCAGAAAAGGTCAATAGAAGCACAGAAAGGGTCTACAGAAGCCCCTTTATTTCAAAAAGGGGTTTATAGAAGCACCCTTCATTTCAATAAGGGGTTTATAGAAGCACCCTTCATTTCAGAAAGGGCCTATAGAAGCACCCTTCATTTCAGAAAGGGCCTATAGAAGCACCGTTTCTTCGAGAAAAGGTATATGGAAGCACCCTTTCTTCGAGAAAGGGTCTATGGAAGCACCCTTTCTTCGAGAAAGGGTCTAAAGAAGCACCCTTTCTTTGAGAAAGGGTCTATAGAAGCACCCTTTCTTTGAGAAAGGGTCTATAGAAGCACCCTTTTGAGAAAGGGTCTATAGAAGCACCCTTTCTTTGAGAAACGGTCTATAGAAGCACCCTTTTGAGAAAGGGTATATAGAAGCACCCTTTCTTTGAGAAAGGGTCTATAGAAGCACCCTTTCTTTGAGAAAGGGTCTATAGAAGCACCCTTTCTTTGAGAAAGGGTCTATAGAAGCACCCTTTCATTGAGAAAGGGTCTATAGAAGCACCCTTTCATTGAGAAAGGGTCTATAGAAGCACCCTTTCTTTGAGAAAGGGTCTATAGAAGCACCCTTTCTTTGAGAAAGGGTCTATATAAGCACCCTTTCTTTGATAAAGGGTCTATATAAGCACCCTTTCTTTGAGAAAGGGTCTATAGAAGCACCCTTTTGAGAAAGGGTCTATAGAAGCACCCTTTTGAGAAAGGGTCTATAGAAGCACCCTTTCTTTGAGAAAGGGTCTATAGAAGCACCCTTTCTTTGAGAAAGGGTCTATAGAAGCACCCTTTCTTTGAGAAAGGGTCTATAGAAGCACCCTTTCTTTGAGAAAGGGTCTATAGAAGCACCCTTTCTTTGAGAAAGGGTCTATAGAAGCACCCTTTCTTTCAGAAAGGGTCTATAGAAGCATCCTTTATTTCAGAAAGGGTCCATAGAAGCACCTTTCATTTCAGAAAAGGTCAATAGAAGCACAGAAATGGTCTATAGAAGTACAGAAAGGGTCTATAGAAGGGGGCTTCATTTCAGAAAGGGTCTATAGAAGCCCCCTTTATTTCAGAAAGGGTCTATAGAAGCACCCTTAATTTCAGAAAGGGTCAATAGAAGCAACCTTTCTTTCAGAGACGGTCTATAGAAGCCCTATTATTTAGGAAAGGGTCTATAGAAGCACAGAAAAGGTCTATAGAAGCCCCCTTTATTTCATGGCCTTCTATGAGAAGATTTCATTGTCTTCTCTGAGAAGATTTGACGATCTTCTGTACGAAAATCTCGTGTTCTTCTGTAAAAAGATTTTATGGTCTCCTGTGAGAAAATCTTTTTGTCTTTACAGATAAGACTTATGGTCTTCTATAAGAAAATCTCATGTTCTTTTATAAGAAGATTCCATGGTTTTCAATTAGAAGACCTCACGGTATTCAATGAGAAGCTCTCATGGTCGTCTGGCAGTCTTCTCATCTATGAGATACATTTTTCCTCCTTTTCCTCAAAACCCCAAACAGACAAAACTCAAAGAAAAAAAAATAGTCATAAAATAATCTGTAACATTTGTGTTATGTAAGGTCAGTTCTTATTTTCGATGGCACGTAATAGAACAGACATGTTTTTATTTTACTTTCTTTGTTGTCCACCGACAATCCGGCTACTGAAGTACCACGAATAGACAGAGGGCTCATTATTTTAGTGGTGTGAATGAATAGCACGTATACAGACGACATTTCATTCTTTTTTTGTCGGTACATTTGTCCAACAGAAGTAGAAGCCCCAGACATTCTGGCTTAATTCAGTAGTAGTTAGAAGAAGTTCTTTTATTGAGGGATTGCGGCAGGTACTTTATTTTGACCACTTATTATTTATGTTCCTTTTTTATGGCAGCGATAAATATATGATTTTCATGACGCATTAGCGACATCATCTAACTCCTTTTCTTGTTGTTGATGTTGTTGTTTTAGCCGGTAATTATGAATTCAACAAATGTAATCGTGAACAGAACCGAAACAAAACAAACATGCAAACATTTCAAAATGAAATAAAACCCCATAATAATAATCCGATGATGAGAACCGGCAACCACGATTTTTATCTTTAATACAAAAACAAGAAGAATGAAAATAAAGCGGAGCGGACAATATGGTTGTCAATTTGTGGCCGGCCGGTTGTTGTCATCATTAACGTCGAACTGTCTAAAATTGTGGCCAGTGGGAGGGCCATTAAACCAGGGGAACAAGAAGTAAACAAAAACACACGGACGTCATAAAAAACCAATTGACAACCATAACCGCTGCTTTTTGTTCAGATTAATGATGGTTTGAGTAATTCATTCGAAGTTTTATGTTTATTTTATTGTAACGGTAAGTAATAAATAATGACACAACAACAATACATATACATATGTACTTTAACACAGGGTAACAAGAAAGGAAACAAATTTGAAGTGAAGGTTGTGATCGATTTGTAAATCTGCTTTTTGTAGACAAGTGTAATTATGTTACAGCATAACATGCGATATAACAAAGTCCACAGACAAAAATTGCATCTTATTGTTTCTTGTGTTTATTTGCAGATTTGGACCCTCGCCACCCCCTTCACAACATATAGTATTAATAATAGTGTAGGACAGAAGACAATATAAAAAATGACAATTGTCATGTAAATCCATGGGCAGCTATATTGACAATTTTTTCTATGCCGTTTGGGTGAATTGTTGTTAACGACTTCCATATTTGGTAGACCATTTTTGCATTTAACCTTATTTTGTGTTGTTATTCATTTTGACCGGTTTAGCTATGTGGTCCTCGGTCAATGCATTTGACCAAATTACCATTGTGCGTGCTTGGTAATCGATATAATGGACAAACATACAATTAAGAATTGTTTTCAATTTCCGATTGTCTTCGGTTTTTGTTTTGCAGTGTAAAAATGAAAACTACTATAGTGTTGGAGGCCAGTTAAAAACCTCTGCACAAACCTCTCATTGCTTTACTCAAGAATTGGAACATACAAGAAATGTATTTTTTGAACAACGACTGCATTTCGTTAACTTCTAACTTTGTTATTCATCTAAAGTGCCCTGGGCAAAAATTTATTTCAGAAACGGTCCATAGAAGTAGCCTTTCTTTCAGAAACGATCCATAGAAGCACCCTTTCTTTTACAAAGTGCCTGCAGAAGCACCTATTTTCTTTCAGAAAGGGTTTATAGAAGCAGCCTTTCTTTCAAAAAGTGTATATGGAAGGACCCTTTCTTTCAAAAAAGTTCTAGAGAAACACCCTTTCTTTTTTACACCCTTTCGTTTAGAAAGGGTCTATAGAAATACCCTTTCTTTCAGGAAGGGTATATAGAAGCACCCTTTCTTTCAGGAAGGGTCTATAGAAGCAGCCTTTATTTCAAAAAGGGTCTATAGAAGCAAAGAAAGGTCTATATAAGCAACCTTTCTTTCAGAAATGGTCTATAGAAGCCCCATTTATTTCAGAAAGGGTCTATAGAAGCACCCCTTATTTCAGAAAGGGTCTATAGAAGCACCCTTTCTTTTAGAAAGGGTCTATAGAAGCACCCTTTCTTTTAGAAAGGGTCTATAGAAGCACCCTTTCTTTTAGAAAGGGTCTATAGAAGCAGCCTTTCTTTTAGAAAGGGTCTATAGAAATACCCTTTCTTTCAGGAAGGGTATATAGAAGCACCCTTTCTTTCAGGAAGGGTCTATAGAAGCAGCCTTTATTTCAGAAAGGGTCTATAGAAGCACCCTTTATTTCAGGAAGGTTCTATAGAAGCACAGAAAGGGTTTATAGAAGCACCATTTCTTTCAGAAAGGGTCTATGGAAGCACCATTTCTTTCAGAAAGGGTCTATAGAAGCACCCTTTATTTCAGGAAGGTCCTATAGAAGCACAGAAAGGGTTCTATAGAAGCAACATTTCTTTGAGGAAGGGTCTATGGAAGCACCCTTTCTTTCAGAAGGGGTCTATAAAAGCACATTTTCTTTCAGGAAGGGTCTATAGAAGCAACCATTCTTTCAGGAAAGGTCTATAGAAGCACCATTTCTTTCAGAAAGGGTCTATGGAAGCACCCTTCCTTTCAGAAAGGGTCTATAGAAGCACCTTTTTTATTCCGAAAGGGTCTATAGAAGCACCCTTTTTATTCCGAAAGGGTCTATAAAAGCCCTTTCTTTCAGAAGGGATCTACGGAAGCACAGAAAGGGTCAATAGAAGCACCATTTCTTTCAGAAAGGGTCTATAGAAGCACCCTTTATTTCAGGAAGGTTCTATAGAAGCACAGAAAGGGTATAGAAGCATCATTTCTTTCAGAAAGGGTCTATAGAGGCACCATTTCTTTCAGAAAGGGTCTATAGAAGCACCCTTTATTTCAGGAAGGTTCTATAGAAGCACAGAAAGGGTCTATAGAAGCACCATTTCTTTCAGAAAGGGTCTATAGAAGCACCATTTCTTTCAGAAAGGGTCTATAGAAGCACCCTTTATTTCAGGAAGGTTCTATAGAAGCACAGAAAGGGTTCTATAGAAGCACCATTTCTTTCAGGAAGGGTCTATAGAAGCACAATTTCATTCAGAAAGGGTCTATGGAAGCACAATTTCTTTAAGAAAGGGTCTATAGAAGCAGCCTTAATTTCAGAAAGGGCCAATAGAAGCAACCTTTCTTTCAGAAACGGTCTATAGAAGCCCCCATTGTTTCAGAAAGGGTCTATAGAAGCACAGAAAGGGTTTATAGAAGCCCCCTTTATTTCAGAAAGGGTCTATAGAAGCATCCTTTATTTCAGAAAGGGTCTATAGAAGCACCCTTCATTTCAGAAAGGGTCAATAGAAGCAAACTTTCTTTCAGAAACGGTCTATAGAAGCACAGAAAGGGTCTATAGAAGCCCCCTTTATTTCAGAAAGGGTCTATAGAAGCACCCTTCATTTCAGAAAAGGTCAATAGAAGCACAGAAAGGGTCTACAGAAGCCCCTTTATTTCAAAAAGGGGTTTATAGAAGCACCCTTCATTTCAATAAGGGGTTTATAGAAGCACCCTTCATTTCAGAAAGGGCCTATAGAAGCACCCTTCATTTCAGAAAGGGCCTATAGAAGCACCGTTTCTTCGAGAAAAGGTATATGGAAGCACCCTTTCTTCGAGAAAGGGTCTATGGAAGCACCCTTTCTTCGAGAAAGGGTCTAAAGAAGCACCCTTTCTTTGAGAAAGGGTCTATAGAAGCACCCTTTCTTTGAGAAAGGGTCTATAGAAGCACCCTTTTGAGAAAGGGTCTATAGAAGCACCCTTTCTTTGAGAAACGGTCTATAGAAGCACCCTTTTGAGAAAGGGTATATAGAAGCACCCTTTCTTTGAGAAAGGGTCTATAGAAGCACCCTTTCTTTGAGAAAGGGTCTATAGAAGCACCCTTTCTTTGAGAAAGGGTCTATAGAAGCACCCTTTCTTTGAGAAAGGGTCTATAGAAGCACCCTTTCATTGAGAAAGGGTCTATAGAAGCACCCTTTCATTGAGAAAGGGTCTATAGAAGCACCCTTTCTTTGAGAAAGGGTCTATAGAAGCACCCTTTCTTTGAGAAAGGGTCTATATAAGCACCCTTTCTTTGATAAAGGGTCTATATAAGCACCCTTTCTTTGAGAAAGGGTCTATAGAAGCACCCTTTTGAGAAAGGGTCTATAGAAGCACCCTTTTGAGAAAGGGTCTATAGAAGCACCCTTTCTTTGAGAAAGGGTCTATAGAAGCACCCTTTCTTTGAGAAAGGGTCTATAGAAGCACCCTTTCTTTGAGAAAGGGTCTATAGAAGCACCCTTTCTTTGAGAAAGGGTCTATAGAAGCACCCTTTCTTTGAGAAAGGGTCTATAGAAGCACCCTTTCTTTCAGAAAGGGTCTATAGAAGCATCCTTTATTTCAGAAAGGGTCCATAGAAGCACCTTTCATTTCAGAAAAGGTCAATAGAAGCACAGAAATGGTCTATAGAAGTACAGAAAGGGTCTATAGAAGGGGGCTTCATTTCAGAAAGGGTCTATAGAAGCCCCCTTTATTTCAGAAAGGGTCTATAGAAGCACCCTTAATTTCAGAAAGGGTCAATAGAAGCAACCTTTCTTTCAGAGACGGTCTATAGAAGCCCTATTATTTAGGAAAGGGTCTATAGAAGCACAGAAAAGGTCTATAGAAGCCCCCTTTATTTCAGAAAGGGTATATAGAAGCATCTTTTATTTCAGAAAGGGTCTATAGAAGCACACTTCATTTCAGAAAAGGTCAATAGAAGCACAGAAAAGGTCTACAGAAGCAACCTTTCTTTCAGAAACGGTCTACAGAAGCCCCCTTTATTTCAAAAAGGGGTTTATAGAAGCACCCTTCATTTCAGAAAGGGTCTATGGAAGCACCCTTCATTTCAGAAAGGGTCTATGGAAGCACCCTTTCTTCGAGAAAGGGTCTATGGAAGCACCCTTTCTTCGAGAAAGGGTCTATGGAAGCACCCTTTCTTCGAGAAAGGGTCTATGGAAGCACCCTTTCTTCGAGAAAGGGTCTATGGAAGCACCCTTTCTTCGAGAAAGGGTCTATGGAAGCACCCTTTCTTCGAGAAAGGGTCTATAGAAGCACCCTTTCTTCGAGAAAGGGTCTATAGAAGCACCCTTTCTTCGAGACAGGGTCTATAGAAGCACCCTTTCTTCGAGAAATGGTCTATAGAAGCACCCTTTCTTCGAGAAAGGGTCTATAGAAGCACCCTTTCTTCGAGAAAGGGTCTATGGAAGCACCCTTTCTTCGAGAAAGGGTCTATAGAAGCACCCTTTCTTCGAGAAAGGGTCTATGGAAGCACCCTTTCTTCGAGAAAGGGTCTATAGAAGCACCCTTTCTTCGAGAAAGGGTCTATGGAAGCACCCTTTCTCTCAGAAATGTGTATAGAGGCACCCTTTCATGCAGAAAGAGTCTATAGAAGCAGCATTTCTTTCAGAAAGAATCAATAGAAGCACCCTTTATTTTATAAAGGGTCTATAGAAGCACCCTTTTTTAATGAAAGGGTCTACAGAAGCACCCTTTCAGAATGAAAGGGTCTGTAGAAGCACCCTTTTTGAATGAAAGGGTCTACAGAAGCACCCTTTCTGAATGAAAGGGTGTGTAGAAGCACCCTTTCTGAATGAAAGGGTGTGTAGAAGCACCCTTTCTGAATGAAAGGGTCTATAGAAACACCCCTTCTGAATGAAAGGGTCCATAGAAGCACCCTTTCTTTCAGAAAAGGTCTATTGAAGCACACTTTCTTTCAGAAAAGGTCTATAGACTCACCCTTTCTTTAAGGAAGGGTTTGTAGAAGCACTTTTTCTTTCAGAAAGGGTCTATAGAAACACCCTTTTTTCTTTCACCTTAAGTCCTGAAACTTCTTGCTACTTGCTTGACTCGTAAAAAATGCATGTTGTGCAGACCTTTAATACCCAACAACCACTGCTCCATTTGTTTTTTTTTTTTCGCAAAGCTCAAGCATTTGCCATGGAAATTTTGCTGACTGAAAGAATTTTTCTGATTGGGGGTAGAGTTTAATACCCTTCGTTTTTTCGAATAAAATAAATCAAACTGAAACTAAAATGTATTTTTGTAAATATTTTTCATATCCATTTCATGTTTATTTGCCATGAAATTGGACCCTCATCAAAAACAGAGGAAAAACAACATAGGAAGCGTAACAAAGAGATTAAAAGATAACTCGGATATAAACAAACAATATTTTCATGGTCTATGTGAAAAATGAACACAAAATTGTAAGCGGAAATAAATCTCTTTCAAAGTCAAGGTCAATAAAAGTTATCGGTAATCTTTTGCTAGGGTTCGCTGAATTTTATGGGATATTTTTTGGAAGCGGAAAAGTGCAGATGAAGTGATGAAAAGGATACATGAAAAATTACACGTGTCTATACAATTGGTAACCGCTTTAATCGGGAAGATAATTTCTCAAAACAAAAAAAGTACATTAAAGATGCCGTTAGTTATTTACCCCAAAGAGTTTTTTATACATCAAGATGTACAGTCAGATTTTGGCTTACCTGAAAATAAAAGAAATATAATTTGAATTAAAAAAAGGCATTTTTTTTCAAAAATTTTCTAAATTAAAAATTTAAACTAAGCTGTTTTTAATACACAAGAGGAAACTATTGATGGTCCCACCGAACCCCCACTAAAACGCGCGCATTGCGATAAGGAAGGACATGCAGCCAGCTAACCAGTTGTTCAATGAAGAAGGTCATTCTTTGTCAGAAGAACCAGCGCCGCGAAGAAAAAAAACAATGCCAGCCATGCATGATCGGAACAAATAACTGGAATCCGCAAGGGATGAAGATATGATGTAGCGACAAGACCTCTTCTCAAGCGCCAACATCAGCAACAAGGCTAAGACATCATAAAGTCCACAGAAACCGATGCAAATGCATAATCTTTTGAAAAAAAAGGATTCAGATCTCCTTAAGGATCTCCAAACGTTTAAAGGAAGATATAAGGCAAGGATAACGCCTTCATATACCTCCTTATTCACATAAAGGGTTTTTAATGTTAAAGAACATATTCATAAATGTTGTCGTTTCCATTGAGCAACAGCACTATCTAAAGAAATTAACCGACCAGCATTAACCACCTTTGATGTTGCTAGCCGAATACAATCTGACAGAGAAGCATCATGGATGGATACACCCTATACAAACAGTGTAGACAGGGTCGCAATGGTAGAGGAACTGCAATACTCATGCGGAATGTAATAAAGTCTGAAGAGGCTCCCTTCAATACTCGACAAATGGAATCCGGAGGTGTCAGCATTTTTTTTGCGATGTACCTTCGACCACAGAATGTCGTCAACCCAGCACATCTGAAAGAAATCGCCAACCAAAGTGGGACCACCGAAATCGCAATTGGTTGCCACGAAGTACCAAAACTGGGTAGGTAATGTAACCGACACAAAAGGTAGGTCATTAGATCGATCGATTGCTTCCCTAAACTCGACGTGTGCTCCACAGAGGAATTAAGAAGGCCAAGCATACATGGAAGATCATTCATTGGTTTTATTTATGCCAAAACCAGGAATTGTTGACAACCTAGGATTCTTAGAAACCAAGCATCATTGTCCCGAATCATCAACAACGATAAAAAAGCAGAAATCCTGACCGACCACATTCGGGATATTCATCAAACGGAGGAATATTTGGGCAATACCTTTCGTAACCACGTTGAGGCGACAGCGGAAGGAATGGAGAATAACACGCCTCTGGAAAACTTTAGCGATGAATTGAAGGCCGATGCAACAACAATAAGCAACACGACTATATGGGATGAAAGAAGCACTTGCGGTTCTGATTCCAAAACCTGAATCGGACGGCCACCTGTGTGGAAGCTGTAGGCCAATGTCCCTTTTATCGCTCTGTGGCAAAATGTTTCAACAATTTCTTCTAATCCGCATTAATCGAATAATCGTTAGAGGGAGAATACTGAGCAGGACACTCGACCACTCCCGCATTCGCTGCTTTCTTTACATCGGTAGAGGAAGAATATTGAGGGACTGTCAGTTCGGATTCCTAGCAGAACACTCAACCACTCACCCATTGGCTGCCTTCTTTACATACATATGTGAAAAATGGCTCCAAGAATCAAATGGGACCGATTGCTGTTCGACTTTACAGAACCAATCAGGAGTGTCGTACTGCTACCGAAGAATACACCATATAGGGCTACTCTACAATCAATAGCAACGCGTAGCGCACAAGATATCGGGAGAAAAGGAGAGAGGAGAAACGTAGAAAAATGAAAAGCAGTAGTGTGGAAAAATCGAGATGAAGTCAGAAGTCCAAAGAATAAAACATCAAACTGCACATCTTCATGTAGAGGCGATCAAGGCACATCGTTACATTTTTTTTTAAGTTTTTGCCTTTTTAGGGGCGAAGGCCATTATTTGTGAGATTTAATTAATTTAATTAATCGAGCTTTTTATGACCTAAGGAGATTATTTTTGTTGATTATAGCGGAGCCGTCGAAGGGTCCTAAGAAGAACTCTTTCTAGTAGAAAGGGTCCTAAGAAGCAACCTTTCTAGTAGAAAGGGTTCTAAGAAGCACCCTTTCTAGTAGAAAGGGTCCTAAGAGGCACCCTTTCTAGTAGAAAGGGTCCTAAGAAGCACCCTTTCTAGTAGAAAGGGTCCTAAGAAGCACCCTTTCTAGTAGAAAGGGTCCTAAGAAGCACCCTTTCTAGTAGAAAGGGTCCTAAGAAGCACCCTTTCTAGTAGAAAGGGTCCTAAGAAGCACCCTTTCTAGTAGAAAGGGTCCTAAGAAGCACCCTTTCTAGTAGAAAGGGTCCTAAGAAGCACACTTTCTAGTAGAAAGGGTCCTAAGAAGCACACTTTCTAGTAGAAAGGGTCCTAAGAAGCACACTTTCTAGTAGAAAGGGTCCTAAGAAGCACCCTTTCTAGTAGAAAGGGTCCTAAGAAGCACCCTTTCTAGTAGAAAGGGTCCTAAGAGGCACCCTTTCTAGTAGAAAGGGTCCTAAGAGGCACCCTTTCTAGTAGAAAGGGTCCTAAGAAGCACCCTTTCTAGTAGAAAGGGTCCTAAGAAGCACCCTTTCTAGTAGAAAGGGTCCTAAGAAGCACCCTTTCTAGTAGAAAGGGTCCTAAGAAGCACCCTTTCTAGTAGAAAGGGTCCTAAGAAGCACCCTTTCTAGTAGAAAGGGTCCTAAGAAGCACACTTTCTAGTAGAAAGGGTCCTAAGAAGCACACTTTCTAGTAGAAAGGGTCCTAAGAAGCACACTTTCTAGTAGAAAGGGTCCTAAGAAGCACCCTTTCTAGTAGAAAGGGTCCTAAGAAGCACCCTTTCTAGTAGAAAGGGTCCTAAGAAGCACCCTTTCTAGTAGAAAGGGTCCTAAGAAGCACCCTTTCTAGTAGAAAGGGTCCTAAGAAGCACCCTTTCTAGTAGAAAGGGTCTTAAGAAGCACCCTTTCTAGTAGAAAGGGTCCTAAGAAGCACCCTTTCTAGTAGAAAGGGTCCTAAGAAGCACCCTTTCTAGTAGAAAGGGTCCTAAGAAGCACCCTTTCTGGCAGAAAGGGTCATAAAAACACCCTTTCTCGCAGAAAGGGTCCTACCCTTTCTCGCAGAAAGGGTCCTAAGAAGCATTCTTTCTGGCAGAAAGGGTCCTAAGAAGCACCTCTCTGGCAGAAAGGGTCCTAAGAAGCACCCTTTCTGGTAGAAAGAGTTTGAAGAACCACCATTTCGGGTAGAAAGGGTTTGAAGAAGCACCCTTTCTGGTAGAAAGGGTCCTAAGAAGCACCCTTTCTAGTAGAAAGCGTCCAAAGAAGCACCATTTCTGGTAGAAAGGGTCCTAAGAAGCACCCTTTCTGATAGAAAGGGCCTTATGAGGCACCCTTTCTGGTATAAAGGGCCGTAAGAAGCACTCTTTCTGGTAGAAAGAGTTTGAAGAAGCTCCCTTTATGGTAGAAAGGGTCCTAAAAAGAACCCTTTCTGGTAGAAAGGGTTAGAAGAAGCACCCTTTCTGGTAGAAAGGGTTAGAAGAAGCACCCTTTCTGGTAGAAAGGGTTAGAAGAAGCACCCTTTCTGGTAGAAAGGGTTAGAAGAAGCACCCTTTCTGGTAGAAAGGGTTAGAAGAAGCACCCTTTCTGGTAGAAAGGGTTAGAAGAAGCACCCTTTCTGGTAGAAAGGGTTAGAAGAAGCACCCTTTCTGGTAGAAAGGGTTAGAAGAAGCACCCTTTCTGGTAGAAAGGGTTAGAAGAAGCACCCTTTCTGGTAGAAAGGGTTAGAAGAAGCACCCTTTCTGGTAGAAAGGGTTAGAAGAAGCACCCTTTCTGGTAGAAAGGGTTAGAAGAAGCACCCTTTCTGGTAGAAAGGGTTAGAAGAAGCACCCTTTCTGGTAGAAAGGGTTAGAAGAAGCACCCTTTCTGGTAGAAAGGGTTAGAAGAAGCACCCTTTCTGGTAGAAAGGGTTAGAAGAAGCACCCTTTCTGGTAGAAAGGGTTAGAAGAAGCACCCTTTCTGGTAGAAAGGGTTAGAAGAAGCACCCTTTCTGGTAGAAAGGGTTAGAAGAAGCACCCTTTCTGGTAGAAAGGGTTAGAAGAAGCACCCTTTCTGGTAGAAAGGGTTAGAAGAAGCACCCTTTCTGGTAGAAAGGGTTAGAAGAAGCACCCTTTCTGGTAGAAAGGGTTAGAAGAAGCACCCTTTCTGGTAGAAAGGGTTAGAAGAAGCACCCTTTCTGGTAGAAAGGGTTAGAAGAAGCACCCTTTCTGGTAGAAAGGGTTAGAAGAAGCACCCTTTCTGGTAGAAAGGGTTAGAAGAAGCACCCTTTCTGGTAGAAAGGGTTAGAAGAAGCACCCTTTCTGGTAGAAAGGGTTAGAAGAAGCACCCTTTCTGGTAGAAAGGGTTAGAAGAAGCACCCTTTCTGGTAGAAAGGGTTAGAAGAAGCACCCTTTCTGGTAGAAAGGGTTAGAAGAAGCACCCTTTCTGGTAGAAAGGGTTAGAAGAAGCACCCTTTCTGGTAGAAAGGGTTAGAAGAAGCACCCTTTCTGGTAGAAAGGGTTAGAAGAAGCACCCTTTCTGGTAGAAAGGGTTAGAAGAAGCACCCTTTCTGGTAGAAAGGGTTAGAAGAAGCACCCTTTCTGGTAGAAAGGGTTAGAAGAAGCACCCTTTCTGGTAGAAAGGGTTAGAAGAAGCACCCTTTCTGGTAGAAAGGGTTAGAAGAAGCACCCTTTCTGGTAGAAAGGGTTAGAAGAAGCACCCTTTCTGGTAGAAAGGGTTAGAAAAAGCACCCTTTCTGGTAGAAAGGGTTAGAAGAAGCACCCTTTCTGGTAGAAATGGTTAGAAGAAGCACCCTTTCTGGTAGAAAGGGTTAGAAGAAGCACCCTTTCTGGTAGAAATGGTTAGAAGAAGCACCCTTTCTGGTAGAAATGGTTAGAAGAAGCACCCTTTCTGGTAGAAAGGGTTAGAAGAAGCACCCTTTCTGGTAGAAAGGGTTAGAAGAAGCACCCTTTCTGGTAGAAAGGGTTAGAAGAAGCACCCTTTCTGGTAGAAAGGGTTAGAAGAAGCACCCTTTCTGGTAGAAAGGGTTAGAAGAAGCACCCTTTCTGGTAGAAAGGGTTAGAAGAAGCACCCTTTCTGGTAGAAAGGGTTAGAAGAAGCACCCTTTCTGGTAGAAAGGGTTAGAAGAAGCACCCTTTCTGGTAGAAAGGGTTAGAAGAAGCACCCTTTCTGGTAGAAAGGGTTAGAAGAAGCACCCTTTCTGGTAGAAAGGGTTAGAAGAAGCACCCTTTCTGGTAGAAAGGGTTAGAAGAAGCACCCTTTCTGGTAGAAAGGGTTAGAAGAAGCACCCTTTCTGGTAGAAAGGGTTAGAAGAAGCACCCTTTCTGGTAGAAAGGGTTAGAAGAAGCACCCTTTCTGGTAGAAAGGGTTAGAAGAAGCACCCTTTCTGGTAGAAAGGGTTAGAAGAAGCACCCTTTCTGGTAGAAAGGGTTAGAAGAAGCACCCTTTCTGGTAGAAAGGGTTAGAAGAAGCACCCTTTCTGGTAGAAAGGGTTAGAAGAAGCACCCTTTCTGGTAGAAAGGGTTAGAAGAAGCACCCTTTCTGGTAGAAAGGGTTAGAAGAAGCACCCTTTCTGGTAGAAAGGGTTAGAAGAAGCACCCTTTCTGGTAGAAAGGGTTAGAAGAAGCACCCTTTCTGGTAGAAAGGGTTAGAAGAAGCACCCTTTCTGGTAGAAAGGGTTAGAAGAAGCACCCTTTCTGGTAGAAAGGGTTAGAAGAAGCACCCTTTCTGGTAGAAAGGGTTAGAAGAAGCACCCTTTCTGGTAGAAAGGGTTAGAAGAAGCACCCTTTCTGGTAGAAAGGGTTAGAAAAAGCACCCTTTCTGGTAGAAAGGGTTAGAAGAAGCACCCTTTCTGGTAGAAATGGTTAGAAGAAGCACCCTTTCTGGTAGAAAGGGTTAGAAGAAGCACCCTTTCTGGTAGAAATGGTTAGAAGAAGCACCCTTTCTGGTAGAAATGGTTAGAAGAAGCACCCTTTCTGGTAGAAAGGGTTAGAAGAAGCACCCTTTCTGGTAGAAAGGGTTAGAAGAAGCACCCTTTCTGGTAGAAAGGGTTAGAAGAAGCACCCTTTCTGGTAGAAAGGGTTAGAAGAAGCACCCTTTCTGGTAGAAAGGGTTAGAAGAAGCACCCTTTCTGGTAGAAAGGGTTAGAAGAAGCACCCTTTCTGGCAGAATGGGTCCTAAGAAACAAAGCTTTGTATCAGCTTAGTGGGTAAAAATTTAAAAATTTCGTGAAATTAGGCGTTCTTAAATCTAATTCCCCACTACAACAATAGTCCGTTGTTTTCATATCGAATAGACGTTCTGTGAAACCGCTCCAACTCAATTAATAATTACCTGTTGAAAAACACATCACAACACCTTGAGTCGTACTCCATACTAAAGCACTGGCCAAATCCTATTTTTGCAGTTGAAGCTGACAATATCCCTTGCTTGGTGAGTCAGTAAATACATAATTTCTCCCCAAAAATCGCAATATTTTTTATATTTTTACACTGGAAAATTCTTGTTCACACTAACACCACAAAATCAAAACAATAACATCAGCTGACCTTGTCCTTCAAACATAGGGCTGACAAAATACCGATAAAAAGCGATAACACTCCGAACAATTATCGACATCAAAATTAGTGTTGCCAACTAGGAACTTTTTCCGTTACATTTTTCTTGTGTTGAACTCTAAATATGCAACGTACACCACCAACGAATTCAGCTGCTGCCCAGCAAACAATTAATGTTCAGTCCTCAAAACGCAACAGAAATGAGGTATCTCCCGGGATAGAAACAGAAAATCCTGCAACATCCACTGGCCTCTCACAAATTGAATTGATACATCTCATTACCAGCACTATCAACTCAAATCTTGATGAAAAGTTAAAGACATTATCGACAAAGAAAGATATAGAAGAGGTTAAAACAGAAATTTCTTTGATAAGCTCCGAAATAAAGCAGCTTAGAGCTGAAAATCAAGAATTAAAGGAAGAACTGAAAATTGTGCGCAGAGAATGTGAAGAAAACAAAAAAGATTTATTGTGGATGAAAGAGCAAATAAAAAGTTGCAAAATATTCATTAGAGGATTGAGCTGCTCCAGCGAACCTTTACAGGAAGTGAACAACATTTTACTTAATAAATTGGAACTCCCAGCAAAAGCAAAATCCGTCCGAAAAATATATGAAAGAAACGGGAAGATGAGTGCCGTAGTCGAATTCGCAACAGGACAGGAAGCTGAAGATGTCATTCGAAATAGCAGAAAATTGGCGGGGTCCAATATATATATAGAACGTGACCTTGAGCCTTCCAAACAACAGTTGAAAAAGGTTACGCTTTGCCTCAAAACAAAAATAATGGAAATAAGTAAAGAACACAGAATCACGGTAAAAGAAGATAGAATCAGGATAAAAGATACATGGTTCTCCTGGAACAGAGACCGCAAACTAATTGCTGGAAAAAATGGTGCCGAAGAAGAATTAAAGAAAATCTATGGTGATATTATTACTAACTTAGATACAAGTTACGAATATCTGCTCTCGGAAACTTTATCAAAAAACTAACTGCAGCTCCCAATATAATCTTACGAAATCTTACAATTCTTTCCTATAACATCAACGGCATTGAAAACAAGTACTTACATCCTTCTTTTTTTACCTTCTTAAACAAGCATGATATCATTATACTCACTGAAACCCATCTTATTGAAAATAAATTTGAAAATGTTAAAAAATACTTCCCGGGGTTTAAATTATATAACATACCTGCAACAAAAGAACACACATATGGGCGTGGGATTGGTGGGGTAATATTTGGAGTAAATAAAACTGTTGCAAACATGGGTTTAATGCACCGCGTTATAACATATGGAAATGTACACACTTATCAATTTTTCATGCAGCCGGGACCGGTTTTCACTGTCATGCCTCAATATTGGAGACCCGCTCAATGGACAACCGATTTTAATAACACGTGTAGACTGTTCGAAGAAAATGATATTACCAATCCGATTCTAATGGGCGATCTAAATTCAAGAATAGGCGAAATCACACAGGAATTAAATGAAGTCTACCAAGAACTTTTTCTGGCAGGATTGGAAACTAGAAAGTCTAAAGATAAGCATGTAAACAGAAAAGGGAATCAACTAATCGAGCTTTGTACAAATAACAATCTTTTAATTCTGAATGGTAGGACACGAGGAGACGCGGAAGGAAATCTCACGTTCATAAATGCATTAGGTGAATCTGTGAATGATATTTGTGCAGTGTCCCAAGAGATCCTAGATATTGTCGATGAATTTGTAGTGGAAGATGTAACGTGGTCGGATCACCTGCCAATAAGATTGCGAATAAAAATAACAACAGAATGTACTGACTATAAACGTCTAAACTTGTTGCCCAAATTAGTATGGAATAAAAACAGTGTTGACAGCTATCGCACAAATATTAAGAGAAATCTTCAAAAATCATTAAGTAGATCTAATGACCTGACTTTGGAGGAACTTGGAACCACAATAAAGCTATCGACAGTACCTAAATCGAAGAAAATAGCATCATTTACACCAAAAAACCCTTGGTACAATTCCAAGTGCCATCAAGCTCGAAAGAAAATGTTTTCGCTATTGAAAAATTACAACAGGAATAACACAGCTGAATCCAGAAGAAATTATTTAGACTCCGTAAAGGTATACAAAGAGATCTGCAAAACCAACAAACAGGATCATAATAGAAATATAATGCACACAATAAATCACGTCAGCGACACAAAGCAATGGTGGAAAGCAGTGAAAGAAATGAGAAATCAAACATTCCAAACAAGCTCATTGATATCTTCAGATACATTTAAGCATTACTTCCAAGAGCTCTTAAATCCTGAACAGAACGTACAGCAAATAAGCTACGCGCCGTTTCTTTGTACCGATCCAATACTAGACAGAGAAATTAGTTTGGCAGAACTTGACAGTATCTTGAAGAAACTGAAGATGAACAAAGCACCGGGAGAGGACAGAATCCCGTACGAGCATAATGTCTACGCCCCAGAGGATTTCCATAAACAACTCGTAAAAAGATATAATAAAATATTAAATACCGGAATGATAGATAATACTTTTGTCAAAACAGTAATATTTCCCATCCACAAAAAGGGAGATATGGCCGAGCCTTCCAATTACAGAGGAATTGCTTTCATGAACTGTTTGGCAAAGTTAATGATGGGTATTTTAAATGAAAGACTTTGCAATTGGGTAGAAAAATATCGTATACTTACGGAATATCAGGCCGGGTTTAGGAAGGGGTACTCAACTGTTGATAATGTGTACAATCTGGCTTCTATTGTCAGTCTAAAGCTTAATGAAGGTAAGAAGGTGTATGCCTATTTTGTGGACTTCAAAGCAGCCTTTGACAACGTATATCGAAAATCACTAATATACAAGCTCTCACAACTTGGCATATCATACAAATTCCTGAAACTTATTGAGAATATATACAGCAATACTGAGTATGCCATTTGGACCGGAGACGAACTGTCGGATTATTTTGAAACCAACTCCGGAGTTAAGCAAGGATGTCTTTTATCGCCTATTCTTTTCTCCCTATACATAAACGACTTGCATGAACAGTTACAAGGTGGAATAAATATCCAAAATATAAATATAAGGTTGCTTTTATATGCAGACGACATTGTTATCCTGGCAGACGACATAACTTGCCTACAGGATATGATTTCAAATCTTGAAAACTATTGTAGCATGTGGAATCTAAAAGTAAACATGTCCAAATCAGAAATCCTTGTATTCAGAAAAGGAGGAAGGCTTAGCAGAGATGAGAAATGGATATACAACGGAAACGAAATAAATATCGTAAATGAATATAAATATTTAGGTGTTATATTTACACCAAAACTGTCATTCTCGAAGCATGTAGAAAAGAGAACAAACCAATCAAAAATGGCTATAAATTCAACGTGGAAAAACTTTTTGGGGAAAAAAGATGTAAACATACCAATGAAGTGGAATGTATACCAAGCAGTTTGTAGGGCAATACAAGCATACGCGGCCCAAGCTTGGGGCTTCTCATACTTTGATGCGGTGGATAAACTTCAGCGATATTTTTTAAAGAAAATACTGAAAGTGCCAAGTTGCACACCAAATTACGCCCTCATGCTAGAAACATCGATTGAAAGCAGTCACTTATATACACTTAATATGCATTTACAATACCTCTACCAAATAATGTACAAGTACAATGATCATCGACTACCGAAAAAACTTACCAATCTACTTCTTCAGAATGAAGTGTTTTGGGTAGCAGAAATAAAAAACGTAGCGCAACGCCTTAACGTTGTATGGCCAAATGTCTCAAATGAATTTGAATGGAAATTGTTCACAACAAACATTATTAACAAACAAAAAATAAATGTCTTTCATGAAAATATGAGTTCAAAACTTGCAAGCCAAAGTAGAATATATAAATATTTAGATTTTACGCGGGGAGAAAATTATTTTACTGACTCTTACACAAGCGAACAGATTTCCTGGATTTTTAAAGCAAGATGTGGATTGATTAATCTAAATGGAACTAGATTCAATGCAAATAGCAGAGAAAGAAAGTGTAGCTTGTGCAACCTTAATCAAGACGAAACTATATTGCATTTCTTGGGAGAATGTCCGGTTCTAAAAGAGTTTAGAATACGCATTTTTCAATCTGCGATCTTATCTCTCGAAAATGTGATCAACATATTGGACGGCCGTGAAGCAAATGATTGGAGCCAGCTCGTATCTTATTTAAAAATATCTTTGAAGTATAGAGAAATTCTCATAAGTCAATATAATTCGATATGAAATAATGTAATTCTATTAATAAGACAGACGGTTATAATACCATTGTCTATTTAATGTCTCTTTTTCTCTTATTTACAATACATAATTCCTTAATATGCAATGTATAACTGTGCTAACATAAGATTGTAAATAAAGAAATATTGAATTGAATTGGGTCCTAAGAAGCACCCTTTCTGGTAGAAAGGATCTTAAGAAGCACCCTTTCTGGTAGAAAGGATCTTAAGAAGCACCCTTTCTGGTAGAAAGGATCTTAAGAAGCACCCTTTCTGGTAGAAAGGATCTTAGGAAGCATCCTTTCTGGTAGAAAGGATCTTAAGAAGCACCCTTTCTGGTAGAAAGGGTTTGAAGAAGCACCCTTTCTGATAGAAAGGGTTTGAGGAAACATCCTTTCTGGCAGAAAGGGTTTGAAGAAGCACCCTTTCTTGTAGAAAGGCTTTGAAGAAGCACCCTTTCTGGTAGAAAGTGTTTGAAGAAGCACCGTTTCTGGTAGAAAGGGTTTGAAGAAGCACCCTTTCTGGTAGAAAGGATTAAAAGAAGCACCCTTTCTGTTAGAAAGGCTTTGAAGAAGCACCCTTTCTGCTAGAAAGGGTCCTCAGAAGCACCCTTTTAGTAGAAAGTGCCTTAAGAAACACCCTACTTTCGACTAGATCGACATCATGGGTCAATAAGTAAACAAGTTGATCTGCTAAAGTTGGTCTGGCAGTAAAGTTGATGGTATCGACGTTCAATATGTCCACAGAACTCGGACCAGCTGTGAAAGTTGGTACCTATAATTTAGAGGTATTTAAAGACTTTGTTCAATCCGCCCCGACCGAAATAAAAATCTTCGAATGATCTAAGGGCGAAAGATATATATGTGGGGACTATATGCAGATCCAAATCGATGTGGCCAAAAATTAGTATTCACCATTTCTCTGTTCTTAGAAAGAAGATGTAACATTGTGCCCTGTTCGGACTCGTCGAAAATACCCATATTTAAATAGTAGTTTTCGCTATGTCCTGTCTTCCCGTGAAAAATAGTTTTTCTTCAATATGAGAGTTCTTCGCCCGGTCAGTTTAAGGGTTAATACAAGTAACTGTCTTTATTGTATACCGTAATGGCTTATTGTATTTGTTTTATAATGCGATTGCATAACACGATAATTTCCAATGATTTCAATGTCATGTTTAAATGGTTGCCAAATACAAAAAACCGGTCAGAGGATGTTTCTTCAACATCTACGTAAAAATGTATTTCAAGTTTTTTTGCTTTTCTACCGGAGAACGAACAAGAAGTAACAACTTTGGTTTTGTGCAAACATTTAACAACATTGTTGTAGTTCGTTCCACACAATGCGAAGAATTACATACTGGCGGACTGCAAGTACTCCACACATCCGATTTAAAAAGTTTTATTGTAAAATGTTGAATTGCATTTTCAACACAGCAAAAAAGTTTTTCAATACAGGTGGGACGGTGGTAGTAATACAAGTGTTGCCAACCATTTCACAGTTTGTCAAGATGACTTTGAAACAGTTTCATGAAATGTGGACAATGGCAATGAGGATGGTTGTGGTACTTGAAGTTGCAATATGTGCTATAACTAAACAAAAAGTTCCACTTGTGAGGTAACAACTAAAGTTGTAATGAAGGACAATGAAGGTAAATCCTTGGAAAATGTGAATGTATTAGGAACGTGTACAAAGTTTCAGCATTTTTTCAGCAATTTTCCTGTACCCTAATAGGGTGTAGGGTGGTATTTTCCCCTACCAGATCTTTCTCATTATATAACACCGTATCTAAAAACAATCGTAAAAATCAATAAAACTTGTTTTCACTTTTATTGTCCATATTTGAGACAAACAACACCATTGGCAAAAAAAGAGATCTGTCTACTTGGTTTGCGTTCTGTGGCATTTATCCGGTGGCGGCCATGTGAACATTGACCATTCAATTCTCACAAAACATAACATGACTGCCTGCCTGCCTGTTCGACAGCCATTGTCCACAATGTATGTGTCTATCATCCACGGTTTTGCAATCCAGTGATTCTGTCTAGAGCTTCATGTATTGTCGCAGCCATCTTTAATAGTTTCTCGAGTCGAAACAATTTGATTTGAAAGTCTTGTCGTTCTTCGTTTCTTTTTGCCAACACACACAAACAAACAAGTTGTGATTTTTCTTTCCTCATTCTTAAAATTACATCATTTATCATTTTAATGTGTAATCTAAGCTGGGGATGTCGACCGCTAAGTGGGAAGTAAAGCAGCAATGCACGAACAAAGTGGTAGGATTTTCTTCCTCCGGCTTTTTCAGGTAAGTACACATAAAATCCATTGCAAAGATTTATTAACTCGCCCAGTGATGATGTCTTTATTTGGTTGTAACCACTTTCCACATTCATAGGGGACAAGATTAACATGTTAAGAGAATACGTTTTACAAAAGAAAAACCAAACATCTAAGCAAACCGGAGGCTAAGCGAAGATAAATGACACCTGGCCGCCTTAAAGGGAATTTTTACTTGGACTATGGCATGAATTTTAGATTAAAAAAAAAAAAAAAAACAATTGAAATATTCTGTATTTAATTAACAAAAATATATATATAATAGTTTTATAATCCGCTGTGGTTACGCGCAGAAAAATCTATGTTAGAAATATGTTTGGATCCAAAAATATATGTATTTGTTTGGGACTGATTGCAAACAAATATATGTTTGGATCCAAACATAATTTGTTTGTGTCCAAACAAATATATGTTTGCAGCATTTTGTAACATATCTCAATTTTATATGTTTGGGTACCAACATATTTTTTATGTTAGAACATATTTTTTATTGGTGGAGAGGATTTTTGTCAAAGAGAGTAACAACAGGGTTCTCGCAGCAGCGGAATGCTGGTTTATAATAAAGAGCTGTGTGCATGGTGTAATAGGAGACGCAGACGTTTTTTGATGTGTGTGCGTAAAACAGGTTTGTTTCGAGCTTTGTTGTTGTTAACCAACGTAGCAAGCGAAGAGGAAAAGAAAAAAATGGCATTAGTTATGTTGGTATTTTTTCATCAGTGTTCTAGAGAACATCGTTGAGTAAAGAGGTAAAGTAAGTGAATAAAACACGCGTTTTTGTTTTTTCTTAAAGAAATTGTGTTTTTTAGTAAATTAAGTTTCCAATACATTTTATAATTGAATCAAAAAGGTGAATGGAAATATTTTATTGGACAAGAAATAAATCCCATTTAATATTTGTAATTACATCAATACATTTTTCATATACATACATACACATGTATATTTAAAATATGGGTGTACCTATTTATTACATTATATAATAATTTGATTCCAGATGCCGATTTACCGCTGATGATTTCAACTTTGAAGAAAATATGTTTTATTTTACAACTAAAAAGAAGCGTTCAACGATGTTTCTATCAGCGTACGTAAAAATACTTTAAATAACATTTCCAATCGTTTCGTTTCGTATTTTCCATAGGAACAATACAAAACGAAACATAACCCACGTTGACCGAACTCGCTGCTTAGTTTTGTTTTGTTTACATTCGTGAGTGCGAACAAAACGAATAGCGAAAAGTTCTCAATTCCACAACAACAGATAGAAAACGAAAAAGTTCAAAACACATGAACGATTCAATGAACGAATGATTCGTTTGGTGGTTGAAAACATCAACAACATCCCAGCTAGCATTTGGAAGTGACTTACTCACTTCCTCTACCAAAAGTAATCGCTTTCTGAACTTCCTTTCTATAAAAGAGCGATACTTTATCATTTTACAATAACAAATGTATTACTGTTCAAATTAGATCGATCTGCAAGAACTACCTAGTGTCACAGAAGAAGATGAAAATTCTGCATTTGATTGTTTACACAAACAATTTACATTGTTTTACTATTTCTTCTCGTGAGAGAGATAAGGTGAGAGTTTTACAGCTACTCCAAGTATTTGAAATATCAACAATAAGAAAAATATCAGTCAGTTTGATATTGTAAGTGCGAAAGGTTCGTGGAAAAGTGAAATTGAAAAAATTAAATTAATAATTTAATATTTAAACATTTATAAATTGAAATGCAAAAAAGTGAAGTGACTAAATAATTGTGAATGATAAAAAGCAGAAAAAATAATAATATGTATTGTGTATAATGTGAGTGATATTTAGATAAGAAAAAATAAATTTCATTTTCTTTATCATAGAGTGAATTTGAATATTAGAAAAAAAAAACAAAAAATCGAAAAAATTCCAAAAAGTCAAAAGTGCCAACAGTACTTATTACACTCATTCGACAAAGAAAATTAAAACAAATAAGTTTGCAGAAATAATGATAATATAATTTGACTGTTAAAATGTACACATTTTCGATTTTAATTTTTAGTTTTATTTATTTATTTATTTATTTATTTATTTATTTATTTATTTATTTATTTATTTATTTATTTATTTATTTATTTATTTATTTATTTATTTATTTATTTATTTATTTATTTATTTATTTATTTATTTATTTATTTATTTATTTATTTATTTATTTATTTATTTATTTATTTATTTATTTATTTATTTATTTATTTATTTATTTATTTATTTATTTATTTATTTATTTATTTATTTATTTATTTATTTATTTATTTATTTATTTATTTATTTATTTATTTATTTATTTATTTATTTATTTATTTATTTATTTATTTATTTATTTATTTATTTATTTATTTATTTATTTATTTATTTATTTATTTATTTATTTATTTATTTATTTATTTATTTATTTATTTATTTATTTATTTATTTATTTATTTATTTATTTATTTATTTATTTATTTATTTATTTATTTATTTATTTATTTATTTATTTATTTATTTATTTATTTATTTATTTATTTATTTATTTATTTATTTATTTATTTATTTATTTATTTATTTATTTATTTATTTATTTATTTATTTATTTATTTATTTATTTATTTATTTATTTATTTATTTATTTATTTATTTATTTATTTATTTATTTATTTATTTATTTATTTATTTATTTATTTATTTATTTATTTATTTATTTATTTATTTATTTATTTATTTATTTATTTATTTATTTATTTATTTATTTATTTATTTATTTATTTATTTATTTATTTATTTATTTATTTATTTATTTATTTATTTATTTATTTATTTATTTATTTATTTATTTATTTATTTATTTATTTATTTATTTATTTATTTATTTATTTATTTATTTATTTATTTATTTATTTATTTATTGCTCATTGCCACTATTTTATGGTAAAAAATGCAATATCTTTCAAACAATGTACTTATTTGTCGCCTAAAGGTACTATATCCAACAAGCATTTTCTATCGCCCATTACCCGAAGCAGTCACTCCCGGGCGATAGAAACACACATCCCCGATATCGCATTCTAATTGATGTAGGCACACCGTTCGGGAAGAAATGAACCACGCACTCGTTTCCTCATAAATGTGTCTCATGCGTTGTCTTTGAAAGAATCGCTTTAGTCCAGAGTCGAGAGTCACGATGGCGATATTTTTATGAGGAAACGAATGCGTGGTTCATTTCTTCCCGTACGGTGTGCCTAAATCAATTAGAATGCGATATCGCGGATGTGTGTTTCTATCGCCCGGGAGTGACTGCTTCGGGTAATGGGCGATAGAAAATGCTTGCTGGGATCAACCACATCAACCGTAGTATGTTCAGTATGTTGATGTTAGCGATAGGAGGGTTGTTAAGCTATCAAATGTGTGTGTATGAGTGTGTCGTTGATCATTTCGCACAGTAAATGTTTGCCAAAAATTCTTTTTGTTTGGGTGGTGAATGAAACAACTCGGCAAAGCATAGCCGAAGTTACATTTCAGCAATCGTACGGTTTCCATCTTTTGACATTGAAAAGTTTGTGGTTTTGTTTTGGTTGTGAGAATGAAACGATTCAGAGAATCTGAAAAGTTTTTGGCTTTGTGTGATTTGTACGGGAATCGTTTTGTTTCTTTCCGTTCGTTGGTTTCTATATAATTTATTTCATTCAGTTTTTCTTTTATTAAAGTGTGTTATGTATTTCCTTGAAATTTTGTATGTACCGATGTGTTTTTGTTGTTTTGCTTTTTTTCTATGCCCTTCAATAAAAACACCACCATTTGTAAATGTGATTACATGTTAGGAACATTGACATTTACTCTCCCTTGTTCTCAGAAAGCGCCCACTGGTGCATGTGTTTGTTTTTTTGCGGCTTTTGGGTTTGTATTTGTTTGCACCTAAACATATATTTGTCTACATATGTTATGTTTGGGACTGCTTGCAAACAAATATATGTTTGAGACATATGTTAGAGAGGTCATTTTTTCTGTGTGTATAAGATATTTAGAGGCCTCAGAGATCTTCCTTCCATAGAAAACCCTCAGTCTTCTTACCATATAAGGCATTTAGACGTCTTCTTTCTATAAAAGACCCTTTGCACAGAAGACCTTAATAGGACTTCTTTCCACACTCAGAGGTTTTCTTTCCATAGAAGACATTTAGAGGCCATCTTTACATAAAAGTCCCTCGCACTCTTCTTTCCACAAAAGACTTTTAGAAGACTTCTTTCTATAGAAGATCTCCTCTACTCTTGTTTTTATAGAAGACCTTTAGAGGCCTTCTTTTCATAGAAAACCGTTAGAGTTCTTATTTCGACAGAAGACCATCAGAGGCCTTTTTTCCATAGAAGACCTTTCGAGGTCTTGTTTTCATAGAAGTCATTTAGGGGTTCTTTTTCCATAGAAGATCTTTAAAGATCTTCTTTCCATAGAAGAACTCTAGAGGTATTTTCCATAGAAGATCCTCAGTGATCTTCTTTCTATAGAAAACCTTTAGAGTTCTTATTTACATATAACCTCTATCGAGGACTTCTTTCCATAGGACCCCTAGAGGCCTTTTTCATAGAAGATGCTCAGTCTTCTTACCATAGACAACATTTAGAGGTCTTCCTAGAAGACCTTTAGGGAACTTCTTTCTCTAGAATACCTTAAGAAGTCTTCTTTCCATAGAAAACCTTTAGAGTTCTTCTTTCCACAGAAGACTTTTAGAGGTCTTCTTTCCATAGAAGACTTTTAGCGGTTTTCCTTTTTATAGAAAACCTTAAGAAATCTTCTTTTAATAGAATACCTATAGCGGTCTTCTTGTAATAGAAGACCTTTGGAGGTCGTTTTCCATACAAGACCCTTAAAGGTCTTTTTTCCCATAGAAAACCTTTGGAGGTCTTCTTTCGACAGAAGACCCTCAGAGGTCTTCATTCTATGGAAGACATTTTGAGATTTTCTTTCCATAGAAAACATTTGGAGGTCTTCCTTCCATAGAAGACATTTATAGGTCTTCTTTCTATAGAAGACCTTTACAGGTTTTCGTTTTATAGAAGACATATATAGGTTTTCTTTTTATAGAAAACTTTTAGAGGCCTTTTTTCGAGAGAAGACACTCTGAGGTATTCTTTCCATAGAACACCTTTAGAGGTATATTTTCCATAGAAGACATTTAGAGGTCATCTTTCCATAGAAGTCGTTTAAAGGTCGTTTTCCACACAAGGTCTTTAGAGGTCTTCTTCGTATAGAAAACCTTTGGAGGTCTTCTTTCGAAGAAGACATTTAAAGGTCTTCTTACAATAGAAGACCATTGGAGGTCGTTTTCCATACAAGACCTTTATAGGTCTTCTTTCCTTTAGAGTTTTTCATTTCATAGAAGACATATAGATGTTTTCTTTTTATAGAAAACATTTAGAGGTCTTCTTTCGACAGAAGACACTCTGAGGTCTTCTTTCCATAGAAAACATTTAGAAGTCTATTTTCCATAGAAGGCATTTAGAGATCATCCTTCCATAGAAGAGTCCTTTAAAGGTAGTTTTCCATACAATTCCTTTAAAGGCCTTCTTTCGAAAGAAACCCTTTAGAGGTCTTCTTCCCATAGAAAACCTTTGGAGATCTTCTTTCGACAGAAGACCCTCGGAGGTCTTCATTCTATCGAAGACATTTAGAGATTTTCTTTCCATAGAAAACCGTTGGAGGTCTTCCTTCCATAAAAGACCTTTATAGGTATTCTTTCTATAGAATACCTTTAGAGGTTTTCGTTTTATATAAGACATATAGAGGTTTTCTTTTTATAGAAACTTTTAGAGGTCTTCTTTTGACAGAAGACACTCTGAGGTCTTATTTCCATAGAAAAACTTTAGAGGTCTATTTTACATAGAAGCCTTTTAAAGGTCGTTTTCCATACAAGATCTTTAGAGGTCGTCTTTCCATATAAGACCTATATAGGGTTTCTTTCATTAATTTCAGAAGACCCTCAGAGGTCTCCTTCCATAGAAGACGTTGAGAGGTCTTCTTCCCATTAAATACCTAAGAGATATTCTTTCTTTGGCCCAACAGTCGGGAATTTCAGTCTCCAAAGTGAAACATCTGACAATGGTATAAGGCTGACCAGATTTAATAATCTCGATATTCATAAGGGCACCTGGCTGTCTCCAGATCAAAGAACAAGTAATCAAATTTATCATGTTGTGATAGATGGAAGACATTCATTGAGCGTGTTGGATGTACGATCGTTCCGAGGCGTAAACATTGATTCGGACCACTTCCTTGTTGCAGCAATGATACGTACCCGTACGTAACGTAAATAAAGCACGAACAGACACAACACGGAAGTTGGACATCGTTAGGCTGTAAACACAACAGATAGCCACAGCATATTCCACTCAACTAGCCCAATTGCTTAATGAGAGCACTCCTTGTCCCGATAACATAACAACACAATGGCAAAATATTAACCACTCCATGCAAACAGCCGCAAAATCCATACTTGGATACTAGAGACGTTTACCAGGAATCCATGGTATGACCAGGAGTGTCGTGCTGCTACCGAAGAGAAAAATGTAGCATATAGAGCTACCATACAATCAGTAGCAACGCGTAGCGCTCGAAAGAGATATCGGCAGAAAAGGAGAGAAGAGAAACGTCTTTTCAGCAAGAAAAAGAGAGAAATGGAAAAGCGGGAGTGTGAAAAAATCGAGATGTACCGGAGCCAGAATGAAGTCCGAAAATTCTACCAAAGAGTGAAATATCAAACAGATGGCTTTGGTACAGGCACATCCTCCTGTAGAGACCAGCAAGGTAATTTGGTAACAGATACAGATAGCGTGCTCAGGCTATGGAAGGAACATTTCTCCAATCTGCTGGTATCCAATAGTAGCGAAGACGATGATACCACAGATCCAATCCCAGAAGATGGTATAGAATGTATACCGCCCGGCCAAGATGAGGTAAAAACAGCAATCAACCGGCTGAAGAATAATAAAGCAGCAGGAGCCGATGGCTTACCAGCCGAGCTGTTTAAAACCGGAGGCGACGCGCTGATAAGGTGTATGCATCAGCTAGTTAGCACCATCTGGCAGGAAGAACGCGTACCCGACGATTGGAACCTGAGCATCCTGTGTCCCGTTCACAAGAAAGGAGATAAGACTGTATGCTCCAACTATTGGGGCATAAGTCTTCTCCCTATTGCCTATAAGATAGTGTCAGGGATATTGTGCGAACGACTAAAGCCAATGGTCAACGAAATAATTGGACCATACCAATGTGGCTTTAGACCTGGCAAGTCCACCATTGACCAGATATTTACCCTGCGGCAAATCCTGGAGAAGACCCAAGAGATGCAGATCGACACATATCACCTTTTTGTCGATTATAAAGCAGCATTCGACATTCCCCTCCGATCAAAGGTATTCCATGCAATGTCTGAATTTGGTATCCCCGCAAAGCTCATCCGGCTTTGAAAGATGACTTTAACTAATACTAGGTCTTCACTTAAAATTGGAAAGAACCACTCCGAACAGTTCAGTACCAAAAGAGGTTTCAGACAAGGAGACAGCCTTTCGTGTGGCCTGGTCAACATTTTGCAGGAAAAGGTAATACGAGATGTAAATGTCAAAAGAAATGGCACAATTTACACCAATAGCCACATGTTACTTGCCTATGCTGATGACATAGACATCATGGGACGATCAGTAAAGGAAGTAACTGATACCTTTAGGAAGGTCGAAGCAGAATCTGCGAAAGTGGGTCTGGCGGTAAACGGCGAAAAGACCGAATTGATGGTGTCGACGCGCAAAGCGTCCATAGAGCTCGGACCAACTGTGGAAGTTGGTACCTACAATTTTGAGATAGTTAAAGACTTCGTCTACCTCGGCACTGCCATAAACACAACAAACAACATCAGTTGTGAAATAAGAAGAATTGCATTGGCCAACAGATGCTACTATGGTTTAAGTAAGCAATTTAAAAACAAAGCCACATCTCGTCAAACAAAAATAACATTATACAAAACGCTGATACTACCCCTGCTAATGTATGGCTCTGAAGCATGGGTACTTGCGCAAGCAGATAAGGCAGTGCTTGGTGTGTTTGAGAGGAAAATTCTTCGAAAGATCTACGGGCCGATTTGCGTTGACGGTGAATATCGACGTCGTATGAACCACGAGCTATATCGAGATGCAACGATTGCGTTGGCTAGGCCATATCATAAGAATGAGCGATGATGAACCCGCTAAAAAAGCGGTGCACGCAGAATTGGCAGGCCAAAGAACAGATGACGCAAACAAGTTGATGAAGAGATGACAAGGCGCGGTAATCCAGAAAGCGAAGCGAAAAACAGAGATCTTTTCTTAGTTCGGTCTATGGAACAAATGTTCTGTAATGGGCCAGCTAAGAGATATTCTTTCTATGGTAGACCTTATTATTAGTATTGTATTCCATATACAACCTGTAGAGACCTTTTTTAATATATCGCCTTTGGAGGTCTTCTTTCCATCGGTGACCTTAGAAGTTTTCAGTCTATGTACAGAAAACCTATAGAGGTCGTCTTTGCATAGAAGACCTATATAGGGCTTGTTTCCGTAGAGGACCATTATATGTCTTCTTTCTGTAGTTCACCTTTAGAAGTTTTCTTTCTATAAAAACAAAAACCTTCAAAGGTTCTTATTCCATCGAATACCATTTTGAAACGATCTTCTTAGAGAAGACTTTCCATAGACCCTCCTTAAAGGTGTTCTTTCTCTAGAAGACTTTTAGAAGAAGACTTATTCGTATTTAAATTAAAACTTATTTAAAACAGGTTGAATTTTGATAAGCTTTTGATAAATTGATTAGAAAATGGATTTGCAAATTTCATTCAGGTCAAAATTTGAATATTTAATTTCTACTTGTTCTCTCTTTCTCTCATTAAATATCTAGGCACAAAATATCTTCCCACACTGGAAGTTGTTGTGATATTTCTTATGAATCAGAATTTTTAATGGATTTCGCAATAGATGACAGATGTTAAATTAGCAAAATACTGTTCCCAAAAATACCACAGTAGTGCGTAGTAACTTAAAGCCCAATATCCAATATTTTGATATCAGGCCAGGGAGAAGTTCAGTTAAATTAAATTTTAATTAAAATTTTATTTAAACTACAACAAAACCTTTAAACTATTTTTTAAAAAATCTTACAGTAAATTAAAAATATAAGTTTTTGCTTAATTAATTCATTAATTCTCTTTCGAGTTGAGCTGTTATGACCTAAGAGGTACATTGAATAATTAGGAGTCTACCGAAGAACCACACATCATACAACCATTATGTACGTTTCACTGGTGGTTAAGTCCGATCATCAAGCATATTAGCAGTTTGTTTTTGTTGCAGACGAAGGCTAAGCTTGGTAACTAGTATATGTATCCAAATTCATTGTGAAAAATGCAAATGCGAAATTATGTTAGTTAATTGAAATCCAAACTTTTCCTATAGTTCAACTTGGTAATCCCATTTTTCAATGTTCACAAATACAATGGTAAGTTTTATTCCCATAAAATATAAGTTTTTGCTTTCAAACATTGTGCAAAATGTCATCATATGGTAAGCTATTGCGCTCATTAATAATTTTAGCTTGTCATATAAAAGAAACTAATTATAAACCTAAACAAAATGTACTAAATTTAGCCAAAAACAAAACAACAGAAAAATCTCTTAACTTATACAGATCACGAATAAAACAAAAGATTTTATTAAACTACGTGATAAATTGTGATCCGCCAACATTCTTGTCACTTCTTTTGTTTTATGGCCACCATAAAGGCAAATGGCAAAGGTGATCATAACTTTTTTTTGGTAATAAAAAAAATAAATCATTTCTTGGGCTGGAGAAAAGAATTGTAGCAAAGTAAAGAGGGAGGTAGGGACAACCTGATATACATATATATATATATATATATATATCTTCAAAGTAAATAAAATAAAATAAAAATTGTCAAATTTTATTCTTTATTTCAAAGCCATTTCAAATAGTATATGATGCCATACAAATACGGTTATTCGCCTCAAATAATATTAATGCCGCCCAGACCTCAAATAAAAAAAGTTTGTTTTGTGGTTTAATTTTGTATTTTGGCTAAAATTAGCCAACAGCGCGGAAATACATTCACTAACATATAGCTAAATTAAATATCCCCTCCAGAAGACAACTCATCTGCCACTGCCGCCGCCACCACTTGTGCAAGAAGAAAGCTTGACGACGACAACCACAATGACAATGATTTCCAATTTACAACAACTTCCTCAGCTTTTTGATTAGTTCTATAATGCCATTGTTTGTACATAATGACAATATCGCGTGTTATATATATAATTTTTTCTGTTTTGTTTTGAAGAAAGTTTAACAAAACTTAAATTAAGTTTATTAGCAAAACTGAAGGCCGGAATAACAATTTTAATTTAAGTAATATTGTTGACTTAATTTTAGGTGTTTTTTTTTTCGAAAATTATTAAAGTTTCAAAATGTTATTGTTGATAATAAAGTCAGGGAATTCGAGAGGTATAAGACCCTTTTATCAGAACAGGTTGTTTATGGTGCTTTCTGGAATGAAACGCTTTTTAAGATTCTATATAATTCAGGGTAAATTTAAAGTTTTCTTAAGATTTATTACAAATCTGTGAAAATACACATTTATTTTTTAATATACCAAATTCCAGGTATAACAAGTAAAAAAATGAGTGGGTGAACCTACAAGTCCTTTCAAAAAGTATATCAATGCGCATTTTCTTTCAGAAAGTGTCTATAGATTCGCACTTTCTCTCAGAAAGAGTCTAAAGAAGAACCCTTTCTTTTAGAAAGGGTCTAAAGAATAAAGATAGAAGCAGCCTTTCTTTCAGAAAGGGTTTGTAGAAGCACCCCTTCTTTATATAGATACAACCATTCTTTTAAGAAAGGGTCTATAGAAACACCCTCTTTCTTTTTGAAAGGGATTATAGAAACACCCACTTTCCTTCAGAAAGGATCTATAGAAACACCCTCTTCTTTCTAAAAAGGTCTATAGGAGCACCCTTTCCTTCAGAAAGGGTCTATAGAAACACCCGCATTCTTTCAGAAAGGGTCTATAGAAATACCCTCTTTCATTCAGAAAGGGTCCATGGGAGCATCCTTTCTTCAGAAAGGGTCTATGGGAGCATCCTTTCTTCAGAAAGGGTCTATGGGAGCATCCTTTTCTTTCAGAAAGTATCTATAGATTCGCACTTTCTCTCAGAAAGAGTCTAAAGAAGAACCCTTTCTTTTAGAAAGGGTCTAAAGAAGAATCCTTTCTTTTAGAAAGGGTCTATAGGAGTACCCTTTCTTTTAGAAAGTTTTATAGATACGTCCTTTCTTGCAGAAAGAGTCACCCTTTGTTTCTTTCAGAAAGAGTCTAAAGAAGAACTTTTTCTTTTAGAAAGGGTATACAGAAGCAGCCTTTCTTTCAGACAGGGTCTGTAGAAGCACCTCTTCTTTCAGAATGGGTATATACTAGATACAACCATTCTTTTAAGAAAGGGTCTATAGAAACACCCTCTTTCTTTCTGAAAGGTTTTATAGAAACACCCACTTTCCTTCAGAAAGGGTCTATAGAAACACCCACTTTGCTTCAGAAAGGGTCTATAGAAACACCCTCTTTCTTTGAGAAAGGGTCAATAGAAGCACCCTTTCTTTGAGAAAGGGTCAATAGAAGCACCCTTTCTTTGAGAAAGGGTCAATAGAAGCACCCTTTCTTTGAGAAAGGGTCAATACAAGCACCCTTTCTTTGAGAAAGGGTCAATAGAAGCACCCTTTCTTTGAGAAAGGGTCTATAGAAACACCCCAATTCTTTCAGATAGGGTCTATAGAAATACCCTCTTTCATTCAGAAAGGGTCCATGGGAGCATCCTCTCTTTCAGAAAGGGTCCATGGGAGCAACCTTTCTTTCAGAAAGGGTCTATAGGAGCACCCTTTCTTTCAGAAAGGACCTATAGAAGCACCCTTTCTATCAGAAAGGGTCTATAGAAACACCCTCTTTCTTTCAGAAAGGCTCACCTTCCTCTTTCTTTCAGAAAGGGTCTATAGGAGCATCCTTTGTTTCAAAAAGGTTCTATAGGAGCATCCTTTCTTTCAAAAAGGCTCTATAGGAGCATCCTTTCTTTCAGAAAGGGTCTATAGGAGCATCCTTTCTTTCAGAAAGGGTCTATAGAAGCATCCTTTCTTTCAGAAAGGGTCTATAGGAGCATTCTTTCTTTCAGAGAGGGTCTATAGGAACAACCTTTTTTCAGAAAGGGCATATAGGAGCATCCTTTCTTTCAGAAAGGGTCTGTAGGAGCAACCTTTTTTCAGAAAGGGCCTATAGGAGCACCCTTTCTTTCTGAAAGGGTGTACAGGAGCAATCTTTCTTTCAGAAAGGGTCTATAGGAGCACCCTTTCTTTCAGAAAGCGTCTATAGGAGCACCCTTTCTTTCAGAAAGCGTCTATAGGAGCACCCTTTCTTTCTGAAAGGGTCTATAGGGAACCCTTTCTTTCAGAAAGAGTCTAAAGGAGCAACCTAAAGAATTAGGAAAGGTTCTATAGGAGCACCCTTTCTTACAGAATAGGTCTATAGAAGCACCCTTTCTTACAGAATAGGTCTATAGAAGCACCCATTCTTTCAGGATGGTTCTACAGGAGCACCCTTTCTTTCAGAATGGGTCTATAGGAGCACGCTTTCATTCAGAAAGGATCTATACAAGCACACTTTCTTTTAGAGAGGGTCTATAAAACACACTTTTTTCAGAAAAAGTCGGTCAAAAATGTTGCTGAAATCCTCAAAATACCAAATATCGGAGGTATCGTTATGTTGGGGCTATACCAAAACATGGATTTATGTCGACAATTTTTAGAGTAGATTTTTTGTGACCACTGGCAACCTCAAATGTTAAATTACATGTAGTTCAATCGACAAATCTAGCTAAAATCCGCATGATACCGAAAATCAGGAGATACCGTTATATGGGGGCTACACCAAAACATGGACCTATGTTGAAAATTTTTGGTGAAGATGTTTTGTGATCACTGGGAACCTCAAATGTTCAATTACAGGTAGTTCGGTTCAAAAATGTAACTAAAATCCTCAAAATACCGAAAATCGGGGGGTACCGTTATATAGCGGCTGTACCAAAACATGGACCTATGTTGACAGTTTGGGTGAAGATGTTTTGTAATCACTGGGAACCTCAAATGTTCAAGTACAGGTATTTCGGTCCAAAAATTTACCTGAACTCCTCAAAATACCGAAAATCGGGAGGTACCGTTATATGGGGGCAACGCCTAAACATGGACCTATGTTGACAATTCTTGGTGAAGACGTTTTGTGACCACTTGAAATCTAAAATTTTCAATTACAGATAGTTCGGACCAAAAATGTAGCTAAAATCTGCAAAATACCGAAAATCGGGAGGTGGCGTTATATGGGAGCTATACCAAAACAAAGACCTATGTTGACAATTTTTGGTGGAGACGTTTTGTGACCACTGAGAACCTCAAAAGTTACATTACAGGTAGTCGATCCAAAACTGTAGCTGAAATAACGAAAATCGGGAGGTACCGTTATGTGGGGGCTATACCAAAACATGTGCCTATGTTTGTGAAAACTCGGAATCTCAAACGTTAATTAATGTTTTGGGGGCTATTCAAAAAGTGGACCTATGTTTACAATTTTTGATGAAGATGTTTTGTGACCACTGAGAACCTCAAATGTTCGAATACAGCTATTTCGGTTCAAAAATCGGCAGGTACCGTTATATGGCTATACCAAAACGTTCGCCGATACAGCCCATCTTCCAACTAGAACTGCCTGTGAAGAAATGAAACCCGGTTCACTGTTGTGGCTAAAAAACAAATTCTACAAATATATTTGAAAATTGGATTGTAATCACACTAGCGTCCGTAATAATTGAATTTGACCTGCCTATGGAAAAAAGAAATTCGGGTGCAAAAATATAGCGTTCTCATTTTTTGCACCCGAGTTTCTTTGGTAAAATGTTTTCATCAATTGGAAAATGATTGTGGCTTGTATAGCGATTACCTGAAAATTCGCCTTTGTCCCCCGTACAAAGAACTATGGAAATAAAGATCGGTCAGAGGGCACTGGTTATCGTTAACCGATCATCACAAAATTTTGTAGAAATCGTTTTTAGCCATAATAACTGGACAAATTTTTCATCGATTGCACCATAAATGCGGCCTTTAGAGAATTTTCGTTAAAATTTTCATTTGGTCCCATCCTAATTACTATGGGAACACAGATCGGCACGGGTTAACGTTAAGCGATCGCCATAAAATTTCATACATAAGGTTTTTGGATCTAATGGATAACATTTTCTGTCTTTTTTTTGGCAGCCCTAGTATACCTGCATATACATTTTGCTGCCATATCAACAACAAAACATTTTTAATGAAATTGTTTGAAATAAAGTAAACATTTACATGAAATATATACATAAACAATATATTGCAATATATAGCCAATAAATGTCCACAGGGGAGCCCACTACCAAGCATTTTATATAAAGCTTGTTTTAGGTGTGTGCGTATTAGCAAGGGAATATACATAACTTTAATTTTCGTCGCTAATGTTGTTTTTTTTTTTTTGAGATACCAATATTAGGTGTTACATTTTCAAATATGTAGCTTTAGTGTCGCCAGCTAATGCCGCCGTACAACCAAAACATATCAATTTTTGCGTAGGTTTGTCCTATCAATAAACTCAGTCTGTAAAAAAATGAAGTCGAAAAAGCAATTTTGAATATTGGAAGACCAGTTAGAGCGAGACTGCAGAGAAATCAAAAACAACATTGGCCACGCATTTTTGTTAAAAACTGATTTTTTATTAAAAACAAATATGTCTGACTCCTTTATGTCCAAAGGCTGGATATGCGAATCAGAGGTCTGCATAAATGACCGAAAAAAGACACAGTTCGCTTTAAAATCAAACAAAAAATTAAGCACACTTTGGTAAAGCTTTTATGTATTTAATATTTATGTATATAATTGTTCCACTAACATCCCAGAGGGGACAATGGAGACTTCTCTCATATCAATGAGTCAACCGTGATTCATATTTGCTCAATGAAAAGGGACCTATCACCGAGTCCGAACTGCGTGTCTTAAGAAACCACTTGTGGAGAAGATTTTCATGGCTGAAATTCTCAGGAAATGTCGCCAACATTACTGAGGGGTATTTTGCCACCGTTGAAAAGTGTTTTGATTTTGCCTGGCCGGGGAATCGAACCCACGACCTTATGTGTGCAAGGCGGGTGCGCATACCATTGCACCACGGTGGCACCCGAACGTATACTAAGTTTTGGGCAAAATATTACGAAAGCCAAATTTTGGACCAAATCGGATCATACATTCGAGAGTTATCGTGCGCTCCAGCCAGACAGACGGACGGACATGGCGAAATCAACTCCAAATTGTCAGAAACGGATTTCGTCCATATATACCGGGGGTCAAAAACCATTATTTCGATGAGGCACATTTTGCCCGTATGAAAGTGTGTAAACGCAGAGGGTATAATGTGGGGGTATAACTTCCAAAAAATTTTTGCTTTCCTTAGTGTACATATTTGACTCACCTACATAATTTTTGTTTTATGTAAAAAAAAAACATAAAATAACATATTAGTTATGTTCCAGACAGAACATTCAAAATAGTACTATTTTTACAATTTTGTGCAAGAAAACCGTTCCCGTATTACAAAAATAGTAAAACTTACACTTCTCTTTACGCAAAAACGACATTCATTTTTATTATTATTATTATTTTTTTGCTAACCACACAAAAAACATAAATTACAAAACTTTTAAGTTGTAATTTTTGATATGCTTTTTTTGTTATCCTACCACACTCAACACTTTTGAAGTTGAATAAAATTTAATGATTATGTTTTTGGGGTACCTTAATTTGAATTGTTATCTAGTTTTTGTATTTTTTTAGACGAAGTCGGTTGGGGAAACTCCCCCAATAAATGTTGCCAAAAAAATGCTCTGTTTATCAGGGTAATTATCATAAAAGGAACGGAACGGTTGTCGGTATTGTTAAAGTTTAACCATAATTGGTAAATATTTGTCGGTGTCAGCGTAGAGTGCTGAAACGTTTTTAATGTGGATAAAATAAACCCCAATAGATATCAATACACCTAAAATTAAAGAAAACTAATTTGAACTTTTGGTCCTTATCTGAGGTATTATTATCCTTACAAAAAAGTTAGGAAAATTTGAAAAAATGTTTGATCTTTTTTTATCAATTAAATCAAATCATATTATATTATCATATATGAGTAGCTTTAATTTAAACAAACCAATATCCAAGGGGACATACCTGAAAAAAAAGAAAATAATGGTTAGTTTTTGTTCAATAATAATTGAGTTTGTTTTAAAAGGGTTTATTATTTATGGATGAAATTCAGGAAAAAATCGATGTAATTCAGGAAAAAGCGTCAAAAAATTTGTATTTATAAGAAATTTTCCTTGTCAAAGAACGAACCCAACACCATTTCCGAATGAAAGGGTCTTTAGAAGCACCCTTTCCGAATGAAAGGGTCTATAGAAACACCTTTCCGAAAGAATAGAATAATCACCCTTTCCGAATCTATAGAAGAATCACCCTTTCCGAATCTATGGAAGAATCACCCGAATCTATAGAAGAATCAACCTTTCTTTTAGAAAGGGTCTATAGAAACACCCTTTCTTTCAGAAAAGATCCAGAGAAGCACCCTTTCCTACAGAAAGGGTCTAAGGAAGCACCCTTTCCCACAGAAAGGGTCTAAGGAAGCACCCTTTCCTACAGAAAGGGTCTAAGGAAGCACCCTTTCCTACAGAAAGGGTCTAAGGAAGCACCCTTTCCTACAGAAAGGGTCTAAGGCAATGGAAGGCATTGTGACTCACAAGAGAGCCCATGTGCTCTAAGTGAGCGTAAATTTGTTATCGCTCACAGCCTGTGTGGATGCTAACACGTTGTGAACAACAACATATTTACGCTCATTGAGAGCACAAGGGAGACCCAAAAATGTTCTCTGCCTTCCTCTGGTCTAAGGAAGCACCCTTTCCTACAGAAAGGGTCTACGGAAGCACCCTTTCGTTCAGAAAAGGTCTATAGAAGCACCCTTTTTTTCAGAAAAGGTCTATAGAAGCACCCTTTCTTTCAGAAAAGGTCTATAGAAGCACCCTTTCATTCAGAAAAGATCTATAGAAGCACCCTTTCTCTCAGAAAAGGTCTATAGAAGCACCCTTTCTTTCAGAAAAGGTCTATAGAAGCACCCTTTCTTTCAGAAAAGGTCTATAGAAGCACCCTTTCTTTCAGAAAAGGTCTATAGAAGCACCCTTTCTTTCAGAAAAGGTCTATAGAAGCACCCTTTCTTTCAGCAAGGTTCTATAGAAGCAGCCCTTCTTTCAAAAAGGGTCTACAGAAGCACCCTTTCTTTCAGAACAGTTCTATAGAAGGGTCTGTAGAAGAACCCTTGCTTTCAGAAAGGGTCTATAGAAGCACCCTTTCATTCAGAAAGGGTCAATAGGAGCGCCTTTTCATTCAGAGAGGGTCTATAGAAGCACCCTTTCTTTCAGAAAAGGTCTATAGAAGCACCCTTTCTTTCCGAAAAGGTCTATAGAAGCACCCTTTCTTTCAGAAAAGGTCTATAGAAGCACCCTTTCTTTCAGAAAAGGTCTATAGAAGCACCGTTCCTTTCAGAAAAGGTCTATAGAAGCACCCTTTCTTTCAGAAAAGGTCTATAGAAGCACCCTTTTTTCAGAAAAGGTCTATAGAAGCACCCTTTCTTTCAGAAAAGGTCTATAGAAGCACCCTTTCTTTCAGAAAAGGTCTATAGAAGCACCCTCCTTTCAGAAAAGATCTATAGAAGCACCCTTTTTTCAGAAAAGGTCTATAGAAGCACCCTTTCTTTCAGAAAAGGTCTATAGAAGCACCCTTTCTTTCAGAAAAGGTCTATAGAAGCACCCTTTCATTCCGAAAAGGTCTATAGAAGCACCCTTTCATTCCGAAAAGGTCTATAGAAGCACCCTTTCTTTCAGAAAAGGTCTATAGAAGCACCCTTTCTTTCAGAAAAGGTCTATAGAAGCACCCTTTCTTTCAGAAAAGGTCTATAGAAGCACCCTTTCATTCCGAAAAGGTCTATAGAAGCACCCTTTCATTCCGAAAAGGTCTATAGAAGCACCCTTTCTTTCAGAAAAGGTCTATAGAAGCACCCTTTCTTTCAGAAAAGGTCTATAGAAGCACCCTTTCATTCCGAAAAGGTCTATAGAAGCACCCTTTCATTCCGAAAAGGTCTATAGAAGCACCCTTTCTTTCAGAAAAGGTCTATAGAAGCACCCTTTCTTTCAGAAAAGGTCTATAGAAGCACCCTTTCTTTCAGAAAAGGTCTATAGAAGCACCCTTTCTTTCAGAAAAGGTCTATAGAAGCACCCTTTCTTTCAGAAAAGGTCTATAGAAGCACCCTTTCTTTCAGAAAAAGTCTATAGAAGCACTCTTTCTTTCAGAAAAGGTCTATAGAAGCAATCTTTCTTTCAGAAAAGGTCTATAGAAGCACCCTTTCATTCCGAAAAGGTATAGAGAAGCACCCTTTCATTCCGAAAAGGTGTATAGAAGCACCCTTTCATTCCGAAAAGGTATAGAGAAGCACCCTTTCATTCCGAAAAGGTGTATAGAAGCACCCTTTCATTCCGAAAAGATCTATAGAAGCACCCTTTCATTCCGAAAAGGTCTATAGAAGCACCCTTTCTTTCAGAAAAGGTTTTTTAGAAGCGCCCTTTCTTTCAGAAAAGGTCTATAGAAGCACCCTTTTTTTCAGAAAAGGTCTATAGAAGCACCCTTTTTTTCAGAAAAGGTCTATAGAAGCACCCTTTCTTTCAGAAAAGGTCCATAGAAGCACCCTTTCTTTCAGAAAAGGTCTATAGAAGCACCCTTTCTTTCAGAAAAGGTCTATAGAAGCACCCTTTCTTTCAGAAAAGGTCTATAGAAGCACCCTTTCTTTCAGAAAAGGTCTATAGAAGCACCCTTTCATTCCGAAAAGGTCTATAGAAGCACCCTTTCATTCCGAAAAGGTCTATAGAAGCACCCTTTCATTCCGAAAAGGTCTATAGAAGCACCCTTTCATTCCGAAAAGGTCTATAGAAGCACCCTTTCTTTCAGAAAAGGACTGTAGAAGCACCCTTTCTTTCAGAAAAGGACTATAGAAGCACCCTTTCTTTCAGAAAAGGTCTATAGAAGCACCCTTTCTTTCAGAAAAGGTCTATAGAAGCACCCTTTCTTTCAGAAAAGGACTGTAGAAGCACCCTTTCTTTCAGAAAAGGACTATAGAAGCATCCTTTCTTTCAGAAAAGGTCTATAGAAGCACCCTTTCTTTCAGAAAAGGTCTATAGAAGCACCCTTTCTTTCAGAAAAGGTCTATAGAAGCACCCTTTCTTTCAGAAAAGGTCTATAGAAGCACCCTTTCTTTCAGAAAAGGTCTATAGAAGCACCCTTTCTTTCAGAAAAGGTCTATAGAAGCAATCTTTCTTTCAGAAAAGGTCTATAGAAGCACCCTTTCTTTCAGAAAAGGTCTATAGAAGCACCCTTTCTTTCAGAAAAGGTCCATAGAAGCACCCTTTCTTTCAGAAAAGGTCTATAGAAGCACCCTTTCTTTCAGCAAGGTTCTATAGAAGCAGCCCTTCTTTCAAAAAGGGTCTACAGAAGCACCCTTTCTTTCAGAACAGTTCTATAGAAGGGTCTGTAGAAGAACCCTTGCTTTCAGAAAGGGTCTATAGAAGCACCCTTTCATTCAGAAAGGGTCAATAGGAGCGCCTTTTCATTCAGAGAGGGTCTATAGAAGCACCCTTTCTTTCGGAAAAGGTCTATAGAAGCACCCTTTCTTTCAGAAAAGGTCTATAGAAGCACCCTTTCTTTCAGAAAAGGTCTATAGAAGCACCCTTTTTTTCAGAAAAGGTCTATAGAAGCACCCTTTCTTTCAGAAAAGGTCTATAGAAGCACCCTTTCTTTCAGAAAAGGTCTATAGAAGCACCCTTTCATTCCGAAAAGGTCTATAGAAGCACCCTTTCATTCCGAAAAGGTCTATAGAAGCACCCTTTCATTCCGAAAAGGTCTATAGAAGCACCCTTTCTTTCAGAAAAGGTCTATAGAAGCACCCTTTCTTCCAGAAAAGGTCTATAGAAGCACCCTTTCTTTCAGAAAAGGTCTATAGAAGCACCCTTTCTTTCAGAAAAGGACTGTAGAAGCACCCTTTCTTTCAGAAAAGGACTGTAGAAGCACCCTTTCTTTCAGAAAAGGTCTATAGAAGCACCCTTTCTTTCAGAAAAGGTCTATAGAAGCACCCTTTCTTTCAGAAAAGGTCTATAGAAGCACCCTTTCTTTCAGAAAAGGTCTATAGAAGCAGCCTTTCTTTCAGAAAAGGTCTATAGAAGCACCCTTTCTTTCAGAAAAGGTCTATAGAAGCACCCTTTCTTTCAGAAAAGGTCTATAGAAGCACCCTTTCTTTCAGAAAAAGTCTATAGAAGCACCCTTTCTTTCAGCAAGGTTCTATAGAAGCAGCCCTTCTTTCAAAAAGGGTCTACAGAAGCACCCTTTCTTTCAGAACAGTTCTATAGAAGGGTCTGTAGAAGAACCCTTGCTTTCAGAAAGGGTCTATAGAAGCACCCTTTCATTCAGAAAGGGTCAATAGGAGCGCCTTTTCATTCAGAGAGGGTCTATAGAAGCACCCTTACTTTCAGAAAAGGTCTATAGAAGCACCCTTTCTTTCAGAAAAGGTCTATAGAAGCACCCTTTCTTTCAGAAAAGGTCTATAGAAGCACCCTTTCTTTCAGAAAAGGTCTATAGAAGCACCCTTTCTTTCAGAAAAGGTCTATAGAAGCACCCTTTCTTTCAGAAAAGGTCTATAGAAGCACCCTTTCTTTCAGAAAAGGTCTATAGAAGCACCCTTTCTTTCAGAAAAGGACTATAGAAGCACCCTTTCTTTCAGAAAAGGACTATAGAAGCATCCTTTCTTTCGGAAAAAGTCTATAGAAGCACTCTTTCTTTCAGAAAAAGTCTATAGAAGCACTCTTTCTTTCAGAAAAGGTCTATAGAAGCAATCTTTCTTTCAGAAAAGGTCTATAGAAGCACCCTTTCATTCCGAAAAGGTATAGAGAAGCACCCTTTCATTCCGAAAAGGTGTATAGAAGCACCCTTTCATTCCGAAAAGATCTATAGAAGCACCCTTTCATTCCGAAAAGGTCTATAGAAGCACCCTTTCTTTCAGAAAAGGTTTTTTAGAAGCGCCCTTTCTTTCAGAAAAGGTCTATAGAAGCACCCTTTTTTTCAGAAAAGGTCTATAGAAGCACCCTTTTTTTCAGAAAAGGTCTATAGAAGCACCCTTTCTTTCAGAAAAGGTCCATAGAAGCACCCTTTCTTTCAGAAAAGGTCTATAGAAGCACCCTTTCTTTCAGAAAAGGTCTATAGAAGCACCCTTTCTTTCAGAAAAGGTCTATAGAAGCACCCTTTCTTTCAGAAAAGGTCTATAGAAGCACCCTTTCATTCCGAAAAGGTCTATAGAAGCACCCTTTCATTCCGAAAAGGTCTATAGAAGCACCCTTTCATTCCGAAAAGGTCTATAGAAGCACCCTTTCATTCCGAAAAGGTCTATAGAAGCACCCTTTCTTTCAGAAAAGGACTGTAGAAGCACCCTTTCTTTCAGAAAAGGACTATAGAAGCACCCTTTCTTTCAGAAAAGGTCTATAGAAGCACCCTTTCTTTCAGAAAAGGTCTATAGAAGCACCCTTTCTTTCAGAAAAGGACTGTAGAAGCACCCTTTCTTTCAGAAAAGGACTATAGAAGCATCCTTTCTTTCAGAAAAGGTCTATAGAAGCACCCTTTCTTTCAGAAAAGGTCTATAGAAGCACCCTTTCTTTCAGAAAAGGTCTATAGAAGCACCCTTTCTTTCAGAAAAGGTCTATAGAAGCACCCTTTCTTTCAGAAAAGGTCTATAGAAGCACCCTTTCTTTCAGAAAAGGTCTATAGAAGCAATCTTTCTTTCAGAAAAGGTCTATAGAAGCACCCTTTCTTTCAGAAAAGGTCTATAGAAGCACCCTTTCTTTCAGAAAAGGTCCATAGAAGCACCCTTTCTTTCAGAAAAGGTCTATAGAAGCACCCTTTCTTTCAGCAAGGTTCTATAGAAGCAGCCCTTCTTTCAAAAAGGGTCTACAGAAGCACCCTTTCTTTCAGAACAGTTCTATAGAAGGGTCTGTAGAAGAACCCTTGCTTTCAGAAAGGGTCTATAGAAGCACCCTTTCATTCAGAAAGGGTCAATAGGAGCGCCTTTTCATTCAGAGAGGGTCTATAGAAGCACCCTTTCTTTCGGAAAAGGTCTATAGAAGCACCCTTTCTTTCAGAAAAGGTCTATAGAAGCACCCTTTCTTTCAGAAAAGGTCTATAGAAGCACCCTTTTTTTCAGAAAAGGTCTATAGAAGCACCCTTTCTTTCAGAAAAGGTCTATAGAAGCACCCTTTCTTTCAGAAAAGGTCTATAGAAGCACCCTTTCATTCCGAAAAGGTCTATAGAAGCACCCTTTCATTCCGAAAAGGTCTATAGAAGCACCCTTTCATTCCGAAAAGGTCTATAGAAGCACCCTTTCTTTCAGAAAAGGTCTATAGAAGCACCCTTTCTTTCAGAAAAGGTCTATAGAAGCACCCTTTCTTTCAGAAAAGGTCTATAGAAGCACCCTTTCTTTCAGAAAAGGACTGTAGAAGCACCCTTTCTTTCAGAAAAGGACTGTAGAAGCACCCTTTCTTTCAGAAAAGGTCTATGGAAGCACCCTTTCTTTCAGAAAAGGTCTATAGAAGCACCCTTTCTTTCAGAAAAGGTCTATAGAAGCACCCTTTCTTTCAGAAAAGGTCTATAGAAGCAGCCTTTCTTTCAGAAAAGGTCTATAGAAGCAGCCTTTCTTTCAGAAAAGGTCTATAGAAGCACCCTTTCTTTCAGAAAAGGTCTATAGAAGCAACCTTTCTTTCAGAAAAGGTCTATAGAAGCACACTTTCTTTCAGAAAAGGTCTATAGAAGCACCCTTTCTTTCAGAAAAGGTCTAGAAGCACCCTTTCTTTCAGAAAAAGTCTATAGAAGCACCCTTTCTTTCAGAAAAGGTCTATAGAAGCACCCTTTCTTTCAGAAAAGGTCTATAGAAGCACCCTTTCTTTCAGAAAAGGTCTATAGAAGCACCCTTTCTTTCAGAAAAGGTCTATAGAAGCACCATTTCTTTCAGAAAAGGTCTATAGAAGCACCCTTTCTTTCAGAAAAGGTCTATAGAAGCACCCTTTCTTTCAGAAAAGGTCTATAGAAGCACCCTTTCTTTCAGAAAAAGTCTATAGAAGCACCCTTTCTTTCAGAAAAGGTCTATAGAAGCACCCTTTCTTTCAGAAAAGGTCTATAGAAGCACCCTTTCTTTCAGAAAAGGTCTATAGAAGCACCCTTTCTTTCAGAAAAAGTCTATAGAAGCACCCTTTCTTTCAGAAAAGGTCTATAGAAGCACCCTTTCTTTCAGAAAAGGTCTATAGAAGCACCCTTTCTTTCAGAAAAGGTCTATAGAAGCACCCTTTCTTTCAGAAAAGGTCTATAGAAGCACCCTTTCTTTCAGAAAAGGTATATAGAAGCACCATTTCTTTCAGAAAAGGTCTATAGAAGCACCATTTCTTTCAGAAAAGGTCTATAGAAGCACCCTTTCTTTCAGAAAAGGTCTATAGAAACACCCTTTCTTTCAGAAACGTCTATAGAAGCACCCTTTCTTTCAGAAAAGGTCTATAGAAACACCCTTTCTTTCAGAAACGTCTATAGAAGCACCCTTTCTTTAAGAAAAGGTCTATAGAAGCACCCTTTCTTTCAGAAAAGGTCTATAGAAGCACCATTTCTTTCAGAAAAGGTCTATAGAAGCACCATTTCTTTCAGAAAAGGTCTATAGAAGCACCCTTTCTTTCAGAAAAGGTCTATAGAAGCACCCTTTTTTTCAGAAAAGGTCTATAGAAGCACCCTTTCTTTCAGAAAAGGTCTATAGAAGCACCCTTTCTTTCAGAAAAGGTCTATAGAAGCACCCTTTCTTTCAGAAAAGGTCTATAGAAGCACCCTTTCTTTCAGAAAAGGTCTATAGAAGCACCCTTTCTTTCAGAAAAGGTCTATAGAAGCACCATTTCTTTCAGAAAAGGTCTATAGAAGCACCATTTCTTTCAGAAAAGGTCTATAGAAGCACCCTTTCTTTCAGAAAAGGTCTATAGAAGCACCGTTTCTTTCAGAAAAGGTCTATAGAAGCACCCTTTCTTTCAGAAAAGGTCTATAGAAGCACCCTTTCTTTCAGAAAAGGTCTATAGAAGCACCCTTTCTTTCAGAAAAGGTCTATAGAAGCACCCTTTCTTTCAGAAAAGGTCTATAGAAGCACCCTTTCTTTCAGAAAAAGTCTATAGAAGCACCCTTTCTTTCAGAAAAGGTCTATAGAAGCACCCTTTCTTTCAGAAAAGGTCTATAGAAGCACCCTTTCTTTCAGAAAAGGTCTATAGAAGCACCCTTTCTTTCAGAAAAGGTCTATAGAAGCACCCTTTCTTTCAGAAAAGGTCTATAGAAGCACCCTTTCTTTCAGAAAAGGTCTATAGAAGCACCCTTTCTTTCAGAAAAGGTCTATAGAAGCACCCTTTCTTTCAGAAAAGGTCTATAGGAGCACCCTTTCTTTCAGAAAAGATCTATAGAAGCACCCTTTCTTTCAGAAAAGGTCTATAGAAGCACCCTTTCTTTCAGAAAAGGTCTATAGAAGCACCCTTTCTTTCAGAAAAAGGTCTATAGAAGCACCCTTTCTTTCAGAAAAGGTCGATAGAAGCACCCTTTCTTTCAGAAAAGGTCTATAGAAGCACCCTTTCTTTCAGAAAAGGTCTATAGAAGCAATCTTTCTTTCAGAAAAGGTCTATAGAAGCACCCTTTCTTTCAGCAAGGTTCTATAGAAGCAGCCTTCTTTCAAAAAGGGTCTACAGAAGCACCCTTTCTTTCAGAACAGTTCTGTAGAAGAACCCTTGCTTTCAGAAAGGGTCACCCTTTCATTCAGAAAGGGTCAATAGAAGCGCCTTTTCATTCAGAAAGGGTCAATAGAAGCGCCTTTTCATTCAGAAAGGGTCAATAGGAGCGCCTTTTCATTCAGAGAGGGTCTATAGAAGCACCCTTTCTTTAAGAAAGGGTCTATAGAAGCACCCTTTCTTTAAGAAAGGGTCTATAGAAGCACCCTTTCTTTAAGAAAGGGTCTATAGAAGCACCCTTTTTTCAGAAAGTGTCTATAGAAGCACCCTTTCTTTCAGAGAGGGTCTACAGAAGCATGCTTTCTTTCAGCAAGGGTCTAAAGAAACACCCTTTCTTTCAGAAGGGGTCTAATAAGGAACCCTTTCTCCCTAAATAAAATATGGAAATCCAGCAGCCTATCTCGGACAATAAAGATGAAAATTTTTAACGTATTCTCATGGTAAAAATTCAAAAAAAAAAAGTACAAATTTGCTCCCAAGTCTGACAAGTATTTCAATTATGCATGTTGAGTGGCACTAAATTAACAACAACAACACATTGCAAAATAATTAACAACAATGGTAGTCAAAACAAACATCCACGATTCAATCTCTACAACATTATAGGAAAAAACAACAAAATTGCATGTAAAACAAACCAGACTTCTGTAAATACCGCCAAGGTACTCGTATTGCAGTAAATATCCGCACTGAAAACTCACATAAATACCCATTCCGAATAATATTCAAAAATCAGTCGATTCGAAAAAAGTGTCTCGTAATAGAAAAATCATAGAAATGTTTTTACATTTTAAAAATTATTGGAAATTATTATTCTTTTCAATTATTTGCAACATCCTTGCACCTACCACCCACGCCACCATTCACTTATTTCTACCCGAAGATGCTGCCATATTTTCCGATTGTGATGACAAAACCGATGTTTTGGGTTTGGACAGTTTTTTAGACATGTCCAATTTGAAAGTGGAGATTCTGGATGAAAGTGCCAGCATAGAAGGCTTCGCTGAGGTTATCTGGGATGTTGAACCAACCGATCGCATAGATTTTCGAGCTGATTTATTAAAGTCAGCCCGAGGTGGTTGGCAACCGACAGTATTTTCAATGGCCCAAAAAGATTTCTGTTCAACACTTTTTGACGAGGATGGTTTTTGGTATAAGGCATGGGGCCAATTTGTCGATGAAGAGGAGCGTAAATGTTTCAACAACAAGGGGGTAAGTTGTGGTGAGCGGCAAGGAGGAAGGAATAGAAGCAATACACTGAAAAGAGAAATTTTTTTGGTTGTGGTTTTAGGTCATCTATCACCATGTCCCGTTTCATATGATGCTGGCCGTTGACATTGAGGGTGAAAAAATGTCTGGTCTTCACAAAGCCGTGTTTGAAATTGAAGCCTACTCGGATCAGGATAAGTTGCGCAGTAGTGTTTGTATTCAAATGTTATTGGATATTATTACAAAGTGATGAATTTAATTTTTTTTTTTTAAATTGTAAAATTTTTGTCAATAAATGTTTAATTAGAGAAAATGTGGGGAAATATGGAGTCATTTAACTATAGGAAATCTCTAACGGTATTCTATAAATAGAAAAACTCTCAAGGTCATCTATTGACAGGGGACCATTACAAGTCGTTGAGTTTTGTCAAGGCATTTTTCAACCTTAAGCGTGGATTTTTAAAGAATATTTTTTCAAGGCATTTTTCAACCTTAAGCGTGGATTTTTAAAGAATATTTTTCAAGACATTTTTCAACCTTAAGCGTGGATTTTTAAAGAATATTTTTTCAAGGCATTTTTCAACCTTAAGCTTGGATTTTTAAAGAATATTTTTTCAAGGCATTTTTCAACCTTGAGCGTGGATTTTTAAAGAATATTTTTTCAAGGAATTTTTCAACCTTAAGCGTGGATTTTTAAAGAATATTTTTCAAGGAATTTTTCAACCTTAAGCGTGGATTTTTAAAGAATATTTTTTCAAGGAATTTTTCAACCTTAAGCGTGGATTTTTAAAGAATATTTTTTCAAGGAATTTTTCAACCTTAAGCGTGGATTTTTAAAGAATATTTTTGTAAAGAATTTTTCAACCTTAGGCGTGGATTTTTAAAGAATATTTTTGTAAAGAATTTTTCAACCTTAGGCGTGGATTTTTAAAGAATATTTTTGTAAAGAATTTTTCAACCTTAGGCGTGGATTTTTAAAGAATATTTTTGTAAAGAATTTTTCAACCTTAGGCGTGGATTTTTAAAGAATTTTTTTTCAAGGAATTTTTCAACCTTAAGCGTGGATTTTTAAAGAATATTTTTTCAAGGAATTTTTCAACCTTAAGCGTGGATTTTTAAAGAATATTTTTTCAAGGAATTTTTCAACCTTAAGCGTGGATTTTTAAAGAATATTTTTTCAAGGAATTTTTCAACCTTAAGCGTGGATTTTTAAAGAATATTTTTTCAAGGAATTTTTCAACCTTAAGCGTGGATTTTTAAAGAATATTTTTTCAAGGAATTTTTCAACCTTAAGCGTGGATTTTTAAAGAATATTTTTTCAAGGAATTTTTCAACCTTAAGCGTGGATTTTTAAAGAATATTTTTTCAAGGAATTTTTCAACCTTAAGCGTGGATTTTTAAAGAATATTTTTTCAAGGAATTTTTCAACCTTAAGCGTGGATTTTTAAAGAATATTTTTTCAAGGAATTTTTTAACCTTAAGCGTGGATTTTTAAAGAATATTTTTTCAAGGAATTTTTTAACCTTAAGCGTGGATTTTTAAAGAATATTTTTTCAAGGAATTTTTCAACCTTAAGCGTGGATTTTTAAAGAATATTTTTTCAAGGAATTTTTCAACCTTAAGCGTGGATTTTTAAAGAATATTTTTTCAAGGAATTTTTCAACCTTAAGCGTGGATTTTTAAAGAATATTTTTTCAAGGAATTTTTCAACCTTAAGCGTGGATTTTTAAAGAATATTTTTTTCAAGGAATTTTTCAACCTTAAGCGTGGATTTTTAAAGAATATTTTTTTCAAGGAATTTTTCAACCTTAAGCGTGGATTTTTAAAGAATATTTTTTTCAAGGAATTTTTCAACCTTAAGCGTGGATTTTTAAAGAATATTTTTTTCAAGGAATTTTTCAACCTTAAGCGTGGATTTTTAAAGAATATTTTTTCAAGGAATTTTTCAACCTTAAGCGTGGATTTTTAAAGAATATTTTTTCAAGGAATTTTTCAACCTTAAGCGTGGATTTTTAAAGAATATTTTTTTCAAGGAATTTTTCAACCTTAAGCGTGGATTTTAAAAGAATATTTTTTTCAAGGAATTTTTCAACCTTAAGCGTGGATTTTTAAAGAATATTTTTTTCAAGGAATTTTTCAACCTTAAGCGTGGATTTTTAAAGAATATTTTTTTCAAGGAATTTTTCAACCTTAAGCGTGGATTTTTAAAGAATATTTTTTTCAAGGAATTTTTCAACCTTAAGCGTGGATTTTTAAAGAATATTTTTTCAAGGAATTTTTCAACCTTAAGCGTGGATTTTTAAAGAATATTTTTGTAAAGAATTTTTCAACCTTTTTAAAGAATATTTTTGTAAAGAATTTTTCAACCTTAGGCGTGGATTTTTAAAGAATATTTTTGTAAAGAATTTTTCAACCTTAGGTGTGGATTTTTAAAGAATATTTTTGTAAAGAATTTTTCAACCTTAGGCGTGGATTTTTAAAGAATATTTTTTTGAGGTAGTCTTCCGAAGATTTTTGGACGTTATTCATTTTGTGTATATTTTCTTAATTTTTTAAATAGTTCTTCCATGTTATCCATGAAAATGTGTCCATAGTTCCCCAGACATGTCCACATTTTACTCACGTTATATGACCGTAATGGCTAATATTTTCACGTGCTTCGGATAAAGTGGATACTCACTTAAGCAGTAAATGACGTATTGTGTTGACCAAAGGCAATTCATTGACTTTAATAGTTCCAAAAAAAGGGGTCTTTAAACTTGTCTCAAATTCAAAAGCAAAAACAATGCTCTCTGTGGGCTATTACATAGTTTTTGTTTTAGCCAAGTTTCTTATGTCAGGGAGCCGGCAGTCAAGAAGGAGAGGAAAGATAGTGTAGATAGGTTTCGTATTGTCATTTATTGTTTAAAGTTTCCTTTACGCCTTTCTATTTGTTCAAGTTTTTTGTTGCTGTTGTTGGTTTTACTTGGCCCACTCCATAACCAACACACATATGGTTGCCAATCTACATAGATACATACATATGTATGTATGCAGTTATGCTGGTGGTGTTGAGTTCAAAACTGATACCTTCCAACCAACAAACGACAAACGTTATTGAGACCCAAACAACAAACGTTGATGGTACAAACAATACCGAATATATTACAGCAATAAAGAAAAAATGGTAACAATAACAAGGCAATGAAACCTCCCAAACGCAGTGAATGAGCGAGCGTAGCGAGTGAGTGACTCGGTTTATTTTACATTTGACGCGTGCTGTGACCACAGAAAAACGTCTAAAGTTTAAGTTGGTTGCTTTTTGATTCGCTTTCAGGCTTTATTCGACGACTCCATTGAAGCCATTTATTTAGTTCCGCTCGCTTACTTGTCCCGCTCTTTTTTAGTTCTGTCCCCAAAAACTGAAATTGTAATGTGACAGTTGTCGTTAACCCGTTTAACTTTAGATTTCCATAAAGTTTAGTTTTTATTTCATTTTAAATGTTTGGGATAAAAGTCATAAAAAGCCAAGTGGCCTAGAAGAAAAATTACCACTACCATCCATCCATTCATCCATTTTTCCATCTCTTGGTGGTTGGGGAGGAGAAGGAGGAGTAGGAAATCCCATATGCAACGACGTCACTTGTGTGCGCGCTGACTCTATAAAATTGGCACTTAAATGCCATTTTATAGCTGAGATATGATGATACGACGTTCCGACTAGACACAAATTACAGTACCGGGCTTGATTGCCAAACCAAACGCCTGCATACCCATCGTCTCGCTTGCATTTTCTTAGCTTGTTGTTTTGTTTACGTAAGAACACGATGAACCACATTAGCCAAGCTTTTGAGGTTTTTTTATGTTCGTTATTTTCAAGTTTGTGTTGTCTTGAAGACACTAATGTGGAAATAAAGATTTTATTATCAAAGTGATACCACAAAGCTCCGCAGCTAAGTATGTTATAAATTAAATAAAATCCACATTGATTTTTTACTTTCTTCTAAGGGAGAAATATAACTTAAAAGTCCTCACGTTTAAGGGATGTGGATATGTTTTATTTTGTGTAAAAATGGAAAATAAATCGGAAATTGTGGAAAAGGGGCCATTTTTGAAAATGCCTGGAACAATAAATATAAAAATACTTCTTAACCACGATTTAGACTCTACATTACCAGCAAGCTAAAGCTAAACAAGAAAAAAAAGAATCAGCTGCCTTTGCCACAGTTAAATAGCCTCAGCCTATGACTGTACAGAAAGCTATCAAAGAAATATGGAGAAGAATAAAACACCACAAAGACCACGAAACCCGTTAGATAGAGATTTCCTTCCTTCATACGATTGTCCATAAATCGGATCTAACTTTGGGAGTCATTCCATTTGAAATTACAATTTTACGGTTCCTTCTGAAGGAATGGACCGACATAGTCCTTCATGGAACTGGATCTAATCTTAATAGTCATTGCTTTCGATATTTATCGTGTTCCCCAGCAATTTTATGGGTACTTGCCTTCGATGGAAATTTCAAAACAACTCTCGAGCAGCCCTTAAACTGCACATAAGCGAAATTTTTAGACTCTCTTGGAACTTGGTGTACGTTTGGAAGAAATTTTACGATGTGCAAAGGTTGGCCCGGTTGGGACAATGGTACACCAGCCATTTTTGTTGGTTATTGTAGGAATTTCTAGCTATTATCTCAGGAAGTATAGACTTGCACACGGAAAAAAATATACCGTTGTTATCAGAATCACATGCCTGCCTTCAACGATAAAAACAATCCTCGAACAGCCCGTAAACTGCCCTTTATAGAAAAATTTGACTATTGTGAGGTAAGTACCTGAAGGTGTTGTGTTTGATCCCCTAAAAACATCCTGCCTATTTTTCAGGTGTTGTCCAATATAGTCTATCTAGGAACTTGATGTACGTTTAGGCAAAACTGGGCAAAGTTTAGCTCAAATCGGATACTCAGGTCGTCAGAATTAGCGGAAAGTGATACAGTTCGCCAGACATAACCATCGTGTCGTCTAGTCTAACAAATGGCATCCCTTGGCAACCCATCATTTCTCTTGGGTCAGACCGTCTCCCTATAATTGTCTCCATCAGCAGTACGTCCGATTTCATCATCTATGAACGCCACACTTTCAGATGTGCTTCGTCATGGATCTGACACTGCAAGTTAACAGGTTGGTCGGCGAACGGAGGCGATAAAAGTGGCTAGATCATCTGTAGAATTGCAACATTGGAGCCGGAATAATTGAATTGTGGTCTAATTCACTCTGGAAACCTGGAAAGTAGAGGTGCGACGTTTTTTAAATCGACAATTTATCGACCACCCTGGGAGTGCCAGGGCGAAGAGAAGAGTACTCTTCCTGCTACCAGCAGAAACCACCAATGACACAATCCCATAGCAGCGGATTCTTTCGTTCCGTATTGACCCGAAACCGTCAGGGTGTTTCGCTGCCAACCCAGCACGTAGGTTACGTAGGTTCCTATGAGGCTAAAACAACAACAACAATCAAATTTACATAGGATGATGTGGTAAACGCCATTAGGAATGCTGAATCATCGAAAGCGTTGGGTCCGGACGGAATCTCAGCGACAAATGCTGAAACAGTTGGATGAGACGGGAGTTAAGTATCTCACCCAAAGTTTCCAACATGAGTGCCGGAACTTGCATGAGGAAACGAAGATTCTCTCAGTATGTTCCAGTACATGCTCGGGTTCTTCTATAGATCCCTTTCTCAAATAAAGGGTGATTCAATAGACCCATAATTAACGTAAGGGTGGTTCTATAGACCCTTTCTCAAAGAAAGGTTGCTTCTATAGACCCCTTCTAAAAGAAAGGGCGCTTCCATAGACGCTTTATCAAATAAAGGGTGCTTCCATAGACCCGTTTTCAAAGATAGGGTGCTTTAATAGACCCTTTCGGAAAGAAAGGGTGCTTCTATAGACCCTTTTTTCAAAGAAAGGGTGCTTCTATAGACCCGTTTTCAAAGAAAGGGTGCTTCTATAGACCCTTTCTCAAAGAAAGGATGCTTCTATAGACCCTTTCTCAAAAAAGGGTGCTTCTATAGACCCTTTATCAAAGAAAGGGTGCTTCTATAGACCCGTTTTCAAAGATAGGGTGCTTCCATAGACCCGTTTTCAAAGATAGGGTGCTTTAATAGACCCTTTCGGAAAGAAAGGGTGCTTCTATAGACCCTTTTTTCAAAGAAAGGGTGCTTCTATAGACCCGTTTTCAAAGAAAGGGTGCTTCTATAGACCCGTTTTCAAAGAAAGGGTGCTTCTTTAGACGCATTCTAAAAGAAATGGTGCTTCCATTGATACTTTATCAAAGCAAGGGTGCCTCTATAGACCCGTTTTCAAAAAAAAAGGGTGCTTCTATAGACCCTTTCTCAAAGAAAGGGTGCTTCTATAGACCCTTTCTCAAAGAAAGGGTGCTTCTATAGACCCTTTCTCAAAGAAAGGGTGCTTCTATAGACCCTTTCTCAAAGAAAGGGTGCTTCTATAGACCCTTTCTCAAAGAAAGGGTGCTTCTATAGACCCTTTCTCAAAGAAAGGGTGCTTCTATAGACCCTTTCTCAAAGAAAGGGTGCTTCAATAGACCCTTTCTCAAAGAAAGGGCGCTTCTATAGACCCTTTCTCAAAGAAAAGGTGCTTCTATAGACCCTTTCTCAAAGAAAGGGTGCTTCTATAGACCCTTTCTCAAAGAAAGGGTGCTTCTATAGACCCTTTCTCAAAGAAAGGGTGCTTCTATAGACCCTTTCTCAAAGAAAGGGTGCTTCTATAGACCCTTTCGGAAAGAAAGGGTGCTTCTATAGACCCTTTCGGAAAGAAAGGGTGCTTCTATAGACCCTTTCGGAAAGAAAGGGTGCTTCTATAGACCCTTTCGGAAAGAAAGGGTGCTTCTATAGACCCTTTCGGAAAGAAAGGGTGTTTCTATAGACCCTTTCGGAAAGAAAGGGTGCTTCTATAGACCCTTTCGGAAAGAAAGGGTGCTTCTATAGACCCTTTCGGAGAGAAAGGGTGCTTCTATAGACCCTTTCGGAGAGAAAGGGTGCTTCTATAGACCCTTTCGGAGAGAAAGGGTGCTTCTATAGACCCTTTCGAAAAGAAATACTGCTTTAATAGGACCCTTTCGGAAAGAAATACTGCTTTAATAGACCCTTTCGGAAAGAAATACTGCATTAATAGACCCTTTCGGAAAGAAATACTGCATTAATAGACCCTTTCTCAAAGAAAAGGTGCTTTAATAGACCCTTTCGGAAAGAAATACTGCATTAATAGACCCTTTCGGAAAGAAATACTGCTTTAATATACCCTTTCTCAAAGAAAAGGTGCTTTAATAGACCCTTTCTCAAAGAAAGGGTGCTTTAATAGACCCTGTCCCAAAGAAAGGGTGCTTTAATAGATCCTTTCCCAAAGAAAGGGTGCTTTAATAGACCCTTTCCCAAAGAAAGGGTGCTTTAATAGACCCTTTCCCAAAGAAAGGGTGCTTTAATAGACCCTTTCCCAAAGAAAGGGTGCTTTATAGACCCTTTCGGAAAGAAATAGACCCTTTATCAAAGAAAGGGTGCTTCCACTGACCCTTTCGGAAAGAAATATACCCTTTATCAAAGAAAGGGTGCTTCCATTGACCCTTTCGGAAAGAAATAGACCCTTTATAAAAGAAAGGGTGCTTCCATTGAAACTTTTTCAAAGAAAGGGTGCTTCCATTGAAAGTATTTATCAAAGTAAGGGTATCCCTATAGATCCGTTTTCAAAGAAAGAGTGCTTCTATAGGCCCTTTCGGAAAGAAAGGGTACTCCTTTTGGACCCTTTCGGAAAGAAAGGGTACTCCTTTTGGACCCTTTCGGAAAGAAATGGTACTCCTTTAGACCTTTCATTAATGAAAGGGTGAAAGGGTCCTTCTATATACCCTTTATCAAAGAAAGGGTCCTTCTATAGACCCTTTATCAAAGAAAGGGTGCTTCTATAGACCCTTTCTCAGAGAAAGGGTGCTTCTATAGACCCTTTATCAAAGAAAGGGTGCTTCTATAGACCCTTTATCAAAGAAAGGGTGCTTCTATAGACCCTTTATCAAAGAAAGGGTGCTTCTATAGACCCTTTATCAAAGAAAGGGTGCTTCTATAGACCCTTTATCAAAGAAAGGGTGCTTCTATAGACCCTTTATCAAAGAAAGGGTGCTTCTATAGACCCTTTATCAAAGAAAGGGTGCTTCTATAGACCCTTTATCAAAGAAAGGGTGCTTCTATAGACCCTTTATCAAAGAAAGGGTGCTTCTATAGACCCTTTCGGAAAGAAAGGGTGCTTCTATAGACCCTTTCGGAAAGAAAGGGTGCTTCTATAGACCCTTTCTCAAATAAATGGTGCTTCTATAGACCCTTTCTCAAAGAAAGGGTGCTTCTATAGACCCTTTCGGAAAGAAAGGGTGCTTCTATAGACGCTTTCGGAAAGAAAGGGTGCTTCTATAGACCCTTTCGGAAAGAAAGGGTGCTTCTATTGACCCTTTCTCAAAGAAAGGGTGCTTCTATTGACCCTTTCTCAAAGAAAGGGTGCTTCTATTGACCCTTTCTCAAAGAAAGGGTGCTTCTATTGACCCTTTCTCAAAGAAAGGGTGCTTCTATTGACCCTTTCTCAAAGAAAGGGTGCTTCTATTGACCCTTTCTCAAAGAAAGGGTGCTTCTATTGACCCTTTCTCAGGGTGCTTCTATAGACCCTTTCTCAGGGTGCTTCTATAGACCCTTTCTCAAAGAAAGGGTGCTTCTATAGACCCTTTCTCAAAGAAAGGGTGCTTCTATAGACCCTTTCTCAAAGAAAGGGTGCTTCTATAGACCCTTTCTTAAAGAAAGGGTGCTTCTATAGACCCTTTCTCAAAGAAAGGGTGCTTCTATAGACCCTTTCTTAAAGAAAGGGTGCTTCTATAGACCCTTTCTCAAAGAAAGGGTGCTTCTATAGACCCTTTCTCAAAGAAAGGGTGCGTCTATAGACCCTTTCTCAAAGAAAGGGTGCTTCTATAGACCCTTTCTCAAAGAAAGGGTGCTTCTATAGACCCTTTCTCAAAGAAAGGGTGCTTCTAAAGACCCTTTCTCAAAGAAAGGGTTCTTCTATAGACCCTTTCTCAAAGAAAGGGTGCTTCTATAGACCCTTTCTCAAAGAAAGGGTGCTTCTATAGACCCTTTCTCAAAGAAAGGGTGCTTCTATAGACCCTTTCTCAAATAAAGGGTGCTTCTATAGACCCTTCCTCAAATAAAGGGTGCTTCTATAGACCCTTCCTCAAATAAAGGGTGCTTCTATAGACCCTTCCTCAAATAAAGGGTGCTTCTATAGACCCTTTCTCAAATAAAGGGTGCTTCTATAGACCCTTTCTCAAATAAAGGGTGCTTCTATAGACCCTTTCTCAAATAAAGGGTGCTTTTATATACATTTTCTCAAATAAAGGGTGCTTTTATATACATTTTCTCAAAGAAAGGGTGATTTTATAGACCCTTTCTCAGAGAAAGGGTGATTTTATAGACCCTTTCTCAGAGAAAGGGTGATTTTATAGACCCTTTCTCAGAGAAAGGGTGCCTTAATCGACTCTTTCGGAAAGAAAGAGTGATTCTATAGACCCTTTCTCAGAGAAAGGGTGCCTTAATCGACTCTTTCGGAAAGAAAGAGTGATTCTATAGACCCTTTCCAAAAGAAAAGTTGGTTCTATAGACCCTTTCTGAAAGAAAGGCTGCTTATATGTATATGGACCCTTTCTGAAGAAAAGGGTGGTTATATAGACCCTTTTTGAAAGAAAATGTGCTTATATAGACCATTTCTGAAAGAAATGGTGCTTCTATCGACCCTTTCTGAAACTGAAACAGCTACGCACGACATACCGGCCCGGAGCATAACAAAAACTCAACCCAAATTAAACCGTTTTTTACTTTTTTAAATATGCCATTTGTGTGTGTGTGTATGTTATGAGAAACCAAACGACTTCTCACATTACTTCCACACAAATTTGTTGTTCTAAAAAAGTTACTATTTTTATTGTTTCTTCTTTGTTGACATTTAATTATTTTGTTTTTATGGTTTAAATCAAAATGCAACTTGTTGCTATTGTTGGGGCTGCGATGATGATGGCGATGATGGTGGTGGTTGACAATTTTTTTCAAGTTATCATGAAAGTCGTTGTCATCGTCGACGTCGGCACATTTAGTTTAGCCTTCAGATTTAAATAGCGTCAAAGTCATTTAATTTTTTTATTATTATTACAACAAAAGTAGAATTAAAGTAAAAAAAAAAAAACAAATCTTAAAAACCAGAATAAGTGACTATTTGAACGGTTGTCCGGCTGTCTGTCTGTCTCTCGCTCTGTCCATCCAAGTGTCTATTTGTTGAATGAAATACGAAATGAAATGAGAAAAAATGAAATATAATTGAAACAATTGTAGAGACGAAGTGGTAGCCCGACAGTCCGGCTGCCTGGCTGCATGGCAAGTTGTGAAAACTTGACATAACTGCCGTCTTCAATGAATACAAATGGGCTCAACACACAACAAGTGATCTTAATCCACACACACACAGATGTACACACCATCCGTGTAGCTATCATACGCCACGCATTATAGTAAAACTTATCCACTCACTCGCCCAGATTGTAGAAAAGTGATTTAAATAAATAGGAGTGTTTTTTGTTGTTTTGCATTTTTATTTATTTATATAATGATCAAATGATTTATAGCATCAAATTAAGGTGTAAGAAGACTAAATACGAGTACGTCAAATGGTCGGTTGTAGTGCAGTGCATGTTTCCTGTAATTGTTGGGAGCGGATAAGCCTCACTTTGATTAAAACAAGTTACATTTATAGATCAAGGTCTTGATCTTTGATTGAATGGATTGATATTTCCTTTAATTTTCTTTTGCCATTTCAAGTATGCAAAGTCGTAGGTTCACTCTTTACTTTTGTCCAATATTTTTGTTGATGCAATTTTCTTTCACACGCAAAAGCCACAACGGAATTTGCATAAACGATTGTGTGAACAGCCAGTATTTAAATTTATTGGGTGAATAAATAAAGGAAAATGCACGCGTGAGCAGAAATACACACCTTCTATCCGTCCAAGTGGGGGAGAGTGAGAGATTGATTGATGTATTCAAAAAGATGCAATAAGTTTCGGTTCTTTCTTAAAGTCCATTTTGTTGACAGTTTAATATTCTGCTACCGGCTCAGAACAATACTTTGATGTTGAAATGACACAAAACGTTAGCGAAAAAAACAAATTCTCAAACGTGATCGCCATATCAAAATATTCGGCAAGAGCATACAAATGATTAAACAACAATAATCTTCATACTCATCGAATTGAAACCGACAAAAATATAATTATATCGGAATCTGAAATTGTAGCGATAAATAACTAAAACAGAGCCTACTAAAAAATGTGGGTGACCTGATTTAAAAATTGTACAGCAAAAATAAACAATTCAAAACAAGAAAAAAAAACAACACAAATCGAATGCGAAATGCTTGCGTTTTGCATTAAATAAAGCAGGTTTGTAAAAATGCAAATTAACGAATTATCGATATGGGATCTGGTCATGAACACTGAGATTTCTGTACCTACAACAATATCGTGCCTATTATTGATGTAAGGTTATTTCGAATGTTGGCAAAAAGATAATTAACCCCAATCTAATTTTATAGTAAAAGAAGTACCCTTTCTTTCAGATATAGACGTTCCCTTTGCTTTAGAAAGGATCAACAAAAGTCCACTTTATTTCTGAAAGGCTCCATAAAAGCAACCGTTCTTTCAGCAAGGGCCTATAGAAGGAACATTCCTTTCAGCAAGGGTCTACAAATGACCCTTTCTTTTAGAAAGGGTATATAGAAGCAGCATTTCTTACAGAAAAGGGCCCATATAAGCAGCTTTTCTTTTATAAAGTATCAATAGAAGCATCCTTTAAAAAAAGGGTCTATAGAAGGAACCTTTTTAGGGTTCTACAGAATTACCCTCTCTTCCAGAAAGGGTCAATAGCACCTTTTCCTTGAGGAAGGGTCCATAGAAGCACCCTTTCTATCCGAAAGGATCCGTAGAAGCACCTTTTTGCAAAAAGGGTCCATAGAAGCACCCTTTGTATCCGAAAGGTCAATAGAAGAACCTTTTCTATCCCAAAGGGTCCATAGAAGAACCTTTTCTATCCATAAAAGCACCCTTTCTATCCGAAAGGATCCATAAAAGCCCCCCTTCTTTCTGAAAGGGTCCATCGAAGCACCCTTTCTATTTAAAAGGATCCATAGAAGCAACCCTTCATTCATAAAGGGTCCATAGAAGCAACCCTTCTTTCAGAAAGGGTCCATAGAAGCACCCTTTCCTTCAGAAAGGGTCCAAAGAAGCACCCTTTCTATCAGAAAAGGTCCAGAAAGGGTTCATAGAAGCACCCTTTTTTCAGAGAAGAAGCAAAGAAGTACCCTTTTTTCAGAGAGGAAGCAAAGAAGCACCCATTCTTTCAGAGAGGAAGCAAAGAAGCACCCTTTTTTTCAGAGAGGAAGCAAAGAAGCACCCTTTCTTTCAGAGAAGAAACAAAGTATCACATTTTCTTTGAGCAAGGGTCAATAGAAGCACCCTTTTTTGAGAAAGGGTCAATAGAAGCACCCTTTTTTGAGAAAGGGTCAATAGAAGCACCCTTTTTTGAGAAAGGGTCAATAGAAGCACCCTTTTTTGAGAAAGGGTCAATAGAAGCACCCTTTTTTGAGAAAGGGTCAATAGAAGCACCCTTTTTTGAGAAAGGGTCAATAGAAGCACCCTTTTTTGAGAAAGGGTCAATAGAAGCACCCTTTTTTGAGAAAGGGTTAATAGAAGCACCTTTTCTTTCAGAAAGGAAACATAGAAGCACCCTTTCTTTCAGAAAGGAAACATAGAAGCACCCTTTCTTTCAGAAAGGAAACATAGAAGCACCCTTTCTTTCAGAAAGGAAACATAGAAGCACCCTTTCTTTCAGAAAGGAAACATAGAAGCACCCTTTCTTTCAGAAAGGAAACATAGAAGCACCCTTTCTTTCAGAAAGGAAACATAGAAGCACCCTTTCTTTCAGAAAGGAAACATAGAAGCACCCTTTCTTTCAGAAAGGAAACATAGAAGCACCCTTTCTTTCAGAAAGGAAACATAGAAGCACCCTTTCTTTCAGAAAGGAAACATAGAAGCACCCTTTCTTTCAGAAAGGAAACATAGAAGCACCCTTTCTTTCAGAAAGGAAACATAGAAGCACCCTTTCTTTCAAGAAAGGTCAATAGAAACACCCTTTTTTTGAGGAAGGGTCAATAGAAGCACCATTTTCTTTCAAAAAGGGTCCATAAAAGCACCCCTTCTTTCTGTAAGGGTCATATAAGCACCCATTCTATCCGAAAGGATCCATAGAAGCACCCCTTTTATCCGAAATGTTGGATTGGAGCTCCCTTCCTATACGAAAGGATCCATAGAAGCACCCTTTCATTCAGAAAGGGTACAAAGAAGCACCCTATCAGAAAAGGTCCAAAGAAGCACCCTTTCTTTTAGACAAGGTCCAGAAAGGGTCCATAGTAGCACCCTTTCAGAAAGGGTCCATAGAAGCACCTTTTTTATCCATAGAAGCACATTTTTTCAGAAAGGGTCCATAGAAGCACTCTTTCTATCCGAAAGGGTCCATAGAAGCACTCTTTATATCCGAAAGTGTCAATAGAAACAACCTTTCTATCCGAAAGGATCCATAGAATCACCGTTTTTATCCATAGAAGCACCCTTTCTTTCATAAAGGGTCCATAGAAGCATCCCTTCTTTTTGAAAGGATCCATAGAAGCTCCATTTCTATCCGAAACTATCCATAGAAGCACCCATTTTATCCGAAATATAGGAGCACCCTTTCTAACCGAAGGACCCCTTCTATCCATAGAAGCACCCTTTCTGAAAGAAAGGGTTCATAGAAGCACCCTTTTTATCCATAGAAGCACCGTTTCTATCCGAAAGGGTCCATAAAAGCACCCCTTCTTTCTGAAAGGATCCATAGAAACACCATTTCTATCCGAAACTATCCATAGAAGCAACCTTTTTACCCGAAACAGTCCATAGGAGCACCCTTTCTATCCGAAACGGTCCATAGAAGCACCCTTTCTATCCATAGAAGCACCCTTTCTTTCACAAAGGGTCCATAGAAGCACCCTTTCTTTCAGAAAGGGTCCATAGAAGCACCCTTTCTTTCAGAAAGGGTCCATAGAAGCACCCATTTTTCCATAGAAGCACCCTTTCTATCCGAAAGGGTTTATAGAAGCACCCTTTCTAACCGAAAGGGTCCATAGAAGCACCCTTTCTATCCGAAAGGGTTTATAGAAGCACCCTTTCTAACCGAAAGGGTCTATAGAAGCACCCTTTCTATCCGAAAGGGTTTATAGAAGCACCCTTTCTAACCGAAAGGGTCTATAGAAGCACCCTTTCTATCCGAAAGGGTTTATAGAAGCACCCTTTCTATTCGAAAGGGTCTATAGAAGCACCCTTTCTATCCGAAAGGGTCTATAGAAGCACCCTTTCTATCCGAAAGGGTCTATAGAAGCACCCTTTCTATCCGACAGGGTCTATAAAAGCATCCTTTCTATCCGAAATGATACATAGAAGCACCCTTTCTATCCGAAAGGATACATAGAAGCACCCTTTCTTTCAGAAAGGATCCATAGAAGCACCTTTTCTTTCAGAAAGAGTCTACAGAAGCACTCTTTCTTTCAGAAAGGGTCCATAGAAGCACCCTTCCTATCGGAAAGGGTCCATAGAAAAACGCTTTCTTTCTGAAAGGGTCCATACAAGCACCCTTTCTTTCTGAAGGGGTCCATAGAAGCACCCTTTCATTCAGAAAGGGTCCATAGAAGCACCCTTTCTATCCGAAAGGGCCCATAGAAGCACCCTCTCTATCCTTTCTTTCAGAAAAGGTCCATATAAGCAGCCTATCTTTCTGAAAGGCTCAATAGAAGTACCATTACTTTGAGGAAGGGTCAATAGAAGTACCATTACTTTGAGGAAGGGTCAATAGAAGCACCCTTTCTTTGAGGAAGGGTCAATAGAAGCACCCTTTCTTTGAGGAAGGGTCAATAGAAGCACCCTTTCCTTGAGGAAGGGTCAATAGAAGCACCCTTTCTTTGAGGAAGGGTCAATAGAAGCACCCTTTCTTTGAGGAAGGGTCAATAGAAGCACCCTTTCTTTGAGGAAGGGTCAATAGAAGCACCCTTTCTTTGAGGAAGGGTCAATAGAAGCACCCTTTCCTTGAGGAAGGGTCAATAGAAGCACCCTTTCCTTGAGGAAGGGTCAATAGAAGCACCCTTTCCTTGAGGAAGGGTCAATAGGAGCACCCTTTCCTTGAGGAAGGGTCAATAGAAGCACCCTTTCCTTGAGGAAGGGTCAATAGAAGCATCCTTTCCTTGAGGAAGGGTCAATAGAAGCACCCTTTCCTTGAGGAAGGGTCAATAGAAGCACCCTTTCCATGAGGAAGGGTCAATAGAAGCACCCTTTCTTTGAGGAAGGGTCAATAGAAGCACCCCTTTCTTTTATAAAGCGTCCATAAAAGGTCCGAAACTATCCATAGAAGCCTCCTTTTTATCCGAAACGGTCCATAGAAGCACCCTTTCTATCCACAGAAGCACACTTTCTTTCAGAAAGGGTCCATGGAAGCACCCTTTTTATCCATAGAATCAACTTTTCTTTCAGAAGTAGCCTTTCTATCAGAAAGGGTCCATAGAAGGACCCTTTCTATCAGAAAGGGTCCATAGAAGGACCCTTTCTATCAGAAAGGGTCCATAGAAGCACCCGTTCTATCCGAAACTATCCATAGAAGCACCCTTTTTAGCCATAGAAGCACCTTTTCTTTCGGAAAGGGTCCATAGAAGCACCCTTTCCATCCGAAAGGATACATAGAAGCACCCTTTTTATCCGAAAGGGTCCATAGAAGCACCCTTTATATCCATAGCAGCACCTTTTCTTTCAGAAAGGGTCCATAGAAGCGCCCTTCCTATCCGAAAGGGCCCATAGAAGCACCCTTTCTACCCAAAAGGATCCATAGAAGCCCCTTTTCTTTCAGAAAGGGTCCATAGAATCACCCTTTCTTTCAGAAAGTGTCCAAAGAAGCACCCATTCTATCCGAATGGGTCTATAGAAGCACCCTTTCTATCCGAAAGGGTCCATAGAAGCACCCTTTCTTTCTGAAATGGTCCATAGAAGCAGCCTTTCTATAAGAAAGGGTCCATGGAAGCACCCTTTCTTTCTCAAAGGGTCCATAGAAGTACCCTTTTTTCTGAAAGGGTGCATAGAAGTACCCTTTTTTTTTGAAAGGGTGCATAGAAGTACCCTTTCTTTCAGAAAGGGACAATAGAAGCACCCTTTCTATCCGAAAGGATAGAAGCACCATTTCTCTCAGAAAGGGTCCATATAAGCAGGCTTTGTTTCTGAAAGGGTCAATAAAAGCACCCTTTCTTTCGGAAAGGGTCCATAGAAACACCCTTTCTTTAAGTAAGTGTTAATAGAAGCACCCTTTCTTTGAGGAAGGGTCAATAGAAGCACCCTTTCTTTGAGGAAGGGTCAATAGAAGCACTCTTTATTTGAGGAAGAGTCAGTAGAAGCTCCATTTCTTTTAGAAAGGGTCAAATGAAGTATCTGAAAGAAATGCTGAAAGAAAGAGTGCTTAAATAGACTCCTTCTGAAGGCAATGTTTTTTTTTATATCCCCATTCTGAAAGAAAGGCTGCTTTTAGACTCTCTCGGAAAGAAAGTGTGCTTCTTTAAAACTATTCTGAAAGAAAGGGTATTTCTATAGACCCTTTCTGAAAGAAATGCTGCTTCCATAGACGATTTCTGAAAAAAAGGCTGCTTGTATAGACCCTTTCTGAAAGAAAGTGTATTTCTATAGATCCCTTCTGAAAAATAATCATAAACGTGTTTAAGATCTAACATCTATAACAGCATATAAAATGATAAACATTTCCTGTAACAAGCCTAACAATTATTTAATTATATCATTGTTTACAAATAATGCTGTCAACAATAATTTAATTGTCGATTAACAGATAAATTTCGTGTTTTGCATGATTTGGAAAACTTTCCAATAAAATTATTTACATCCGAGTTGCTTATATATATTAATAAGGTAAGGTTAGTTATAATTAATTAAATACCGATCAAATCGCAGAAAAATAAAGCGGATTATGTTTAATTTCCAGTATAATAATATTGGCAGTACACTAACATTGTTGGTTGTATTGATATTAAGTGAATTCTTTAACGTTTCGCGGGTAATTGGAGCTGAAGTTGCATTTCTGTTGGATAATCCTGAAGTGTTTGAAAAATGTGATGGACATCCAGGCAATGGTATACACGATTTATTTGATATGTCAAATGTAAAGATCGAAATAGATGATTATAATATGCATACGGAGGGATTTGTGACAATGATATGGGATGTGGAGGAAACGGATCGGTTAGTGGTAAGTGTTTGAAATTGTATGAAATAAATAAGAGTATTTTGGTAAGTATTGATGAGAGAGAAAGAGTATGAGAATCCTTTTTGGATGAATAGTAAAAAATGCAAGGCAATGGCAAACATAATTTGTATATAATATATAATAATTGTTCCACAAACATCCCAGATGGGACAAGGGAGACTTCTCTCATATCAATGAGTGCACGCCGATTCATATTGGCTCAATGATATGGGACCTACTTTTTATTGCCGAGTCCGAACGGCGTGTCTTACGACACCACTTGTAGAGAAGTTTTTCATGGCTTAAATACTCAGGAAATGTCGCCAAGCATTACTGAGGGGGAATTTTGCCACCGTTGAAAATTTGATGTTGCTTGGCCTGGGATTCGAACCGCAGACCTTCTGAGTGCAAGGCGGACGTGCTAACCATTGCACCACGGTGGCCCCCAAACATAATTTGTCCGTATTTTAATATAATTTTAAAGAAAAAAAGTTTTGAAAAGCGATGTATATAATAACGCCATCTGCATGTCAAATTTAACATTAGCAGTCTATGTTGTATTGTATGATAAATATAAAGTCATAAGCATACTTTTGGGTGGAATGTATAAACTGGAAAAATATCCGTATAAGTCCAGATTTTCATTAGACAGTTTATTTAGACGGCAATTTTCAGTCTGAGAGAGACAGACAAACTAACAATTGCCGCAAGGAAAATTGCCTAATGAAAATCTAAACTCATACGATATTTTTCACAATTTATATATTCCGCCCAAAAGTATGCTTATGACTTTATATTTATCGTACAATACGCTAACTGCTATTGCTAAAATTGATATGTAGATGGTGTTATGCTAAACAGTGATTTTCAAAACATTGCAATTATATTGATTCAATGAATTTCTTGGCTAAAATCCTAATTTTTTTAAATATATTAATAAAATTAAAATTATATATAACTCAAGGGAAATTTTCAATAATTCTTCTTTCCAATTTCTTTGTGTTTTTTTTTAGTTTCGTGTTGAGGTATTCAAATTTCAACGTGGCACATGGCAACCAACTGTCTACAACATTATTCGCGAGAATTTTTGTGATACTGCATTTTATGAACATGAAATTTGGCATGATGCAGTAATGGGAACTTTGAAAGAGGACGAACGCATTTGCTTCAACAAAAAGGGGGTAAGCGAAAAAAAGAAAACCAAATTTAAATAATTATCATCGTGTCCCTTTAGGCGATTTATCATTTTAATGTGGATAATTATATGGTATTTCAAACAACAAACAACAATGAGTTGGAAGGACAGCACAAAATGATTTTGACATTGGAAGCATTCGATAAAAATGGCAAAAAACGCCCGAAGACCCTTTGTACCCAACTTAAGGGGGAATTTACCAAAATATAAATAAAACAAGAATTATTGGAGGAAAACAAAGATATGTTATTAACAAAATTTGGATAATAATAAATACAAAAATTATAAATGATTTGCGGAAAATAAAATTTAGTATAAATTTTCATGAAAATTTACACATTTGACATCAAACTTTCTCTAAGAATACTTATTTTCATTTCATGGAACAGGAATTGGGCTTTAGGACATGTATTCTCACACAGAATAGAGAACGAAAGTTGTTTTTTAATGTCAAGAAAAAAGTTAAATCGTTGTTACTAAAGTGCTATATTGTGCCTATAATTTGAAGAATATCTAAAATCGCGCAATTTTTCACATCTTCAAAGTAATTAAACCTAGATTATAGTTTCATGTTTTTAATATTTAAATATTCCGCCCAATAGTATGCAAAGAAATTTGTCATTCTCAGTTCATTTATCCATAATTGTTTGATATGACATGTAGATGGCGTTATGTCACATTACAAAGAATAGTTCTGAACATTTTCTTCATTGAAAGCTTGTCGTACCGCAACAACCTTTGAAAGTTTTACTTATATTCTGGCAATTATACTATTTAAATATTAAATATTAATATTGACATTTAGATAAAAAAAAATTAGCCAAATATTAGAAATCAGTTGAATTGGATAAAAAAAAAATGATTACCATAAAAATAATAATAGCTCACGCAAAGGTGATTTTAGATAGATCTGGAAATTTCTGAACAACCAATTGGTTAGAAGCAAAAAAAAAAACCCTTGGAGATATTGTTGATAAGGATGGTAGTACTGACAAAGCCAATATAAATAATTTTTAATTAATTTCTCATTGGAGATCAGCTTTATGATCGAAAATTTTTGCAAGTGAAAAAGGAAAGTCGAAGATTTGAACACAAGCACCAAACTATGTGACCTGGTTTCGCTCGCTTGTGTGGGTTCGAAACTTGGGCCTTCCTTTTTCACTCGCAAAAATCAACTCCAAAGAGAATTTTATTAAAAATTAATTTCTTTGGCTTGACGCTAACATGCAAAATTCTCAAAAAAAAAAAAAAAAAAAAAAAAAAAAAATTGGTCGTTTTGTAGAAGAATTAAGTGAAGGCATACAACGCGACGGACACTTGTAATGGAAAGTTGTCCGTTTTAATTTACGGCCAGTTGACAGAACTTGTTTACTGAATGAAATTGAGACGTTAAATCCAAGGAAAAGCTGCGGCCTCGATCATATATAGTGTTGCTGATAACGAGATCTGAGATAGCCAGGGTTTAAAAGCCAGCATCTAAAAACATTAGCATTAGCTGTACTCTTCTAATGCTGCACAATATTGACACACATGGCTAAATAAGCAACCGAACGCCTATTTATTTTTGTACATTTTTGCTTATTTCGTTTTTTACGCCTGATCTTTTTTTTCGTTAGGCATAATCGATAACCACGCTACATATTTAGCAGTCGGCTGACCATTCGTCGCAGCGAATTAGCAACCGAGGGTGGTTTTCTGATTAGAGTTGTAAACGCAGTAATAAAAAAGGTGGCAATTAATGTCAAAATGCCTCCATCATATGGTAGAACCTATGTAAAGAATACTAATTATTATTGTTTAAAAATAAAAAATATATACTGAACGGCTTCACCAGATATTCACATGTCCTTTGAACTATCGTGATTTCTAATGCATTACACTGGTAATCCTGATCTCAAAAACAATTGTTTGCTGAAACCCTGGCTAAGCCGTTGAAACTTTGTTGCTTATTCTCTTTCCTGATATGTGTTGATCATGTGTGGTGCGAAATATGAGTATGCGTGCTCGACGGACTGTCACCTAGATGCGATGAGGTGGCCTAGTAAGTGCAATGAACCTAAAAGCTGTAGCGTAGCTACTGGTAGGGCCTCCCATGTCGGTAAGGTTGAAGATGAGCACTGAAGCTAAGAACAGTCTACAACGTAGCGTCGGTATTCCAGTGGATCGGTTACAATTAACGCCTGTTTTCCCATATTAGGGGCGGTCAACACACAAATCTGGGTTCCTGTACACCACAGATATAGGGCACCGACTTTTGGAATGAAACAACGGACACGAATTGGATTCTGAAACGCCAAGACTTTATTTCAAACTGGTAAGCTAGCCCAGCTAGAAAGCGGATTCGACCGCCTACGTCTTAGTATTCTAAACAGTGGAAAATCTCTTATATTCTCTGGAATGCGTGGAAGAAACGCGACCCATATGCACGTTGTTGCTTTTCTCCTGAGCTCGATGGTGAGAAAATCCCTGATGCGTTGGGAACACGTTTGCGAACGATTTAACATAAGCCGACGACATTGTATTGATCTCCGATCTTCCGAACGCCATATGCAAAGCAAATTAAATGACTTGCAAACAAAGGCAGAGAAATATCAACTACGAATCAATGTTAATAAGACTAAATCCAAGACAGTTCCATCTTAACGGCAGGGCAATTGAAGATGTAACCAACTTTACATATCTAACTTAGAAGCCAAATAACACCCGACTGTGGCACCCAGGCGGACATCGGAGCCAGACTAGCTAAAGCTAAAGATGCCTTTGCTAAACTGCGGAAAATATGGCGCTACCGACAATTATCAAATTCAACAAAAATTCGTATATTCAACTCGAACGTAAAATCCATATTTTTATACGGATGTGAAACATGGCTCTTATATCCACCAGAGGGTCAAATAAATTACAATGCTTTGTTAACCGTTGCTTAAGGCATATCATACACTCCGGTTCATCTGAATAGAACCAACCAATATTTGTCTACAAATACCGTTATATCAGACGAAAGGAGAGGAATTGTAAATTATAATTTTGTGGACATGTAGAGTATATAGTAGCCGATATTTTCAATACCTAACATGTTTCACATATGCGTCATAACGGTACTTTTTACTCGCTTTATTAAAAAATGTCAAAATATTATCATTTTTTAATGGTTCACCAGGATAGAACCACCCTAAGAATTTACACAAATCCTTTGTTAGATGTGGTAAACTTTAACAAAAAACTATTTATAATTATAAATAAATGCCGTGAGTGTTAATTGCTATCAAATATTGTGCAAAAATTTGTATTAGGGTCTTGAAATTTGATGAAAATCGATGCTTAGAGATCCAAAAAATATTTTTATGAAGAAATCGGTAGAAACAATTTATAAAGACAAAATGTTATACTGAATTATGTTCAAAATTTTCAAAGTCACATTTGATAGGTTTATGAGTCCGAAACTGAGGAAATATGGTAAAGATAACTCAAATTTCTACCTTTCCAATCCAAAATTTGATATTTTATCTCAGGATAGTGAATGCAAATCGATAGGTTCTACCTAGTTTCATTGGCTGTGGACAACTACAGGTCCAAAAAATAAAGAAAATTCCATCGCCGAACGCTTCATGTCAACATGAAGGGCTTTGATTTAAAAGATATCGCATGACATGGAAAGCACAGAAACATAGGCGCTCTTTTTTGTGTAATAACGGATCAGAAATATTTTTTCGGTACTTATACTATGAGGGAAAGATGTGTGAACATCATAACCATTAAAATTAAACCCTTTCCTTTCGAAAAAATTAACGTCTGCCTTCCCCTATCGCTAAGCTGTTTCTTCACATCAAATGTCATAGAACCTTTTGAAATTCCAAGGAGTTGATGGTGACATGGAGCGTTTGGCGCTGGAATTTTCTTTATTTTTTGGACCTGTAGATGTCCACAGCCAACGAAACTAGGTGGAACCTATCGATTTGCATTCACTATCCTGAGATAAAATATCAAATGTTGGATTGGAAAGGTAGAAATTTGAGTTATCTTTACCATATTTCCTCTGTTTCGGACTCATAAACCTATCAAATGTGACTTTTTTATAATTTTATTGTAGTATAGAAAATTTTGAACATAATTCAGTATAAAATTTTGTCTTTATAAATTGTTTCTACCGATTTCTTCATAAAAATATTTTTTGGATCTCTAAGCATCGATTTTCATCAAATTTCAAGGCCCTAATACACATTTTTGCACAATATTTGATAGCAATTAACACTCACGGCATTTATTTATAATTATAAATAGTTTTTTGTTAAAGTTTACCACATCTAACAAAGGATTTGTGTAAATTCTTAGGGTGGTTCTATCCTAGTGAACCATTAAAAAAAGATAATATTTTGACATTTTTTAATAATGCGAGTAAAAAGTACCGTTATGACGCATATGTGAAACATGTTAGGTATTGAAAATATCGGCTACTATATACTCTACATGTCCACAAAATTATAATTTACAATTCCTCTTCTTTCGTCTGATATAACGGTATTTGTAGATAAATATTGGTTGGTTCTATTCAGATGAACCGGAGTGTACATATATGGTGGCCTGATAGTAGGATCTCAAATTCCGAATTACATAGAAGATGCAACCAAATCCCAAACGAAAAAACAATGGCTAGTAAAAATGGATATGGGTTGGACACATGCTGCGGAAATCCCAGACAACATAGCTAGATAAGCCTTAGACTGGAACCCACAAGGGGCCAGATGTAGAGGATGGCCCAGAGGCTCTTGGCAAAGAAGGTTAGGTTGATAAGAGGGGCGAGTAATCGCCACATACCCTCGTGAACATACACTTAAGCCAGTAGTAGGCCTGTTGTGCGCTCTAGACTAGGTTTGTTTGAAGAAGGCGACTCTACCGTATTTTATTTAAGGAATTCTGTGCCCTTAACAAAAACCCTTAATTGTTTCAGGTCGTTTACAATTACCTGATTAAGATTTGGTATTGTGTCGTTCCCAAAAAACTGGGATCGGATGGTTTCGAAAGCGGGACATTGTCAGAGAAAATGCTCCAGTGTTTTGTCATCTTCTCCGCATGCTTTGCATATGCTTTTGTCTGCACAATTAATTTTGTGCAGATGAGCTTGTAAACCCAGTTGACCTGTAAGGACACCTGCAAGTCTACTCAACTCTGCCTTACCTAGCAGTAATAGGTTATTAGTTTTTTCCTCATTTGGGTCTCGCCAAGGATTTTTGTAGTTTTCCCTATTTCCTCTCTATTCCATAGGCATAAGTGGGCATTATTTGACCAAGTGTTTAACTCTATACGAGACTCGTTTAATGGCTTTGTGTTCTCTAAGTTTACCATTGCTGATTACCTTCCATTTTTTTGCCAGAGAATTTGTTATCTCATTACCTCTATTCCCCGCATGTCCCGGTGCCCATATTATACCCACCGAGCCATATTTAGAATAGCTGTTGATCGAATTTATAAAATCCAAGACTGTTTGTGATTTTACTGTCTTGAATGTCATTGCTTTGATTGCAGTTTTACTGTCCGTAAGGACGTTAACAGTCTTCCTTGTCCCTTATGGGATGTTTGTGGAACAATTAAAATGACGTTAACAGTAATTGGTCTCGTGTTAGCATTAATCCAGTTCAGACACTCTGAAATCGCTCGAATCTCCGCTTGATGGACCGTATTGTGATCCGACAAACGAAGTGCTATTTCGGTCTCCCAGTCTTTTTCACCCACCGTATGTATAACAACAATTTCCAGTCGGCATTTATGCTAGAGTTCCGTCTATCTACGAGTCTCTTTCTGGAATTAATGTCTCGCATGAGGCAGCTACAATTGTTTCAGCTATACGGTCCGATACAATGTTATCCATTGACACTCCCATTGTTACCCGTAAAATATTTTGATGGTATGTTACGTGGTCCTTTCTGATCCACTCATCCATCGCTTTAAGTCGTATAGCTGCGACGGCCGCTTCATACCTTATCTGAATTTCTATTGGGTATATATATATTTATATATATATATATATATATATAGAATAGTTTCTAATACCCTCGTTGGTGTTGTCCTCATTGCGCCGCTTACACTTAAACAGCACATACGGTGGACTTTCTGTAGTATTTTAATATTACACTTCTTATCCATAGCTGTCCACCATGCTACTGAAGCGTATGTTAGAATAGGTCTAACTAGGCTTTGTATAGCCAGTGTGTCATCTTAGGATTATGATCCCACTTGGAGCCTGTAGCCCTTGAATAGGTTGACCAGCATCTATAAGCTTTGTTAGCTCTCTTTAAAATATTCTTTCCATTTAAGTTTCCTATCCACAATTACTCCCAGATATTTAACTTTATTGGAAATACTAATTGTTTTGTTTTGGGAAAACTGGTTCTTCAGAGTATCCCAGTTTTGTTTTTCTAGTGAAAATACATATTTGAGTTTTTCCGGTTTTAAGGCTGATTCAGCTCTTCTGCATAGCAAAATTGGATTCTTACCCCTCAGAAGTATTATAAATATATATTGGGTCAAATCCCTCATCGATTAAAGGCTATTTATGGTAGTGACCCATAGGAGTGGGGATAAGATCCTCCTGCGGCGTTCCCTGACCAACTTTGTCCCTTATTTTTACGTCAAGTAACCCGCAGCTTATCCACCTATTCCTTAGCATGTGCAAGGCCGATATTACTGCCATACAGGAAATACGATGGATTGGGAAAGGCGTCACAACAACACGTAAAGGTGCCGCACTGTATTATAGCTGCCATGACACAAAGCATGAGTTTGGTTGCGGTTTTGTAGTTGGTCAGAGGTTAAAACATCTGGTCTCCAGCTTCACCCCAGTGAATGAAAGACTTGCTACAATTCGATTAAAAGCAAAATTCTTCAACATCAGCTTTATTTGCACTCATGCTCCCACTGAAGAGAAGGACGAACAGACCAAAGATATATTTTACGGGCGTTTAGAAGAAACTTATGACCGTTGCCCTGCCCATGACATTAAAATCATTCTAGGCGATTTTAATGCCAAAATTGGAAAGGAGAATATCTTTGGCCCAACAGTCGGGAAATTCAGCCTCCACAGTGAAACATCTGACAATGGTATGAGGCTGATAGACTTTGCAGCTGCAAAAAACATGGTAGTTAGCAGTACCAGATTTAAGCATCTCGATATTCATAAGGGCACCTGGCTGTCGCCAGATCAAAGAACAAGTAATCAAATTGATCATGTTGTGATAGATGGAAGACATTCATCGAGCGTGCTGGATGTACGACCGTTTCGAGGTGCAAACATAGATTCCGACCACTACCTTGTTGCAGCAAAGGTACTTACCCGTCTAAACGTTGCAAATAAAGTAAGAACAGACACAACGCGGAAGTTGGACATCGATAGGCTGCAAACACAACAGATAGCCACAGCATATTCCACTCAACTAGCCCAATTGCTGAACGAGAGCACTCCTTGTCCCGACAACATAACAACACAATGGCAAAATATTGCCCAGTCCATGCAAACAGCCGCAAAATCCATACTTGGATTCCAGAGACCTCCACAAAGGAATTCATGGTATGACCAGGAGTGTCGTGCTGCTACCGAAGAGAAAAATGCGGCATATAGAGCTACTTTACAATCAGTAGCAACGCGTAGCGCACGAGAGAGATATCGGGAGAAAAGGAGAGAAGAGAAACGTCTTTTCCGCAAGAAAAAGAGAGAAATGAAAAAGCGGGAGTGTGAAAGAATCGAGATGTACAGGAGCCAGAATGAAGTCCGAAAATTCTACCAAAGAGTGAAACATCAAACAGATGGCTTTGGTACAGGTACATCCTCCTGTAGAGACCATCAAGGTAATCTGGTAACAGATACAGATAGCGTGCTCAGAATATGGAAAGAACATTTCTCCAATCTGCTGGTATCCAAAAGTAGCGAAGACGATGATACCACAGATCCAATCCCAGAAGATGGTATAGAATGTATACCGCCCGGCCAAGATAAGGTAAAACAAGTAAGAACAGACTATAGTCGGACGGGGCCGACCATGTGATACCCTATACCACTATCCCTGTGCACTAGCTTTCCGGGCTAGCTGTTATAAGATGTGCATTAGAAATTTTACCAATTTTCACACAAAAGTTTTGATCAATTTAACCCGCTAAATATTATCCGATCATACCGTTGACTTGCACGCTACTTCTTCATCTCAAACCAAAACTACGTTTAAAATTTCGCGCCGATCGGACTATTATTGCGACCTACAGAGCGGCTACAAAATCGAGCAAAAATTTTGTTTTTGGTCCATTTCATCCCTTTAACATTTCACGATCATCGCCAAAAACTAATCAGTTCTATTCTGGTCCAAACCCGACCTCCATACTAAATTTCGTGACAATCGGTCCATAATTGCGGCCTCTAGCTTGATTACAATTTTTAATGGACGGACAGACGGACGGACGGACGGACGGACACACATCGCTAAATCGCTTTATCTCGTCGAGATATGAAGTTTGGTATACCACATGAGGGGTCTACGACGAATATTTCGCGGCGTTACATGAATTTTTGGGAAAACAAACTTATTATACCCTTTTCCACATTGTGGTATAGGGTATAAACAGCAATCAACCGGCTGAAGAATAATAAAGCAGCAGTTGCCGATGGCTTACCAGCCGAGCTGTTTAAAACCGGAGGCGACGCGCTGATAAGGTGTATGCATCAGCTAGTTAGCACCATCTGGCAGGAAGAACGCGTACCCGACGATTGGAACCTGGGCATCCTGTGTCCCGTCCACAAGAAAGGAGATAAGACTGTATGCTCCAACTATAGGGGCATAAGTCTTCTCCCTATTGCCTGTAAGATAGTGTCAGGGATATTGTGCGAACGACTAAAGCCCATGGTCAACGAAATAATTGGACCATACCAATGCGGCTTTAGACCTGGCAAGTCCACCATTGACCAGATATTTACCCTGCAGCAAATCCTGGAGAAGACCCAAGAGATGCAGATCGACACATATCACCTTTTTGTCGATTATAAAGCAGCATTCGACAGTCCCCTCCGATCAAAGGTATTCCATGCAATGTTTGAATTTGGTATCTCCGCAAAGCTCATTCGGCTTTGTAAAATGACTCTAACTGCCTCAAGATCTTCAGATAAAATAGGAAAGAACCTCTCCGAAGAATTTTGTACCAAAAGAGGTTTCAGGCAAGGAGACAGCCTCTCGTGTGATCTCTTCAATATCCTGCTAGAAAAGGTTATACTAGAGGCAAACGTCAAAAGAAGTGGCACAATCTACACCAATAGCCACATGTTAATATGCTGATGATATAGACATCATGGGACGATCAGTAAAAGAAGTAACCGATACCTTTAGGAAGGTCGAAGCAGAATCTGCGAAAGTGGGTCTGGTGGTAAACGGCGAGAAGACCAAGTTGATAGTGTCGACGCACAATGCGTCCATTGAGATCGGACCAACTGTTGAAGTTGGTTCCTATAATTTTGAGGTAGTAAACGACTTCGTATACCTCGGGTGTCACCGTGGTGAAATGGTATGCACACCCGCCTTGCACGCTGAAGGTCGTGGGTTCGATTCCCCGACCAAGCAACATCAAACAATTTTCAACGGTGGCAAAATACCCCTCAGCAATGTCGGCGACATTTCCTGAGTATTTCAGCCATGTAAAACTTCTCTACAAGTGGTGTCACGCCGTTCGGACTCGGCGATAAACTGTAGGTCCCATATCATTGAGCTAATATGAATCGGGGTGCACTCATTGATATGAGAGAAGTCTCCCTTGTCCCATCTGGGATGTTATATATAACTCGGCACCGCCGTAAACACAACAAACGACATCAGTTGTGAAATAAATAGAAGAATTGTATTGGCCAACAGATGCTACTTTGGCTTAAGTAAGCACTTCAAAAACAAAACCACAACTCGTCAAACAAAAATAACGCTGTACAAAACACTGATACTACCCATGCTGATGTATGCTTCCGAAGCCTGGGTACTTGCGCAACCAGATAAGGCAGTGCTTGGTGTGTTTGAGAGAAAAATTCTTGGAAAGATCTACAGACCGATCTGCGGTGAATATCGACGTCGTATGAACCACGAGCTGTATCTGCTATACAACGACATCAATATAGTTAAACGTATCGAGATGCAGCGATTGCGTTGGCTAGGCCATATAATAACAAGTAAAAAAGTATCAGTCGGCTTTGCTGACAGAAATATACCCTCAGCCTGTATAAATTGAAATAATTTTTTCCCAAAAAACGTATGTATTTAGGGGTTTTTAAAAATTTTGGGCGTTTGAACCGACAAAAATGTTGATTAGGATTAAAGATCAAAAGTTTTGAGGTGGAGATATTAAAAGGAATGGATCTACATTGACCATCATGGACGTGGATCTTCAGCCACTACATATGGCGCCATAGGGGGTTTTTACACCCTTCCGGAAGTTTGCTCAAGAAGTATAGACTTGCCCCTGAAAAAACTTTTACCATCGTAATTGAGGCAGTGAGTTAAGTTGCTTCAATAAAAATCAAAGTGATTCGATAGCAGGTCTTAAAGTGAACTTATCCGAAATTTTGTATGGGAGGTACTGGATAGAGTGGACAAATATAGTCCATATTTGAACCTGATCTATATCTGGTAGATATATTAGGATGTGCAAAGTATGGATTACATCGGTCACTCCCTTCAAGAGTTATCGTGCGCAAAGTTTTTCCGAACATTTTTGAACTTTTGTGGGGGAGGTACCTGAAGGAGTAGACCGATATGGCTTATCTTCGAACTTAAACTATGTTTGGACTAAATATTACTAAGGCCAAATTTTGGACCGAATCGGCAGATCCGTTCAAGAGTTATCTTGCGCTCCAACCACCTCACACGGTGTCATAGGGGTTTTTTGCAATTTTCAGGCTATTTTCTCGGGAAGTATGGGCTTGACCCTGACGAAACTTGTACTGTCGTATGGGGGCAGTGAATACAAGTTGCTAAAACAAAAATTAAAGCGATTCGAGAGATGACTCTAAACTGAACTTTTCCGAAATTTTGTGTGGGAGGTACCCGAAGGAGTGGACCGATTGAGTCTATATTGAAACCTTATTTAAGTCTGGTGCACACTTTACGACGGGCAAAGTATGGACCAAATCGGTTACTCCCTTCAAGAGTTATCGTGCGTACAAATTTTCCGAACATTTTCGAACTTTTGTGGGGGAGGTACAGGAAGGAGTGAACCGATATAAGCCATCTTCGAACTTAAACTAAGTTCGGACAAAATATTGACCGAATCGGTTGATCCGTTCGAGAGTTATCGTGCGCTTCAGCCAGCCAGACAGGCAGACAGACAGACAGACGGACGGACATTGCTCAATCGACTCCAAATTGTCTGAAACACATTTCGTCCAAACATATTTGGGGTCTAAAACCATTATTTCGATGAGGCACATTTTGCCCGTATGAAAGTGTATATACCCTCGTTAGCATAAATGCTGAGGGTATAAAAATGAGCGATAATGAACCCGCTAAAAAGGCGTATAAAATCGAGCCACATGGCGGTGCACGCAGAATTGGCAGGCCAAAGAATAGATGGCGCAAACAAGTGGATGAAGAGATGACAAAGCGCGGTATTAAAAAAAGCCAAGCACGAAACGAGAGAATTGGAGATCTTTTCTTAGTTCGGTCTATGGAACAAATGTTCTGTAATGGGCCAACTAAGTAAGTAAGTAAGTATAAAAATATAGCTTTAATTCAGTTTAATGTCACTTCACGGATCGTGTTGAAATTTTAATTGCGGATAGTCACTGCTGTCATGTATACAACAGTAAAAGTTTTTTTTTTTTTTTTTTTGCTAGTGGAAGTCAATACCTTCTGAGATATGGACCCCGAAATGTCCAAATATTTACGACCACTCTTTCAGACAACCCTCACATTTTTGGATTACTGAACACACATTGCACTAGTGTAACCTGTGGACATACTCATTATAAATTCAAGAGTATTTTTATTTTTGATTACATGCTCTGATGATTCGTTTAATTGGTCCTGGTGTTGAAGTAATGTTGTGTTCGGGTTTATTTTTGTTTTGTCTACTATTTATATAAACAAAAAAATTAAAATTCACCTAAAAGATATATATGAATGTGAATGCAATGTATGCAGTCATCCGAGGCCGTCGAAGCGTACTTCAACACAACTGTATTAGGTGAAATATATTTGTAAATAAAATTAGGTGATAGATACACCAGGGAATGAGTTCTTAAGTAGCGAATATGTAAAAGAGAGTAGTAGGTCCCTGATTTTTGGTGGGATGGCAATAGAAGTTCCAGTTTCATCAATAGTTCACACATAAAAACAATATAATCGTATGTATGTACAGTACATTTTTTTATACCAAAACAAGTGATGTAATTTTTGAAGTAAACCTTATAACACCACTTCAAACCGCAACACATTGTGCCACACATAGCGATACCGACCGAATAGACAGCCACACAACATGATATCACGACAATTGAATTATGCTAATGATTTTTAGATCAGCGAACGCAAACCAGCGAATGGATGAATGAATGAGTTCACCAGTTAAGGTAAATAATTAGCAGCTGCTGATGTTGCTGTCTATAGACAATTCAGGCATTTAATAATATTGCCACCATACCAATTAAAGAAAAGAAAAACTAAAATATTGAAACAATCACTTACGTCAATATTTATGATCTCATAGAAGCCCAGAGAATGCATTCATGCAGCATTTGTCATTGTTTATGGAAATAAATTGCTTACCTGAAAAAAAGAGAATTGGAAATATTAGATTTAATTAATATTCTATTGAAAAAACAATTAACAAATTTACTTCAAAATATAGGAAATAACATTTAGGTGATTTGCAGGAATTTAGGAAATGATTATTAAATTCCAAACTACATTAACTATATAGAAATTATAAACAATAGAAGATTTATGAGGAGAATGAGTGTATATTTTTTTAGGGTTAAGAAAGTCAGGAAATACCACCTACCCATCGGCTAAGAGCGTCATAATTCGTATCAGAATATGAATTTATTGTAACTTTATCTTAATAATATTTACTTCAATATTATTTAATTTTTATTAAATTACTTTTTCCCCCATTTTGTGTGTGATCTTAATTAAAACATTTTCCCCTTACCCCAAACACCATAAAACACATTCTCCCTGCAAAATCAGCAGTCCTTGCCATCATTATACGTTAGCCTGGTTAGTAAAGTATGTCACATAACATTTATATACTACAACAAAATGACAGCTACTGCTGTTGCAACAGCATGCATCCGTTGTTCTTGTGTGTTGTGGTGTACCCACCACACATCCTGATAGAGTGCTCGCTCTCATCCTTTTTACGTTACTCTGTCCTTTTTTTTTCTTTTCGCCATTACCTCCCGATGTGCCATTTCTCTATTTCACCCTCCCCAAAGCCCATAATCGATGAATGAACGAATGAATGGCCTTAAAAAACGATGTCATTTGCCTTTCCACTTCCCTTCTTTCGACTCTTTTATTTCTCTTCTTTTTCTATAGGTATTGAAAAATCAGAGTAAATATTCCATTTCAACATTCTCAATAGTTGTATTTTTTGCAATAATTTTAACTGTTATTATGAAAACAGTTATTTTGTATTGTATTTTGTGTATTGGCAGCGAAGAATGTATCTTCATTGTGCCCATACCACCACCACTAACCAATTCGTATTTCTTCTGTGTTTTTTGTATTTTCCACAATCACTGCAAATGGCGTACTAAAGGGAAAGTGAAAACCCCATTATTTGGGGCAAGGTTAGTTATTGAATTGTTGACTTTTTCCATGAAAACAAAATACTTCTAAGAGGACGATAAATAGCAGTTACGGTATAAAAAATGTATCTTCATAATGTATTAAAGAGCGGAATGTAACGTTAAGTTCTACTGGTGTTCTATAAGAAGAACTAGTGGTCTTCCATAAGAAGACCTAGTGGTCTATAAGAAGGCATAGTGGTCTTAAGTAAGACAACCTTGTGGTCGTGGTCTTCTATAAGAAGAAGAACTTGTGGTCTTCTAAAAAAGGAGACCTTGTGGTCTTCTATAAGAGGAACTTGTGGTCTTCCATAAGAAGAGGGCCTTTTGGTCTTCTATAAGAAGACCTTGTGGTCTTCTATATGGAGAAGATCTTGTGGTCTTCTATAGAAAAGAAGACCTTGTGGTCTTCTATAAGAAGAAGGCCTTGTAGTCTTCGATATGGTCTTCTGTAAGAATATGACCTTGTGCTCTTCTACAAAAAGAAGACATTGTTGTCTTCTATACGAAGAAGACATTATGGTCTTCTATAAGAAGAATACCTTTACATACTTCCATATGAAAAAGACCTAGCGGCCTTCTAAAAAGGTTACCTTATGGTCTTCCATAAGAAGAAGACCTTTTGTTCTTCTATAAGAAGAAAACTGGGGGCCTTCCATAAGGAGAAGACCTTGTGGTCTTCTATATGAAGAAGATGTTATGGTCTTCTATAAAAAAAAGAAGATCTTATGGTCTTCTATAAAAAAGAAGGCCTTGTGGACTTCTATAAGATGAAGAAGACCTTGTGATCTTCTATAAAAAGAACACACCGTGGTCTTCTATACGAAGAAGACATTGTGGTCTTCTACAGTGCCCGAAATAAACATAGGTTCACATGTAAATTTCTAATTTTTTCATAATTCAGATGAATTTTATAGGATTTTATAATTTTGTATTATGGAGTTAGGCCCTCCCCATGATATCAATATATCAATTATTTGATTTTGCGACAAAATAAAAATGTGTAAAATTTTAAATTTTTTCCCCTTATTTTTGGTGCGAAATAATGATAGGTTCAGGGCAACTATTGGGGATTTACACGTATAAATTTGGGGAAAACTTTTTACAAATCGTTGTTTTTTTAGATCGCCAATGTCCAACGAGTAATTTAGTTTAGAAGTTGTCCCCGAATTATTTTCAAAATGCAGATTTGTTCAACACTTTACAGCAATTTTCAAGAAATAAATTTTTAAAGTGGGAGAAGAGGTGAATCTGTGGTTGTCAGAGGCAAGGATCATTTCAATTTACATGAAAAGAGTACCAATCAAAAAACTAAATCCAGTTTTTTAAAAAGTTTCATAAATTGGGCGCAAATTTGAACGTCAAAAAAGTCTGGAGGGTTCTCCAACGCCACTTTGACGGCAAGAATCGCTTATTTTTTCCATTTATTGGAGTTTAAATAATTTTGCATCTCAAAACAACAGTCAACTTGATCTTCAGGTATCGAAAATGCGATGTAAACAAACGTTAGTAAGCTCGAATCGTCCTAGGAAAAATACAAAAATTGTCAAGTAAAACTGCAATCGAGTCTGAAGAAATTGTTTGAGTAATAGAAAAAATCCATCCTAGCCATTATGCATGATAGTTCACAGAATTTTTAGTCGAAATCTGGCGGTTTTCTTTTTTGGGCTCGGTTCAGTTTTACTTGACAATTTTTGTATTCTTCCTAGGACGATTCGAGCTTACTAACGTTTGTTTACATCGCATTTTCGATACCTGAAGATCAAGTTGACTGTTGTTTTGAGATGCAAAATTATTTAAACTCCAATAAATGGAAACAAGTAAAAAAGCATTAAGTTCGGCCGGGCCGAACTTTTCATACCCTCCACCATAAAATATTCATTCCTGTCCCCAACTTTAAGTGCGTACGTTAAAATGTCAGATAATGTACATAAAATGCTTCATTCGGGAGGCCCTTTTTTATGGTGCCTATATCTAACTGTTGACAATTTTTGGTGGGCTAGAAATTGGGAGGTACTGTTATATAGGGGTTATAATAAAACATGGGCCTAAGTGACAGTTTTTGATGGGAGCCTTTAATGTCAAATAACTCCTAATTCGGTTAACAATTTTAGCTAGAATCCTCAAAATATCGAAAATCGGTACATAACGTGGGAACTTCAAATGTCATTAACAGCTACTTCGGAGGTATCTGGGCTATACGAAAATATGAACATAAATGAACAATTTTTGTTGACTTTTAAATTTCAAATTACAGAAAGTTCGTCCAAAAAATAAAGCTAAGGTACGGAAAATCGGGAGGTTTGTTTTGGGGCTATACAAAAACATGGACCTACGTTCGGTTAAACATTTTAAGTAAAATCCTCAAAGTACCGAAAATCGGGAAGTATCGTTATATTGGGGCTATGTTGAAAATTGTTGATGCAGATGTGTGGTGACCACTACAACCTTCAAACGTCAAATTACAGTTAGTTCTGTTAAAAATTGTAGCTAAAATTGCCAAATTACTGAAAATTGGGAGGTACCGTTACATGGGAGCTATATCCGAACATGGACCTATGTTGACAATTTTTGATGGAGAGGTGTTGTGACCACTAAGAACTTCAAATGTCAAATTACTGCTTGTTCAGTTTAATGTTGTAGCTAAAATCATCAAATTACTGAAAATCGGGAGGTACCGTTATATGGGGGCTTTCCTGACAATTTTTGGTGGAGAGGTGTGGTGACCACTAAGAATTTCAAATGTCAAATGTTCAAATTACAGATAATTTGGTTAAAACTTGTTGGTAAAATTCTCAAAATACCTGAAATCGGGCGGTAACGTTATATGGGGGCTATTCCAAAACATGGACCTATGTCCACTAGTTATATAAGTTTATTGACATTTAAGAACCCTAAATGTCAATTGATAGCTAAATCGGTCTGAAAATGTAGATAAAAACGTCAAAATGCCGTAAATCGGGGGTACCGTTATATGGGGGCTATACCAAAACGTGGACCTAGGTCCACAACTTTTGTTATATAAGTTTAGTTACACTTAAGAACCCTAAATGTCAAATTATAGCTATATCGGTCTGAAAATGTACCTAAAAACGTCAAAATACCGTAAATGGGGGGTACCGTTATATTTGGGGCTATACCAAAACGTGGACCTATGTCCACAACTTTTGTTATATAAGTTTATTGACACTTAATAACCCTAAATGTCACATTATAGATAAATCGGTCTGAAAATGTAGCTAAAAACGTCAATATACCGTAAATCGGGGGTACCGTTATATGGGGGCTATACCAAAACGTGGGCCTATGTCCACAACTTTTGTTATATAAGTTTAGTGACGCTTAAGAGCCCAAAATGTCTATTAAAATGTCTATTTAAACGTCAAAATACCATAAAGCGGGGGCTACCGTTATATGGGGGCTATACCAAAACGTGGACCTATGTCCACAAATTTTGTTATATAAGTTTATTGACACTTAAGAACCCTAAATGTCAAATTATAGCTAAATCGGTGTGAAAATGTAGCTACAAACGTCAAAATACCGCAAATCGGGGGGTACCGTAATATGGGGGCTATACCAAAACGTGGACCTATGTCCACAAGTTTTGTTAAATAAGTTTAATGACACTTAAGAACCCTAAATGTCAAAATTTAGCTACATCGGTCTGAAAATGTAGCTAAAAACGTCAAAATACCGCAAATCGGGGATACCGTTATATGGGGTCTATACCAAAACGTGGACCTATGTCCACAACTTCTAATATATAAGTTTATTAACACTTAAGAACCCTAAATGTCAAATTATAGCTACATCGGTCTGATAATGTAGCTAAAAACGTCAAAATACCGTATATCGGGGGGTACCGTTATATGGGGGCTATACCAAAACGTGGAACTATGTCCACAACTTTTGTTATATAAGTTTATTGATACTTAAGAACCCTAAATGTCAAATTATAGCTAAATTGGTCTAAAAATGTAGCTAAAAACGTCAAAATACCGCAAATCGGGGGGTACCGTTATATGGGGGCTATACCAAAACGTGGACCTATGTCCACAAGTTTTGTTATATATGTTTATTGACACTTAAGAACCCTAAATGTCAAATTATAGCCAAATCGGTCTGAAAATGTAGCTAAAAACGTCAAAATACCGTAAATCGGGGGGTACCGTTATATGGGGGCTATACCAAAACGTGGACCGATATAGCCCATCATCGAACTTGACCTGTCTGCAAACAAAAGACGCATTTTCCCAAAATTTCAGCGTCCTACCTCCATTTTTGTGGATGCTAGAGTGATTACCACAGACGGACGGACGGACGGACGTGCTCAGATCGACTTAGAATTTTACCCTGATCAAGAATATATATACTTTATAGGGTCGCAAATGAATATTTCAATGCGTTACAAACGGAAAAACAAACTTAATATACCCTCCATACTATGGTGGAGGGTATAAAAATAAGCGATTCTTGCCGTCAAAGTGGCGTTGGAGAACCCTCCAGACTTTTTTGACGTTCAAATTTGCGCCCAATTTATGAAACTTTTTAAAAAACTGGATTTAGTTTTTTGATTGGTACTCTTTTCATGTAAATTGAAATGATCCTTGCCTCTGACAACCACAGATTCACCTCCTCTCCCACGTTAAAAATTGATTTCTTGAAAATTGCTGTAAAGTGTTGAACAAATCTGCATTTTGAAAATAATTCGGGGACAACTTCTAAACTAAATTACTCGTTGGACATTGGCGATCTAAAAAAACAACGATTTGTAACAAGTTTTCCCCAAATTTATACGGGTAAATCCCCAATAGTTGCCCTGAACCTATCATTATTTCGCACCAAAAATAAGGAACATTTTTTTTAAATTTTTATTTTGTCGCAAAACCAAATAATTAGTGTATTGACATCATGGGGAATGCCCAACTCCATCATACAAAATTATAAAATCCTATAAAAGTCATTTGAATTATGAAAAAATTACAAATTTACATGTGAACCTATGTTTATTTCGGGCACTGTATACGAAGAAGACATTGTGAACTTCTATAAGAAGAAGACATTGTAGCCTTCCATATGAAGAAGACCTTGGAGTTTTCTATAAGACCTTGTGATCTCTTGTACGAATACGACCTTGTGGCCTTCTATAAAAACAAAATCCTGTGGTATTCTATACAAGTAAGACACTGTGATCTACCATACGAAGACGACATTTTGGTCTTCTATAAGAGAACCTTGTGGAGTTCTATAAAAGACTTTTTTGTGATCTATCAGAATACGACCTTGTGTTCTTCTATAAAAAGAAGACACTGTGGTCTTCTATACGAAGAAGACACTGTGGTCTTGTAAACGAAGAATTTATTGTGGTCATCTATAAGAAGACCTTGCGGTCGTCTATAAGGCCTTCTACAGGAAGAAGAAATTGTGATTTTCTATAAAAAGAAGACCTTTTGATATTCTATAAGAAGAAGTCCTGATAGTCTGCTATTAGAAGAAAACCTTATGGTCTTCTATAAGGAGAAGACCTTGTGGATTTATATAAATAAAAGTCCTTGGGGCCTAGTACAAGGAAAATACATTGTGATCTTCTTTAAGAACATAACATTGTGGTCTTCTTTGTGAAAAAGATCTTGTGGACTTCTATAAAAATAACGCACTATGGTCTACTATACGAAGAAGACATTGTAGTCTTCCATATGAAGAAGACCTTGGAGTTTTCTATAAGACCTTGTGATCTCTTGTACGAATACGACCTTGTGGTCTTCTATAAAAACAACACCCTGTGGTATTCTATAAAAAGAAGACACTGTGGTCTTCCATACGAAGAAGACATTTTGGTCTTCTATAAGAAGACCTTGTGGAGTTCTATAAAAGGCTTCTTCTTTTGTGATCTTTTGTGTTTCAGACAATTTGGAGTCGATCTAGCAATGTCCATCCGTCTGTCTGTCTGTCCTGCTGGCTGGAGCGCACGATAACTCTCGAACGGATGAACCGATTCGGTTCAAATTTTGGCTTTCGTAATATTTTGTCCAAACTTAGTTTAATTTCGAAAATGAGCTACATCGGTCCACTCCTTCCGCTACCTCCCCCACAAGAGTTCGAAAATGTTCGGAAAGTTTTGCGCATGATAACTCTTGAAGGAAGTAACCGATTTGGTCCATACTTAGCACATCGTGAAATTTCTAGCAGACTTAGATGAGGTTCCAATATGGACTCAATCGATCCACTCCTTCGGGTACCTCCCACACAAAATTTCGGAAAAGTTCAGTATAGGACCTGTTCACGAATCGCTTTGATTTTTGTTGTAGTAACTTCTATTTACTGCCCTCCATACGACGGTACAATGTTCATCAGGGGCAAGTCCATACTTTCTGAGAAAATAGCCTGAAAGTTGCAAAAAACCCTATGACACCGTGTGAGGTGGTTGGAGCGCAAGATAACTTTCGAACGGATCTGCCGATTCGGTTCTAAATTTGTCCTTAGTAATATTTTGTCCAAACATAGTTTAAGTTCGAAGATAAGCGATATTGGTCCCCTCCTTCAGGTACCTCCCCACAAAAGTTCGAAAATGATCGGAAGATTTGTGCACACGATAACTCTTGAAGGGAGTGACCGATTTGATCCATACTTTACACATCCTAACTTATCTACCAGATATAGAATAAGTTCGAATATGGACTATATTTTTCCACTTTTTCAGGTATCCCCCACACAAAATTTCGGATAAGTTCACTTTAAGGCCTGCTCTCGTATCACTTTAATTTTTCTTGAAGCAACTTGCATTCGCTACTACAATTGCGATGTTAAAAGTTTTTTTCAGTGGCAAGTCCATACTTCTTGAGAAAAGAGCTCAGAAGGTGTAAAAACCCCATAATTCACCATATGTAATGGCTGGAGAACACGATAACTCTCGAACTGGTTAACCGATTTGGTCCGAAATTAAAGTTTAAATTCACATACTTTTACTTGTTTTTTTTTTAATTTTTTACAAATTAAAAAATAATTTTTTTCTGTCTGGCTGCAAAATATTTTCCAATTGTAATTTTCTTCAAAAAAAAAAAAATATTTTTTCCCATTTTTTAAACTTTTAAAACAAATTTAAATTTAATTCAGTTATTTTTGTTTTAATTCAATTCAATTTGTTTTAATTCAAGCAAATAAATTTATTTTTCAAAAAAATTAATTTGTTCAAACAATTTTTCCCGAAAAAAGAAACTAACGAATTAATCTAAAATATTTGTTTAAAAAAATAATAATTTCTTCTATTTTTCTATTTTTTTTTTTAATTTTTATCCATTTTTACAAATTCGATAAAATCCTACTTGTACTTTTTTAACACAAGAACTGTTTTTTATTTATTAAATTTTGACAAAGATTTAGAAACTTAAATAAAATACTGTTTAACAAATTTTTGAAATTTTTGCAAATTAAAAAATAATTTATTTGTTCTGTATAGCTATAAATGTATTTTTTTTTAATTTTTCCAAATTTAAATTAAATTAAGTTTGTATTTTTTTTTTAATAATTTTTTTTAATAATTTGTTTTAAATATAAGGTGTTTTTCATATTTTTTACAAATCGTGCTAAAGTTTAGCATTTTTTTAAAAAATTATTGTTTTAATTTATTCAATTTTGTTTAATATTTTTCAAATATCTACTTATTTAATTAAATGTTTTTAAAAATAAATTAATTTTCCTTTTAGGGATATGCATAGAATCACTTTCTGAGTCGATTTATGCATGTCCGTCCGTTCGCATCATTTATTGTTCGATTTTGGTATTTGGTGCACGAAACATGTTATATATGTCCGATCTCAATGAAATACGGACTGTGTGACAGAATTTGGTTTAGAAATAAGTGTACCAAATTATATCGAAATCGGTTCGGATTTGGATATAGCTCCCATATATATTTTCGCCCGATTTAAGGTATGTGATGCACCAAAGACGCTATGTATGTCGAATTTTGATGGAATTTGGAATGTGTGACGGTGTTTGGTCTAGAAATATATGTGCCAAATCATATCGTAATCTGTTCACATTTGGATTTAGCTCCCATATATATTTTACCTATTCACAGTGGTGTAGGGTATCATGTAGTCGGCCCCGCCCGACTTTGATCCTTTCCCTATTGGTTTATTTTTGTTAATATATAATTTTTTCAAAAAACATGTAATTTTTTTCTAACGCTTACAAATTTTTTTCAAAGAATAAAATTTTAAAAAATTTTATTTCTTTTCCATTTTTTAATATTTAATTTTTTTTCGAATGTTTTGTTCACTCAAATTTTTTAGTTTTTTTTTTTTTTAATTTCTTTCCAATTTTTTATATATTTTTTTATAAAAAATCCAGTTTTTCCAAAAGTTTGACAAATTGAAGTAATAATTTGTTTTTAAAAAAAAATTCGGGAACGAGTTTTTTTTCGTTCCAATTTGAGCCAAACAGAGAGGGGAAGCGGTCTTTTAATATTTTAAAGGTCTTCTTCAAAGGAGATAAGAGCATCTAACTGTTTTGTATGGCCTCAAAGGATTGAGTTTTTCCAACACAAGCTTTCTGAGGTCCAAACTGAAATATAAATTGATTTTGAATATTAGACTCCACGAGGTCACATTGTGTAATGTGGATCCTCCACTCTTTTTATTGTCTGCATAGATTAAAACTCATGAGAGAGTTTTACAAAAAGAACACATTAAAAGTCTTTCCCATTCTATATGAGTTCTTCCTTTGAAGCCAACATAACATGTTCTTCATATCCAATAATGGGCTTATTACTTTCCTACTTTATGTTCTTATTCAATAATTATCTCTATCATTTATCCAATTATTTATGGTTTTAATCAGCTTGCGTTCATCAAGGAAAGATCAGTGAAAACAAACAAAAAGAAGAAGACACGCTCTTTGCTAATCACAAGAAAAAAAAAAACATTTTGCGTGAAATATTTAAGTTTAATGGTCTCTGGTTGGTGATTCGTCTATCCATCCATCGTATAGTAAACAAAATAAGCTCGCGGGTTTCAAGTACACCCCCTCCCTGCACTTCCACCAAGAAAACCGACAACCATGGCCAGCCAGTAATTTTTTTCCATAGCCGCGAAAAAATATCTAAATTTCACGTGCTGATTTGTGTGTCATGCCACCCGCCTTTAGATGTTTGTCTATCTGGCGGATGATGATTATGATGAGTCGGCATGAATGAGGCAGCAGTATGTTGCCTCCTCCACCCATCCGCCATCCGTCTTTGCGATGATGATCTCTTCTATGTTTCGTCGTCACATACTTATTTTACGTGAATATAGCGGAATATGTTGTACATATCTGTTGTTGGCGGTCGGTTTGTAATACATTCATGTATATAGTTAGTTGTTGGTTTGTATCTGATTTGTTGCTGCTTTAATTTGTTGTTTTGTTTTAGTTTTTGTCCGTTGTACTAAATAATGCGATTATGACCTCTTTGTAGGTCATTGTAAAGAAAAATAACAAAATATACATTAAACAAATTTTTAGTAAATACAAATCACCGTCATGCGACAATGCAAAAAAGGAAATTCTATCAAAAAGAAATTTGAAAATTACAAAATAACCACATAATTCAGACATTAAGGCGGTAGTGGTTGAAACGGTCTAACTTGGGATGGCTCTAGAATCTACACTGGATGCTTCGACCTACAGTGCGATATAAAATTTTGGAATAATGGCCTCTCAATATGTAGTACAACTGATGGATGACCCCCTATAAGATCACAAGGTCTTCTTATTTAAGACCATCAGGACTTCTTCCTAGAGATAAGGCAGCCCTTGGCGAACAATGCCAAATTTTCTGCACTAATAAAATAGCTCGAATATTATGAAAAAAAAAAAACAAAATTACAATGCCATCAACATAATTTTTTGTTTGTTTTTTTAATTTGTTTTAATTACAAACAAATATTTTTTTTTTTTTTGAAAATTTAATTTTTTACGTTTATATTTGTGAAATATTAAAAAAGAAATAAATAAACTAAAAAGTGGAAAAACAGAACAAAATAAAATATTTTTTAACAAATTAAATTTTATTAAAAAAATAATTAAAAAAAAACAATAAAAAACAGTGGGCAAACTTAAAAAAAAACATTTAAAGAATTTTATTTCAATTTGTAAAAACAATTTATTAAGTTACATCAAAAAATGTAAACTAAAATAAAAAAATTAAAAAAGAAAATTGGGCACTGAAACAATATTTTTTTAATTCTTAAAAAAATTGCTAAAAAATTTAATTTGGGGAAAAATTTAATTTTTTACAAACAGATTATTTTTTTTTAATTTTTAAATATTTGTGAAATATTAAAAACCAATGGAAAAACCCGTGGACAAACTTAAAACACATTTAGAGTATTTTAGTTAAATTCATATGATAAACTTGTGAAAAAAAGTTTTATTTATTTATTTTTTGGAAATAATATAAAAAATTATGAAAAAATCAACATATTCTTGAAAATTAAAATGTTTTTGACAAGCTAAATTTTATTTGACAAGCCAAATTTTAGTTAAAAAAATATTCATTTACTTTAAACAAGTAAGAACGGCGTTAAGTTCGGCCGGGCCGAACTTGTTATACCCTCCACCACAAGTTGTATTGAAGTAAAATGGAATAATTAGTTTCCTTTCGTGTATGAAGAATGTGAAGCACCATTCTATGGGGGCTATTTCAACGCGTCGATCTATACCGACAAATTTCTGACGGAAAGTTTTTAGGCTCAAAGAACACTAAATACCAAATTTCCTTTATTTCGGTAAGAGAATCAAGAAGTACGCCTCTATGGGGATATAGGAAGACGTGGACCTATACTGATAATACTCTTCTGGAATATTTTATAACTCTTGGAAGTCGAAATAACGAATTTCAGCCATTTCGGTTGGATATTGACGTCACACATATTTCTGGTGAACAGTTTTATATCACATTGAAGACTAAATACCAAATTTCAGCCATTTTATGTGGAATATTAAAGACATAACCTTGAAAATACCAAAAATCGGGAGATACCTTTCCATGGGGGCTATATATAGGCATGGACCGATACCGACAAATGTAAAGGGGAAGTTTGAGTACCCCCAACGAAGTCTAAATACCAAGTTTCAGACATTTCGGTGGAATATTCAGGTCACAACGTTCAAAATACCGAAAATCGGGAGGTACCGTTCTATGGGGGCTATATGAAGGCATGGACCGATACCGACAAAGTTCCGGGGGAAAGTTTTATACCACCAACGTAGACTAAGTACCAAATTTCAGCCATTTCGGTGTGATAATGTAGCTAAAACCTTCAAAATACCGAAAATCGGGTGGTACCGTTCTATGGGGGCTATATGAAGGTGTGGACCGATACCGACGAAATTCTGGGGAATAGTTTTGTACACCTATAGAAGACTGCGTACCAAATTTCAGCCATTTTGGTAGGATAAATAAGCTAAAACCTTAAAAATTCCGAAAATCGGGAGGTACCGTTCTATGGTGGCTATATGAAGGTGTGGACCGATACCGACAAAATTCTAAGGGAAAGTTTTATACCCCTAAAGAAGACTACGTACCAAATTTCAGCCATTTTGGTAGGATAATGAAGCTAAAACCTTAAAAATACCGAAAATCGGGAGGTACCGTTCTATGGGGGCTATATGAAGGTGTGGACCGATACCGACAAAATTCTGGGGGAAAGTTTTATACCCCTAAAGAAGACTACGTACCAAATTTCAGCCATTTTGGTAGGATAATGAAGCTAAAACCTTAAAAATACCGAAAATCGGGAGGTACCGTTCTATGGGGGCTATATGAAGGTGTGGACCGATACCGACAAAATTCTGGGGGAAAGTTGTATACCCCTAAAGAAGACTACGTACCAAATTTCAGCCATTTTGGTAGGATAATGAAGCTAAAACCTTAAAAATACCGAAAATCGGGAGGTACCGTTCTATGGGGGCTATATGAAGGTGTGGACCGATACCGACAAAATTCTGGGGGAAAGTTTTATACCCCTACAGAAGACTACGTACCAAATTTCAGCCATTTTGGTAGGATAATGAAGCTAAAACCTTAAAAATACCGAAAATCGGGAGGTACCGTTCTATGGGGGCTATATCAAAACGTGGACCGATATATCCCATTTTCAATACCAACCATCCTGCAAGTAATAAAAACTTCTGTACCAAATTTTGACTCTCTATCTTTGAAATTGCGAGCTGTATCTTGATTTCAACAGACAGACAGACGGACGGACGGACGGACAGACGGACATGGTCAAATCGACATAGAATTTTATGCTGATCAATAATATATATACTTTATAGGGTCTCCGACGAATATTTCGATGTGTTACAAACGGAATGACAAATTTAATTATACCCTCCATATGGTGGAGGGTATAAAAAATATATAACAAACAGTATTAACTTAAAATTTTAAAATAAAATAAAAAACATTTTTGGACAAAGAATAAAAAAGGGCATAAATTTTGTAGCTACACTCAAAAAAATATTTTTTTTATTTCTTAGACATTTTTAAATTTTAATACATATTTTTATTTTTTCGAAAAAAAATTGTCCAGATATTTAATAAATTAAAAAATGAATAAATTTAAATTGTTTTAAATAATATTGATTTTTCAAAATAGTCTGGCTTAATCCCATTGATGTTTAGTGGAGAAGGTTTGCCATTGTTCGCCAAGGGGTAAGGCAGGGAAGACTAGTTTCGATCCTCGCCACAGGATCTCATCAGTTCCATTGTTTCTTGTTTGTGGATATTCTCCACCGAAGCTATTTTTCAATAACTTCTTCAACAAGAAAAACTTCTCATTGAAGTTTTTTCTTGGTTCACCTTTATACTTCGAGCTGACGATTGATGTTTGGGTATAAAAAGTTTTTTGTTGAAGAAGTTATTGAAAAATAATTTCGGTGGAGAATATCCACAAACAAGAAACAAGGGAACTGATGAGATCCTGTGGCGAGGATCGAAACTAGTCTTCCCTGCCTTACCCCTTGCCGAACAATGCCATACCTTCTCCACTAATAAATTAGTTGTTAGATTCACTTTGGCAGTTTTGTTGAGATGTGAGTTTAACTTACTATTTGTATGTATGTTAAGCTTAATCTCTTATTTGTTGTTTTCACATTTAAAAACAACAAATTTAAAGTGGGTGGGAGCTTAACATACATACAAATAGTAAGATAAATTAGTTGTTTTAAATGTTAAAACAACAACAATGGGACTAAGCCAGACTTTTTTGAAAAATCTAAATTGTAAAAGCTATCCCAATAAAAAACGCCACCAATGTTCTGTTTTAAATAATATTTTTTTAAATCAAGCCTTTTTAATAACTTTTGTTGCAGAAATGTATTTTCTTCCTTTCTTAAGAAAACAACTTTTTTATGGAAAAAAAATAATAAAAATGTGCCAATATTTTGTACGCCACAAATCTTAAAAAAATACAAAAATGGTAAAATTGTTAAAAAATATTTTTTTTTTTTTTTTTTTTTTTTTGAAAAAAAAATATATATATAAATGATTTTGAAAAATATCAATATTTTCTTGAAAATAAAATATTTTTAAAAATATAAATTTATTTGAAAACAAATTTATTTACTTGTGAAAAAAATAATAACAAGTAGAATCCAATTAAAAAGAATTCAAAAAAAAAAAATAACAAAATACAAAAATGTTAAAAAATAAAAATTGGACAAAAATTTTGCAGCTTCACTGAAAAAATATGTATTTAGAATATTTTATAAATTTTAATACTTTTATTTATTTATTTTTTATTTATTATTATTATTATTATTATTATTATTATTATTATTATTATTATTATTATAATTATAATTATTATTATTATTATTATTATTATTATTATTATTATTATTATTATTATTATTATTATTATTATTATTATTATTATTATTATTATTATTATTATTATTATTATTATTATTATTATTATTATTATTATTATTATTATTATTATTATTATTATTATTATTATTATTATTATTATTATTATTATTATTGTTATTATTATTATTATTATTAATAAAAACATATTTAATTTGTAATAAATTGCTGTTTTTTACAAAAGTTTTATAAATTAAAAAATGGAATAAATTTAATACAAATACATATAAATATAAAAAATTTTTTCATTTAATAAGAACTGGTTCCACCGGGCTGATTCGGTCAGTTGTTTTTATGGAATAAATAACTCAACGTTTCGTTGGTGTGTTTTGAACTTCTTCAGGAGTTTTTTATTAGAAAATCCTACGACAAAAATTACATTGTTATTCAAATACGTTTTTCAGATATTTTTTTTATAAATGTACATACATATATATTTTAAAGTAAATTTTGCTTGTGTAAATGGATCAAAAATTAAATATTTTTTAATTAAATTGTATTTGCAGAAAAGAAACCTATTCATTTCTCTCAAACAATTTTTTTTTTTTGAAATATATTGGAAAAAATTTAAAATTGCAATTCCTATTGTTTGGTCTTGTTTGTTTGTTTTTTTTTTTTTTTTTTTTGTGAGAAAGTGTGTAGAAATTAAATAAATTAAAAAAAAAAAACAATAAACTTTAATAACCATTAAAAAATAAATATTTTTTTATTAAAAATTTTTTGCATAGATGTATTTAATTCTTTTCAAAAATTAATTTAAAAAATATTTGATGTCAGAGAAATATTTATTTATTTGCAATTTTTCCTGTTGGGGTAAAGATTATTTAATATTAATTTTTATTAATTTCTCGTTGGAGTTGAGCTGAATGATCGGAGATTTTTTGCATATGTCTTGGAAATATCGAAACTATCTAGAGTAGCATTGCGAATACCGATAGTTTACCATGTCTAGATCAAACTCATACGTAAACAACTGCTGCATTGACGACTAAGGTTAAGTTTTATTTTCGAAAAAAACAAAAAAAAAAGTTGTTGAAATATTTATACAACTGGTTTTGGTTTGGCACAAAGATTTGGTTTTTTAATTCGCATTTACCGATTGTCAATGATAATTTTTTGGCACGTCATAAAAAGTATTTTGTTGCTTCTAACGACAAATGGAATTAATTTTATCTTCTTGTTCTTCTTATTGGCATTCAATATGGTTATGAATGAACCATATTGAATGCCAATAAAAATGATTAATAAATTTAAAAATTAAACCTGTGAATATTTGCATTATAAAGAAATTAAAAACAGTGGTTTTGTCGTTTCTATCACTGGCGCCAGTCTCCAATGAAGATTAAAAAAATTCCCTCGAATGAACAACCAAACAAATTTACATAAATTGGCAATAATGTTGTTGGAGCAAAAAAAAAAACTTTGCATTAATTCATATTGTCAAAATTTCTGTTGACCAGTTATCACAGGTAATGTGACCTGATGTTGACGTTACAAATCAATATTTCATACACGAAATTGATTACCAATTTAGAAATGTATTGTCTTTTTGTTACGAACGAAGTATGAAAGGTGTGAAAACATTTTTTTGTCGCATATTTGATTTGTTTTTAATGATATATGGATTTGTTTTGATAAAACCAAATTTCTTCTCAATTTGTTTTAAGTCTATATTTTATAATTTGACTGAATTAATACCCCCAGACTGGCGCCAATATTTGCATAAATATTCAATTTCAATAATATGTCGAACAACAATCTTTTGGAATAGATTACCATTTGTATGTTTTCTTTTTCATAGAAATTTGACATATACCTTTGGTGAAGGGAAAAAACCTATCGGGTAAAATAGCTTAGTGGAGTTGTGATTATTTTTTATTTTTGAATTAAAAATTAAATATTTCAACTTTCAAATAGAAACAAATCGAATTACAACTGTACACATTTGCCGTGCGGCATTAATGCCTATAAAGTGGGTATCGGTCCATATGTTTTTGCATACCTTAGGGAGCTGGTATTGTGTGAGGATATGGTTTTTCAATTAGTTCAATTTTTGAGCTGATAGATAAAAAGATAAAGCCGTTATCTGAGAGCATGTGTGCCCTATCTTCGAATACCAGCTACAAAGCTAGTATTCAGGATTTAAGAAAAACACAATTACCAAAAATAAAGCATACATTTAGGCCAATATATTTTCATTTTTCAAAAAATTATGTTTAAAATTATTTTTGTACGCTTAACGCCACAAGCTTATCTGTGTTTCAAAAAAAAAAAAAGAAATCTAAAAACTTTTCTCAACTAATTTGACATTTGAATAACCTCAGGGTGCTTGCTTTCATTATATTACGCTATGTTTTTTTATTTTTTTGTTCATGCCAGCTGGAGTCAACCGAATTATTCGCGCCATGCAACACATAGAATTTAATTTGGCACATTTTAAGGTCATTATTTTGTATTCCAGTTCGTTAAATTTCTTTGCATAATAAAGGGAGCTTTTAGGCAACAACAACAACAAAACGAAATATGTAAAAAAAACTAGAGCATGACTTTAGGCAAACAATTAAATTGTTTGTTGTTTAATATAACGTTAAATTAATTCAAAGAATCTCGCAAATTTTATTTGTAATGGGGCAATGTAAAGGCAAAGATTCGTAAAGATAAATTTAATCGAGAAAAAAGTTAAGTATACTTTTAGGCTACGTTGGAGGTGTTTAATTAAAGCGTATCTCAGGATTTGAAATTGCAGCAAGACAACATGAAATTGGTATTTTTATAGAATTTTTGTGGGGACCATAACTATTAACAAACCAAACTTCTGAATGCTCGGGATGGAGTCCAGACCCGGCAACATCACTTTTGCAACGGAGGAAAAAATTCACACAGAATAATGTTGTAACTGATGTAAGCGGCATTTCCATCTAAAACTTCTCTACAAATAATGCCTTAAGACACGCCATTCGAACCTGGCGATAAGATACAGCCTCATTCTGAACGCAAATTCCCGCCGAGCTTTCCTTTAAATTGAAACGGCAGAGAGAGAAAGAGACATGACTCATGCGGAATTTTATTTTAGAATAAGGCTGCTAGTGGGAAGTCTAGCAAAAGATAGTATAATGTCCCTTAAATGTTCAAAAACATTTCGACTTACAATCGCAGGAATAACAGAGCTACATGACGGATGGTCCCAGTTGATATCAGAGTAGCGATCATTGAAAAGATTCCATCACCAACCGTTGGAAACAAACCACCAAATCAAATTTTAATCGTAGCAGGATGTCAGAACTTCGTGACGGACGGTCCTCGATGATCTAAGTGTAGCAATGATCTGATCGACTGTATGAAGAAGACCACTAGCTAGGGAAACTAAGATCGCCACCAGTTTGCCGATTATCGCAAGAACATCATGAGGGTTAGGAACGACAAGGAAACATGGAGATTAAAGTCCCATGCAGAATTAGTTCTTCGGAGAAACCTTACTAGTCAAAAACGAAGAAAGATGACCGAGCTAAACGAAAGATGGTCGCAGATGATATGAGAGTGACGATCATTGAAAGGTGCAACGGCGGCTTTCCCTTCAATAACTAGTTCATCAGAAGAGACCTTGTGAATCTAAATCTAAAGCTAGTACCGCTGCTCTCTACATCTTTCATCAGGGTTCTTCTGTCTATAGAACCTTTCTGAAAGAAAGGATGTTTCAATAGACCCCTTTTGAAAAAGGGTGCTTCCATAGACAGTTTCTGAAAGAATGAGTGCTTCTACAGACCCTTTCTGAAAGAGTGCTTCTATAGACCCTTTCTGAAAAAAGGGTGCTTCAATAGACCCTTGCTGAAATAAAACGGCGCTTCAATGGACCCCTTTTGAAAGAAAGGATGCTTCTATAGGAAGGTTGTTTCTATAGACCCTTGCTGAAAGAAATGGTGCTTCTATAGACCCTTTCTGAACGGAAGGTTGTTTCTAAAGACCTTTGCTGAAAGAAAGGGTGCTTTTATAGACCTTTTCTGAAAGGAAGGGTGCCTTTATAGACCTTTTATGAAAGAAAGAGTGCTTCTATAGACCTTTTATGAAAGAAAGAGTGCTTCTATAGACCCTTTCTGAGACGAAGGGTGCTTTTATAGACCCTTTTTGAAATGTAGGTTTCTTTCATAGACCCTTTCCAAAAGAAAGGGTGCTTCTATAGACCGTTTCTCAGAGGAAGGGTGCTTTTATAGACCCTTTCTGAAAGGAAGGGTGCTTTTATAGAAGCTTTCTGAGAAGAAGGGTGCTTCTATAGACCTTTTCTGAAAGAAAGGGTGCTTCTATAGACCCCTTTTGAAAGAAAGGGTGCTTCTATAGACCCCTTTTGAAAGAAAGGGTGCTTCTATAGACCCCTTTTGAAAGAAAGGGTGCTTCTATAGACCCCTTTTGAAAGAAAGGGTGCTTCTATAGACCCCTTTTGAAAGAAAGGGTGCTTCTATAGACCCCTTTTGAAAGAAAGGGTGCTTCTATAGACCCCTTTTGAAAGAAAGGGTGCTTCTATAGACCCCTTTTGAAAGAAAGGGTGCTTCTATAGACCCCTTTTGAAAGAAAGGGTGCTTCTATAGACCCCTTTTGAAAGAAAGGGTGCTTCTATAGACCCCTTTTGAAAGAAAGGGTGCTTCTATAGACCCCTTTTGAAAGAAAGGGTGCTTCTATAGACCCCTTTTGAAAGAAAGGGTGCTTCTATAGACCCCTTTTGAAAGAAAGGGTGCTTCTATAGACCCCTTTTGAAAGAAAGGGTGCTTCTATAGACCCCTTTTGAAAGAAAGGGTGCTTCTATAGACCCCTTTTGAAAGAAAGGGTGCTTCTATAGACCCCTTTTGAAAGAAAGGGTGCTTCTATAGACCCCTTTTGAAAGAAAGGGTGCTTCTATAGACCCCTTTTGAAAGAAAGGGTGCTTCTATAGACCCCTTTTGAAAGAAAGGGTGCTTCTATAGACCCCTTTTGAAAGAAAGGGTGCTTCTATAGACCCCTTTTGATAGAAAGGGTGCTTCTATAGACCCCTTTTGAAAGAAAGGGTGCTTCTATAGACCCCTTTTGAAAGAAAGGGTGCTTCTATAGACCCCTTTTGAAAGAAAGGGTGCTTCTATAGACCCCTTTTGAAAGAAAGGGTGCTTCTATAGACCACTTTTGAAAGAAAGGGTGCTTCTATAGACCACTTTTGAAAGAAAGGGTGCTTCTATAGACCCCTTTTGAAAGAAAGGGTGCTTCTATAGACCCCTTTTGAAAGAAAGGGTGCTTTTATAGACCCCTTTTGAAAGAAAGGGTGCTTCTATAGACCCCTTTTGAAAGAAAGGGGGCGTCTATGGAAACTTTCTGAAAGGAAGGTTGTTTCTATAGACCTTTGCCGAAAGGAAGGGTGCTTCTATAGATCCTTTCGAAAAGAAAGGGTGCTTCTATAGATCCTTTCGAAAAGAAAGGGTGCTTCTTTAGATCCTTTCGAAAAGAAAGGGTGCTTCTATAGATCCTTTCGAAAAGAAAGGGTGCTTCTATAGATCCTTTCGAAAAGAAAGGGTGCTTCTATAGATCCTTTCGAAAAGAAAGGGTGCTTCTATAGATCCTTTCGAAAAGAAAGGGTGCTTCTATAGATCCTTTCGAAAAGAAAGGGTGCTTCTATAGATCCTTTCGAAAAGAAAGGGTGCTTCTATAGATCCTTTCGAAAAGAAAGGGTGCTTCTATAGATCCTTTCGAAAAGAAAGGGTGCTTCTATAGATCCTTTCGAAAAGAAAGGGTGCTTCTATAGATCCTTTCGAAAAGAAAGGGTGCTTCTATAGATCCTTTCGAAAAGAAAGGGTGCTTCTATAGATCCTTTCGAAAAGAAAGGGTGCTTCTATAGATCCTTTCGAAAAGAAAGGGTGCTTCTATAGATCCTTTCGAAAAGAAAGGGTGCTTCTATAGATCCTTTCGAAAAGAAAGGGTGCTTCTATAGATCCTTTCGAAAAGAAAGGGTGCTTCTATAGATCCTTTCGAAAAGAAAGGGTGCTTCTATAGATCCTTTCGAAAAGAAAGGGTGCTTCTATAGATCCTTTCGAAAAGAAAGGGTGCTTCTATAGATCCTTTCGAAAAGAAAGGGTGCTTCTATAGATCCTTTCGAAAAGAAAGGGTGCTTCTATAGATCCTTTCGAAAAGAAAGGGTGCTTCTATAGATCCTTTCGAAAAGAAAGGGTACTTCTATAGATCCTTTCGAAAAGAAAGGGTGCTTCTATAGATCCTTTCGAAAAGAAAGGGTGCTTCTATAGATCCTTTCGAAAAGAAAGGGTGCTTCTATAGATCCTTTCGAAAAGAAAGGGTGCTTCTATAGATCCTTTCGAAAAGAAAGGGTGCTTCTATAGATCCTTTCGAAAAGAAATGGTGCTTCTATAGATCCTTTCGAAAAGAAAGGGTGCTTCTATAGATCCTTTCGAAAAGAAAGGGTGCTTCTATAGATCCTTTCGAAAAGAAAGGGTGCTTCTATAGATCCTTTCGAAAAGAAAGGGTGCTTCTATAGATCCTTTCGAAAAGAAAGGGTGCTTCTATAGATCCTTTCGAAAAGAAAGGGTGCTTCTATAGATCCTTTCGAAAAGAAAGGGTGCTTCTATAGATCCTTTCGAAAAGAAAGGGTGCTTCTATAGATCCTTTCGAAAAGAAAGGGTGCTTCTATAGATCCTTTCGAAAAGAAAGGGTGCTTCTATAGATCCTTTCGAAAAGAAAGGGTGCTTCTATAGATCCTTTCGAAAAGAAAGGGTGCTTCTATAGATCCTTTCGAAAAGAAAGGGTGCTTCTATAGATCCTTTCGAAAAGAAAGGGTGCTTCTATAGATCCTTTCGAAAAGAAAGGGTGCTTCTATAGATCCTTTCGAAAAGAAAGGGTGCTTCTATAGATCCTTTCGAAAAGAAAGGGTGCTTCTATAGATCCTTTCGAAAAGAAAGGGTGCTTCTATAGATCCTTTCGAAAAGAAAGGGTGCTTCTATAGATCCTTTCGAAAAGAAAGGGTGCTTCTATAGATCCTTTCGAAAAGAAAGGGTGCTTCTATAGATCCTTTCGAAAAGAAAGGGTGCTTCTATAGATCCTTTCGAAAAGAAAGGGTGCTTCTATAGATCCTTTCGAAAAGAAAGGGTGCTTCTATAGATCCTTTCGAAAAGAAAGGGTGCTTCTATAGATCCTTTCGAAAAGAAAGGGTGCTTCTATAGATCCTTTCGAAAAGAAAGGGTGCTTCTATAGATCCTTTCGAAAAGAAAGGGTGCTTCTATAGATCCTTTCGAAAAGAAAGGGTGCTTCTATAGATCCTTTCGAAAAGAAAGGGTGCTTCTATAGATCCTTTCGAAAAGAAAGGGTGCTTCTATAGATCCTTTCGAAAAGAAAGGGTGCTTCTATAGATCCTTTCGAAAAGAAAGGGTGCTTCTATAGATCCTTTCGAAAAGAAAGGGTGCTTCTATAGATCCTTTCGAAAAGAAAGGGTGCTTCTATAGATCCTTTCGAAAAGAAAGGGTGCTTCTATAGATCCTTTCTGAATGAAAGGGTTCTTCCTTAGATCCTTTCTGAATGAAAGGGTTCTTCCTTAGACCCTTTCTGAAGGAAATGGTGCTTCTATAGACACTTTCTAAAAGAAAGTGTGCTTTTATAGACCCTTTCTGAAATGAAGGGTGCTTTTATAGACCCTTTCTGAAATGAAGGGTGCTTTTATAGACCCTTTCTGAAAGGAAGGGTGCTTTTATAGACCCTTTCTGAAAGGAAGGGTGCTTTTATAGACCCTTTCTGAAAGGAAGGGTGCTTTTATAGACCCTTTCTGAAAGGAAGGGTGCTTTTATAGACCCTTTCTGAAAGGAAGGGTGCTTTTATAGACCCTTTCTGAAAGGAAGGGTGCTTTTATAGACCCTTTCTGAAAGGAAGGGTGCTTTTATAGACCCTTTCTGAAAGGAAGGGTGCTTTTATAGACCCTTTCTGAAAGGAAGGGTGCTTTTATAGACCCTTTCTGAAAGGAAGGGTGCTTTTATAGACCCTTTCTGAAAGGAAGGGTGCTTTTATAGACCCTTTCTGAAAGGAAGGGTGCTTTTATAGACCCTTTCTGAATGAAAGGAAGGAAAGGGTACTTCCTTAGTCCCTTTCGGAAGGAAAGGGTTCTTCCTTAGACCCCTTCGGAAGGAAAGGGTTCTTCCTTAGACCCCTTCGGAAGGAAAGGGTTCTTCCTTAGACCCCTTCGGAAGGAAAGGGTTCTTCCGTAGACCCTTTCGGAAGGAAAGGGTTCTTCCTTAGACCCTTTTGGAAGGAAAGGGTGCTTCTATAGACCCTTTCTGAAAGGTAGGTTACTTTTATAGACCATTTCTGAAAAAAAGGGTGCTTTTATAGACCCTTTCTGAAAGGTTGGTTTCTTTTATAGACCATTTCTGAAAGAAAGGGTGCTTTTATAGACCCTTTCTGAAGGAAATGGTGCTTTTATTGACCCTTTCTGAAGGAAAGTGTGCTTCAATGGACCATTTCTGAAATTAACGGTGCTTTTATAGACCTTTTCTGAAAGAAAGGGTGATTTTATAGACCTTTTCTGAAAGAAAGGGTGCTTTTATAGACCTTTTAGGAAACAATGGGTGCTTCTATAGACTTTTTAGGAAAGAATGGGTGCTTCTATAGACCTTTCCTGAAAGAAAGGGTGCTTCTATAGACCTTTCCTGAAAGAAAGGGTGCTTCTATAGACCTTTCCTGAAAGAAAGGGTGCTTCTATAGACCTTTCCTGAAAGAAAGGGTGCTTCTATAGACCTTTCCTGAAAGAAAGGGTGCTTCTATAGACCTTTCCTGAAAGAAAGGGTGCTTCTATAGACCTTTCCTGAAAGAAAGGGTGCTTCTATAGACCTTTCCTGAAAGAAAGGGTGCTTCTATAGACCTTTCCTGAAAGAAAGGGTGCTTCTATAGACCTTTCCTGAAAGAAAGGGTGCTTCTATAGACCTTTCCTGAAAGAAAGGGTGCTTCTATAGACCTTTCCTGAAAGAAAGGGTGCTTCTATAGACCTTTCCTGAAAGAAAGGGTGCTTCTATAGACCTTTCCTGAAAGAAAGGGTGCTTCTATAGACCTTTCCTGAAAGAAAGGGTGCTTCTATAGACCTTTCCTGAAAGAAAGGGTGCTTCTATAGACCTTTCCTGAAAGAAAGGGTGCTTCTATAGACCTTTCCTGAAAGAAAGGGTGCTTCTATAGACCTTTCCTGAAAGAAAGGGTGCTTCTATAGACCTTTCCTGAAAGAAAGGGTGCTTCTATAGACCTTTCCTGAAAGAAAGGGTGCTTCTATAGACCTTTCCTGAAAGAAAGGGTGCTTCTATAGACCTTTCCTGAAAGAAAGGGTGCTTCTATAGACCTTTCCTGAAAGAAAGGGTGCTTCTATAGACCTTTCCTGAAAGAAAGGGTGCTTCTATAGACCTTTCCTGAAAGAAAGGGTGCTTCTATAGACCTTTCCTGAAAGAAAGGGTGCTTCTATAGACCTTTCCTGAAAGAAAGGGTGCTTCTATAGACCTTTCCTGAAAGAAAGGGTGCTTCTATAGACCTTTCCTGAAAGAAAGGGTGCTTCTATAGACCTTTCCTGAAAGAAAGGGTGCTTCTATAGACCTTTCCTGAAAGAAAGGGTGCTTCTATAGACCTTTCCTGAAAGAAAGGGTGCTTCTATAGACCTTTCCTGAAAGAAAGGGTGCTTCTATAGACCTTTCCTGAAAGAAAGGGTGCTTCTATAGACCTTTCCTGAAAGAAAGGGTGCTTCTATAGACCTTTCCTGAAAGAAAGGGTGCTTCTATAGACCTTTCCTGAAAGAAAGGGTGCTTCTATAGACCTTTCCTGAAAGAAAGGGTGCTTCTATAGACCTTTCCTGAAAGAAAGGGTGCTTCTATAGACCTTTCCTGAAAGAAAGGGTGCTTCTATAGACCTTTCCTGAAAGAAAGGGTGCTTCTATAGACCTTTCCTGAAAGAAAGGGTGCTTCTATAGACCTTTCCTGAAAGAAAGGGTGCTTCTATAGACCTTTCCTGAAAGAAAGCGTGCTTCTATAGACCTTTCCTGAAAGAAAGGGTGCTTCTACAGACCTTTCCTGAAAGAAAGGGTGCTTCTATAGACCTTTCCTGAAAGAAAGGGTGCTTCTATAGACCTTTCCTGAAAGAAAGGGTGCTTCTATAGACCTTTCCTGAAAGAAAGGGTGCTTCTATAGACCTTTCCTGAAAGAAAGGGTGCTTCTATAGACCTTTCCTGAAAGAAAGGGTGCTTCTACAGACCTTTCCTGAAAGAAAGGGTGCTTCTATAGACCTTTCCTGAAAGAAAGGGTGCTTCTATAGACCTTTCCTGAAAGAAATGGTGCTTCTATAGACCTTTCCTGAAAGAAAGGGTGCTTCTATAGACCTTTCCTGAAAGAAAGGGTGCTTCTATAGACCTTTCCTGAAAGAAAGGGTGCTTCTATAGACCTTTCCTGAAAGAAAGGGTGCTTCTATAGACCTTTCCTGAAAGAAAGGGTGCTTCTATAGACCTTTCCTGAAAGAAAGGGTGCTTCTATAGACCTTTCCTGAAAGAAAGGGTGCCTCTATAGACCTTTCCTGAAAGAAAGGGTGCTTCTATAGACCTTTCCTGAAAGAAAGGGTGCTTCTATAGACCTTTCCTGAAAGAAAGGGTGCTTCTATAGACCTTTCCTGAAAGAAAGGGTGCTTCTATAGACCTTTCCTGAAAGAAAGGGTGCTTCTATAGACCTTTCCTGAAAGAAAGGGTGCTTCTATAGAAAGGGTCAATAAAAAGGGTGCTTCTATAGACCTTTCCTGAAAGAAAGGGTGCTTCTATAGACCTTTCCTGAAAGAAAGCGTGCTTCTATAGACCTTTCCTGAAAGAAAGGGTGCTTCTACAGACCTTTCCTGAAAGAAAGGGTGCTTCTATAGACCTTTCCTGAAAGAAAGGGTGCTTCTATAGACCTTTCCTGAAAGAAAGGGTGCTTCTATAGACCTTTCCTGAAAGAAAGGGTGCTTCTATAGACCTTTCCTGAAAGAAAGGGTGCTTCTATAGACCTTTCCTGAAAGAAAGGGTGCTTCTATAGACCTTTCCTGAAAGAAAGGGTGCTTCTATAGACCTTTCCTGAAAGAAAGGGTGCTTCTATAGACCTTTCCTGAAAGAAAGGGTGCTTCTATAGACCTTTCCTGAAAGAAATGGTGCTTCTATAGACCTTTCCTGAAAGAAAGGGTGCTTCTATAGACCTTTCCTGAAAGAAAGGGTGCTTCTATAGACCTTTCCTGAAAGAAAGGGTGCTTCTATAGACCTTTCCTGAAAGAAAGGGTGCTTCTATAGACCTTTCCTGAAAGAAAGGGTGCTTCTATAGACCTTTCCTGAAAGAAAGGGTGCTTCTATAGACCTTTCCTGAAAGAAAGGGTGCTTCTATAGACCTTTCCTGAAAGAAAGGGTGCTTCTATAGACCTTTCCTGAAAGAAAGGGTGCTTCTATAGACCTTTCCTGAAAGAAAGGGTGCTTCTATAGACCTTTCCTGAAAGAAAGGGTGCTTCTATAGACCTTTCCTGAAAGAAAGGGTGCTTCTATAGACCTTTCCTGAAAGAAAGGGTGCTTCTATAGACCTTTCCTGAAAGAAAGGGTGCTTCTATAGACCTTTCCTGAAAGAAAGGGTGCTTCTATAGACCTTTCCTGAAAGAAAGGGTGCTTCTATAGACCTTTCCTGAAAGAAATGGTGCTTCTATAGACCTTTCCTGAAAGAAAGGGTGCTTCTATAGACCTTTCCTGAAAGAAAGGACCCTTTCTGAAGGAAAGTGTGCTTCACTGGATCATTTCTGAAAGGAACGGTGCTTTTATAGACCTTTTCGCAAAGAAAGAGTGCTTCTATAGACCCTTTCTGAAAGAAAGGTGCTTCTATAGGCCCCTTCTGAAATAAAGGGTGCTTTTGTAGACACTTTCTGAAAGGAAGGGTGCTTTTATAGACCCTTTCTGAAAGGAAGCATGCTTTTATTGACCTTTTCTGAAAGAAATGGTGCTTCTATAAGCACTCTCTGAAAGAAAAAGTGCTTCTATAGACCCTTTCTGAACGAAGGGGTGCTGTGACCTCAAGTTCTGAAATTAGAGGTATATTTTTAGGCAACATTTGAAAAAAGCGCGATAAAAGCATGAACTATAAACAAAATGTTCACAAATAAGCCCACATATTTTTTTGTGCTATTAAACCTAATTTATAATATTTATACCACTGCAATTTACCCTTTAAATTTTTCATAATCAAAAGCCTACTGTTAGGCACCAATTGGAAAAGGCAATTAAAACATTCCACATTTATAAATTCCTCAATTTTGAAACTAATTCGAATAGGAAACTACACACATTGAACATATATCTAGTTATTTTTCACATCAAACACATATTTCGCACCGCGTTTTGACTTCAAGTACTAATATTTTAAGTATACTTTTAGGCAATATTTGAAGAAAGACCATTAAAACAAGCAGCACTCACAAAATGTCCACAAAAGTCCCAAATATGAATATTCTTTATTTGATAATAAAATTAAAATGTATTCCACTGCTAATTACTGTTTAAATACTTTATCTAAAGCCTACTTTTAGGCAACATTTGTAAAAAGCAATTAAAGCATGCCACATTTATAAATTCCTCAAATTTAAAACATATACAAACATAAAAGAACACAAATTGAAAATATTTAACATGTTTTCTACTAAAATAAACAATCAATTAACATGCCAATCACTTTTATGCCATGGATATCTAAAATGTAAAGTATACTTTAAGGCCGAAGTTGTGAAATTAAAACATTGCCAATAAATTTGCCACCATGAATGCTCAAATATCATTCCTGCTAATGTCAATATTGGCAATTTTAAATATGTATGCTTCCCTCCCATCATGGACTACAGAACATGCAATTTTCATGTCAAAGAAGATGGCACATGTTATGGCATTTTAATTAGCAAATAACGACAACAACAACCACAACAAAAATCCTAATAATATTGGAAAAACAATACAATTCAATTAAAACTAATATCTTTCTCTTTGCTGTTCTAAAGGCAAATAAATTATAGACGGATTACAGTTCAGTTGTCCATCTAACGTCAATATGAAATGTAATCAATATATGGACAAAACATTGGGTGAGTCCAGCATTCATGGCTTTCCCTATTTGGTAAAGCGTCGACTCCACTGGATGGAGAAGATATTTTGGTTGTTAATGATCACCTTGGCTGCTTACACATCCATTGATATTTGCCTTAATCAATGGAAACGTTTTCGTGATAATCCCATTGTCTATGCCATGGAATTGGCTTGGGGTAAATCGAATTTCCCCTTTGTTGGCATAACTTTGTGTTCCGATTATGTGGATCAGCATGAATTCGAACACATCATCGAAGATATGTGGCATGTGGAGAGGGAACAAAATGAAACGGCTTTTCAATATTATTGGGAGTTTTTAAAAGTTTTGAATAGATTGTATATTACAAATATGGAAAATCTGCGACCCTATGAAAATGATACGAGATTAAATGATTTGAATTTTCTACAAATGTTAATAAGGGTAAGTGAAAGGGGAGGGGGATGGTTTTTTCTACATTTTTAAAATCTCGTAATTGTTAATAGATGCGTCAAAAAGTCTTGCCCGAAAAGGTGTTGGCCAATGCTGACGACTCCAAGCCTTCTACTGATGTTGAAGTAAGGGAAATGTCCTATGCAGCTGCAATAACAGAATCTGGCCTATGCCGAACCACATCACAATTGACGAAATACACAAATCCTTTTGGAGATTTGTAAGTATAATCTAACAATTTTGAATTTTTAGGGGAAAAGAAGGAAGAAAATAAAACAAAATAAGGTACCCCGAAGATAGAGGTTCGTTATTTTTTCTTGAAACCAACACAACAAATATATCAGTTATGTATATAAATTAAATTGCTCGATAAAATGTGGACACGTATTTATATAAAATTTGGACACGTCTGTGAATTTAAATTTCATTTTTTCTCGAAGGACCAGCATACATATTTTAAACGAAATATTATCCACAAGGACTTTATATTTGTCATGTTATGATCTCGAAGGTCCATGTGGTAAACAAACATGTATATAAGAAACTGAAAACATGGTTTCCTCTCTTCATTTAGCCGTGAGAACAAAATACTTTCGTAAATGGTGTTGTTGACAATATTATTTTTGTGAAAACGAAAGCATGTTGGTGGAGATAATACCCTGTTCTATGCAGCAAAACATATTGCAAATTTTATGTTATTACCCGATTTTCTACCATATAAAACAACAATAAATGAAGAAATATCTTAGTTTTCGAGAAAGCAGAAAAATTCGGGAGAAAATCTTATCGAAGGACCAAATACTCTTACAATTACAACCTAGCAAGACCTAGCAAGGAAGACATTCTAGTCTTCTATATGAAGAAGTTTTGGTATCTAGGAAGTTCCTTTAGACTTTTATAAGAAGACATTTTGGTCTGCAATAAGAAGACCTTTTGGTCTTCAATAAAAAATACCCTTTGGACTTCTTTAAAAAGACCTTTTGGACTGAAGACCTTTTGCTCTTCTAAAAGAATACCATCTGGTCTTCTAAAAGATATTGGCCTTGTATAGGAAGAGGTTTTGGTCTTCTATAGGAAGACCTTTTAGATCTTTTATAACAATACTTTCGTCTGCTACAGGAAGATCTCTTGGCTTTCTATAAGAAGACCCTTTGTCCTTCCATAAGAAGATATTTTGATCTTCTAGAAGAAGATCTTTTGATGTTCTAAAATAATTCCTGTTGGTCTTCGATAAGAAGACATGTTGGCCTTCTATAAGAAATCATTCTTCTATAGGAAGACCTTCTGGTTTTCTATAGGCACCTTCTAGATACCCTTCCTGAAAGACGGGGTGTTTCTATAGACCCTTTTCGGAAAGAAAGGCTGCTTCTATAGACCCTTCCTGAAAGACAAGGTGGTTCTAAAGACCCTTTTCTGAAAGAAAGGGTGCTTCTAAAGACCCTTCCTGAAGGACAATGTGCTTCTATCGACCTTTTCTGAAGGACATGGTGTTTCTACAGACCATTTTTGAAAGAGAGAGTGATTCTATAGACCCTTTCTGAAGGAGAGGGTGCTTCTATAGGCCCTTTCTGAAGGAGAGGGTGCTTCTATAGACCCTTTCTGAAAAAGAATGTGCTTCTATAGATCCTTCCGGAAAGACAATGTGCTTCTACAGACCCTTTCAGAAGAACAAGGTGCTTCTACAGACCCTTTCTGAAATAGAGGGTGCTTCTATAGACCCTTTCTGAAAGAGAGGGTGCTCCTATAGACCCATTCTGAAAGAGAGGATGCTCCTATAGAACCTTTCTTAAAAAGAATGTGCTTCTATAGATCTTTTCTGAAAGAGCGGGTGCTTCTACAGACCCTTTCAGAAGAACAAGACGCTTCGATAGACCCTTTCTGAAAGAGAGGGTGCTTCTATCGACCCTTCCTGAAAGAGAGGGTGCTCCTATAGACACATTCTGAAAGAGAGGATGCTCCTGTAGACCCTTCCGGAAAGACAATGTGCTTCTACAGACCCTTTCAGAAGGACAAGGTGATTCCACAGACCCTTTCTGAAAGAGAGGGTGCTTCTATAGACCCTTTTTGAAAGAGAGGGTGCTTCTATAGACCCTTTCTGAAAGAGAGGGTGCTTCCATAGAACCTTTCTGAAAGAGAGGGTGCTTCTATATACCCGTTCTGAAGGAGAGGGTGCTTCTATATACACTTTCTGAAGGAGAGGGTGCTTCTATATACCCTTTCTGAAGGAGAGGGTGCTTCTATACACCCTTTCTGAAAAAGAATGTGCATCTATAGATCCTTTCTGAAAAAGAATGCGCATCTATAGATCCTTTCTGAAAAGGAATGTGCATCTATAGATCCTTTCTGAAAAAGAATGTGCATCTATAGATCCTTTCTGAAAGAGAGGGTGCATCTATAGATCCTTTCTGAAAGAGAGGGTGCATCTATAGATCCTTTCTGAAAGAGAGGGTGCTTCTACAGACCCTTGCTGTGCTTCTATATACCCTTTCTGAAAGACATGGTGCTTCTATAGACCCTTCCTGAAAGACAAGGAGCTTCTTTAGACCCTTTCTGAATGAGAAGGTGCTTCTATATACCCTCTCTGAATGAGAGGGTGCTTCTATAGACACTTTCTGAAAGAGAGAATGCTCCAATAGACCCTTTCTGAAAGAGAGAATGCTCCTATAGACCCTTCCTGAAAGACAAGATTCTTCTACAGACACTTTCTGAAAGAGAAAATGCTCCTATAGACCCTTTCTGAAAGAGAGAATGCTCCTATAGACCCTTCCTGAAAGACGAGATTCTTCTACAGACCCTTTCCGAAGGACAAGGTGCTTCTATAGACCCTTTCTGAAAGAGAGGGTGCTTCTATAGACCCTTTCTGAAAGAGAGGGTGCTTCTACAGACCCTTTCTGAAAGAGGGGGTGCTTCTACAGACCCTTTTTGAAAGAGGGGGTGCTTCTATAGAACCTTTCTGAAGGAGAGGGTGCTTCTACAGACTTTTTCTGAAAGAGAGGGTGCTTCTACAGACCCTTTTTGAAAGAGGAGGTGCTTCTACAGACTTTTTCTGAAAGAAAAGGTGCTTCTATAAACCCTTCCTGAAAGAGAGCGTGCTTCTACAGACTTTTTCTGAAAGAAAAGGTGCTTCTATAAACCCTTCCTGAAAGAGAGGGTGCTCCTATAAACACTTTCTGAAGAAGACGGTGTTTCTACAGACCCTTTCTGCAAGAGAGGGTTCTTCTATATATCCTTTCTGAAAGAGAGGGTGCTTCTGTGGACCCTTCCTGGAAGACAAGGTGCTTCTTTTGACCCCTCCTGAATGATAGGGTGCTTCCACAGTCCCTTTCTAAATAAGAAGGTGCTTCGATAGACCATTTCTGAATGATAGGGTGCTTCTATAGAACCCTTTCTGAAAGAGAGGGTGCTTCTATAGACCTGTTCTGAAAGAGAGGGTGCTCCTATAGACCCTTCCTGAAAGACAAGATTCTTCTACAGACCCTTTCTGAAGGGCACGGTGCTTCTATAGACCCTTTCTGAGAGAGAGGGTGCTCCTTTAGACCCTTTCTGAAAGAGAGGGTGATTCTATAAACACTTTCTAAAGGAGACGGTACTTCTACAGACCCTTTCTGAAAGAGAGGGTTCTTATATATATGCTTTCTGAAAGAAAATCCTTCTATTGACCCTTTCTGAAAGAGAGGGTGCTTCTGTTGACCGTTCCTGAAAGAGAGGGTGCTTCTGTAGACCTTTCCTGAAAGAGAGGGTGCTTCTAAAGGCTCTTTCTGAAATAGAAGTTGCTTCTATAGACACTTTCTGAAAGAGAGGGTGCTTCTATAGACTTTTTCTGAAAGAGATGGTGCTTCTATTTTTCTGAAAGAGATGGTGCTTCTTTCTGAAATTGAGGACGTTTCTAAAGACCCTTTCTGAAAGTGAGGGTGCTTCTATAGACCTTTTCTCAAAGAGAGAATGCTTCTATAGATCCTTTCTGAAATAAAAGGTGCTTCTATAGACCATATCTGAAAGGCAAGTTGTTTCTATACACCCTTTCATAAAGAGGGGGTGCTTCTACAGACCCTTCCTGAAAGTCAAGGTGTTTCTATATACCCTTTCTAAATGAGAGGGTGCTTCTATAGACTCTATCTGAAAGAGATGGTGCTTCTATAGACCCTTTCTGAAAGAGAGGATGCTTCTATAGATCCTTTCTTAAAGGCAAGGTGCTTCTAGATACCCTTTCTGAAAGAGAGGGTGCTTCTATAGACCCTTTCTTAAAGGCAAGGTGCTTCTAAAGACCCTTTCTGAAAGACAAAGTGCTTCTATAGACCCTTCCTGAAAGAAAGAGTGCTTCTATAGACCCTTTCTGAATGAGAGGGTGCTTCTACAGACCCTTTCTGAAGGAGAGGGTGCTTCCATGGACCCTTTCTGAAAAAGATGGTGCTTCTACAGACCCATTCTGAAGGAGAGGGTGCTTCTATAGCCCTTACGGAAGGAGAGGGTGCTTCTATAGACCTTACAGAAAGAGACGGTGCTTGTATAGACACTTTCTCAAAGACGGGGTGCTCTATAGACACTTTCTGAAAGAGGGGTTCTCTATAGACCCTTTCTGAAAGACAAGGTGCTTCTATAGACCCTATTATAAAAGAAAGGGTGTGTCTTAGACCCTTTTCTGAAAGAAATGGTGCTTCTATATACCCTTTCTGAAATAAAGGGTGTTTCTATAGACCCTTTCTGAAATAAAGGGTGTTTCTATAGACCCTTTTTGAAAGAGAGGCTTCTCCTGTAGGCCCTTTTAGAAAGTGAGGATGCTTCTTCTATAAGCGCCCTAAATGGACCCTTTCTGAAAGAGAGGGTGCTTTTATAGACCCTTCCTGAAAAACGTTTTGGTATTTTATAAGAGGAGTATATGGTCTTCTCTATAAAGTCCTTTTAATATTCTATAGTAAGACCTATTGCGCTTCTAGGGAAAACTTTCATCTAAATGTTTTCCATGTTACATAATGCCAGCCACATAATTGATAATTTATTCGTATTTTCTTTCCCCAGAAAACCCTTGAAAGTTTCCAATCGCCGTTATTGTGATATTATGAATGAATGCAACACGAAGATATATCCCAAAGTTGGGGATGATACAAGTTTATATATTGTAAGATCAGAATAATGGAAATATTTAATCAAAATGATGAATAATAATAATTTCCCTTTATCATCAAAAAAGTATCTTCACAATGTGGAAGATGTGTTGGTGCCCTTGGATCCAGGTACCATAATAAGGCGGGCCACAATGGACGGTTCGTTGACCATAGAATTGCTGCTGTCGCTAACTACCGCAGAAACAGAGGTACGCAACCTACCCATTGCCTATAGGAAATGTCGTTACAAGGATGAAAATATTCTCAAATATTTTGAGGTAAATTTTGGAAATAATTTTATTATTTTTGTCTTTAAATAAATGTCTTCGGTTTCTTTTAGATCTATCGTCCTGGCCTTTGTCGCATTGAATGCCGCATAAATGCCGCCTTTAAGAAATGTGGTTGTAAGCCATACTTTTATGTTGTGGCCCAGCACATACCCGTTTGCGATATCAAAGGCATGCTGTGCTTGAGCAAACAAAATTGGCCCCATTCCGTAAAGTGTAATTGCCTAAATCTGTGCCAGGAGGCCCAATTTATTGGTGTGCAAACTACCTTGCAAAAAGATGTAATTAAGAAAGACATCTAGAGCCAAAATGAAAGTCAAATTTAATTTAACCTTGAAATGTTGTTTCTTTTTGTTTTTTTTTTTACTTTCTTTCTTTTTCACATTTAGGACTCCACCAAATTTGAGCGCACCATTATTGTGAAATTATTTTTGCCACGTATGGCCATGAAACGCCGTGTGGTCTTTAGTACCGATCAACTAATAATGTCCTTTGGTGGTGCCATTGGTTTATTTTTGGGTGCCAGTTTTATTAGCATCTATGGCTTGCTGTTTGTTTTAAGTGAATTTGTATTCTCCAACTGTTGGTCTTTGCTGAAAAGGGAGAAAAGGATAAAGCTGGTGGGGGAGGACAACGAGGGAGGAGAGCAGCAGAAACCGCCGCTGCAGGTTGGCACACGAATTACCATGGTGGGTCAGAGATATTAAATTTCCCAAAATTAGATGGAGAAAAATTAAATTTAGAATGTTTATTGGAAATGAAAGGTTGCTTTTAAAACAGAACATAAATAGTGGCTACATTTAGGTGGTTAATATATTTGACAATTATAGTATACCTTTAGGCTTTAATAATAAAAATAAATTTTCCTCGTTAGCTTGTGTTTAACATAAATCGTTTAAAACGTTAAAAGAATTTTGAAAAGGTATACAAATCTGTGGAATAAAAATAGCTTAAAGATGATGGGAAAAATAGCACTGCTGGATTTTAAAACTGGAAATTTAGGCTGGTGATATTTTTTCTTTTGAAAAACTTCAACTGTTGGTGCGTGTACACGGTGCTCTTTAACCAACTTTAAATGGAAGGTGTTTACACCTGGGAAGTTTTTGCAGATTCTGAATCTACAATGTTCATAGATGAGAAAAATCAATAAACCAAAAAATCCTCACTGTTTATATTTTTTATTAAAAAAGTAACACTGATAATATTTTTCTATTGCAAGCATATTTCTTATCATATTTTCTATTGAATCCCATATTTTCCCTTTACCTCAAAAATATTTTTCTAGGTGAAAAATCCATAGAAAATTCCTCAGATTATTTTTAAAAATTTCCTTCATATGATGGCCAATTACTTTTAGACAAATTATAAATTTCAGTCTGACTGGCCTTAGCTGCGGCTAATATCCATCATCGTCGTTGTCGTCGTCAAGCTTAGCTTAAAAAAAGTAAAGAGGAGAATTTGTCTTGTTTTGTCGTTGCCGCAGTTAAAGCTCCACTTATGTGATTAATTATGTGCGACGTCTACATTTTCCTAAGTTTGCAGTAAACATTGTTGTTGTCATTGGGGGAAAACGTGAAAGGCATCATCATTTTCCACCGCACATACACATGTTCATATGTTTGGGTATTAAAAGTGAAACTCTAAGACAAGTACTTTGGACAGGTTGTAATACTTTTATCATAAATGTCATTAATTTATCAAAAAAATAGTAATTTGTAAAATTTGCTATAATAGAGAAACGAGAAAGAGAGAGAGAGAGAGAAATGAGAGTGGAAAAGGTAATAGGAGTGAAGCAACATTTTGATTCTTATATCATAGAACGACTTTTTATGTCTTCTAAAGGAAGAACTTTTGGTCGTCTATAAGAAATCCCTTTTGGCCTTCTATAGGAAAACCTTGTATTGTAAGACTGTTTGGTCTTCTGTAAGATTTGTTGGTCTTTAATAAGAACTTTTCGTCTTCTATACGAAGACTTGTTGGTATTCCATAAGAAGACCTTTTGGTTTTCTATAGAAGACATTGTAGTGTTCCAATGGAAAACTTTTGGTCTTCTATAAAAGGACCGTTTGGTCTTAAGACAATTTGGTCTTCTATAAAAAGAAGGCCAAACGGCTTCTGGAAGAAAATCTTTAGGTCTCCCGTGAGAAGATATTGTGGTCTTCCATACGTAGACCTTCTGGTCGTCTGTAGGAAGACCTTTTGCACTTCTATAAGGGGACTTTTGGGTCAAAAAAGTAGTAATTTGTAAAATTTGTTATAATAGAAAAATAAGAGAGAGAGAGAGAGAGAGAAATGAGAGTGGAAAATGTAATAGGAGTGAAGGAATATTTTGATTCTGATATCATAGGAAGACTTTTGTCTTCTAGAGCAAGAACTTTTGGTCGTCTATAAGAAATCCATTTGGCCCTCTATAGGAAGACCTTGTATGTAGTAAGACCGTTTGTTCTTCCATAACAAGACATTTTGGTGTTCCAATGGAAGACTTTTGGTCTTCAATAAAAAGACTGTTTAGTCTTAAGACCATTTCGTCTTCTTTAAACAGAAGGCCAAACGGCTTCTGGAAGAAAATCTTTTGGTCTCCCGTAAGAAGATATTGTGGTGTTACATACGAATACCTTCTTCTAAAGGAACCCCATTTGGTCTCCTATAAGAAGACCTTTTGGTCTTCTATAGGAAAAAAATTTACTAGGTGAGAAGGAAGATTTTAATTCTGATATTATTAAGTTTATACTTTTCAATTCAAAAAATATCACTGGTGGCATTTTCTATAGAAAAAAATATAATTATGGCGAAATTTTTGATTATAGAAATATATATTGAAAAATATCACTGTCGGCATTTTTCGCTAGAATAACCATCACTGATTATATGTTTCCATAGAAAAACTATCACTGATGATATTTGTCTATTGACAAAATATCACTGACGATGTTTTTCCATAGAAAAACCATCACTGATGATATTTTTCTATAAAAAACTGTTACTTATGGTATTTCTGTAGAAATACTAACACTGATTATATTTTTCTACAGAAATATTATCATTTATGATATTATTCTATAAAAACCATCACTTATGATATTCTTCTTTAGAAAATCTATTACTGATGATATTTTTATTGACATAATATCATGATATGTTTTCTATTGAAAAATATTACAGATGATATTTTTCTGCAGATAAACTATTAGTGATGATATTTTTCTATAGAAAAACTGTCACATGATATTTTTCTATAGAAAAATTATTACAGATGATACTTTTCCATAGAAAAACTGCCATTGATATTTTTGTAGGAAAAATATCTCTGGTGATATTTTTCTTTAGAAAAACTATCAATGATGATATTATTCTATAAAAAAAACTACCACTAACGAGTTTTTTTTTTCTATAGAAATCAATGACTAGTGATTCTATTGTATGGAAAAACTATCACCTATGATATTTCTATATAGAAACATATCATTGATGATATTTTTCTAGTGAAAAAATTGAAAAATTATATTTTTCGACAGAAAACCTATGGATAAAAAAAATCATTGATGACATTTTTCTATAGAAAAACTATCACTGATGATATTTTTCGATAGAAAAACTATCATTTATAATTTTGTTCTATAGCAACATGATCACTTATGATATTTTTCTATAGGAAAATTATTACTGATGATATTTTTCCATACAGAAACTATCACTGATGATATTTTTCTTTTTTTGAAAATAAAACTGCTAATATTTTTCTATTATTTCTTCTATTTTCTGTAAAAAATATCATTATTATTTTCCACTTGAAAATATCTCTGAAGATATTTTTGTGGATAAAGTATCACTGATGAAATCTTTAACTGAATGGAGTCATTGTAGGAGAGTTGAAGGCAGTTTTTGTAGGAGAGCTGAAGGCAGACTTTAGAAAAACTATCACTGATGATATTTTTCGATAGAAAAACTATCATTTATAATTTTGTTCTATAGCAACATGATCACTTATGATATTTTTCTATAGGAAAATTATTACTGATGATATTTTTCCATACAGAAACTATCACTGATGATATTTTTCTTTTTTTGAAAATAAAACTGCTAATATTTTTCTATTATTTCTTCTATTTTCTGCAAAAAAATTTCATTATTATTTTCCACTTGAAAATATCTCTGAAGATATTTTTGTGGATAAAGTATCACTGATGAAATCTTTAACTGAATGGAGTCATTGTAGGAGAGTTGAAGGCAGTTTTTGTAGGAGAGCTGAAGGCAGACTTTATAGACGAGCTTAATGGAGTTTTTAAAGAGAGTCTTTATAGACGATCAGAAAGCAGTATTTAAAGACGAGTTGAAAGGTCTTTAAAGACGTGCTGATGGGAGTCCTTATAGACGACCTGAAGGGAGTGTTTTTGGACTGTCTGAAGGAAGTCGTTATAGACGAGCTAAAGGGAGTTTATATGAAATTTTATGCAGCACGATTCTTTTGTCCCCAATAAAATTGTATGTTCTGTCATAATGGCCCAAAGCCTATAAAAACAAGTAAGAAAGTATCAGTCTGTTATGCTGACGGAGATATATTCTCAGCCTCTGACAAAAAACGCAATCATAATAATTATGCCGTATATAAAATATATTGATATGGTATCACGGGGTTGCTTCAAAATACGTAGAATCTTCTATGTACCGTAATGTGGGGCGGAGCTATGCCGAATCATTGATATGTACCAAAGTGTCCATGGAAGCACCCTTTATTTCAGAAAGGGTCTATAGGGAAGCACCCTTTCATCCAGAAAGGTTCTATAGAGGCATCTTTTTTCCAGAAAGGTTCTATAGAAGCATCTTTTTTCCAGAAAGGTTCTATAGAAGCACATTTTTCCAGAAAGGTTCTATAGAAGCAGCCTTTCTGTCAAAAAGGTTCTATAGAAGCACCCCTTCTTTCAGAAAGGTTCTATAGAAGCACCTTTTTTCCAGAAAGATTCTATAGAAGCACCCCTTCTTTCAGAAATGTTCTATAGAAGCACCTTTTTTCCAGAAAGATTCTATAGAAGCAGAAAGATTCTATAGAAGCACCCCTTCTTTCAGAAAGGTTCTATAGAAGCACCTTTTTTCCAGTAAGATTCTATAGAAGCATCTTTTTTCCAGAAAGATTCTATAGAAGAACCTTTTTTCCAGAAAGATTCTATAGAAGAACCTTTTTTCCAGAAAGATTCTATAGAAGCACCCCTTCTTTCAGAAAGGTTCTATAGAAGCACCTTTTTTCCAGAAAGATTCTATAGAAGCACCCCTTCTTCCAGAAAGGTTCAACAGAAGCACCTTTTTTCCAGGAAAGTTCTATAGAAGCACCCTTTCTTTGAGAAAGGTTCTATAGAAGCACCCTTTCTTTGAGAAAGGTTATATAAAAGCACCATTACTTCCAGAAAGGTTCTATAGAAGTACCCCTTTATTCAGAAAGGTTCTATAGAAGTACCCCTTTATTCAGAAAGGTTCTATAGAAGCATCCTTTCCTTGAGAAAGGTTCTATAGAAGCCCTTTTCTTCCAGTAAAGTTCTATAGAAGTACCCCTTTCTTCCAGTAAAGTTCTATAGAAGTACCTCTTTCTTCCAGTAAAGTTCTATAGAAGCATCCTTTCTTTGAGAAACGTTCTAAAGAAGCACCCTTTCGTCCAGTAAAGATCTATAGAAGCACCCTTTCTTCCAGTAAAGTTCTATAGAAGCACCATTTCTTTCAGAAGTTTCTATAGAAGCACCCTTTCTTGCTGGAAGATTCTATAGAAGCACCCTTTCTTGCTGGAAGATTCTATAGAAGCACCCTTTCTTGCTGGAAGATTCTATAGAAGCACCCATTCTTGCTGGAAGATTCTATAGAAGCACCCTTTCTTTCAGGAAGATTCTACAGAAGCACAATTTCTTTTAGAAAGGTTATATAGAAGTACCCTTTCTTTCAGAAAGGGTCTATAGAAGCACATTTTCTTCCAATAAAGGGTCCATTGAAGCACCCTTTCTTTCAGAAAGGCTTCCATTGAAGCACCTCTTCTTTTAAAGGGGATCTATTGAGGCACTCTTTTTTCCAGAAAGATTCTATAGAAGCACCTTTTTTCCAGAAAGATTCTATGAAAGCACCCTTTCTTCCAGTAAAGTTCTATAGAAGCACCCTTTCTTTCAGAAAGGTTCTATAGGAGCACCATTTCTTTCAGAAGGTTCTATAGAAGCACCCTTTCTTTCAGAAAGGTTCTATAGAAGCACCATTTCTTTCAGAAGGTTCTATAAGCACCCTTTCTGGCTAGAAGATTCTATAGAAGCACCCTTTCTTGCTGGAAGATTCTATAGAAGCACCCTTTCTTGCTGGAAGATTCTATAGAAGCACCCTTTCTTGCTGGAAGATTCTATAGAAGCACCCTTTCTTGCTGGACGATTCTATAGAAGCACCCTTTCTTGCTGGGAGATTCTATAGAAGCACCCTTTCTTGCTGGAAGATTCTATAGAAGCACCCTTTCATTTTCTTACAGAGTCTTTCAGAAAGGTTCTATAGAAGCACCCTTTTTTTGAGAAAGGGTATATAGAAGCGCCCTTTTTTGAGAAAGGGTATATAGAAGCACCCCTTTTTTGAGAAAGGGTATATAGAAGCACCGTGGTGCAATGGTACGCACGCCCGCCTTGCACGCAGAAGGTCGGGGGTTCGATTCCCCGGTCATGCAACATCAAATATTTTTCAACGGTGGCAAAATACAACTCAGTAATGTTGGCGACATTTCCTGAGTATTTCAGCCTTGAAAAACTTCTCCATAAGTGGTGTCTTAAGACACGCCGTTCGGACTCGGCGATAAACAGTAGGTCCCATATCATTGAGCTAAATATGAATCGGGGTGCACTCATTGATATGAGAGAAATCTCCCTTGTCCCGTATGGGATGTTGTGGAACAATGTTTTTTTTTTATATCGCAGCACCCTTTCATTGAGAAAGGGTCAATAGAAGCACCCTTTTCTTTAAGAAAGGGTCTATGGAAGCACCTTTTCGTTTAGTAAAAATCTATGGAAGCATCCTTTATTTCAGAAGGGGTCTATGGAAACACCCTTTCTTTCAGAAAGCGTCTATAGAAGCACCCCTTTTTCAGAAAAGTCTGTGGAAGCACCCTTTTCTTTCAGAAAGGGTCTATGGAAGCACCCTTTTCTTTCAGAAAAGGTATGTGGAAACACCCTTTTCTTTCAGAAAGGTTCTAAGGAAGAAATTTAGAAAAAGTTTGAGAGTTATCTGGGTTACTAGAGAGGCACATTATCTCAGAAACAATGCACTTACTCTGGGAAAAAATTTTACCATTGTAATAGGGACCGCGAAAAGAAACAACAACAATTTTCCAGTATATCCGCAACGAGTCCTCAAACTACACTTTTCCCAAATTTTATGTGATAGGTACCCGAAGGACGGGAACGAAATAGTCCATTTTCCGACCTGATACATGTCTGGATGAAATAATACGATGTACAAAGTTTGGACCAATCAGAAACTCCCTGCGAGAGTCATCTAGCGAATTTGCCAATTTAGTTGATGCCGTCAGGGTTTTTTGGACCATTACCTCAAGAAGTATGGACTTGCTCCCGAAGAAAAATGTACCGTTGTAAAGGGGGTCGCAAGAATAATCTGCTGAAAATTTTTCCAAAACGATACGAGAGAAGGTCTTAAACTGCACTATTCACAAATTTTGTGTGAGAGGTACCCGAAAGAGCGGACCGATATAGTCCATATTCGAATCCGATCTATATTTGGAAGAAATAATACGATGTGCTAAGTTTGGACCAAATCGATTGCTCCCTTCGAGAGTTTTTTTACAGACAAATATTGTACATTTGTGGGGGAGGTACCCGAAGGAGTGGACCGATATGGTCCATTTTCGAACTTAAACTAATTTTGGGCAAAATATTACGAAGTGCAAACATTGGTTCAAATTGGTCCGTTTGAGAGTTATCGTGCGCTCCAGCCAGCCAGACGGACGGATGGACGTTGCTAAATCGACTCCAAATTATCTGAAATGGATTTCGGATATGAATCAAAGTGTATATACCCTCTGTAGCCTAAAGGCTAAGGGTATAAAAACCTCTGCCGGCAGTAACTAAAATTTGGCAGAAACTTTGCACCTGTTAGAATTTTGTCGTTAGCGGGAAGCCCAATCCAAAATCCAATTGTCAATAGCCTTTTTTGTGGCATCAGTGTTGTTATATTATAAAATACCTATTTATTTACAACCAAAGTTTTGTTAATTTCAATACAGCACAAATTTAAATAACTTCCACTTTATTTGTGTTTCTGATAACGATTTAAGAAACAGCTGCAAATTTGGTTGACAAAGCACTTGTGAAGGGGTGGCCATATTATTTATTATTCTACCATATAATATTGTTGTACAATATTATATGGTAGAATTTAACCATATATCAGAAAAATATACTAATTATTCATAGCAGCACATACCCCCTGTTTTTGTACAAAATTATATTTTTTTCACACGATTTCGACGTAGATCGATTTGGTAGATTTTGTGCAAACATAAAGCGCTAGCTGATTTAGAATGAGGAATTCTTAACGATATAGGGGACGGGTAAAATTAGGTATGTATGTCTTCTGGGGGCTGAGTTATGAATGCCTAAATTATTACGAATATGGGCGAACGAACAAAAATTAGTTACAAAAACAGGGGGATAGTCATGAATAAAAAATAAATAATTATTAACGATTTAATGCATTCTATTTGGTCCTTCGAGCTTTCATTTTACTCATTTAGCAAACATCGAAGCACCAATATTACAAGATGCAATGATAAGGTGTCCTACCAGATGCTCAAAACCATACCAAACTTATTTACCATTTGCAAACCTTTTGTATTGTGTTTTCAATCTAATGGAGGTGCCCTGTTTATTACCCCATAAAATATTATGCGTATTTTTATTTCTAACTCCAAGTATTCAAAAAAATCCAAATGTATGAACCTTTCAAGTTTTCTTTTCAAATTGCATTTCCTTTCTATTTGCTGCAAATGAAAAAAAGTTTTCCAAGTATTCTAAATATTTAGTTCAATTGAAGTCTTCTTGAAGCGTTTCCAGACATTCGGGAGAAAAGCCAGACATGTGTTCATTAAATATTCACTTGTCATTTATTTCCAACTCAACTCAATGTACGCGGGTAAATTCTTTTGTTGTATTTGTTTTAGTGAAAAAGAAAAGGCCATAACGAGTCGTTATGTAAATGTATGGCAGCAGCAGTAGAGGAGCACTCAAAGAAGTTTCCGCCCTTATTAGTAGAATAGAGTGAGTGATGGCAACACGGAACACGTTAGAGAGTTAAATAAAAGTGCAACAAAGTGGTAGTTGGTAGTTTCTAAATGGAGGAGGGTGTTTTGACGGAAACAAATATTGATTTTTATTTATTCTACGGCGTAACAAAGTGTCCCTTTTTCTGTAGGGATGATAAGTGAAGAAATCTCTAGGGTAGATGTTTCATATAGGAAAATTCTGTAACTGATAGTTGGTTTTTATTCTCGAAGGGCCAAAACGTACGTATATGGGTTCGGGTTTTCAAAATTTCTGAACTGTCTAACTTAAAATTTTCATCGATGCCAGTTTCCTTATACTCACATTTCTTTAGCTTCCCTAAACAAGGGATGCGGATGTTTGTTTTAAATAATGGCTACAGGTTATCCCTTTTCCATGATCCGACAAACATTTCCCTTTTTTGTAATCTCTTCATTGTGCAAATAAAAAAAAATCTCAAGCGGCATTCGAAGGTGTAATGAAATCTTCAATATTCACTTTATAATGTGAAAATGGCAACCAAGCGTGTAGTTTTTATTTGAATTTTCTCTCACCAACATCAGTGGCAATTTTTCTTTTTTTTACAAATTTCCATTACACTTGAGAGCATTCTATTAGAGCAGAACACATAGGACAGGAGGAGAAGAAGAAAACTAAAAACATCAACAACTTTCAAACAGTCAATCCAAAGAGAAAGGTGTAAAAACAAACAAACAATCCAAGTGACTGTCACAAAACTGTGGCGCTTGATTCTTTGAATATCCATAGCATTTTCAACTTGGTGGGTGGTAACAGACCTAAATTTCTAAATTTTGAAAAATTAGATGATATTGAGTTAATGTTGTTAGAGAGTTTAGAAACTATTTTTGGTCATAGGAATCATATTTAGAAAGATTATTAGATATACTTACTTACTTAGCTGGCCCATTACAGAACATTTGTTCTATAGGCCGAACTAAGAAGAGATCTCCATTCCTCTCTATTTGTTGCTTTGCACTCTGGAGTACCGCGCCTTTTCATCTCATCATCCACTTGTTTGCGCCATCTATTCCTTGGCCTGCCAATTCTGCGTGCACCGCCATGTGGCATGTATTCATACGCCTTTTTAGCGGGGTCATCATCGTTCATTCTTATGATATGGCCTAGCCAACGCAATCGCTGCATCTCGATACGTTTAACTATATTGATGTCGTTGTATAGCAGATACAGCTCGTGGTTCATGCGACGTCGATATTCACCGTCAACGCAGATTGGTCCGTAGATCTTTCGAAGAATTTTTCTCTCAAACACACCAAGCACTGCCATGTCTGCTTGCGCAAATACCCAGGCTTCGGAGTCATACATCCGCACGGGTAGTATCAGTGTTTTGTAGATCGTTATTTTTGTTTGACGAGATGTGGCTTTGTTTTTAAACTGCTTACTTAAACCAAAGTAGCATCTGTTGGCCAATACAATTCTTCTTTTTATTTCACAACTGATGTCGTTTGTTGTGTTTACGGAGGTGCCGAGGTAGACGAAGTCTTTTACTACCTCAATATTATAAGAACCAACTTCCACAGTCGGTCCGAGCTCAATGGACGCATTGCGCGTCGACACCATCAACTTGGTCTTCTCGCCGTTTACCGCCAGACCCACTTTAGCAGATTCTCCTTCTACCTTTATAAAGGTATCAGTTACTTCTTTTACTGATCGGCCCATGATGTCTATATCATCAGCATAAGCAAGTAACATGTGACTATTGGTGTAGATTGTGCCACTTCTTTTGATGTTTGCCTCTCGTATAACCTTTTCTAGCTGGATGTTGAAGAGGTCACACGAAAGGCTGTCTCCTTGTCTGAAACCTCTTTTGGTACCAAACTCTTCGGAGAGGTTCTTTCCTATTTTAACTGAGGAGCTCGTGTCAGTTAAAGTAATTTTACAAAGCCGGATGAGCTTTGCGGGAATACCAAATTCAGACATGGCTTGCAATACCTTTGAACGCAGCGGGCTGTCGAAGGCTGCTTTATAATCGACAAAAAGGTGGTAGGTGTCGATCTGCATCTCTTGGGTCTTCTCCAGGATTTGCCGCAGGGTAAATATCTGGTCAATGGTGGACTTGCCAGGTCTAAAGCCGCATTGGTATGGTCCAATTATCTCGTTGACCATAGGCTTTAGTAGAGTAGACTTATGCCCCTATAGTTAGAGCATACAGTCTTATCTCCCTTCTTGTGGACCGGGCACAGGATACTCAGGTTCCAATCGTCGGGTAACTGAGGACCTCGTGTCAGTTAAAGTCATTTTACAAAGCCGGATGAGCTTTGCGGGAATACCAAATTCAGACATGGCTTGGAATACCTTTGAACGCAGCGGGCTGTCGAAGGCTGCTTTATAATCGACAAAAAGGTGGTAGGTGTCGATCTGCATCTCTTGGGTCTTCTCCAGGATTTGCCGCAGGGTAAATATCTGGTCAATGGTGGACTTGCCAGGTCTAAAGCCGCATTGGTATGGTCCAATTATCTCGTTGACCATAGGCTTTAGTCGTTCGCACAATATCCCTGACACGATCTTGTAGGCAATAGGGAGTAGACTTATGCCCCTATAGTTAGAGCATACAGTCTTATCTCCCTTCTTGTGGACGGGGCACAGGATACTCAGGTTCCAATCGTCGGGTACTCGTTCTTCCTGCCAGATGGTGCTAACTGGCTGATGAATACACATTATCAGCGTGTCGCCTCCGGTTTTAAACAGCTCGGCTGGTAAGCCATCGGCCCCTGCTGCCTTATTATTCTTCAGCCGGTTGATTGCTGTTTTTAACTCATCTTGGCCGGGCGGTATACATTTTATACCATCTTCTGGGATTGGGACTGTGGTATCTTCGTCGTCTTCGCTGCTATTGGATACCAACAGATTTGAAAAATGTTCTTTCCATATCCTGAGTACACTATCTGTATCAGTTACCAAATTACCTTGCTGGTCTCTACAGGAGGATGTGCCTGTACCAAAACCATCAGCTTGACTCTTTGGTAGAATTTTCGGACTTCATTCTGGCTCCTGTACATCTCGATTTTTTCACACTCCCGCTTTTCCATCTCTCTCTTTTTCCTGCGGAAAAGACGTTTCTCCTCTCTCCTTTTCTCCCTGTATCACTCTCGTGCGCTACGCGTTGCTACGGATTGTAAAGTAGCCTTATATGCCGCATTTTTCCCTTCGGTGGCAGCACGACACTCCTCATCATACCATGGATTCCTTGGTGGAGGTCTCTGGTATCCAAGTATGGATTTTGCGGCTGTTTGCATGGAGTGGGCAATGTTTTGCCATTGTGCTGATATGTTATCGGGATGATGAGTGCTTTGATTAAGCAATTGGGCTAGTTGAGTGGAATATTCTGTGGCTATCTGTTGTGATTGCAGCATACCGATGTCTAACTTTCGTGTTGTGTCTGTTCGTACTTTGTTTGCTACGTTTAAGCGGGTGCGTACCTTTGCTGCAACAAGGTAGTGGTCCGAATCAATGTTTGCGCCTCGGAACGATCGTACATCCAACACGCTCGATGAATGTCTTCCATCTATCACAACATGATCAATTTGATTACTTGTTCTTTGATCTGGAGACAGCCGCGTGCACTTATGAATATCGAGATGATTAAATCTGGTACTGCTAACTACCATGTTTTTTGCAGCTGCAAAGTCTATCAGCCTCATACCATTGTCAGATGTTTCACTGTGGAGACTGAATTTCCCGACTGTTGAGCCAAAGATATTCTCCTGTCCAATTTTGGCATTAAAATCGCCTAGAATGATTTTAATGTCATGGGCAGGGCAACGGTCATATGTTTCTTCTAAGCGCTCGTAAAATATATCTTTGGTCTGTTTGTCCTTTTCTTCAGTGGGAGCATGAGCGCAAATAAAGCTGATGTTGAAGAATTTAGCTTTTATTCGAATTGCAGAAAGTCTTTCATTCACTGGGGTGAAGCTGGATACCAGATGTTTTAGTCTCCGAATCCACAACCAAACTCATGCTTTACGTCATGGCAGCTATAATACAGTGCGTCACCTTTAGGTGTTGTTGTGACGCCTTTCCCAATCCATCGTATTTCCTGTATGGCAGTAATATCGGTCTTGTACTTTTCAAGTACGTCTGCCAATGCGAAGACTGCACCTTCTCTATAAAGAGTGCGAACATTCCAGGTGCAGATTCGCAGATCATGGTCCTTAAAACGTTTGCGGGGTTCGTCAACTTTAGAGGGGTTTGTTTTTCTTTTCTTTCGTTTTTTTCATAGTAGGCTGTTTTTTCTAGGGGAGGGTTACTAACCCGACGCCCCAAACCCAAGTTTTTAACGTTCTTATGGGTGAACGCGCGGCACATGTTAGCTCACTACCTTTAACGGGTGTTAAAGGCAGTTCCCCAGGTGACACCACGGGGAGGTCAGTGTCCACTTGAGATGAAAGAGGGACCAAGATAAATCCTGGGCTTTGCCATTATTAGATATGCAGAAGCTATATAGCAACTATATCCCTTAGAGTCATTTTTAAAAGAATATTTAAAAATTCGCGTTTATTGCCCATTAGGTCATTGAAAAATATTCTTTAAAAAATCCACGTTTATTGCCCTCAGGGTCATTGAAAAATATTCTTTAAAAAATCCACGTTTATTGCCCTTAGGGTCATTGAAAAATATTCTTTAAAAAATCCACGTTTATTGCCCTTAGGGTCATTGAAAAATGTTCTTTAAAAAATCCAATAAACGTGGATTTTTTAAACAATATTTTTCAACGACTTTAAGAGCAATAAACGTGGATTTTTTAAACAGTATTTTTCAACGACTTTAAGAGCAATAAACGTGGATTTTTTAAACAATATTTTTCAACGACTTTAAGAGCAATAAACGTGGATTTTTTAAACAATATTTTTCAACGACTTTAAGAGCAATAAACGTGGATTTTTTAAACAATATTTTTCAACGACTTTAAGAGCAATAAACGTGGATTTTTTAAACAATATTTTTCAACGACTTTAAGAGCAATAAACGTTGATTTTTTAAACAATATTTGTCAACGACTTTAAGAGCAATAAACGTGGATTTTTTAAACAATATTTTTCAACGACTTTAAGAGCAATAAACGTGGATTTTTTAAAGAATATTTTTCAACGACTTTAAGAGCAATAAACGTGGATTTTTTAAACAATATTTTTCAATGACCCTAAGAGCAATAAACGTGGATTTTTTAAAGAATATTTTTCAATGACCCTAAGGGCAATAAACCTGGATTTTTTAAAGAATATTTTTCAATGACCCTAAGGGCAATAAACGTGGATTTTTTAAACAATATTTTTCAACGACTTTAAGAGCAATAAACGTGGATTTTTTAAACAATATTTTTCAACGACTTTAAGAGCAATAAACGTGGATTTTTTAAACAATATTTTTCAACGACTTTAAGAGCAATAAACGTTGATTTTTTAAACAATATTTGTCAACGACTTTAAGAGCAATAAACGTGGATTTTTTAAACAATATTTTTCAACGACTTTAAGACCACTAAACGAGGATTTTTTAAACAATATTTTTCAACGACTTTAAGAGCAATAAACGTGGATTTTTTAAACAATATTTTTCAACGATTTTAATAGCAATAAACGTGGATTTTTTAAACAATATTTTTCAACGACTTTAAGAGCATTAAAAGTGAATTTTTTAAACAATATTTTTTAACGACATTAAGAGCATTAAAAGTGAATTTTTTAAACAACATTTGTCAACGACTTTTAGAGCAATAAACGTGGATTTTTAAAGAATAATTTTCGAGGACCAAATATCAGTACCTATAATTCAAAATAAACAAAATATTGGAAAATACTGAATACGTTTTCATTTCCGGAAGACCAAAATACCAATATGTATAAATTACTGAATTACACTCCACATAAATAATAACGTTTGTTATGATGTTATCTGAAAACCCCGTTAATCTTTAAAATAACGCCAACGAAGTTAAGTCAAGCAAAGCAAAGAAGAAATTCTAATGCACGAAAGAAAAAAAAGAGTTAGAAAAAAGAAATGAATACAAATACAAGTAATGAAATGGACTTTGAATTAAATTAAATCTGTTTTAAATTCATGGAGAGAAGAAAAATTACTTCCTAGAAAGAACATTCGTTACCTATAAAAACAAAACAACAATGAAACAAAAGAAAAGCAAATAGAAAAATCTCGAGATGCTCGACCGGAAAATACGAATAAATTTGTTATGGTCTGCTACTTACATAAGAAGTAAATTCAAAACTAATTAGCCAAGAGACGCCATAATGGTCTTAAACATAAAATTAATGTTGTGTGGTATTTGCATTCACATGCACGGAAGAAAGTTTTAAAACAAATAGCAAATTTTTGGAGGAGTAAAAATAAATAAATAAAATGAAAATTAAGGGGAAATAAAAAATACGGGGCTACAAATACATACCACACCCTACATACATACTTAAAAAAATAATTCTTCCAAAATACATAATTTTGGTCCTTCGAGTATAAACTAATCCATAAAAAATAACATTGAATATTTTGAAATTTATGCTTGAAGGGAAGAAAATGTGTTTCTATTGAAAATCAGCCTTCAGAAAAATTTAGAAATATTTTCAAAGCAAAAAAATCCATTTCATTATATTTGACCTGCTGTGGAATAGCCTTCGAAATTTGTTCTATCATCAAATTATTTCTTTGGACTTCGTTAAATCATAATCTTCCACACGGCTAGCCAAAAATTATTCTCTATCCGCTCCCTCCCTTCCATTATGCCACAAAGTGGTTATGGAAATTATTACAGCTAGTCAACCAGCCAACCAGCCAGCCAGCCAAACACGATTACTGGGTTAACATTATTCATTGTTGTAATCACGACGATGTGAATAATTTTCACGATTACCATTATTGTTGTACAATACAATTTGCATTTTTGGTTTTTCTGTTGTTATTGTTGCTGTTTGTTGTTGTTGATCTTGTTGTTTTGTGGTAGATTTAGGACAACAATAAGACCATCATAAAATTGTTGTAATAAAACATAATTCTCAATGGAACATAATTCAAAAAGAAACAATAAAAGTCTTAACCCTTTTGCAGCTTAATAATAAACGTAGGAGATCTTGTAAAGGCCCTGCCATGTATAACGTTTTATAGGTATTCTATACAGAGAAGACCATTTATGAGTGGTTTGATGCCAAGGCGACACCGGATTTATTTGGAGCAGTCTTCGACCAGGGGCACTTCAACAATTATAGCCGACTCCTGGACTAATGCGATAGGAGTTATGTTGCTGTTTGCTCAGCCACAGCAACGTCTCTCCAATTCGTCGTCTCAATGCAAGACACCTCCGCAGTCTCCCCAAAAAAAAAAAAAAAACAGTAAGGAAAGGATCAAAGTCGGGCGGGGCCGACTATATGATACCCTACACCACTGTGAATATGTAAAATATAAATCGGAGCTATATCCAGATCTTAACCGATTTTGATATAATTTGGCACATTTATTTCCAGACCGAATTCAGTCACACATTCCAAATATCATTGAAATCGGACTTATATATCGTGTTTGGAGCAGAAAATACACGAAATCGGCCAAAAATATATATGGGTGCTATATCCAAATCTGAACCGATTTCGATATAATTTGGCACATTTATTTCTAGACTGAATTGAGTCACACATTCCAATTTTCATCGAAATCGGACATATATAGCGTGTGTGGTACAGGAAATACGTGAAATCGGCCGAAAATATATATGGGAGCTATATCCAAATCGAAACCGATTTCGATATAATTTGGCACACTTATTTCTAGACCGAATTCAGTCAAATATTCCAAATTTCATCAAAATCGGACGTATATAGCGTGTTTGGTGCAGCAAATACGTGAAATCGGGCGAACATTTATATGGGAGCTATATCCAAATCTGAACCGATTTCGATATAATTTGGCTCATTTATTTCTAGACTGAATTCAGTCACACATTCCAAATTTCATCGAAATCGGACATATATAGCGTGCGTGGTACAGGAAATACGTGAAATCGGCCGAAAATATACATGGGAGCTATATCCAAATCCGGACCAATTTCAATATAATTTTGCACACTTATTTGTAGACAAAATTCAGTCACACATTCAAAATTTCACCAAAATTGGACGTATATAGTGTGTTTGGTGCAGCAAATACGTGAAATCGGGCGAAAATATATATGGGAGCTATATCCAAATCTGAACCGATTTTCACCAAAAGCAATAGGGTTCTTCCTATGGCTAAAAAAGTTGTAGTCCCCAATTTTCAGCTGAATCGGGCAAAAATACATGGACAGACGGACAGACAGACAGACGGACGGACGGACACGCATAAATCGACTCAGAAATTGATTATATGTATATCCCCAAAAGGAACTGTGGGTCTATTTCGTTTCCTTTTGTATGTTACATACAAATGCACAAAGACATAATACCCCTTACCACTGTGTGGTGTAGGGTATAAAAAAACACAGCATCTAACACAAGTTGTTGTTCTGTGCCCCGAAAATCATTCCTGCAATTCAATTGCAACATTCTGCGTACAAGTCAGAGAAGTTGTAAACTTTGAGTCAAAGAAGCATCATGATCGCCGCGATCCTAGAAACAAAGCTGCCAGCCACCTGTAGCTTGTATCGTGGTTACATCATTTTGAGGAAGGATCGTACAAGAAGCGTAGGAGGAGTACTAGTATTTTTTACCTTCAGCATTTAGGCTAACGAGCCTCATCGAAATAATGGTTTTAGACCCCAAGGGTGACGTAGGGGATGGAAGATACCAAGGAACGGTCCTGACCGGTTTTAACATGGCAAAGCCCAGGATTTATCTTGGTCCCTATTTTATCTCAAGTAGACACTGACCTCCCCGTGGTGTCACCTGGGGAACTGCCTTTAACACCCGTTAAAGGTAGTGAGCTAACATGTGCCGCGCGTTCACCCATAAGAACGTTAAAAACTTGGGTTTGGGCGTCGGGTTAGTAATCCTCCCCTAGAAAAAACAGCCTACTATGAAAAAACGAAAGAAAAGAAAAACAAACCCCTCTAAAGTTGACGAACCCCGCAAACGTTTTAAGTGCCATGATCTGCGAATCTGCACCTGGAATGTTCGCACTCTTTATAGAGAAGGTGCAGTCTTCGCATTGGCAGACGTACATGAAAAGTACAAGGCCGATATTACTGCCATACAGGAAATACGATGGATTGGGAAAGGCGTCACAACAACACCTAAAGGTGACGCACTGTATTATAGCTGCCATGACGTAAAGCATGAGTTTCGTAGTTAGTCGGAGGTTAAAACATCTAGTCTCCAGCTTCACCCCAGTGAATGAAAGACTCCCTGCAATTCGATTAAAAGCAAAATTCTTCAACATTAGCTTTATTTGCGCTCATGCTCCCACTGAAGACAAGGGCGAAAAGACCAAAGATATATTTTACGAGCGCTTAGAAGAAACTTATGACCGTTGTTGCCCTGCCCATGACATTAAATTTATACTAGACGATTTTAATGCCAAAATTGGAAAGGAGAATATCTTTGGCCCAACAGTCGGGAAATTCAGTCTCCACAGTGAAACATCTGACAATGGTATGAGGCTGATAGACTTTGCAGCTACAAAAAACATGGTAGTTAGCAGAACCAGATTTAACCATCTCGATATTCATAAGAGCACCTGGCTATCGCCAGATCAAAGAACAACAAATCAAATTGATCACTTTGTGATAGATGGAAGACATTCATCGAGCGTGTTGGATGTACGATCGTTCCGAGGCGCAAACATTGATTCGGACCACTAACTTGTTGCAGCAAAGGTACGTACCCGTCTAAACGTTGCAAATAAAGCACGAACAGACACAACGCGGAATTGGAATTGGACCTTGATAGGCTACAAACACAACAGATAGCCACAGCATATTCCACTCAACTAGCCCAATTACTTAATGAGAGCACTCCTTGTCCCGATAACATAACAACACAATTGCAAAATATTGCCCATTCCATGCAAACAGCCGCAAAATCCATAATTGGATACCAGAGACCTCCACAAAGGAATTCGTGGTATGACCAGAAGTGTCGTGCTGCTAGTGAAGAGAAAAATGCGGCATATAGAGCTACTTTACAATCAGTAGCAACGCGTAGCGCACGAGAGAGATATCGGGTGAAAAGGAGAGATGAGAAACGTCTTTTCCGCAAGAAAAAGAGAGAAATGGAAAAGCGGGAGTGTGAAAAAATCGAGATGTACAGGAGCCAGAATGAAGTCCGAAAACTCTACCAAAGTGTGAAACATCAAACAAATGGTTTTGGTACAGGCACATCCTCCTGTAGAGACCAGCAAGGTAATCTTGTAACAGATACAGATAGCGTGCTCAGGACATGGAAGGAACATTTCTCCAATCTGCTGGTATCCAATAGTAGCGAAGATGATGATACCACAGATCCAATCCCAGAAGATGGTATAGAATGTTTACCGCCCGGCCAAGATGAGGTAAAAACAGCAATCAACCGGCTGAAGAATAATAAGGCAGCAGGAACCGATGGCCTACCAGCCGAGCTGTTTAAAACCAGAGGCGACGCGCTGATAAGGTGTATGCATCAGCTAGTTAGCACCATCTGGCATGTAGGCGTACCCTACAATTTAACCTGAGCATCCTGTGTCCCGTCCACAAGAAAGGAGATAAGACTGTATGCTCCAACTATAGGGGCATAAGTCTTCTCCCTATTGCCTATAAGATAGTGTCAGGAATATTGTGCGAACGACTAAAGCCAATGGTCAACGAAATAATTGGACCATACCAATGTAGCTTTAGACCTGGCAAGCCCACATTGACCAGATATTTACCCTGCGGCAAATCCTGGAGAAGACCCAAGAGATGCAGATAGACACATATCACCTTTTTGTCCATTATAAAGCAGCATTCGACAGTCCCCTTCGATCAAAGGTATTCCATGCAATGTCTGAATTTGGTATCCCCGCAAAGCTCATTCGGCTATGTAAGATGACTTTAACTGATACTAGGTCCTCAGTTAAAATTGGAAAGAATCTCTCTGAACAGTTTAGTACCAAAAGAGGTTTCAGACAAGGAGACAGTCTTTCGTGTGACCTATTCAACATTTTGCTGGAAAAGAAAGCAAAAAAGATGCGAATGACAAAAGAAATGGCACAATTTACACCAATAGGCACATGTTACTTGCTTATGCTGATGACATAGACATCATGGGACGATCAGTAAAGGAAGTAACTGATACCTTTAGGAAGGTCGAAGCAGAATCTGCGAAAGTGGGTCTGACGGTAAACGGCGAAAAGACCAAATTGATGCCGTAGACGCGCATTTTGAGGTAGTTAAAGACTTCGTCTGCCTCGGCACTGCCATAAACACAACAAACAACATCAGTTGTGAAATAAGAAGAAGAATTGTATTGGCCAACAGATGCTACTATAGTTTAAGTAAGCAATTTAAAAACGAAGCCACATCTCGTCAAACAAAAACAAGTAAAAACGGCGTTAAGTTCGGCCGGGCCGAACTTCTTATACCCTCCACCACGAGTTGTATTGAAGTAAAATGGAATAATTAGTTTCCTTTCGTGTATGAAGAAGACTTAATACTAAATTTCAGCAATTTCGGTAAAACAATCTGAGGCACCATTCTATGAGGGCTATTTCAAAACGTCGATCTATACCGTCGAATTTCTGACGGAAAGTTGTTAGGCTCAAACAAGACTAAATATCAAATTTCCTATATTTAGGTAAGAGAGTGTGGCTAAAACTTAAAAAATATCTATGGCTCTCGTAGGCTCTCATAGGAAACTATTTTTAAATCCTCTAAACATAGAATACCTTATTTGGTCTTCTAAACAAAGAAAACATATACAGGTTCTCTAAACAAGGAAGACCTTCTATATGTCTTCCTAAAGTAGAAAATCTCTCATAGGTCCTCTAAACATAGAAGACCTTCTAAAGGTCTTTCAAACAAAAAAATCCTTCTTCAGGTCTTCTTAAAATAGAAGACCTTCTAAAGGTATTCTTAACATAAAAGACCTTCTTCTAGGTCTCCTAAATAACACATAAAATACTTTCTATGTATTCTAAACATAGAACACCTTTTACACATAGACAGCATAGAAAGCCTCTCATGGGTGCTCTAAACATAGAAGACCGTCTTATGGTCTTCCAAACACAGGTCTTCTAAACATAGAAGACATTTTATAGGTCATATAAACACAGAAAATCATAAAAAGGTCTTCAATAGAACTTAAAAACATAGAAAACCTTATATATGCTCTCCAAGCTTAGAATATCTTCTAAAGGTCTTCTAAACATAGAAAACCTTCCATAGGTCTCCTCAACATGGAAAACTTTCTTTAGACTTTCTAAGCATAGAAGACCTTCTACAGGTCTCTCTAAACATAGATTGCCTTCTAACGTCTTCTAAATGTAGAAGACCTTCTATAGGTCATCTGAGCATAAAATAATCTTTTGTAGGTCTTTTAAACATAAAACACCTTATAAAGATCCCCTAAACATACAAGACCTTCCAAAGGTCTTCCTAAAACAAAAGACTTTCCAAAGGTCTTCCAAAAACAGAAGACCTTCTACAGGTCTCCTCAACATAAGAATGCCTTCTATTAGTCTTCTAAATGTAGAATACCTTCTATAGGTCATCTGAAAATACACAAATAGTTTTTTAAGTCTGCTAAACATAAAAGACCTTTCGTAGGTACTTTAAGAATAGGTTCTATAGTTCTTTTTAACATAGAATACCTTCTACCTTCGTCTCAACAAAGAAAACCTTCAATAGGTCTTCTGAACACAGAGACCCCTTCCACCGTCTACCATTTTAATTTTATTTTAGAAAATCATTGACAAAAAATATTACTTATCCATATCAAAATTGGTAGACAGACGGCGGATTTGTGGTTAAAAAAGTTGGTGGTGTTGATGATCTAACCTAGATAATCGATGTTATTGTTTTTTTTTGTTTGTTTTTTATTTACTTTTATTTTAGATTTTGGTTATTTCTAATACCAATTCGAATGGAAACTAATACCACCAATATGTATGTTTGTAGCTGATGGCAGCTAGAGCTGAAACTGAAGCGTTTCGCTTTGCTCTGATTCACAACACTTGGGGGCTGTTGCCTGCCTCTGCTGCTGTTGCTGCAGCTAGACAAAACTTTAGCAAAACTTGTATTTAGCCGAGGCATTGTTTTTTAGGAAAACAACCCCACCATCCCTTCCCTCCTTTGCAGCTTCTTCTTGTAGTTACTTTTTGCAAAACTAAAGTTCCTTCATTGAATCGGTTTTGTTACGCTCCATTGTTGGCAACGAGAACAGAATCAGCAGCTTCTGTGTAACCATCGCCATTATTCGTCTGCCACAATAGAATAATGAAATGATGGCTGACTGGCTGCTTCGTGCCACAAGCACATATTCTGCCCAGCAGACATCAGAAATCAAGCAACAATTGTTACTTGAATAAGCTTTTGTTCAAGCATTAACCATCGAGTACGAAGTAAGTAGCCTAACATCCTATCAACACCACCGCCATCGTCGTCATTGGGTTTGCCACTAATTTTCATAAAAAAAAATTCATAAATTTTAGTTTGTTGCAATTTTTTTTAAAAGAAACTTTTTGTTCCAACTCGAAAAGCAACAACAAGTTGTAGTAAATAATAGTTGACTTTTTCCTTCCTTTTTTGTGTTCGGCAAAAAAGTTTTGCTGCTAACTGTTTTAATCAAGATTTATGATTTTTAAATCTAAACAGAAAGAAATCAACAACAAAAGTCAATGAATCTTGAAAGTTTTGTTTAATGATTTATGAAGATACAATGCAGATATACAGACCTTCTATGGTCTTTTATAGATGGAAAACCTTCAATAGGTCGTCTAAACAAAGACAAGCTTTAATAAGACGAATATACGTAGAAAATATTCTGTAGATTTTCAGTGCGTAGGGGAACATAAATAGGTCCATAGGCCAAGACTATTTGTATGGAATGAAAAACGCCTTCTTACGCCCTTCGCGTTTCTAATTCCTGGGATTTTGCTGAGCAAACAAGTCCACGGTGAAAATCGAGTCTCTCGATTTTAACTTGAAGTTTTGTATCCACGTTCTTTGGATATTTTGGCATATAACAGCCAAACCATTAAGATTTTCGACTAAGACAAAAATTGTAGCCAAGACAATAATTAAGAACTATCTAGTACATCGCGAAAGCATTGGAACGCTCTTTCAGACAGTTTTGGCCTTGTGGATAAAAAACTTCCAGTCAAAATCGGGAAGCTCGATTTTCACCGTGGACATATAGTCTAGTGGACTTTTTTGCTCAGAATAATCCTAGGAATCATAAACGCCAAGGGTCCAATGAGGTGTACAAATCGTCCTACCCTAGTTTGCATACCTTCAACTTATAATGCATCCTTGACCGATTTGGTAAAAATGTTTCCACTGTGATCACAACTTACGTTACTTACCCTTCGCAGAAACAATTAACGGCGTAATTAAAGTGCAAACTTCCGTGCCTTACCTGCAAAGAGGAAAAACAAAAACAACAATTAGGTAATTGTTCATATCCGAACTAAAAAAATATATATAAAAAGTAAGGAGGTCGCAGAGGTCTTATTAACATTGAAGACCTTCTATAGGTCTTCCATAAATAGAAGACCTTGCATACGTCTTCCATACATAAAAGACCTCGCATAGTTCTTTAAAACATAGAAGCCGTTTTTTGGGTTTTCTATGTTTAGAAGACCACCTGTGGGTCTTCGAAACATGGACGACATTTTATAGGTGTTGCGAACATAGAAGACCTTTTATAGCCTTACAAAACATAAATGATCTTCTATAGGTATACTAAACATAGAAGACTTTGTATAAGTCTTCTAAACATAGAATACCTTATTTATGTGTTCTAAACATAGAATACCTTCTTCAGGTTGTCTAAACGTAGAAAACGTTCTTTACGTCTTAAGATGGAAGACCTTCTATAGGTCTACTAAACACAGAAGACATTCTATAGGTTTTCATAACATGGAGGACCTTCTTTAGTCCTTCTAAACATAGAAGACCTTCTTTAGGTCGTCTAAACATAGAAGACCTTCTTTAGGTCGTCTTAACATAGAAGGCCTTTTTCAAGTCTTCTAAACATAGAAGACCTTCTATAGGTTTTCTTAACATAAAAGACCTTCTTTAGGTATCCTAAACATAGAAGACCTTCTTTAGGTCTTCCAAACATAGAAGACCTTCTTCAGGTCTTCTTAACATAAAAAACCTTCTCTAGGTATTCTAAACATAGAAGACCTTCTTTATGTCGTCTAAACATAAAAGACCTTCTTTTAGTTGTCTTAACATAGAAGACCTTCTATAGGTTTTCTTAACATAAAAAAACTTCTTTAGGTCTTCTTAACATAGAAGACCTTCTTTAGGTCTTTTAAACATAGAAGACCTTCTTTAGGTCTTCTTAACATAGAAGACCTTCTTTAGGTCTTCTAAACATAGAAGACCTTCTTTAGGTCTTCTTAACATAGAAGACCTTCTTTAGGTCTTCTTAACATAGAAGACCTTCTTTAGGTCTTCTTAACATAGAAGACCTTCTTTAGGTCTTCTTAACATAGAAGACCTTCTTTAGGTCTTCTAAACATAGAAGACGTTCTTTAGGTCTTCTTAACATAGAAGACGTTCTTTAGGTCTTCTTAACATAGAAGACCTTCTTTAGGTCTTCTAAACATAGAAGACCTTCTTTAGGTCTTCTACACAGAGAAGACGTTCTTTAGGTCTTCTTAACATAGAAGACCTTCTTTAGGTCTTCTTAACATAGAAGACCTTCTTTAGGTCTTTTAAACATAGAAGACCTTCTTTAGGTCTTCTTAACATAGAAGACCTTCTTTAGGTCCTCTAAACATAGAAGACGTTCTTTAGGTCTTCTAAACATAGAAGACCTTCTTTAGGTCTTCTAAACATAGAAGATCTTCTTTAGGTCGTCTTAATATAGAAGAACTTCTTTAGGTCTTCTAAACATAGAAGACCTTCTTTAGGTCTTCTAAACATATAAGACCTTCTTTAGGTGTTCTTAACATAGCGGACCTTCTTTAGGTCTTCTTAACATAGAAGACCTTCTTTATGTCTTCTAAACATAGAAGACCTTCTTTAGGTCTTCTAAACATAGAAGACCTTCTTTAGGCGTTCTTAACATAGAAGACCTTCTTTAAGTCTTCTAAACATAGAATACCTTTTTTAAGTCTTCTAAACATAGAATACCTTTTTTAAGTCTTCTAAACATAGAAGACCTTCTTTAGGTCTTCTTAACATAGAAGACCTTCTTTAGGTCTTTTAAACATAGAAGACCTTCTTTTGGTCCTCTAAACATAGAAGACCTTCTTTAGGTCTTTTAAACATAGAAGACCTTCTTTAGGTCTTCTTAACATAGAAGACCTTCTTTAGGTCTTCTTAACATAGAAGACATTCTTTAGGTCTTCTTAACATAGAAGACATTCTTTAAGTCTTCTTAACATAGAAGACCTTCTTTACGTCTTCTACACATAGAAGACCTTCTTTAGGTCTTCTTTACATAGAAGACCTTCTTTAGGTCTTTTAAACATAGAAGACCTTCTGTTGGTCCTCTAAACATAGAAGACCTTCTTTAGGTCTTATTAGCATAGAAGACCTTCTTTAAGTCTTCTTAACATAGAAGACCTTCTTTAGGTCTTCTAAGCATAGAAGACCTTCTTTAGGTCTTCTTAACATAGAAGACCTTCTTTAGGTCTTCTGAACATAGAAGACCTTATTTACGTCTTCTAAACATAGAAGACCTTCATTAGGTCGTCTAAACATAGAAGACCTTCTTTAGGTCTTCTTAACATAGAAGACCTTCTTTAGGTCTTCTTAACATAGAAGATCTTCTTTAGGTCTTCTAAACATAGAAGACCTTCTTTAGATCTTCTAAACATAGAAAACCTTATATAGGTCGTCTTAACATAGAAGACCTTCTTTAGGCCTTCTAAACATAGAAGACCTTCTTTAGGTCTTCTTAACATAGAAGACCTTCTTTAGGTCTTCTTAACATAGAAGACCTTCTTTAGGTCTTCTAAGCATAGAAGACCTTCTTTAGGTCTTCTTAACATAGAAGATCTTCTTTAAGTCTTGTTAACATAGAAGACCTTCTTTAGGTCTTCTTAGCATAGAAGACCTTCTTTAAGTCTTCTTAACATAGAAGACCTTCTTTAGGTCTTCTAAGCATAGAAGACCTTCTTTAGGTCTTCTTAACATAGAAGACCTTCTTTAAGTCTTCTTAACATAGAAGACCTTCTTTAGGTCTTCTTAACATAGAAGACCTTCTTTAGGTCTTCTTAACATAGAAGACCTTCTTTAGGTCTTCTTAACATAGAAGACCTTCTATAGGTCTTTTAAACATAGGAGACATTCTTTAGGACTTCTTAACATAGAAGACCTTCTTTAGGTCGTCTAAACATAAAAGACCTTCTTTAGGTCTTCTTAACATAGAAGACCTTCTTTAGGTCTCTAAACATAGAAAACCTTCTTTAGGTCTTCTTAACATAGAAGACCTTTTTTAGGTCTTCTAAACATAGAAGACCTTCTTTAGATCTTCTTAACATAGAAGACCTTCTTTAGGTCGTCTAAACATAAAAGACCTTCTTTAGGTCTTCTTAACATAGAAGACCTTCTTTAGGTCTCTAAACATAGAAGACCTTCTTTAGGTCTTCTTAACATAGAAGACCTTCTTTAGGTCTTCTAAACATAGAAGACCTTCTTTAGGTCTTCTTAACATAGACGACCTTCTTTTGGTCGTCTAAACATAGAAAACCTTCTTTAGGTCTTCTTAACATAGAAGACCTTTTTTAGGTCTTCTAAACATAGAAGACCTTCTTTAGATCTTCTTAACATAGAAGACCTTCTTTAGGTCTTCTAAACATAGAAGACCTTCTTTAGGTCTTCTTAACATAGAAGACCTGCTTTAGGTCGTCTAAACATAGAAGACCTTCTTTAGGTCTTCTAAACATAGAAGACCTTCTTTAGGTCTTCTTAACATAGAAGACCTTCGTAAGGTCTTCTTAACACAGAAGACCTTCTTTAGGTATCTTAACATAGAAGACCTTCTTTAGGTCTTCTTAACATAGAAGACCTTCTTTAAGTCTTCTAAACATAGAAGACCTTCTTTAGGTCTTCTAAACATAGAAGACCTTCTTTAGGTCTTCTTAACATAGAAGACCTTTTTTATGTCGTCTTAACATAGAAGACCTTCTTTAGGTCTTCTAAACATAGAAGACCTTCTTTAGGTCTTCTAAACATAGAAGACCTTCTTTACGTCTTCTAAACATAGAAGACATTATAGGTTTTCTCAACATAAAAAACCTTCTTTAGGTCGTCTTAACATAGAAGACCTTATTTAGGTCTTCTAAACATAGAAGTCATTTTTTAGGTCTTCTAAACATAGAAGACCTTCTTTAGGTCTTCTAAACATAGAAGACCTTCTTTAGGTCTTCTAAACATAGAAGACATTATAGGTTTTCTCAACATAAAAAACCTTCTTTAGGTCGTCTTAACATAGAAGACCTTATTTAGGTCTTCTAAACATAGAAGTCATTTTTTAGGTCTTCTAAACATAGAAGACCTTCTTTAGGTCTTCTAAACATGGGAGACCTTCTTTAGGTGTTCTTAACATAGCAGACCTTCTTTAGGTCTTCTTAACATAGAAGACCTTCTTTAGGTCTTCTAAACATAGAAGACCTTTTTTAGATCATCTAAACATAGAAGACCTTCTTTACGTTGTCTAACCAAAGAAGACCTTCTTTAGGTCTTCTAAACATAGAAAACCTTGTTTAGGGCTTCTAAACATAGAAGACCTTCTTTAGGTCTTCTTAACATAGAAGACCTTCTTTAGGTCTTCTTAACATAGAAGACCTTCTTTAGGTCTTCTTTACATAGAAGACCTTCTTTAGGTCTCTAAACATAGAAGACCTTCTTTAGGTCTTCTAAACATAGAATACCTTCTTTAGGTCTTCTAAACATAGAAGACCTTCTTTAGGTCTTCTTAATATAGAAGACCTTCTTTAGGTCTTCTCAACATAGAAGACCTTCTTTAGGTCTTCTCAACATAGAAGACCTTCTTTAGGTCTTCTAAACATAGAAGACCTTCTTTAGGTCTTCTTAACATAGAAGACCTTTTTTAGGTCTTCTAAACATAGAAGACCTTTTTTAGGTCTTCTAAACATAGAAGACCTACTTTAGGTCGTCTTAACATAGAAGACCTTCTTTAGGTCTTCTTAACATAGAAGACCTTCTTTAGGTCTTCTTAACATAGAAGACCTTCTTTAGGTATTCTCAACATAGAAGACCTTCTTTAGGTCTTCTAAACATAGAAGACCTTTAGGTCTTCTTAACATAGAAAACCTTCTTTAGGTCTTCTTAACATTGAAGACCTTCTTTAGGTCTTCTAAACATAGAAGACCTGCTTTAGGTCGTCTAAACATAGAAGACCTTCTTTAGGTCTTCTAAACATAGAAGACCTTCTTTAGGTCTTCTTAACATAGAAGACCTTCGTAAGGTCTTCTTAACACAGAAGACCTTCTTTAGGTATCTTAACATAGAAGACCTTCTTTAGGTCTTCTTAACATAGAAGACCTTCTTTACGTCTTCTTAACATAAAAGACCTTCTTTAGGTCTTCTAAACATAGAAGACCTTCGTAAGGTCTTCTTAACACAGAAGACCTTCTTTAGGTATTCTTAACATAGAAGACCTTCTTTAGATTATAGGATCTCTCAACATAAAAAACCTCTAAAGAAGGTCTTCTATGTTAAGAAGACCTAAAGAAGGTCTTCTAAGTTTAGATAATTTTTATCTTCGTCCTAAAACGCAAAATTTTCAAATAAATTAAATTGTTTTCCTTTTACAAAAAAAAAGAAAGAATGAAACCAAAGTCCACTCCGAATTGCCACTTGCAACAACGAAAAATCAACGAAAGTGATTTTCGCAATTTATTCGAGCGGCACCACCACCGCCAGTGCTTAAGTGGTGTCTCAATTGACGTTTCAACGACATTGTCGTCTTTATTGAAAGAAACAGAAAAAAACAACTATTAAATTACACAACGCAAACACAGGCAATTGAAATCGACAAGAATGAACCACTTTTTCGTTCTTTTTTTGCTGCAAGACAATACGCATTGCACGCTCAGTGATGGAGAAGGGATGGTTGGCGATTTGGTAACATGGTGTAACATTAGCCAAACCAGCAGCCATCATTCAATCAGACATGGTCGTCGTCATGTCATTCATCAATGATTTTGGAATATATTTTATTACCCGGCTGTGGTATAAACAATTTAAATAAACAACAATTCTAGTCTTCTCTCGGCATTTGGCAAGGTGTTGTTGCAGAACAACTTAAAACCAAAACAAGTGAAGTCACCATGTAAGGCAAAATTAGGCTAAAGTGTTAGCTTGTGTTGTTGTTGCTGCTGTTACAGGTGCTTGAGTGGTGGTTGGTCTCAATAACACCAAAAACCAAAATATAACCTCAATTGCCACCATTTAATGGGTTGCATTTAAGCGACGACAGCGGCAAATCATTAGTCAAGTCGTGATTTGTGGTTGCATAGACAAATACAAATGACAAAAGCGTTAAAGAAGGTAGATGTACACGAGGATGAGCGTAACGAAACTGCAGAAATGTCAATTTTTCATTCATGTTTCTCTTAAACCCTTGTTACTGGTTTTGCTATTATTTGACTTTTCTTTAAAGAGTTTTGAAATGCCAAATTTTGCCCAACTTTGACATATTACAAAGGAACAACAATTTGTAGGAATAGTCGGGCTATGAGAAGTTATAGATTTTTTGGTTTGCCCTAAGCTAAATTTATTCAGCAAACTGAAATTTAAATTTCAACAATAACTTGGAACAATATTTTGTATGGAATATCGATGACATTAACTAAGTCACAGGTGTGGAAAATTAAAAGGCAACCAAAATCTAAATGACGATCGGAAATTCCAAAAAACATACCACAAGGTACAAAAACATAATTTCATGCAACATGGACTACACAGAAAATACAATTCTGCCACACTATGGCAGAGCTAAAGACGGTTGAGCCACAATGCTTACACAGGCATTATTACGCAGACACGAGTACTTAGCATTCAATTCTTTGTTATAATTCTCATTCACATCATAACAACAGACACTTATGGGGTGACGTAAATTTCAGAAAATCGAAAAATAATTTAACGGCTTTTTTAAAGTAGAAGTAATTCTATGCTACCTCTACTACTTTAAAAAATGTTCAAGTCGATCGGAACAATATTGCCAGAGATATGAACTTTGGAATGGAACATTTGTTGTGTTTTGTATGCAAGATAGAAACTAAAAACGTGTTTTTCTCGAAATGAAATGAAACCGGTGCCAACGCTAGCTCAAAAACGGACGATCCAATCTTCATATGTGTTTGTGAGATTATTATGCACATAAAAAGCCTTTTTTGACGGATTTATGGCGAAAAACTATCGATTTTTTGGTCAAAATCGAAATTTTGACATTGACAGTTGACAGTTCACATTTTTTTTTTAATTGACATTTTTTATTCTATTTCTCTTAAGGACAAGATTACTAGATTCTTAATGAGCCCACACAAACATATGCTGATCGGTTTATTCACTTTCGAGCTACATTGGGCATCGCAATCTGCTTTAGTGAAAACAGTGTTTCGTAGGCGGCCATTTGTTAGAACACTGTGAAATATTTTTCAACAAAAAAATTTCCGAAATTGTCTCAAGGTGTGACCTTTCAGATAAAAACAAAATCTTCTGAAAAAGTTTGATCGATTTCTTGTAAACAAGTAAAAAAGTGTCAGTCGGCTTTGCCGACAGATATATACCCTCAGCCAATGTGAAGTGAAACTTTCACCTACGGACACAAATCCATGGGCCGTTTTAGAAGTTAAACTAAATTTTGACAAAGTATTAGGAGAACCAAAGTCTGGACCAAATTGGTTGCCCCATTCAAGTGATAACGTCCTAGCATTTTAGTGAAATTTTTTAAATATTGGGAAAAGTACCGGAAGTTGTTTACCAATATATTTGGATATATTTGGATATAATATGACGAATACCAAATGTTGGACCAGATCGGTTCAACAGTTCGAGAGTTATCGTTCTCTCCGACCGCCACATATGGTGACATAGGGAGTTTTTACACCTTTCGTACTGTTTTCTCAAGAAGTATGAACTTGCCCTAGAAAAAAACTTTAACTGTCGTAATTGAGGCAGCGAATGCAAGTTGCTTCAGCAAAAATCAAAGTGATTCAAGAGCAGGTCTTTAAGTGAATTTATCCAAAATTTTGTGTGGGAGGTACCCGAAGGAGTGGAAAATATAGTCCATATTCGAACCTGATCTATATCTGGTAGATATATTAGGATGTGTAAAGCATGGACAAAATCGGTCACTCCCATCAAAAGTTATCGTGCGAACAAATTTTCCGAACATTTTTTAAATTTTGTGGGGGAGGTACCTGAAGGAGCGGACCGATATGGCTTGTCTTCAAACTTAAACTAAGTTTGCACAAAATATTACGAAGGCCACATTTTGGACCGAATCGGTAGATCCGTTCGAGAGTATATTGCGTTCCAACCACTACACACGGTGTCATAGGGGTTTTTTGCAGCTTTCAGGCTAGTTTCTCAGAAAGTATGGACTTGCCCCTGATGAAACGTGTACCGTCGTATGGGGGCAGTGAATACAAGTTGTTACAACAAAAATCAAAGCGATTCGAGAGCTGGTCCTAAACTGAACTTTTCCGAAAGGAGTGGACCGATTGAGTCCATATTGGAACCTCATCTAAGTCTGGTAGAAATGTCACGTTGATCCGTTCGAGAGTTATCGTGCGCTCCAGCCAGCCAGACAGACGGACGGACATGGCTAAATCAACTCTAAATGGTCTGAAACACATTTAAAAATTTGAAGTGCAGATGGCGTTAACGCATAAATGGGCAAAAACTCTTCCAAATGTCTTCTATGAACAAAAACTCTTCTAAAGGTCTTCTAAGGACAGAAGATCTTCTAAAGGTCTTCTATGGACCGAAGACCTTCTACAGGTCTACTATGGACCGAAGGTCTTTTTAAAGGTCTTCTATGGACCGAAGACCTTCTAAAGGTCTTCTATGGACCGAAGACCTTTTAAAGGACTTCTATGGACCGAAGACCTTTTAAAATTCTTCTATGGACCGAAGACCTTCTAAAAGTCTTCTATGGACCTAAGACCGTCTAAAGGTCTTCTATGGTCCGAATACCTTCTAAAGGTCTTCAATAGGTCGAAGACCTTCTAAAGGTCTTCTATAGACCGAAGACCTTCTTAGGGTCTTCTTCTGACCGAAGACCTTCTAAAGGACTTCTATAGACCGAAGACCTTCTAAAGGTCTTCTATGGACCGAAGACCTTCTAAAGGTCTTCTTTTGACCGAAGACCTTTTAAAGGTCTTCTATGGACCGAAGACCTTCTAAAGGTCTTCAATGGACAGAAGACCTTCTAGCGGTCTTCTTTGGACAGAGGACCATCTTAAGGTCTTATATGGACAGAACACCTTCTAGAGGACAGAAGACCTTTTATAGGTCTTTTATATGGACCGAAGACCTTCTGAAGGTCAACTATGGATCGAAGACCTTCTAAAGGTCTTCTATGGACCAAAGACTTTCTAAAGGTTTTCTATGGACCTTCCAGAGGTCTGCTATGGACAGAAGACTTTCTAAAGGTCTTCATTGAGTCGAAGATCTTTTAAAGGTCTTTCAAGCACAGAAGACCTTTTAAAGGTCTTCTATGGACCGAAGTCCTTCTAGAAGTCATCTATGGATAGAAGACCTTCTAAAGGTATTCAATGGGTCGAAGACCTTCTAAAGGTCTTCTATGGACAGAAAACCTTCTAAAGATTTTCTATGTGCAGAAGACCAGCTTAAGGCCTTCTATGGGTAGAAGACCTTCTAGACATCTTCTATGGACCGAAGGTCTTCTAAAGCTCTCATATGGACCGAAGACCTCTTAAAGGTATTCTGTGGACAAATATCTCCTAATGTTTTTCTATGGACAGAACACCTTCTAAAGGTCTTCTATGGACCGAGGGCCTTCTAAAGGTCTGCTGTGGACCGAAGACTTTTTAAAAGTCTTCTGTGGACCGAGGACCTTCTAAAGGTCTTCTATGGACAAAATACCTTCTAGACGTCTTCTGTGGACCGAAGGCCTTCTAAAGCTCTCTTATGGACCGAAGACCTCTTAAAGGTATTCTGTGGACAAATATCTCTTAAAGTTCTTCTATGGACCGAAGACCTTTTAATGGTCTTCTATGGACCGAAAAACTTCTAAGGTCTTCTATGGACCGAAGACCGTCTAAAGGTCTTCTATGGACCGAAGACCTTCTAAAGGTCTTCTATAGACCGAAGACCTTCTAGAGGTCCTTTGTGGACCGAAGGCTTTCTATAGGTCATCTATGGATAGAAGACCCTCCAAAGGTCTTCAATTGGTCGAAGACCTTCTAAAGGTATTCTATGGACACAAGACCTTCTAGACGTCTTCTATGGACCGAAGATCTTCTAAAGCTCTGCTAGGACCGAAGACCTCTTAAAAGTCTTCTGTGGACAAAATATCTCCTAAAGTTTTTCTATGGACAGAACACCTTCTAAAGGTCTTCTATGGACCGATGACCTTCTAAAGGTCTTTTATGGACCGAAGACCTTCTAAAGGTCTTCTGTGAACCGAAGACCTTCTAAAGGTCTTCTATGGACCGAGGACCTTCTAAAGGTCTTCTGTGGACCGAAGACCTTCTAGAGGTGTTCTATGGATAGAAGACCTTCTAAAGCTCTTCAATGGGTCGAAGACCTTCCAAAGGTCTTCCATGGACTGAAGACCTTCTAAAGGTCTTCTATGGACCGAAGACCTTCTAAAGGTCTTCTATGGGCCGAAGACCTTGTAAAGGTCTTCTGTGGACCGAAGGCCTTCAATAGGACTTCTATGGACCGAAGGCCTTCCAAAGATCTTCTATGGACCGAAGACCTTCCAAAGGTCTTCTATGGACCGAAGATCTTCTAAAAGCCTTCTATGGACTGAAGGACCTTCTAAAAGCCTTCTATAGACCAAGGAACTTCTAAAGGTCTTCTGTGGACCGAAGACTTTTTAAAAGTCTTCTGTGGACCGAAGACCTTATATAGGTCTTCTATGGACCGAAGACCTTCTAAAGGTTTTCTATGGGCAGAAGACCATCTTAAGGTCTTCTATGGACCGAAGACCTTCTAGAGGTCTTCTATGGATAGAAAACCTTCTAAAGGTCCTAAAAGGGTCAAAGGTCTTCTATGGACAGAAGACCTTCTAAAGGTTTTCTATGGGCAGAAGACCATCTTAAGGTCTTCTATGGACCGAAGACCTTCTAGAGGTCTTCTATGGACAGAAGACCTTCTAAAGGTCTTCTATGGACTGAAGACCTTCTAAAGGTCTTCTCTGGACTGAAGACCTTCTAAACGTCTTCCATGGACCGAGGACCTTCTAAAGGTCTTCTGTAGATTGAAGACCTTTTAAAGGTCCTATGTGAACCGAAGACTTTTAAAGGTCTTCTGTGGACCGCAGACCTTATAAATGTCTTCTATGGATAGAAAACCTTCTAAAGGTCCTCAATGGGTCAAAGGTCTTCTATGGACAGAGGACCTTCTAAAGGTTTTCTATGAGCAGAAGACCATATTAAGGTCTTCAATGCATCGAAGACCTTCTAAAGCTTTCTTATGGACAGAAGACCATCTTAACCTCTTCTATGGACAGAAGACCTTCTAAAGGTTTTCTATGGTCTTCGGAGAGGTCTTCTATTTACAGAAGACCCTCTGAAGGTATTTTATGGACAGAATACTTTTTAAACGTCTTCTATGGACAGAAGGCCTTATAAAAGCCTTCCATATAGAGAAGATCTTTTAAAGGTCTTCTAGGGATAGAAGATCATCTAAAGATCTTCTTCGGCGCGGTTCATTTGGGTCATTATCTCCGGTAGTGTGAACGTACCCCCGAAAAAAATGTGTATCGTCGTAATAGGGGCCACGAGGACAACCTGCTGTAAAAAAAATTATAACTATATATGTCCTTAAACTTCCTTAAACTTCATTTTACACTTCGATATGGACCATCGAACTTGTTCTAAATTAGGACTAAATATTACGATGTGCAAAGTTCAGCGGCTATCGGGTGCATCAGACAGACAGACATAGGAACACCTAAGATGAATCGATTCCAAATTGTCGAAAATGGATTTCGTCCGAACATACTTTTGGTCCGAAAACAATTATTTCAATGAGACACATTTTGTGATGGGATCAAAGTGCATATACCAAAAGACTGAGGGTATAATTAGTCTCCTTAGTGAAATATCCGTCAATGAAAGAGGCTGTTATATATTCAACCAAAGGACTGAGGGTATAATTAGTCTCCTCAGTGAAATATGTGTCAATGAAAGAGGCTGATATATATTCAGCCGCAGGAAAGCATGTTTGTTAACAGCACAAGATAAAAACACCTCAATACACATAAGGTCATGTGACTGTCAGAAGATCCTACGACAAAGCACTGCTTCCAATGATGAGAATCTGTTTCCAGGTTCCCTGACAACATCATGGATTCCGGGGAATGCTTAGTACCTGAACAACATCACACGCTATACCGAACGGTCCTGGTGGCTGTTGACCTATCGAAGGCTTTCTGTAACATCAACCATGCCAAGACTTTGATCCAGTTGTGTTTGATACGTGGAATTCATAAATAACAAGTCGAAGACACGCAGAGTGTAACGTACCCCAAAGTGGGGTGATATCTCCGGAACTCTTTAACATCTACCTTTCTAAAAGACCACAACCTCAAGATGGCATAGAGTACCTGTAACAAAATCTTGCTGATGTGCCTGTGCCTGTTTGGGTGTTATTGCCATTAGCATCCCTCTGTCACAATCTTGTTGAAAGGCTTCCACCACACAGGCACGTCAGAAGAAATCTACATAATATAGAAAGGGGGGCCCAAAGGTAAAGATGAGATCCTCTAGACGAGTAGGCAGTACAATGATACAGTGTACTCCGCACTTCGAGATCACTCCCTATCCCAATCGCAACAGAAAAATCCAAGCTGACAAGGCAATCACTAGTGTTTTTAGCACAATTCTGAGCCGGAATATATTTTCCATAACCTCAATTGTGCTGTGAATCCCATCTACTACCAGACTTGGGCTTTTTATTTGACACAAATGTGTTACCAAGTTCAGCAGACAATTCAGCCGGTAACGACATTCTAAAGTTTAAACAATCGCAATTTATCGACTTCACCGAAGACATTGTTGGCCACCAACAGCTGCAAGTGGGCTTTATGGTCTGGTCTGTCTGTCTAGTACTGCCGCCTGCTGTTGACATTTTACACAGTCTATTTTCAGATTTGTAATGATTGTTTGCCTTTGTAATGGAAATACTACTGCTGCTACCAATACCCCACATAGGGATAGTTGGAATGGGATTCCAGTGCGGATTAATTTCAAAACAATTTTGTTTGATTGAAAATAGTTGTACGCTCGGATTGGTTTTCGAATCGCCATATAGAAAAACAGGTCAGTTACAATTTACGACCTGAAATTAAGTTAAGTTCCGGAATTTGGCATCTGGAATATATGCTAAGAGTTACCTTCAATCTATCAATGTTCTTCCCCAAGTTCACATTCCAATTAGATTCACCACATTTTTGACATATGTTACCATACACGAAATAAGTTTCAATAATGTGTGATAGTTTCCCGCAATCCAGAAAAAAGCTCAAAATAGCCAACCATAGACAATTTTACCCCCATCAGATATCATCGATATTTGTAGTCGTAGCCCATAAGTTGGTGGTGTCGATGGTGCCTCGGCTGCTGACGCCAGTGTCTTATTGACATTTTAAACAAATTATTTTTAGTTTCCTTATCTTAAGGTGGGACAAACAAAATCTATTGCAGCACTACGTTTCCCAACGAAAAAACCAGGTGAAGAATCGACATAGTATACACCGATTTATTCGAAGCTTTTTTTAGTTTGGTTGGTGTCGATAATTTATGTTGAAAACAGCGTTGTTGCGTTTTGTTTTTTTTTTCATTCATTTTCATTGCGATAGGTATCATTTTCCTTTTTGGCTTGAAAGTAGCACAAAGCTAACGACACAAATACGAGCAATAACAACAACTACAACAATAGTATTTGAAGCGGCAAAAATACACATTGTTGGGTGTGTATTTTCAGACACCGACTGCAGCGACAAAAGTAAGGTAGGTAACCTCAAATTAGCAGAATTGGTAATAATGAAGAATGAAATTAAGAAAATTTTATTTCGCCCGGTTGAATACAAGTTTCCATAGGTAAACTTTTATTCAGCCCGGATGAATACAAGTTTCCATAGGTAAACTTTTATTCAGCCCAGCTGAATACAAGTTTCCATAGGTAAACTTTTACACAGCCCGGCTGAATACAAGTTTCCATAGGTAAACTTTTACACAGCCCGGCTGAATACAAGTTTCCATAGGTAAACTTTTATTCAGCCCAGCTGAATACAAGTTTCCATAGGTAAACTTTTATTCAGCCCAGCTGAATACAAGTTTCCATAGGTAAACTTTTATTCAGCCCAGCTGAATACAAGTTTCCATAGGTAAACTTTTATTCAGCCCGGCTGAATACAAGTTTCCATAGGTTAACTTTTATTCAGCCCGGGCTGAATGCAAGTTCCCAGCCCGGGCTGAATACAAGTTTCCATAGGTAAACTTTTATTCAATAGGTAAACTTTTATTCAGCCCGGCTGAATACAAGATTCCATAGGTAAACTTTTATTCAGCCCAGCTGAATACAAGTTTTCATAGGTAAACTTTTATTCAGCCCGGCTGAATACAAGTTTCCATAGGAAATTTGCTATTCAGCCCGGCTGAATACAAGTTTCCATAGGAAATTTGCTATTCAGCCCGGCTGAATACAAGTTTCCATAGGAAATTTGCTATTCAGCCCGGCTGAATACAAGTTTCCATAGGAAATTTGCTATTCAGCCCGGCTGAATACAAGTTTCCATAGGAAATTTGCTATTCAGCCCGGCTGAATACAAGTTTCCATAGGAAATTTGCTATTCAGCCCGGCTGAATACAAGTTTCCATAGGAAATTTGCTATTCAGCCCGGCTGAATACAAGTTTCCATAGGAAATTTGCTATTCAGCCCGGCTGAATACAAGTTTCCATAGGAAATTTGCTATTCAGCCCGGCTGAATACAAGTTTCCATAGGAAATTTGCTATTCAGCCCGGCTGAATACAAGTTTCCATAGGAAATTTGCTATTCAGCCCGGCTGAATACAAGTTTCCATAGGAAATTTGCTATTCAGCCCGGCTGAATACAAGTTTCCATAGGAAATTTGCTATTCAGGCCGGCTGAATACTAGTTTCCATAGGAAATTTGCTATTCAGCCCGGCTGAATACAAGTTTCCATAGGAAATTTGCTATTCAGCCCGGCTGAATACAAGTTTCCATAGGAAATTTGCTATTCAGCCTGGCTGAATACAAGTTTCCATAGGAAATTTGCTATTCAGCCTGGCTGAATACAAGTTTCCATAGGAAATTTGCTATTCAGCCTGGCTGAATACAAGTTTCCATAGGAAATTTGCTATTCAGCCTGGCTGAATACAAGTTTCCATAGGAAATTTGCTATTCAGCCTGGCTGAATACAAGTTTCCATAGGAAATTTGCTATTCAGCCTGGCTGAATACAAGTTTCCATAGGAAATTTGCTATTCAGCCTGGCTGAATACAAGTTTCCATAGGAAATTTGCTATTCAGCCTGGCTGAATACAAGTTTCCATAGGAAATTTGCTATTCAGCCTGGCTGAATACAAGTTTCCATAGGAAATTTGCTATTCAGCCTGGCTGAATACAAGTTTCCATAGGAAATTTGCTATTCAGCCTGGCTGAATACAAGTTTCCATAGGAAATTTGCTATTCAGCCTGGCTGAATACAAGTTTCCATAGGAAATTTGCTATTCAGCCTGGCTGAATACAAGTTTCCATAGGAAATTTGCTATTCAGCCTGGCTGAATACAAGTTTCCATAGGAAATTTGCTATTCAGCCTGGCTGAATACAAGTTGCCATAGGAAATTTGTTATTCAGCCTGGCTGAATACAAGTTTCCATAGGAAATTTGTTATTCAGCCGGGCTGAATACAAGTTTCCATAGGAAATTTGTTATTCAGCCGGGCTGAATACAAGTTTCCATAGGAAATTTGTTATTCAGCCGGGCTGAATACAAGTTTCCATAGGAAATTTGCTATTCAGCCGGGCTGAATACAAGTTTCCATAGGAAATTTGCTATTCAGCCCGGGCTGAATATGGGTTAACACATTTCCCTTTGCTTTTATCAACTTCATTGTTGTCTAACACACTCTTAAAGCTAAATAATTCTCATTACCTTCAAATCTTTCAAAGTCCATAAATAAATAATAAATTCAAAAGCAAACATTACCAAGATTTCAAAGAATAATAAAGCCATAAATCATATCTTTTCTCAAGTAATAAAATATTTTTGTTGTTGTTAATTGAATGAAGCCACACAACTCTTTGCCTGCTGCTCATAATCAAAATGTTTAATAACAAAATAATTTGTTTACTCTGGAGATGAAACAAAATAATAAATTATTACTTCTATCAGGGAGGAAACTGGCTAACCAAACTCTTCTACTTGCGTGGCAGATCCCCAAGAATGGGGAATATAAATAACAAAACAAAAAAGAAACCAAATTCGCACAATCTGAAGAAACTCACTCGCTGCCTGCCTTCGTCGTCCGCTTGCCAAACAAATCGTAAATGTCAGAGTAAACAATTAATTAGATCACAAGATATGCCAGATACTACCACTTGGGGCAGATATTTACAAACAAATGATGTTTGTATGTACGTATTTGTACAGTCGCCATTCAACATGGAAAGTATGGTGTAGTGGTCATCTTCACACTCATCAGTAGCGTCATCACAGAATGGCAACAAATTAGCCAAGCAACCACATTATGCCGCCACAAGTCGTTACGGCTAAAGTCCAAGAATAAGTTGGAAACCAGTGCGTATATATGTATGTATGTGTGTAGATATGTATGCTGTGGGAAATGGCCAGCATGAAATTGAAACTGCGTAATAAATGCCAACGAAATGCAAAAAAAGATCTTCCTTCATTGGGAATTGGTTCGAAGAAATCGCAATCCAAACACAATTTAGAAGCTGCGAACAAATTATTTGCAGAGATGTGTACGATTTAGGTGGTGAGAATGATCACTTATGTTGGGGTTTTGTAGATATAGGGAAGGGTTGTGTTTTGTTAAAAAAATGGTCCTTCGAACAACCAAGACACTTTGTAATCCTTTACTATCCTCGTACATCCATCATGTGCTTTGGATGATACTCTCCCATAAAAAGCAAACTCTCCACAACCATTAACCAAATAAATCCACCTGATAATATATCTGGGCAATCAATTTAAATGAGATTAATGAAGTGGTCATGCTGGGATGTTCGCACCAGTGATTTGCCAAGCCAAAATGTCGCCAGTAATAGACTTTTTTCTTTTTCAAAATAAGGATAAAAGGCAGTATGCGGATTTTTATTCAATTCCATGAAATGAAATCATAAAACAAATTGAAATTGGTTGCATTAGGGGGTATGGAGGTGCTGGTTGCTTAGGTGGAGGGGGATGTTGTCTTTGTCGATGTGGATAATAATAAATCAAAGGCTATTTTTGGTTGCATTCGAACAAATGGCTGAATCGATGGATTTGTTTATTTATTTTGTTACCCACTTATGTTGCTCTATGGCATGGCGAGATGGCTAGCTGGTTCTCTCCAGCTTGCTGCGTACATATTATACTGTGTATGACAACCACCAGCAGCACCACCACTTAAGATTATGAACAAATATGGCTTTGAAAAAACGTGAGTGTCAGTTAGCCGTTGACCTTGTCCAATCTATATTATGTTGTTACATCGCACACATGGTCAAATGCAGTGTGAGGGCAGCACAATTACATATTACAACAACTTGAAAGTGGTGACAGGTGATGTTAAAAAACAGTGGAAGTTCTCATGGAAACAATATTTAGCTGAGATTTCCTATGGAAATCTATATTCAGCTCAGATTTCCAATGGAAATCTATATTCAGCCAGGCAAAATAACAAAATTTCCTATGAAAATACAGATTTCCCATGGAAATCTATATTCAGCCAGGCTGAATAACAGATTCCCTATGGAAATCTATATTCAGCCATGCTGAATAACAAATTTCCTATGGAAATCCATATTCAGCCAGGCTGAATAACATATTTTCTATGGAAATTCATATTCAGCCAGGCTGAATAACAAATATCCATATTCAGCCAGGCTGAATAACAAATTTCCTAAGGAAATCCATATTTAGCCAGGCTGAATAAAAAATTTCCTAAGGAAATCCATATTCAGCCAGGCTGAATAACAAATTTCCTATGGAAATCCATATTCAGCCGGGCTGAATAACAAATTTCCTATGGAAATCCATATTCAGCCGGGCTGAGTAACAAATTTCCTATGGAAATCCATATTCAGCCGTACAGAATAACAAATTTCCTACGGAAATCCATATTCAGCCAGGCTGAATAACAAATTTCCTATGGAATTAGCTGAATAGCCTGGCTGAATAACAAATTTCTTATGGAAATACAGGCTGAATAACAATTTCCCTATGTAAATCCATATTCAGCCGGGCTGAATAACAAATTTCCTATGTAAATCCATATTCAGCCGGGCTGAATAACAGACTTCCTATGGAAATCCATATTCAGCCGGCCTGAATAACAGATTTGCTATGGAAATCCATATTCAGCCGAGCTGAATAAAAGATTTCTTATGGAAATCTATATTCAGCCAGGCTGAATAACAGATTTTACGTGTTCCCTAAGACCACAATAGGCGTGGATTTCTTAAAGATTTTTAGCTGCCCCCTAAGACCACAATAGGCGTGGATTTCTTAAAGATTTTTAGCTGCCCCCTAAGACCACAATAGGCGTGGATTTCTTAAAGATTTTTAGCTGCCCCCTAAGACCACAATAGGCGTGGATTTCTTAAAGATTTTTAGCTGCCCCCTAAGACCACAATAGGCGTGGATTTCTTAAAGATTTTTAGCTGCCCCCTAAGACCACAATAGGCGTGGATTTCTTAAAGATTTTTAGCTGCCCCCTAAGACCACAATAGGCGTGGATTTCTTAAAGATTTTTGGGTGGACTCTAAGGCCGCAATAGGCGTGGATTTCTTAAAGATTTTTTGTTGCCCCCTAAGACCACAATAGGCGTGGATTTCTTAAAGATTTTTAGCTGCCCCCTAAGACCACAATAGGCGTGGATTTCTTAAAGATTTTTAGCTGCCCCTTAAAACCACAATAGGCGTGGATTTCTTAAAGATTTTTGGGTGGACTCTAAGGCCACAACAGGCGTGGATTTCTTAAAGATTTTTGGGTGGACTCTAAGGCCACAATAGGCGTGGATTTTTTAAAGATTTTTAGCTGCCCCCTAAGACCACAATAGGCGTGGATTTTTTAAAGATTTTTAGCTGCCCCCTAAGACCACAATAGGCGTGGATTTTTTAAAGATTTTTAGCTGCCCCCTAAGACCACAATAGGCGTGGATTTTTTAAAGATTTTTAGCTGCCCCCTAAGACCACAATAGGCGTGGATTTTTTAAAGATTTTTAGCTGCCCCCTAAGACCACAATAGGCGTGGATTTTTTAAAGATTTTTAGCTGCCCCCTAAGACCACAATAGGCGTGGATTTTTTAAAGATTTTTAGCTGCCCCCTAAGACCACAATAGGCGTGGATTTTTTAAAGATTTTTAGCTGCCCCCTAAGACCACAATAGGCGTGGATTTTTTAAAGATTTTTAGCTGCCCCCTAAGACCACAATAGGCGTGGATTTTTTAAAGATTTTTAGCTGCCCCCTAAGACCACAATAGGCGTGGATTTTTTAAAGATTTTTAGCTGCCCCCTAAGACCACAATAGGCGTGGATTTTTTAAAGATTTTTAGCTGCCCCCTAAGACCACAATAGGCGTGGATTTTTTAAAGATTTTTAGCTGCCCCCTAAGACCACAATAGGCGTGGATTTTTTAAAGATTTTTAGGTTTGGATTTTTTTTATAATTTTTGGATGGACTCTAAGGCCACAATAGGAGCATCTAAAAAATTGTCTTTGGTACAGTTTTTAGCATTTATTTGCATTTGAGGTATTTAGCATTCATTTCAGTTAATTCAGCATTTAACCACCACAATTTAACCTCTGTCTATCCTCAAATTACAATGTTCTTGACATACTCCAAACATAACTTCTTGATGGTGTTCTTTTTCATTGTTGTTGTTGCTGCTATTATTCCACAGTTCCAACCCTACTTTTTTTGATGATGAAGGTAGTCTTGTGACAACAGATTCATTTTAAAATTTGCCAAAGAAATCGGATACTTTAAAATTAAACAAACAACAGCAAATACCAAAGTCCGTCTGGTAAGCTGTCAGAGCTATTTTTAATGCAGATCACATCAGCATATGCAGCTCATCTCCAACAACATGTTTTGTTGTTGTACAAGAAAAAAAGAGACATCTTGCAGCCAAAATATTTTGTAAAAATTTTTCAGTTTTCTTCATTTGGTCGAACAGGTGTTCGTTCACTTCCATTCGATTCTCCTTCGCATCATGACACCTTAAGGTGGATTTCTATTGCAAGTTTAAAAATATCTCTTCTTTTTTTGTTTTGTAATCCAAGTCAAGTATGAAATTATTGTTTTTATTTTTCTATAACGACTTTTTGAATGAATCTATGAAGAAGAAAAAATCCAGTTACAAATCTCATATTACATTCGTTAGGCCATCGATCTATTGCCTCTGGTGTTATGCCTGGAGAGTGTTTCAATAGCATTGCTTTGGATTAGTTTTCAAAATCTTTTGTTATTGCTCACTCCATGTCTCGCTATCTCACTTTATCATTTCATTTACTACTCTAAGATTTCAATCCATTTCAAATTTTTTTGTTTGGATTCTCGACAATTGCTTACTTTGAAGTGCGGGTGGTGCTGCCCAGCCGGCAATAGAGGTTTCGGTTTGTTTAGCACCAGCGTTTGTTTTAGTGACTGGTGGGGCTGGCTGTGGTGATTGACGTTGGCGACCGTATCGTAGATAAATGTCATTGACTTTTATTTGGAATTGTAATTGAATAGAGTGTAACTGACAGACAGACAGACATACGACTGTTTGATACAATCGTCAATGTTTGATTATTTGTTCGCACAATATGTACATAACTATTGTAAGAACGTGTGTGTGTGGGTAGGGGGTTTTTATTTTATATCTCAATAATTTGGCTTGAGGGACAATTAAATACTAAATAAAATCCCATAATGTTCCACCATAACGGGCGGATTAATTGTTGACATTGGGATAGAGAAAATTAATTTTGAAAAAGAAAAGCTGTCGGGAAAGCATATTGGGATACTGAATTTGCACAATAGGCGTGGATTTTTTAAAGATTTTTAGCAACCATCAAAGGCCACAATAGGCGTGGATTTTTTAAAGATTTTTAGCAACCATCAAAGGCCACAATAGGCGTGGATTTTTTAAAGATTTTTAGCAACCATCAAAGGCCACAATAGGCGTGGATTTTTTAAAGATTTTTAGCAACCATCAAAGGCCACAATGGGCGTGAATTTTTTAAAGATTTTTAGCAACCATCAAAGGCCACAATGGGCGTGGATTTTTTAAAGATTTTTAGCAACCATCAAAGGCCACAATGGGCGCGGATTTTTTAAAGATTTTTAGCAACCATCAAAGGCCACAATGGGCGTGGATTTTTTAAAGATTTTTAGCAACCATCAAAGGCCACAATGGGCGTGGATTTTTTAAAGATTTTTAGCAACCATCAAAGGCCACAATGGGCGTGGATTTTTTAAAGATTTTTAGCAACCATCAAAGGCCACAATGGGCGTGGATTTTTTAAAGATTTTTAGCAACCATCAAAGGCCACAATGGGCGTGGATTTTTTAAAGACTTTTAGCAACCATCAAAGGCCACAATGGGCGTGGATTTTTTAAAGATTTTTAGCAACCACCAAAGGCCACAATGGGCGTGGATTTTTTAAAGATTTTTAGCAACCACCAAAGGCCACAATGGGCGTGGATTTTTTAAAGATTTTTAGCAACCATCAAAGGCCACAATGGGCGTGGATTTTTTAAAGATTTTTAGCAACCATCAAAGGCCACAATAGGCGTGGATTTTTTAAAGATTTTTAGCAATCATCAAAGGCCACAATAGGCGTGGATTTTTTTAAAGATTTTTGGCAACCATCAAAGGCCACAATAGGCGTGGATTTTTTTAAAGATTTTTAGCAACCATCAAAGGCCACGATAGGCGTGGATTTTTTAAAGATTTTTAGCAACCATCAAAGGCTACAATGGGCGTGGATTTTTTAAAGATGTTTTGGCAACCATCAAAGGCCACAATAGGCGTGGATTTTTTAAAGATTTTTAGCAACCATCAAAGGCCACAATAGGCGTGGATTTTTTAAAGATTTTTAGCAACCATCAAAGGCCACAATAGGCGTGGATTTTTTAAAGATTTTTAGCAACCATCAAAGGCCACAATAGGCGTGGATTTTTTAAAGATTTTTAGCAACCATCAAAGGCCACAATGGGCGTGGATTTTTTAAAGATTTTTAGCAACCATCAAAGGCCACAATGGACGTGGATTTTTTAAAGATTTTTAGCAACCATCAAAGGCCACAATGGGCGTGGATTTTTTAAAGATTTTTAGCAACCATCAAAGGCCACAATGGGCGTGGATTTTTTAAAGATTTTTAGCAACCATCAAAGGCCACAATGGGCGTGGATTTTTTAAAGATTTTTAGCAACCATCAAAGGCCACAATGGGCGTGGATTTTTTTAAAGATTTTTGGCAACCATCAAAGGCCACAATAGGCGTGGATTTTTTTAAAGATTTTTGGCAACCATCAAAGGCCACAATAGGCGTGGATTTTTCAAAGATTTTTGGCAACCATCAAAGGCCACAATAGGCGTGGATTTTTTAAAGATTTTTGGCAACCATCAAAGGCCACAATAGGCGTGGATTTTTTAAAGATTTTTAGCAACCATCAAAGGCCACAATAGGAGTGGATTTTTTAAAGATTTTTAGCAACCATCAAAGGCCACAATAGGCGTGGATTTTTTAAAGATTTTTAGCAACCATCAAAGCCCACCAAAAACGTGGATTTTTTAAAGATTTTTAGCAACCATCAAAGGCCACAATAGGCGTGGATTTTTTAAAGATTTTTGGCAACCATCAAAGGCCACAATAGGCGTGGATTTTTCAAAGATTTTTGGCAACCATCAAAGGCCACAATAGGCGTGGATTTTTTAAAGATTTTTGGCAACCATCAAAGGCCACAATAGGCGTGGATTTTTTAAAGATTTTTAGCAACCATCAAAGGCCACAATAGGAGTGGATTTTTTAAAGATTTTTAGCAACCATCAAAGGCCACAATAGGCGTGGATTTTTTAAAGATTTTTAGCAACCATCAAAGCCCACCAAAAACGTGGATTTTTTAAAGATTTTTAGCAACCATCAAAGGCCACAATAGGCGTGGATTTTTTAAAGATTTTTAGCAACCATCAAAGGCCACAATAGGCGTGGATTTTTTAAAGATTTTTAGCAACCATCAAAGGCCACAATAGGCGTGGATTTTTTAAAGATTTTTAGCAACCATCAAAGCCCACCAAAAACGTGGATTTTTTAACCCAGATATGCCCATTGCTTGATCGTGATCATTTTAAAAGTATTTTTATATTATTTTAGAAGCAAATGTGAAATAATAACTGTATGTTTATATGTTTTTTAAAATTTTTTTGAAAAAAGTGGTTTTTGAGGCCACTTTTGGACACAGGGTTTTATCTTATAACTGGGAGTTATGGGACACAAAACATTTGACATATAGTCCAAAGACACCTTTTCGGCATCTAGTTAACGTTTTTTCGTAGTAGGCTCCACATCGTGTATGTTTTCGTTATAAAACTACCCAATAATTAATCGGTCGTAAGGCAAATCATTGTAAAAACTAAGCGATAGGTGGCAACTTCGATGAACTAGACCTCAAAACTCAAAAATAGTAGCTCAAAATAATGGAATCACAAAATATCCCAAGAGCTACAGATGTGTACTGAGTATATCACCAAAATAAACGGTACTTTGATAAACATAACATATCAAATTACCAAGAATTTTGTGTGTCCTATATATAGGACGCTGGGCATATCTGGGTTAAAGATTTTTAGCAACCATCAAAGGCCACAATAGGCGTGGATTTTTTAAAGATTTTTAGCAACCATCAAAGGCCACAATAGGCGTGGATTTTTTAAAGATTTTTAGCAACCATCAAAGGCCACAATAGGCGTGGTTTTTTTAAAGATTTTTAGCAACCATCAAAGCCCACCAAAAACGTGGATTTTTTAAAGATTTTTAGCAACCATCAAAGGCCACAATAGGCGTGGATTTTTTAAAGATTTTTAGCAACCATCAAAGCCCACCAAAAACGTGGATTTTTTAAAGATTTTTAGCAACCATCAAAGCCCACCAAAAACGTGGATTTTTTAAAGATTTTTAGCAACCATCAAAGGCCACAATAGGCGTGGATTTTTTAAAGATTTTTAGCAACCATCAAAGGCTACAATGGGCGTGGATTTTTTAAAGATGTTTTGGCAACCATCAAAGGCCACAATAGGCGTGGATTTTTTAAAGATTTTTAGCAACCATCAAAGGCCACAATAGGCGTGGATTTTTTAAAGATTTTTAGCAATCATCAAAGGCCACAATAGGCGTGGATTTTTTAAAGATTTTTAGCAATCATCAAAGGCCACAATAGGCGTGGATTTTTTAAAGATTTTTAGCAACCATCAAAGCCCACCAAAAACGTGGATTTTTTAAAGATTTTTAGCAACCATCAAAGCCCACCAAAAACGTGGATTTTTTAAAGATTTTTAGCAACCATCAAAGGCCACAATAGGCGTGGATTTTTTAAAGATTTTTAGCAACCATCAAAGCCCACCAAAAACGTGGATTTTTTAAAGATTTTTAGCAACCATCAAAGGCCACAATAGGCGTGGATTTTTTAAAGATTTTTAGCAACCATCAAAGGCCACAATAGGCGTGGATTTTTTAAAGATTTTTAGCAACCATCAAAGGCCACAATAGGCGTGGATTTTTTAAAGATTTTTAGCAACCATCAAAGGCCACAATAGGCGTGGATTTTTTAAAGATTTTTAGCAACCATCAAAGCCCACCAAAAACGTGGATTTTTTAACCCAGATATGCCCATTGCTTGATCGTGATCATTTTAAAAGTATTTTTATATTATTTTAGAAGCAAATGTGAAATAATAACTGTATGTTTATATGTTTTTTAAAATTTTTTTGAAAAAAGTGGTTTTTGAGGCCACTTTTGGACACAGGGTTTTATCTTATAACTGGGAGTTATGGGACACAAAACATTTGACATATAGTCCAAAGACACCTTTTCGGCATCTAGTTAACGTTTTTTCGTAGTAGGCTCCACATCGTGTATGTTTTCGTTATAAAACTACCCAATAATTAATCGGTCGTAACGCAAATCATTGTAAAAACTAAGCGATAGGTGGCAACTTCGATGAACTAGACCTCAAAACTCAAAAATAGTAGCTCAAAATAATGGAATCACAAAATATCCCAAGAGCTACAGATGTGTACTGAGTATATCACCAAAATAAACGGTACTTTGATAAACATAACATATCAAATTACCAAGAATTTTGTGTGTCCTATATATAGGACGCTGGGCATATCTGGGTTAAAGATTTTTAGCAACCATCAAAGGCCACAATAGGCGTGGATTTTTTAAAGATTTTTAGCAACCATCAAAGGCCACAATAGGCGTGGATTTTTTAAAGATTTTTAGCAACCATCAAAGGCCACAATAGGCGTGGTTTTTTTAAAGATTTTTAGCAACCATCAAAGCCCACCAAAAACGTGGATTTTTTAAAGATTTTTAGCAACCATCAAAGGCCACAATAGGCGTGGATTTTTTAAAGATTTTTAGCAACCATCAAAGCCCACCAAAAACGTGGATTTTTTAAAGATTTTTAGCAACCATCAAAGCCCACCAAAAACGTGGATTTTTTAAAGATTTTTAGCAACCATCAAAGGCCACAATAGGCGTGGATTTTTTAAAGATTTTTAGCAACCATCAAAGGCTACAATGGGCGTGGATTTTTTAAAGATGTTTTGGCAACCATCAAAGGCCACAATAGGCGTGGATTTTTTAAAGATTTTTAGCAACCATCAAAGGCCACAATAGGCGTGGATTTTTTAAAGATTTTTAGCAATCATCAAAGGCCACAATAGGCGTGGATTTTTTAAAGATTTTTAGCAATCATCAAAGGCCACAATAGGCGTGGATTTTTTAAAGATTTTTAGCAACCATCAAAGCCCACCAAAAACGTGGATTTTTTAAAGATTTTTAGCAACCATCAAAGCCCACCAAAAACGTGGATTTTTTAAAGATTTTTAGCAACCATCAAAGGCCACGATAGGCGTGGATTTTTTAAAGATTTTTAGCAACCATCAAAGGCTACAATGGGCGTGGATTTTTTAAAGATGTTTTGGCAACCATCAAAGGCCACAATAGGCGTGGATTTTTTAAAGATTTTTAGCAACCATCAAAGGCCACAATAGGCGTGGATTTTTTAAAGATTTTTAGCAACCATCAAAGGCCACAATAGGCGTGGATTTTTTAAAGATTTTTAGCAACCATCAAAGGCCACAATAGGCGTGGATTTTTTAAAGATTTTTAGCAACCATCAAAGGCCACAATGGGCGTGGATTTTTTAAAGATTTTTAGCAACCATCAAAGGCCACAATGGACGTGGATTTTTTAAAGATTTTTAGCAACCATCAAAGGCCACAATGGGCGTGGATTTTTTAAAGATTTTTAGCAACCATCAAAGGCCACAATGGGCGTGGATTTTTTAAAGATTTTTAGCAACCATCAAAGGCCACAATGGGCGTGGATTTTTTAAAGATTTTTAGCAACCATCAAAGGCCACAATGGGCGTGGATTTTTTTAAAGATTTTTGGCAACCATCAAAGGCCACAATAGGCGTGGATTTTTTTAAAGATTTTTGGCAACCATCAAAGGCCACAATAGGCGTGGATTTTTTAAAGATTTTTGGCAACCATCAAAGGCCACAATAGGCGTGGATTTTTTAAAGATTTTTAGCAACCATCAAAGGCCACAATAGGCGTGGATTTTTTAAAGATTTTTAGCAACCATCAAAGGCCACAATAGGCGTGGATTTTTTAAAGATTTTTAGCAACCATCAAAGGCCACAATAGGCGTGGATTTTTTAAAGATTTTTAGCAACCATCAAAGGCCACAATAGGAGTGGATTTTTTAAAGATTTTTAGCAACCATCAAAGGCCACAATAGGCGTGGATTTTTTAAAGATTTTTAGCAACCATCAAAGCCCACCAAAAACGTGGATTTTTTAAAGATTTTTAGCAACCATCAAAGGCCACAATAGGCGTGGATTTTTTAAAGATTTTTAGCAACCATCAAAGGCCACAATAGGCGTGGATTTTTTAAAGATTTTTAGCAACCATCAAAGGCCACAATAGGCGTGGATTTTTTAAAGATTTTTAGCAACCATCAAAGCCCACCAAAAACGTGGATTTTTTAACCCAGATATGCCCATTGCTTGATCGTGATCATTTTAAAAGTATTTTTATATTATTTTAGAAGCAAATGTGAAATAATAACTGTATGTTTATATGTTTTTTAAAATTTTTTTGAAAAAAGTGGTTTTTGAGGCCACTTTTGGACACAGGGTTTTATCTTATAACTGGGAGTTATGGGACACAAAACATTTGACATATAGTCCAAAGACACCTTTTCGGCATCTAGTTAACGTTTTTTCGTAGTAGGCTCCACATCGTGTATGTTTTCGTTATAAAACTACCCAATAATTAATCGGTCGTAACGCAAATCATTGTAAAAACTAAGCGATAGGTGGCAACTTCGATGAACTAGACCTCAAAACTCAAAAATAGTAGCTCAAAATAATGGAATCACAAAATATCCCAAGAGCTACAGATGTGTACTGAGTATATCACCAAAATAAACGGTACTTTGATAAACATAACATATCAAATTACCAAGAATTTTGTGTGTCCTATATATAGGACGCTGGGCATATCTGGGTTAAAGATTTTTAGCAACCATCAAAGGCCACAATAGGCGTGGATTTTTTAAAGATTTTTAGCAACCATCAAAGGCCACAATAGGCGTGGATTTTTTAAAGATTTTTAGCAACCATCAAAGGCCACAATAGGCGTGGTTTTTTTAAAGATTTTTAGCAACCATCAAAGCCCACCAAAAACGTGGATTTTTTAAAGATTTTTAGCAACCATCAAAGGCCACAATAGGCGTGGATTTTTTAAAGATTTTTAGCAACCATCAAAGCCCACCAAAAACGTGGATTTTTTAAAGATTTTTAGCAACCATCAAAGCCCACCAAAAACGTGGATTTTTTAAAGATTTTTAGCAACCATCAAAGGCCACAATAGGCGTGGATTTTTTAAAGATTTTTAGCAACCATCAAAGGCCACAATAGGCGTGGATTTTTTAAAGATTTTTGGCAACCATCAAAGGCCACAATAGGCGTGGATTTTTTAAAGATTTTTAGCAACCATCAAAGGCCACAATAGGCGTGGATTTTTTAAAGATTTTTAGCAATCATCAAAGGCCACAATAGGCGTGGATTTTTTAAAGATTTTTAGCAATCATCAAAGGCCACAATAGGCGTGGATTTTTTAAAGATTTTTAGCAATCATCAAAGGCCACAATAGGCGTGGATTTTTTAAAGATTTTTAGCAATCATCAAAGGCCACAATAGGCGTGGATTTTTTAAAGATTTTTAGCAATCATCAAAGGCCACAATAGGCGTGGATTTTTTAAAGATTTTTAGCAATCATCAAAGGCCACAATAGGCGTGGATTTTTTAAAGATTTTTAGCAATCATCAAAGGCCACAATAGGCGTGGATTTTTTAAAGATTTTTAGCCAACATCAAAGGCCACAATAGGCGTGGATTTTTTAAAGATTTTTAGCAATCATCAAAGGCCACAATAGGCGTGGATTTTTTAAAGATTTTTAGCCAACATCAAAGGCCACAATAGGCGTGGATTTTTTAAAGATTTTTAGCAATCATCAAAGGCCACAATAGGCGTGGATTTTTTAAAGATTTTTAGCAATCATCAAAGGCCACAATAGGCGTGGATTTTTTAAAGATTTTTAGCCAACATCAAAGGCCACAATAGGCGTGGATTTTTTAAAGATTTTTAGCCAACATCAAAGGCCACAATAGGCGTGGATTTTTTAAAGATTTTTAGCCAACATCAAAGGCCACAATAGGCGTGGATTTTTTAAAGATTTTTAGCCAACATCAAAGGCCACAATAGGCGTGGATTTTTTAAAGATTTTTAGCCAACATCAAAGGCCACAATAGGCGTGGATTTTTTAAAGATTTTTAGCCAACATCAAAGGCCACAATAGGCGTGGATTTTTTAAAGATTTTTAGCCAACATCAAAGGCCACAATAGGCGTGGATTTTTTAAAGATTTTTAGCCAACATCAAAGGCCACAATAGGCGTGGATTTTTTAAAGATTTTTAGCCAACATCAAAGGCCACAATAGGCGTGGATTTTTTAAAGATTTTTAGCCAACATCAAAGGCCACAATAGGCGTGGATTTTTTAAAGATTTTTAGCCAACATCAAAGGCCACAATAGGCGTGGATTTTTTAAAGATTTTTAGCCAACATCAAAGGCCACAATAGGCGTGGATTTTTTAAAGATTTTTAGCCAACATCAAAGGCCACAATAGGCGTGGATTTTTTAAAGATTTTTAGCCAACATCAAAGGCCACAATAGGCGTGGATTTTTTAAAGATTTTTAGCAACCATCAAAGGCCAATGGGCGTGGATTTTTTAAAGATTTTTAGCAACCATCAAAGGCCAATGGGCGTGGATTTTTTAAAGATTTTTAGCAACCATCAAAGGCCAATGGGCGTGGATTTTTTAAAGATTTTTAGCAACCATCAAAGGCCACAATGGGCGTGGATTTTTTAAAGATTTTTAGCAACCATCAAAGGCCACAATGGGCGTGGATTTTTTAAAGATTTTTAGCAACCACAATGGGCGTGGATTTTTTAAAGATTTTTAGCAACCACAATGGGCGTGGATTTTTTAAAGATTTTTAGCAACCACAATGGGCGTGGATTTTTTAAAGATTTTTAGCAACCACAATGGGCGTGGATTTTTTAAAGATTTTTAGCAACCACAATGGGCGTGGATTTTTTAAAGATTTTTAGCAACCACAATGGGCGTGGATTTTTTAAAGATTTTTAGCAACCACAATGGGCGTGGATTTTTTAAAGATTTTTAGCAACCACAATGGGCGTGGATTTTTTAAAGATTTTTAGCAACCACAATGGGCGTGGATTTTTTAAAGATTTTTAGCAACCACAATGGGCGTGGATTTTTTAAAGATTTTTAGCAACCATCAAAGGCCAATGGGCGTGGATTTTTTAAAGATTTTTAGCAACCATCAAAGGCCACAATGGGCGTGGATTTTTTAAAGATTTTTAGCAACCATCAAAGGCCACAATGGGCGTGGATTTTTTAAAGATTTTTAGCAACCATCAAAGGCCACAATGGGCGTGGATTTTTTAAAGATTTTTAGCAACCACAATGGGCGTGGATTTTTTAAAGATTTTTAGCAACCACAATGGGCGTGGATTTTTTAAAGATTTTTAGCAACCACAATGGGCGTGGATTTTTTAAAGATTTTTAGCAACCACAATGGGCGTGGATTTTTTAAAGATTTTTAGCAACCACAATGGGCGTGGATTTTTTAAAGATTTTTAGCAACCACAATGGGCGTGGATTTTTTAAAGATTTTTAGCAACCACAATGGGCGTGGATTTTTTAAAGATTTTTAGCAACCACAATGGGCGTGGATTTTTTAAAGATTTTTAGCAACCATCAAAGCCCACCAAAAACGTGGATTTTTTAAAGATTTTTAGCAACCATCAAAGGCCACAATAGGCGTGGATTTTTTAAAGATTTTTAGCAACCATCAAAGGCCACAATAGGCGTGGATTTTTTAAAGATTTTTGGCAACCATCAAAGGCCACAATAGGCGTGGATTTTTTAAAGATTTTTGGCAACCATCAAAGGCCACAATAGGCGTGGATTTTTTAAAGATTTTTGGCAACCATCAAAGGCCACAATAGGCGTGGATTTTTTAAAGATTTTTGGCAACCATCAAAGGCCACAATAGGCGTGGAATTTTTAAAGATTTTTAGCAACCATCAAAGGCCACAATGGGCGTGGATTTTTTAAAGATTTTTAGCAATCATCAAAGGCCACAATAGGCGTGGATTTTTTAAAGATTTTTAGCAACCATCAAAGGCCACAATAGGCGTGGATTTTTTAAAGATTTTTAGCAACCATCAAAGGCCACAATGGGCGTGGATTTTTTAAAGATTTTTAGCAACCATCAAAGGCCACAATGGGCGTGGATTTTTTAAAGATTTTTAGCAATCATCAAAGGCCACAATAGGCGTGGATTTTTTAAAGATTTTTAGCAACCATCAAAGGCCACAATAGGCGTGGATTTTTTAAAGATTTTTAGCAACCATCAAAGGCCACAATAGGCGTGGATTTTTTAAAGATTTTTAGCAACCATCAAAGGCCACAATAGGCGTGGATTTTTTAAAGATTTTTAGCAACCATCAAAGGCCACAATAGGCGTGGATTTTTTAAAGATTTTTAGCAACCATCAAAGGCCACAATAGGCGTGGATTTTTTAAAGATTTTTAGCAACCATCAAAGGCCACAATAGGCGTGGATTTTTTAAAGATTTTTAGCAACCATCAAAGGCCACAATAGGCGTGGATTTTTTAAAGATTTTTAGCAACCATCAAAGGCCACAATAGGCGTGGATTTTTTAAAGATTTTTAGCAACCATCAAAGGCCACAATAGGCGTGGATTTTTTAAAGATTTTTAGCAACCATCAAAGGCCACAATAGGCGTGGATTTTTTAAAGATTTTTAGCAACCATCAAAGGCCACAATAGGCGTGGATTTTTTAAAGATTTTTAGCAACCATCAAAGGCCACAATAGGCGTGGATTTTTTAAAGATTTTTAGCAACCATCAAAGGCCACAATAGGCGTGGATTTTTTAAAGATTTTTAGCAACCATCAAAGGCCACAATAGGCGTGGATTTTTTAAAGATTTTTAGCAACCATCAAAGGCCACAATAGGCGTGGATTTTTTAAAGATTTTTAGCAACCATCAAAGGCCACAATAGGCGTGGATTTTTTAAAGATTTTTAGCAACCATCAAAGGCCACAATAGGCGTGGATTTTTTAAAGATTTTTAGCAACCATCAAAGGCCACAATAGGCGTGGATTTTTTAAAGATTTTTAGCAACCATCAAAGGCCACAATAGGCGTGGATTTTTTAAAGATTTTTAGCAACCATCAAAGGCCACAATAGGCGTGGATTTTTTAAAGAAAAAAATAATAACGCTCAATAGGCAAACAAATTTCTGTTCTCTTCTCACTGAAGACTTCTTATAAAATGCCAATATTGTGAGTACAGTACCTAAAATATTGGTCCTTCGAGTGGTCTCAAAAATTATATTCATGTATGTTCTATGTGAAAATGGTCATAGGACAGTAGGTCTGCTGGTTAAAGGCAAAATCTAAATATGCCACATCATTTATCATTACAAAGTAATGACTTGTCATTATAATACAAAATTTCTCCTAATTCTTGTGTTTTAATAAAGAAATAAAAAAAGTTCTGCTTCAAACTTACCTTCATATCATTAATTATCTGCTGGAATAAACTCCCCAGGGCGGAGCTATCTCTTTCCATGCTCATATCCATTGTAAAGCCGGGTTTTATTTATAGATTTAAATTCGCGAAAGTTTTAATAATGATTTTGATTTTTTTTCTTACACTTCGATACGTGTTTTTTCTCTCAGTTAATTGACATTAAAGACAGACTTTTTTGGTAATTTGATATTCATAAACGCGTGATTAGAAGTTTGGAACTGAAAATGATTTCAAAAAATTATAAGATCCAGCAATGGATCATTTGATACGTTGAACAAAAAGTGATGAATTGACACTTTTTTATTTTTTTTTTTCGATATTTCTTTTCTGAATATTTCTTTTTTTGTTACAGAAGTTCGAAAATTTGACCGAAACTTCTTAAGTCGTTTGAATATTGCAAAATGTCAGCAATAAGTTTAACAATTGACGAGACATTTTTAATTGATTAAATTTGCTTTTCACAGTCTTGAAAAATAAATTTCTTATTTTTGTTTGTGGTTCTTGTTTTTTTTTTATTTATTTTCACTTCTAATGAAATGATCGTTGGTTATTCTTCGTTTTGTTTGAATGTTGTTGTTGTTTCTTCTTAATTTTTTTCAATTTATTTATTAGCGGATTTTTAAGTGAATGTAAGCGGCATAAATGAATGTTGTTGTCGTTCGTTTAGATTGCCTTTAGACTGTCGCTTGCTCACTGAGCTAGATCTGTAAAGAGAAAGGAAGCCATAGAGACAATGATTAATAAATAATAATGAATAAAAGGAGCCATAAAAATTGTCATAAATTGAATTTTGGAAGATGAAGAGAAAGACATTCAAATAAAATACGACTGAAATAAATAAAAGTTCTAAAGAAAGGTGACAAACATCAATAATTCTAAATGGTCTAAATGGCCCATGCCTCGAGGAAAAAGTAAAATGGGAAAGTATATTTTGAAATTCGTCATAAACAAGGCAAAAAGAAGAGAAGAAATTAGATCAAAAGTATGGACCAAAGCTCAGGTGTATAGCCGTAGGAATAGATCACAGATTGATATTTTATTGGATGAAGAAAATTATGGTCTTTTCCCACTGAAGACCGCATTAGCAACACATAAAATACCAATATTGTGTGTACAGTACAGTACCTCAAATGTTGGTCCTTCGAGTGGTCTCGAAAATGAGATTCATGTATGTTCTATGTAGAAGTGGTATTAAGACAACAAGCCATGCGATTAAAGAAAATTTATCTTTTAAAATCATAAACAGTAAATAAAATAAAATTGGGAAAGAATATGAAAGAGAAGAACTTAAATTCAAAATAAAGTGCAAAAGTTCTGTTGGATAGTCGGAAGAATATATTACAGATTGATATTTCATTGGACAAACCAAACTAGGCTCTTTTCTCAGTGAAGACCACCACACATCAGCTTCTAGAGCGTAAATATCGTGTGTACAGTACTTCAAATATTGGTCCTTCGAGGGATCTCAAAAATTATATTCATATAGGTTCTGTGTGGAAATGGTTAAAGGACAATAGGCCTTCTAATTGAAAAGAATTTTAGGAGCCATCAAAGGCAACAATAAGCGTTGATTTTTTAAAGATTTTTAGTAGCCATCAAAGGCCACAATAAGCGTGGATTTTTTAAAGATTTTTAGTAGCCATCAAAGGCCACAATAAGCGTGGATTTTTTAAAGATTTTTAGTAGCCATCAAAGGCCACAATAAGCGTGGATATTTTAAAGATTTTTAGTAGCCATCAAAGGCCACAATAAGCGTTGATTTTTTAAAGATTTTTAGGGAACCATCAATGGCCACAATAAGCAAGGATTTTTTAATGATTTTTAGGAGCCATCAAAGGCCACAATAAGCGTTGATTTTTTAAAGATTTTTAGCAGCCACCATAGACCACAATAAGCGTGGATTTTTTAAAGATTTTTAGTAGCCATCAAAGGCCACAATAAGCGTGGATTTTTTAAAGATTTTTAGTAGCCATCAAAGGCCACAATAAGCGTGGATTTTTTAAAGATTTTTAGTAGCCATCAAAGGCCACAATAAGCGTGGATTTTTTAAAGATTTTTAGTAGCCATCAAAGGCCACAATAAGCGTGGATTTTTTAAAGATTTTTAGTAGCCATCAAAGGCCACAATAAGCGTGGATTTTTTAAAGATTTTTAGTAGCCATCAAAGGCCACAATAAGCGTGGATTTTTTAAAGATTTTTAGTAGCCATCAAAGGCCACAATAAGCGTGGATTTTTTAAAGATTTTTAGTAGCCATCAAAGGCCACAATAAGCGTGGATTTTTTAAAGATTTTTAGTAGCCATCAAAGGCCACAATAAGCGTGGATTTTTTAAAGATTTTTAGTAGCCATCAAAGGCCACAATAAGCGTGGATTTTTTAAAGATTTTTAGTAGCCATCAAAGGCCACAATAAGCGTGGATTTTTTAAAGATTTTTAGTAGCCATCAAAGGCCACAATAAGCGTGGATTTTTTAAAGATGAGGTGACTTCAAACGATATATTTTCGCAACTTTCTTATCTTCTCATATTTAAATTCAAATCCCAGCAAACTAACACTCAACAGAAAATTATCCTATTAATAAATATTACATCATTCAACAATGTTATTATCTTGTTATTTTGTTTTCGAATAAATGCCTTTTTTCTGTGATTTCCAAATCACTTGCAAACCCAGCATTATTTTCAATATTTCTCTGTTTTATTTAATTTAGGATTTGCCTCGTCTTTGAGATAGCGCGAACGGCCACTGAAAGTTGCAAGCACAAGAGGCAATAAAATAAATAAACTCAACAACAATCAACAAGTGTCTCGAGCACATTTCACACATAGAGATTAACAAACATCGAGCCATAGTGCAAGTGTAACAAAATACATATAGCATTGAAGAACAGAGTATTGACTGGGGCGCACACATAGTGCGTCAAATACGAAATAAAACACAGAAACAAAGATAAGTGTATATTCTCAACATTCAGTGTAAACATTGGTGCCGCTGCTGCTGCAGCACATTCATATCAATTTTGGGTCATACAACTGCAGGGAACTGCACTGATTTGATGGGAGGCAGCAAACATGAACATGATGGTGCTGGCTGGCAGTGATGACGAACACCAACATTTTATATGTTGAAGAATTAGAGAATGAAGAACAGTGTTCCCCAAATGATTTTGCACAAGAAGTTCTTCTTTCTGAGTTGGGATTTTTCTTCCCTTTGAGGACTAAGTGTTCTTCTCACATAAGTTCACAAGGCCATTTTCAATAATAGTTTGAAGGTCTAATCAAAAATATCATAACGTTTCCGCATAGAATATACAAATTTATTCTCGTAGAAAGACCCAAAGAACAAAACCGCCATGCACAAAGAAGGCCTACAGCTCTTCTAAGAAGAACAAAAACTCCCTCATTTAGAAAACAGATCGAACTCTTAAAAAAATACCACATATGTGTACAGTACTTGACATTTTGGTCCTTCGAGTGATGTCAAAATGGTTATTTGTTGTTGAAATTAGTAAATAACAATAAGAATGACCGTACTATAGTCTAATAGGATAATAAAAAGTCCTATATTTGAAGAATAGCACGTCTCACAAATATTATCACAAGAAATCGAAAAGGAAGCCAAAAGATCTTGCAACAAAAAAATCAAAGTATTTTTTTAGAAAACTAAAACAAAACATTTTCACATAGTATACCGTAGAATTTTCTCATGGAAGACCAATACCATATGTACAGTAGCTGAAATCATGGTCCTTCGAGAGATTCTTTGTCGAAAAGGGTATAAAACAACAGGTCTTTGAAGTGGCCACACGAAGGCCCAGTAAAAGGTCAAATACCCTAGACAGACGGCAGAGTTAATTTGCATTAAAAATGCACTAATTTGAATTAATTTTTCACCCTGACAGACGATAGTATTTGCATTTATGAAACAGCTGTTTGTGTTGTTTGCTTGTACCCAGCAGACCATTTCATAAAGCTTTACAAAAGTTCGCCAATATATGCGAAACAAATACACTTTTTACCTTTAATCTTTTCACCACGATGAAGCAAAATTAAATTTAATTTATTCGCGATATTTTTGAGTCTTTTTAATATTATAAAAATATTGCAAAACTTAAAAAAAAAAACATTTGAGGAAGATATAGCTTTCGATAGAATTGGTATGGTGGGTAATGACATTTTTTGTGAAAATAAAAATTTGAAAAAGAGATTTGTTAGAAGGCGTAAAAACGATTAGCTGCTATTCTACTCGCGAAAGGCCACTACTTATTTTGAAGAAACGCGAAAATTGCTGATTTGCTTTCCCTTTTTATTTTCTTAAACATGGAAATTTGACAAAAGACAATTGATTTTCAACAGCATTGCCATATTGAAATTGCTAAATTCAATTTAAATTTCCTTTGATTTTGTGCATTAATAATGGGGATAATGTTCAAATTAATTTGAATTAAGGCTGTTAATGCAAATTAAGACTGCCGTCTGTCCAGGCTAAAACAGTCTTCTAATTTAAGAAAAACTGAACTGTTTGCATTGCTATAATGCATAAATCATCATAGTAGTGCCTAGTATACACTGATGAATCAATGTTATACAAAATTATTTTTCTTCTCTATACGAAACTCCAAATATCTCGAAATAATTTTCACGTTGTGGTTGTTTTTCTGAATGAAAACTCCTCGTCAGTTTTCTCACTGCCTTCTTTAAGTTGAAACGGCAGAGAGACAAAACATAGGGATAGTTTTCATTTAAAAGCCCCCATTATCATAGAAGATCAATAATTAGAACAATCATACCACCAAAGATCATATTGATAGTCGGGATAATTAATAACAAATATATATTTTATTAGGCAAACATGTGTATATTCTTTTCACAGATCGACGTATAGGAAGACAATATAGTGTATACAGTACTTTAAATGTTGGTCCTTCGAGTGATCTGAAAACTGAGATTCATGTATGTTCTCTGTAGAAGTCGTTAAAAGTCAAAAAGCCGAGCGATTAAAGAAAATGGATCTTCTAAGTGAGAAAAAAGTAAAATGGGAAAGTATATTTTACAATTCATCGTGAAGGGGAGGGGAAGAAATTAGATTAAGAAAGTGTCCATAGAAGACGATTGGGTATTTTTATGAAAGACCAATAGTCCTTCACAAAAAAATCAAATAAATAACTTCTTAAAAGACCAGGTTTTCTCTATAAAGATCCCTAGTCTTCGCATAGAAAACCAAGAAGTCTTTTCTTATACTACCTATATGTCTCCTAATATAAGAGCAAAAAGTATTCTGAAAGAAGACCAATAAGCCCTTCTATTCTCATTGATGACCCATAAGTCTTCTAAAAGAAAACCATTAAATGTTTCATTGATGACCCATAACTTATTTCAAATATGAAAATTATGTCTTCATAAGGAAGACCAATAAGTCTTCTTAATGAACAAGTCTCGGAGACCTTTGATTTTGTATAAAAATTCATTTTAGAAATATGTTTTCTCATATAACACTAAAATGTGTATTTTAAATGACAAAAAAACTCTTCTCCCAAGATATCTTCTCAAAGAAGAGCCAAATGTTTGCTGAAATAAATCCAAACGATCTTGTCCTGAAAGGCAAATTTTCTAAGCAGGCCCATCAAGTGAAGAAGAAATCAGATTCTCTTTGTAGAAGAGTTTGAGTTGGTCTTCGAAAGCCCATTATTTTAGTTTCTAGACTAATTTGCTATTTTGGTCCTTCGAGGTATCACAAAAACTCATTAATAGTAGCCTGGAGGATCTTCTAATGAAGCTCATCCCAAAAATAGGCAAAGGTCGTTTAAAGGCAGGTAGGACTTCCCATATTAATATTAAAAACTTCTCATAGAAGACCAGTCGTATACTAAAAGGCAAAAAAGGACAAATTATGTGTGTACAGTACCTTAAATTTTGTCGCGCTAAATACCATTCTTCTCATAAAGAGTATACATAAGGAAGAACTTAAGATTGTCCTCACTATAACATTGACTGAAGACTACAAGGCCGAAGATGTTTCTAAGAGACAAGGCTACTAGAATGTCTACTATTGGGGAAAAATTGCACTGTTCGTTGCCATATATAATTCTGTCTTCCCGGCCTTCTTGTGCCTTTTCTGTAACTGTTTTGTGATTTTCTAAGTGTGTGGCCTATCCACGTCCACTTCCGCCTTTTTACTTGTTTTTTTTTTTTTTATTTGGTTCCTCATTGGCTAATATGTGTTGAGATTTTTTAGACCAAAATATTCTGTGTATTATATTCGTGGTCTTGTTTTTTGTACAGTATTTAAAATGTTGGTCCTTCTACCGATCACAACAACTCAGTAAATCATAAATATCGATTTTTTCGTTGGTCAACTTCTAGAATTCTTCGCAGGACCACCAAAAAAAGATCTTATGCTTGAAGACTAGAAGGTCAAACAAAATTTTCTAAAGGAAAAAGTTTTCATATAGTGAGTAAAATTACTTGCATTAGTATTTTTGTACAGTAATTTTTGGTACTTCGAGTGAATCAGAATCAGATACATAAAGGTGGCAAAATGGGTACAATTTACCATGTTTGTACAGTATTTGGTCCTTCAAGTGACCACAAGAATTCAGTACTACGCCTGAATAGCATAACGCTTTAATCTTTCGCCTATCCATTACTAAAATATCCTTCAACTGAAGAATACAAAGTGAAAATAATCTAGAGGGAAATATCGTTATTCATTGGGACCAAAATTGTCCAACTTAGTACAGTATATGTAATTTTGGTCCTTCGAGTGATCCCAACAACGCAATAAAAGCAAACAAAGCTTCTAGTGGAAAAGTTTACTAGAAATCGAACCAATCTCCTACAGAAAAAGGCCATTATTTATAGGAAACAAAAATGCCTAAAGAAGACCTGATTGTACAGTTCTTTTGAATGATCCCAACAACTCAATTTTAACATTTGATTAAAGACTCCAACACAAAGAATTCTTTTAGAGGAAAAATTGCAAAGTATCTGCCTTTAGAAGAGAATGTATTTCATTGGCCATCTTGGTACAATATTTGCAATTTTGGAGAACACAACAACTCGCCATTATACCTGAATATTATAAAAAATACTCGTTTGCCAGCCGACTTTAGAATATCTTCCGATTTGCTTAAATTTTACAAAATTCTGCTCTTCCGTGGCTTACTTCTGGATAAAGATTTAAACGCCTACTGATGACACATCGCAATGTCAAAAAATAATCGTCTAGTTTATGGAATTTTTGGTCCTTCGAGTGGTCTCAACAACACACTATCAGCTTGAATTTTACAAAATTCTTTTCTTCGAAGGCCTACTTCTGATTGAAGATCAAAAGACCTACTAATGAAACATCACAAGAACAAAAAATAATCTTCTAGAGTAGGAAATTTACTTTATAGGGACAAACATGTCAAAATTAGTGTCGTTTGTACAGTTTATGCAAGGTTGGGCATTCGAGTAGTCCCAAAAACTCAATATCAGCTAGAATTGATTGAACATCACAAAGTCAATAAAGTAATCTTGTTTGTACAGTTTATGTAATCTTTGGTCCTTCGAGAGGACTCAACAACTCTCTATCAGCTTGAATTTTATAAAACTCGATTCTTCATCGGCCTACTTCTGATTGAAGATCAAGAGACGTACTGATGAATTATCACAAGGACAAAAAATAATCTTCTAGGGTAGGAAATTTACTTTATAGGGACAAACATGTCAAAATTAGTGTCGTTTGTATAGTTTATGCAATTTTGAGCATTCGAGTAGTCCCAAAAACTCAATATCAGCTAGAATTCGATAAAATTCCGTTCTTCAACAACCAACTTCTCATTCAAGATCAAAAGGCATGCTGATTAAACATCACAAAGTCAACAAAGTAATCTTCTGGAGTTAAAAGTAGTCCTGTTTGTACAGGTTATGGAATTTTTTCCTTCGAGTGGTATCAACAACTCACTATCAGCTTGAATTTTATAAAACTCGATTCTTCGACGGAGCACTTATGATTGAAGATCACAAGGTCATCTGATTAAACATCAAAAAATAATATTGTAGAATCAGAAATTTACTTATTTGGGGCAGAGGTGTCTATTTAGTCTTGTTGATGCAGTTTAAGTAAGTTTGGTCCTTCAAGTAGTCCCAACAACTCAATATCAGCTCGAATTTGATACAATTCGAATTTGATACAATTAGAGTAGAACGTAGTCTTGTTTGTACAGTTAATGGAATTTTTGGTCCTTCGAGTGGTCTCAACAACTCTCAGCTTGAATTTTATAAAACTCTTTTCTTCGATGCAAGACTTTAGATTGAAGACCCAAAGAAGAAGAATGCATTCTTGAAGTGACAGAAATATTTAACATTAGACTTGCTTGTACAATATTTGTAATATTGGTTCTTTAAGTAAAAAAAAAAACTCAATATTAGCATCTACACCGAAGCATTACTTCTTTTTTTTTTTCTTTTTGCTAAACTAAAGTAGGTCACTCAAAAGAAAATGCACACACATTTGGGAGCCACAGTAAAAATGCTAAAGAAAATATGTTGCATCAACAACAAATACTACAGTTTTACTTATTTTTCTTTTTCTGTTTTTTTTTTAGTTTTATATGAGCACATAAAAAAATATTTTTTGTTACAAATTCTGTTTCTTTTAAGACAAAAATGCGTGACTAAGTCATGAATAATAATGAATAGCCAAAACATTGATGTCGACTGGGGGCCAAACAAAGAAAAGCCTCTAAAATGTTGATTGCAACGGCTTTGCAGTCGTTAGCACACAAAAACAATAACAACATTTCATTAGACAAGTTAAATATGTACTTCTTTATACACAGCTTAAACCTCACAAATATGAATGCGATGCGTGCTCGGTATTCATCAAGTATGTTGTGTGTTTGAAGAAACCTTGAATAATAGAATAGAAAAGAAATGGTGCAGATAAAGTAGATCCATTGTGTTATGGAAAAGAAAACTTATGGAATGCAGTCGGGTCAAGCTTTCATATGAAAGCTGGGCTATGTTTGAAATACATTTTTAAAAACTTCTAATTAATGGTTTTTAAGCACCTAATTAAAAATACATATTAACTATCGAAAGAGGCGCCCCACTCGTTATCAACAAAAACAGATATTGGTTTTGTGGTGGCAGACAAAACGTTTGACACCCCAGCACAAATATTGACAACAATAGACACTCGTAATTAAAAAGTGTGTTGTTGTTTTTTTGAAAATGCATTTTGAACACAAACATAAATTTGTTGACATTATTAGACAGCATAACAAACAAATGGTCAGGGGGAAAAGGCCGGCCTACGAGATGACCACTTAAGCGCTTGAATGCCCCTCTATGAATAAATAAACGAACAAGTTCCTGTGTTTTTGTCTTTGTTTGTTTGGTTCATAATGGAAAGGGAAATCGAAAGTGTTTTCTTATTGTAATAACTTTTGTAAATCAATGACCTTAAATAGACAACAGAAAATGTTGCCACATAACTTTCGTTTAATGGCCCCAAAGGTCTAATGAAGTTAAATAAAAGTAAATTAATAGCTTGGAGAAAGCAAATATTGATCGTGTTTGTACAGTACATAACCTTTTGGTCCTTCGAGTAGTCCCCAAAATGAGAAATTTCGGAAAATCTAAATATAATTAAATGAGGTCGTCTTTTTGAACCGCAATTTAATTTCTAACACACGTTTTGCACTTTGAGTTGTGTTAAAATGGCGATATTTAGGACTATGATTAATAAAGGCTGCACCTTTGGTGTGCTTAAAATATCCATTTAATTTTTAACAAACTTTTGGTCCTTCGAGTAGACTCATACAAATAGATATTACGATTTTTCGTGGAATATTTGATTTCATTATTCGATTCCTTGAAGTCACCTTTTGTATATCTTTATAATCATTTAGTGTTAAAAACCGCCCAAAATATGAAATAAAAATTCATATATGATTCTCACCGCACGTTTGGTCCTTCGAGTAGTTTCAAAAAGGAGGTATCATAGATTTTTCCACGAACACACGTTTTATGTTTCCACATAACCCTATTTTGTTGGGCCTTTCAACACGTCAAGTAGATAATACTCCAGATACTTACGCCTGAATAAAAAAAATCGGACACTAGGACATTAGGTTGACTTGATAAGAAAAGGCTTCAAAAATAAATTATATCTAGAAATTAATGCAATAATGTTTAGCTCGATTAATTCAATTAATTAAACACTTTCATAAATAATGAAATTCGTCCAAATAAGACAACAAAAAAAAATATTTGTTCGCCGGTCAATCCGCTGATTGAAGCACCGATGGCCTGAAAGTGATCTAGAAAGAAAAGGTAATTTCTTAGTGAGGATAACAATGACCAGATTAGACTTGCTTGTACAGTATTTGTTCTAGGAGTTAACCGAAAATTTCAATATCGGCTTCCGATTGAAAACCGAAAGGAAACCAAATATTCTAGAAGAAAGGGTCACAAGAATATATGTCCATAGGGGGTAAAATGTGCTCCTGTTGCCATATTTTTATATATTTTATTCCTTTAAAATACTATAAGGAGCATAGGGCCATATTTGTATAGTATGTTTAATTTCCGACTTTCAAATTATCACAACAACTCAATATTATGAAAAAATCTTTATTCGCCGTCCGATCGACGACTATAATATCGTTTGATTGTATAAAAGAGGGTCAATAAAGCTTCTAGAGAGCAAGCTAATTACTTAGTGTGCCCAAACAAGTCTTGTTTGTACAGTATGTGTAATTTTGGTCCTTCGAGTTGTTCCAACATCTCAATAGCAGCTTGAATTTAATAAAAATTAATTCTTCGACACCAGACTTCTTATAAAAGATCAAAAGGGCTGCCTGTCAAAAAATAATCTTCTACAGTAGAAAGTAGTCTTGTTTGTACAGTTAATGTAATTTTTGGTCCTTCGAGTGGTCCCAACAACTCGATATCACCTTGAATTTTATAAAACTCTTTTCTTCGACGCAAGACTTTACATTGAAGGCCAAAGGTCCGCTTATTAAATATCACAAGATCGAAAAATTACCTTCTAGAGGGAATGATCGCAAGAAGAATGCATTCTTGGAAGGGATAAGGGATAAAAAATCTCCTATATTAGTCTGGTTTGTACATTATTTATAATATTGGTTCTTCTAATGATCACAACTGTTTGCAAAAATAAAGTAGGTCACTCGTATATACCTCGAACAAAAAGCCAACTGATTAAACATCAAACGGTGAAAAAAATATCTTCTAGAGACGAAAGAAGTATTTTGGTACAGTATATGTACGAGTGATCCCAACAACTCAATATCGGCTTGAATTTCATAAAACTCGATTCTCCGACGGACCACTTCTGATTAAAAATCAAAAGGTCATCTCACAAGGTCAAAAAATCATCTTCTAGAGTAAAAATTAGTCTTCTTTGTACAGTTAATTGAATTTTTGGTCCTTCGAGTGGTCTCAACAACTTGATATCAGCCTGAATTTTGTAGAACTTGAAATTTTGATGTCCAACATCTGATTAATTGCCAAAAGGCATCTTTAATAAATATGGCAAGGTCGAAAAATAATCTCGTAAATGGAAAGATGACAAGAAGAAGGCATTATCGTGTGCCTTTTCAAATTCCACATAATGCTCAAAGTAATTGGTCCTTCGGGTAGTCTCAAAAATCAGATATTTACGTCTTCTTCAAGGAAAATCATTACAAATAAAATACTTATTCATTGGAGTTATCTTTGGGAACCTTTTAAAACTTCAAAGTAATAATATAAAATTCCAGAGACCTACAAGGTATTTTGCTTAACACATTCGGAGGCATGAAAGTATATTTATACTACTTTATTTTCCTCCATCATTGAAACAATTTGATAATTTAATGGTCTGATTTTCTAAACTACCTACCAACCGACTAGTGGGGCCAAATCTTAGCAATTCAAACTGATATTGAGTTACTGGGATCACTCGAAGGACCAAAATTCCATATACTGTACAAACAGGAATATTTTGGACAGTAAGGCTGACTTCCGAAACGCCAGTTGCTTTGTATTCGTGCATGAAACTAGGGGGTTCTTAAATCGAGTTCCCCACTACTGCAATTTCATAAAATTACTCTAGCATGGAACTCGATCTAAGTACCCCTAATTTCATGCACGAGTAGAAAGCAACAGAACTTCATTCGTCATACAGGGTTTCCATCTGGTTTATGTTTCGCACATTTTCCAACCAAAATAGTTTTACGATCTGGATTTTTTATAGAAAAATTTCCTATTTTTTCTTCATTTTTTTAAGGTTCCTTTAAATTTCCTCTAAATTCCAATATTATGTTCCTCGTAGAAACAAAATCACAGATCATTTATCTCCTTCAAAATGCTTTTCCAAGGATAATTAGCATCATTACCGAGCGAAATTTTCTCCTTGAAATGTTACTTAGCTGTCTTAAAGAAGAACAAATAATTACCCCTCTCTACGCACATTCCGTAGTTACAACAAAAACAGCAAACCACCAAATAAATACTTCTTTACCACAATTCAATGTCATTTATTTAAGAAAAATAGCTCACCACACAGCTGACGACAACAGACAGCATGTCAACACCTAACAAAAGTAACTACATCAGCTAAACTACCCACCTACCTTCTACCGTCGCCCCGTTAATCTTAACTGTTAGCTGGGCACACAGATTTTCATTGTCAACAGCATTTGTTATCGTTGTCGCATTCAATTGTAATTTTCTTAATTGTTGTTCGTTCGTTTCGTTCGCTCAAGCATTTTGTTTGTTCAGTTTGGAGTGTGTTAATGGATATTTAAACACCGCATTACAACAAGAGCAGCCGCGGCATGACTTGACTCTGTGTAAATGCCGAGTGACAAGATTTAAGCGGGCCAAATTCATCCCGCTACTTAACACCATGTCAACGCAATGAATGAACGAACGAGAGTACGCAGTACACAATGTTGCTTGGTGGAATCTCTTGAAATCACAAATAATTTATTTGCTTCAGTAGTTGACCGGTTGGTTGTTTGGCGCGCGTAAATTTGTTAAGGTTTAGCCCCAACGACCGGTTGGTAGGTCGTTTAGAAAACCAGGCCATTAAATGATAAAATTATTCAATTTCATGGGACAATAATGGTGCTAGAGGGTACATAGCCTTGTAATAACAGTTATCTTCCATAATTCGAAATGTGTTAACGAGCAAAATACCTTGTAAGTCTGTGGATTTTTTATTATAAATTTTGAAAGGTTTCTGACACAATAAGGTTATATAGACCCACAAAAGGCGACTTCAATGAACGATTGTTTTCATTTTCCACGACAAATTTTAAATATCTCCATTTTGAGACTACTCGAAGGACCAAATTGTATGTACTGTACAAACACCAGTAACCGAATAAAGATAAAATTAAAATTCTTTCAATTCCTTTTTTTTTATAGGAACCAAAAAGACCATAAGCCTCTTAACCCCCCCTGAAATTTGTTAAATGCCACATTCCTTTCATGTTGCCCTTTAAATGTGTAACTGTCTCAATGACCATAACCAAGCTCTCCTCGTCTTGTAAAAATTTTTCACGGGGATTTGGGCAAAATGTCAAAGCAAATTATGGCAAAAATAACTTAAGGGACAACATTGAAGACTCAGGAGAAGGAGAAGAAGACGTAAAACAGCCAAGCAACAATATCTTGTTAATTGAATTTGTACAAATGTCGTCGTTGTCGCCGTCTCTGCCGGGTGGTAAAGGCAAAGGGTTAATGCACACGACAACAAGAAATCCCCAATAAGTAGCCTTTAAAATGGGTCATCACGTTTTGTATTTCATTTGGTGATGGTGATTGCTGGTGGTGGTGGTGGCGATGGTGATGGTGCATTGATGGGAGACTCGTTCAAACCAAACACGAATAACAAGTTGTGTGAAGTCACAGCAAATGAACAATGAACAGCGTACAAGTCGAGCGTTTGCCATTTGTCTGTCATGTCACATTTGCCCCATAATGACAAATACATTTTGACAGTGCAGCAAACCAATTTCGGCTGGAGTTAAGTTATTTTTTCCACATTTCTTTTTTGTTGTCGGATCTACATTTACCATTTTTGCCATTTTTGTGTAATCATTTTTATTTGAAAATGTATAAAAAATCTATTTTAAATGCATGGCATGCAGTTCCGATTTGTTGGTGTTGTTGTTGTTTTCTTCTAATTTAATTTGGACGCATGCTAGACAATTTATTTTTAGCAAATATGTAATTTAATGGTCAATTTGGTTGCTTGGTTGACTTCTTTGGACTGCCACTTTGCCATATTTCGAACTCCAGACAACTTCCTTTATGACTCTATTCCAAAAGTCTTCCAAAAACGGGTTTATATGCACTTTTTGGTATGCGCGGATGTATTAGAAGTTATTTAATTAAAGAATAGGTAATCAGTGGCAAATTATATACATAATTATGGGAGCATATGGTGTACAGTACATATTGTGGTGTCTGTGGTAATTGCATTTGGCCACTACCAATTGCTAATTTGGGAAACATAACACGTTTATGGCAAACTTAAGATATTATTAAGTATTCATTTATTTAATGTTTGAATTCGTTAAAGACATTCTAAACTTAACAATTTCGTAGTAATGTTCCTAAAAGTATGCTATGGAATTTAAATGCTCCTATAAATGGACCCTTTCTGAAAGAAAGTGTGCTTCTATAGACCCATTCTGGAAGAGAGGGTGCTTCTATAGACCCGTTCTGAAAGAAAGGTTTCTCCTATAGACCCGTTCTGAAAGAAAGGGTGCTTCTATAGACCCTTTCTTAATGAAAGGGTTCATCTATAGACCCGTTCTACAAGAAAGGGTGCATCTATAGACCCGTTCTGAAAGAAAGGGTGCTTCTATAAACCCTTTCTGAATGAAAGGGTGCCTCAATAGACCCTTTCTGAATGAAAGGGTGCCTCAATAGACCCTTCCTGCAAGAAAGGGTGCTTCTATGGACCCTTCCTGAAAGAAAGGATGCTGCTATAGACCCTTTCTAAAGAAAGGATGCTGCTATAGACCCTTTCTGAAAGAAGGTGCGCTTCTATAGACCCTTTATGAAAGAAAGGATGCTTCTATGGACCCTTTCTGAAGGAAAGCGTGTTTCTATAGGCGCTTTCTGAAATGAAGGTTGCTTCTATAGACCCTTTCTGAAAGAAAGAGTGCTTCTATAGACGCTTTCTGATAGAAAGGGTGCTTCTATATAACCTTTCTGAAATAAAGGGTGCTTCAATAGAACCTTTCTGAAAAAAAGGGTGCTTCTATAGACCATTTCTGAAAGAAAGGGTGCTTCTATAGACCATTTCTGAAAGAAAGGGTGCTTCTGTAGACCCTTTCTGAATGAAAGGGTGCTTCTATAGACCCTTTCTGAAATAAAGGGTGCTTCTATAGACGCTTTATGAAAGAAAGGATGCTTCTATGGTCCCTTTTTGAATGAAAGGGTGCTTCTATAGACCCTTTCTGAAAGAAAGAGTGCTTCTATAGACGCTTTCTGATAGAAAGGGCGCTTCTATAGACCCTTTTTGATAGAAAGGGTGCTTCTATAGACCCTTTCTGATAGAAAGGGTGCTTCTATAGACCCTTTCTGATAGAAAGGGTGCTTCTATAGACCTTTCTAAAAGAAAGGGTGCCTCTATAGACCCTTTCTAAACGAAAGGGTGCCTCTATAGACCCTTTCTAAAAGAAAGGGTGCCTCTATAGACCCTTTCTAAACGAAAGGGTGCCTCTATAGACCCTTTCTAAAAGAAAGGGTGCCTCTATAGACCCTTTCTGATAGAAAGGGTGCTTCTATAGACCCTTTTTGATAGATAGGGTGCTTCTATAGACCCTTTCTGATAGAAAGGGTGCTTCAATAGACCCCTTTTGATAGAAAGGGTGCTTTTATAGACCCCTTCTGATAGAAAGGGTGCTTCTATAGACCCTTTCTGAAATACAGGGAGCTTCTATAGACCCTTTTTGATAGAAAGGGTGCTTCTATAGACCCTTTTTGATAGAAAGGGTGCTTCTATAGACCCTTTCTGATAGAAAGGGTGCTTATATAGAGCCTTTCTGATAAAAAGGGTGCTTCTATAGACCCTTTCTGAAAGAAAGAATGCTTCTATAGACCCATCCTGAAAGAAAGGGCGCTTCTATAGACCCTTTTTAAAAGAAAGGGTGCTTTTCTATAGATCCTTTCTGAAAGAAAGGGTGCTTCTATAGACCCTCTCTGGAAGAACGGGTGCATCTATAGACCCTTTCTGGAAGAAAGAGTGCTTCTATAGACCCTTTCTGAAAGAAAGAGTGCTTCTGTAGACCCTTTCTGAAAGAAAGAGTGCTTCTATAGACCCATGCTGAAAGAAAGGGTGCTTCTATAGACCCTTCCTGGAAGAAAGGGTGCTTCTATAGATCCTTTCTGGAAGAAAGAGTGCTTCTATAGACCCTTTCTAAAAGAAAGAGTGCTTCTACAGACTCTTTCTAAAAGAAAGAGTGCTCCTATAGACCCTTCCTGAGAGAAAAGGTGCTGCTAAAGACCCTTTCTGAAAGAAAGAGTGCTTCTATAGACCCTTCCTGAAAGAAAGAGTGCTTCTATAGACCCTTCCTGAAATAAAGGGTGCTTCTACAGACCTTTTTCTAAAATAAAGGGTGCTGCTATAGACCCTTACTGAAAGAAAAGGTGATTCTATAGATCCTTTCTGAAAGAAAGAGTGCTTCTATAGATCCTTTCTGAAAGAAAGGGTGCTTCTATAGACCATTTCTGAAAGAAAGGGTGCTTCTATAGACCATTTCTGAAAGAAAGGGTGCTTCTATAGACCATTTCTGAAAGAAAGGGTGCTTCTGTAGACCCTTTCTGAATGAAAGGGTGCTTCTATAGACCCTTTCTGAAATAAAGGGTGCTTCTATAGATCCTTTCTAAAAGAAAGGGTGCTTCTACAGATCCCTTCTGAAAAAAGGGTGCTTCTATAGACCCTTTCTGAAGAAAGGGTGTTTCTATAGACCCATTCTGAAAGAAAGGGTGTTTCTATAGACCCTTTCTGATGGAAATGGTGCTTCTATAGACCCTTTCTGAATGAAAGGGTGCTTCTATGGACCCTTTCTGAATGAAAGGTTGCTTTTATAGACCCTTTCTGAAAGAAATGGTGCTTCTATAGACCCTTTCTGAAAGAAAGGATGCTTCTATAGACCCTTTCTGATAGAAAGGATGCTTCTTTAGACCCTTTCTGATAGAAAAGATGCTTCTTTAGACCGGTTCTGATAGAAAGGGTGCTTCTATAGACCCTTTCTGAAATAAAGGGTGCTTGTATAGACCCTTTCTGAAATAAAGGGTGCTTGTAAAGACCCTTTCTGAAATAAAGGGTGCTTGTATAGACCCTTTCTGAAATAAAGGGTGCTTCTATAGACCCTTTCTGAAATAAAGGGTGCTTCTATAGACCCTTTCTGAAATAAAGGGTGCTTCTATATACCCTTTCTGAAATAAAGGGTGCTCCTATAGACCCTTTCTGAAATAAAGGGTGCTTCTATAGACCCTTTCTGATATAAAGGGTGCTTCTATAGACCCTTTCTAAAAGAAAGGGTGCTTCTATAGACCCTTTCTAAAAGAAAGGGTGCTTCTATAGACTCTTCCTAAAAGAAAGGGTGCCTCTATAGACACTTTATGAAAGAAAGGGTGCCTCTATAGACACTTTATGAAAGAAAGGGTGCCTCTATAGACCCTTTCTGATAGAAAGGGGGCCTCTATAGACCCTTTCTGATAGAAAATGGGGGTTTCTATAGACCCTTTCTGATAGAAAGGGGGTTTCTATAGACCCTTTCTGAAAAAGGGTGCTTCTATAGACCCTTTCTAAAGAAAGGGTGTTTCTATAGACCCATTCTGAAAGAAAGGGTGTTTCTATAGACCCTTTCTGAAAGAAAGAGTGCTTTTCTGAATAAAAGGTTGCTTCTATAGACCCTTTCTGAAAGAAAGATTGCTTTTCTGAATGAAATGATAGCCCCCTAAAGTATGCAGAAGAAAATATTGTGGTAACCTCTGCTTTCTATCAATGCTTAAAAACTTGATTTCATGTCATTATGTCCATAACCAATGTGTACCTAAAAGAAGGCAATAAAATTATAATGCTCCTAAAAATATGAAATGACAAAAAATTCTTTGGTACTCAGAATTTATTTGTCTTCAGAGAAAAATTCTTCAGTCGCTGGAGAAGTGAAATTTTTTTATAGAAAAGGGAAAATCTAACCATTAATGTATCTTTCTGGGTTCCAATTCTAAGGAAAAAAAGTAACCCGAAAAGTGTGCTACAAAAAGTTCCCTTACATGTGAATTAAATTTGGTTTATTTACAGAAAGTTTAGTGTGGTTTCTGTCTTCTCAGATAAAAATTTATTAGATTTGAATAACCAATAACAAACTTTTCTTTCAAGAACTTTTTTGGGGAAAACAGGAATCCTTTACATCAATATAATTAATTTGTGTGTGTGTACCATACTACCTCTTATCACATTGATCAGGAAGAAAGAAAATCAACTTATAAATAAATGGTCACGTAGTATACACAATACAACAACCAAATGGCAATCTATATGGAAAACGAGGGTAGATTTTAGAAATTAGAACAAATCCACAGATGTCTGATATAGTCTTTGTTGGAATTTGTTGTAGGGTTGGAAGAAATGTTATCCTGGTCAAGACTTCGACCAACCAAAACCTACGTTTTATGAAAATTTCAAAACGATCCTCCAACATCCCTTAACCTTCGCTTAAGTGAAAATCTTGAACATCTGTGAGAGTGGTACCAAAAAGATTGGTTCGATATAGTCTATCTTCGAGCTATCGTTTGCACCGACTTCAAAAATGTTATTTCGAGAAAAAGACGTTTTCGCCTTTAGATACAAAATACAAAGGATTCTTTACTTTGAACGGTCATATCTCAGTCAATTTTGCTCCGATCGACTTGATATTTTTTACGGCATACGACCTGTACTTCAAAAAAAAACAATAATTTTTTTTCGATTTTTTGAAAGTGATAAGTATAATTTTATTGAAACATATGAATATCACTGAGGAAAAGGTTTTCTCGACAATTCGTTGAAGTCTAAAGAAATTTCAGTCGCATCTGTCAGATATTGTCTGACTGATGCTAATATTGCTCTATTTCTGATCTGTTTACATATTTCAGAGCTAAATAGCCTATTGTAAATGTATGTAAGTCATATGTTGTCGGGAACAAAATATATGGTTGCAGCGACAACGTATATATTTTTACATGGTTACAATAATGCGTGCCAAAAGAGGAAGAGTATCCGTACAACGGAATGAGATTTGAGGGACATTATAAGTATTGTAACTACACATAGAGAAACAATTTTTGGTATATGATTGTGGCAACATAATTATATTTGTCGCCACCATAGTATATTTATGGAGATCACAAAATTTTTCCGACAACAATATATTTTAAAACTTTTACCATATAAAGCTACAACATATCATAACGTTATGAAATTTAATTATGTAATAATAAAATAACTTGTGGCCATATATACAATCACTGTTTAGTAGTTGCCCCATTCGCCGATAGTTAGTAGAATTTTTAATACATATTGTCCTGCCCCGATAAGGTTATATGGTTGCAGCAACAATATGTTTGCATATTTATTATGTTATTATATTTGACCATAGTTACAATACATATTTCTGAATATCTTTGCTATTGGCAAGACTTTCTAGACCACTTTTTTATCCCAAATACCAATTATTAGACCACCTAAGGTATCAAGGAGTTCCCCCTTTTTCTTCTCTAAAAAAAGGCAAAACTAATTATCAATATACTCGTATGTATGTATAGAAAAAAGTATAAACAGCAAAGTCAAGTGCCTTGTGTTTTCAACAGAAACATGGTTAAACTTTGTTCAAACGGTAGCGACACAACTGTGGGCTCAATTATGCGGGGCGTAACATAAGTTTGTTGAACTTTTTCTTTGTTCAGCTGATAAAACTTAGAAACTAAGTTGTTATCAATGTGCGTGTTGTGTATAGAGTGAGTGACAAGACAAAACAATTAGGAAGCATGGGAAAATAATTGTAATTGGAAAAAGAACTTGTGTTAAAGTTATAGGAAGCAACAGTAGCTTTAAGGAAAACTTTAAACTTTAGGCACTGAATATAGCAATTAAAAGGTTAAGAAGTTATGATTTATGTTATTCTTAACTTGTTGGTCTGTTTTGGTTATTTTATATCCACTCCAGCATCTCTAACCTTCGAAAACTCCGTCTTAGGATTTTAAAAATGTTACAATTACAACATTTGCAAGAAAATGAAGAAGACTCTACAACAAAACCCTTATCACTGTAGAAATGCAAAGAAAAACTTGTCATAAAAAAGTAATAAAGTTAAAAGGCAAATGTTTACATAGTTCTGTTGAAGAAAAAATTACAACATGAAGAGAACAATATACAGAAATGGCATGTGAGATCTAATTGAAATAATATTGCAGTGGTGTGTGTGTGTGTGTTAAAAATACACTAGCATCTACAACGATTTAGGGTTCACAACTTAGTGGGCTACCTGCCAGGTAGAAATATGCTTTCCTAAATTCTTGCTCTATTATTTAAACCTATAATTGAAATTTGTAGGAGCCATCAAAGGCCACAATAGGCGTGGATTTTTTAAAGATTTTTAGCAACCATCAAAGGCCACAATAGGCGTGGATTTTTTAAAGATTTTTAGCAACCATCAAAGGCCACAATAGGCGTGGATTTTTTAAAGATTTTTAGCAACCATCAAAGGCCACAATAGGCGTGGATTTTTTAAAGATTTTTAGCAACCATCAAAGGCCACAATAGGCGTGGATTTTTTAAAGATTTTTAGCAACCATCAAAGGCCACAATAGGCGTGGATTTTTTAAAGATTTTTAGCAACCATCAAAGGCCACAATAGGCGTGGATTTTTTAAAGATTTTTAGCAACCATCAAAGGCCACAATAGGCGTGGATTTTTTAAAGATTTTTAGCAACCATCAAAGGCCACAATAGGCGTGGATTTTTTAAAGATTTTTAGCAACCATCAAAGGCCACAATAGGCGTGGATTTTTTAAAGATTTTTAGCAACCATCAAAGGCCACAATAGGCGTGGATTTTTTAAAGATTTTTAGCAACCATCAAAGGCCACAATAGGCGTGGATTTTTTAAAGATTTTTAGCAACCATCAAAGGCCACAATAGGCGTGGATTTTTTAAAGATTTTTAGCAACCATCAAAGGCCACAATAGGCGTGGATTTTTTAAAGATTTTTAGCAACCATCAAAGGCCACAATAGGCGTGGATTTTTTAAAGATTTTTAGCAACCATCAAAGGCCACAATAGGCGTGGATTTTTTAAAGATTTTTAGCAGCCATCAAAGGCCACAATAGGCGTGGATTTTTTAAAGATTTTTAGCAACCATCAAAGGCCACAATAGGCGTGGATTTTTTAAAGATTTTTAGCAACCATCAAAGGCCACAATAGGCGTGGATTTTTTAAAGATTTTTAGCAACCATCAAAGGCCACAATAGGCGTGGATTTTTTAAAGATTTTTAGCAACCATCAAAGGCCACAATAGGCGTGGATTTTTTAAAGATTTTTAGCAACCATCAAAGGCCACAATAGGCGTGGATTTTTTAAAGATTTTTAGCAACCATCAAAGGCCACAATAGGCGTGGATTTTTTAAAGATTTTTAGCAACCATCAAAGGCCACAATAGGCGTGGATTTTTTAAAGATTTTTAGCAACCATCAAAGGCCACAATAGGCGTGGATTTTTTAAAGATTTTTAGCAACCATCAAAGGCCACAATAGGCGTGGATTTTTTAAAGATTTTTAGCAACCATCAAAGGCCACAATAGGCGTGGATTTTTTAAAGATTTTTAGCAACCATCAAAGGCCACAATAGGCGTGGATTTTTTAAAGATTTTTAGCAACCATCAAAGGCCACAATAGGCGTGGATTTTTTAAAGATTTTTAGCAACCATCAAAGGCCACAATAGGCGTGGATTTTTTAAAGATTTTTAGCAACCATCAAAGGCCACAATAGGCGTGGATTTTTTAAAGATTTTTAGCAACCATCAAAGGCCACAATAGGCGTGGATTTTTTAAAGATTTTTAGCAACCATCAAAGGCCACAATAGGCGTGGATTTTTTAAAGATTTTTAGCAACCATCAAAGGCCACAATAGGCGTGGATTTTTTAAAGATTTTTAGCAACCATCAAAGGCCACAATAGGCGTGGATTTTTTAAAGATTTTTAGCAACCATCAAAGGCCACAATAGGCGTGGATTTTTTAAAGATTTTTAGCAACCATCAAAGGCCACAATAGGCGTGGATTTTTTAAAGATTTTTAGCAACCATCAAAGGCCACAATAGGCGTGGATTTTTTAAAGATTTTTAGCAACCATCAAAGGCCACAATAGGCGTGGATTTTTTAAAGATTTTTAGCAACCATCAAAGGCCACAATAGGCGTGGATTTTTTAAAGATTTTTAGCAACCATCAAAGGCCACAATAGGCGTGGATTTTTTAAAGATTTTTAGCAACCATCAAAGGCCACAATAGGCGTGGATTTTTTAAAGATTTTTAGCAACCATCAAAGGCCACAATAGGCGTGGATTTTTTAAAGATTTTTAGCAACCATCAAAGGCCACAATAGGCGTGGATTTTTTAAAGATTTTTAGCAACCATCAAAGGCCACAATAGGCGTGGATTTTTTAAAGATTTTTAGCAACCATCAAAGGCCACAATAGGCGTGGATTTTTTAAAGATTTTTAGCAACCATCAAAGGCCACAATAGGCGTGGATTTTTTAAAGATTTTTAGCAACCATCAAAGGCCACAATAGGCGTGGATTTTTTAAAGATTTTTAGCAACCATCAAAGGCCACAATAGGCGTGGATTTTTTAAAGATTTTTAGCAACCATCAAAGGCCACAATAGGCGTGGATTTTTTAAAGATTTTTAGCAACCATCAAAGGCCACAATAGGCGTGGATTTTTTAAAGATTTTTAGCAACCATCAAAGGCCACAATAGGCGTGGATTTTTTAAAGATTTTTAGCAACCATCAAAGGCCACAATAGGCGTGGATTTTTTAAAGATTTTTAGCAACCATCAAAGGCCACAATAGGCGTGGATTTTTTAAAGATTTTTAGCAACCATCAAAGGCCACAATAGGCGTGGATTTTTTAAAGATTTTTAGCAACCATCAAAGGCCACAATAGGCGTGGATTTTTTAAAGATTTTTAGCAACCATCAAAGGCCACAATAGGCGTGGATTTTTTAAAGATTTTTAGCAACCATCAAAGGCCACAATAGGCGTGGATTTTTTAAAGATTTTTAGCAACCATCAAAGGCCACAATAGGCGTGGATTTTTTAAAGATTTTTAGCAACCATCAAAGGCCACAATAGGCGTGGATTTTTTAAAGATTTTTAGCAACCATCAAAGGCCACAATAGGCGTGGATTTTTTAAAGATTTTTAGCAACCATCAAAGGCCACAATAGGCGTGGATTTTTTAAAGATTTTTAGCAACCATCAAAGGCCACAATAGGCGTGGATTTTTTAAAGATTTTTAGCAACCATCAAAGGCCACAATAGGCGTGGATTTTTTAAAGATTTTTAGCAACCATCAAAGGCCACAATAGGCGTGGATTTTTTAAAGATTTTTAGCAACCATCAAAGGCCACAATAGGCGTGGATTTTTTAAAGATTTTTAGCAACCATCAAAGGCCACAATAGGCGTGGATTTTTTAAAGATTTTTAGCAACCATCAAAGGCCACAATAGGCGTGGATTTTTTAAAGATTTTTAGCAACCATCAAAGGCCACAATAGGCGTGGATTTTTTAAAGATTTTTAGCAACCATCAAAGGCCACAATAGGCGTGGATTTTTTAAAGATTTTTAGCAACCATCAAAGGCCACAATAGGCGTGGATTTTTTAAAGATTTTTAGCAACCATCAAAGGCCACAATAGGCGTGGATTTTTTAAAGATTTTTAGCAACCATCAAAGGCCACAATAGGCGTGGATTTTTTAAAGATTTTTAGCAACCATCAAAGGCCACAATAGGCGTGGATTTTTTAAAGATTTTTAGCAACCATCAAAGGCCACAATAGGCGTGGATTTTTTAAAGATTTTTAGCAACCATCAAAGGCCACAATAGGCGTGGATTTTTTAAAGATTTTTAGCAACCATCAAAGGCCACAATAGGCGTGGATTTTTTAAAGATTTTTAGCAACCATCAAAGGCCACAATAGGCGTGGATTTTTTAAAGATTTTTAGCAACCATCAAAGGCCACAATAGGCGTGGATTTTTTAAAGATTTTTAGCAACCATCAATGGCCACAATAGGCGTGGATTTTTTAAAGATTTTTAGCAACCATCAAAGGCCACAATAGGCGTGGATTTTTTAAAGATTTTTAGCAACCATCAAAGGCCACAATAGGCGTGGATTTTTTAAAGATTTTTAGCAACCATCAATGGCCACAATAGGCGTGGATTTTTTAAAGATTTTTAGCAACCATCAAAGGCCACAATAGGCGTGGATTTTTTAAAGATTTTTAGCAACCATCAAAGGCCACAATAGGCGTGGATTTTTTAAAGATTTTTAGCAACCATCAAAGGCCACAATAGGCGTGGATTTTTTAAAGATTTTTAGCAACCATCAAAGGCCACAATAGGCGTGGATTTTTTAAAGATTTTTAGCAACCATCAAAGGCCACAATAGGCGTGGATTTTTTAAAGATTTTTAGCAACCATCAAAGGCCACAATAGGCGTGGATTTTTTAAAGATTTTTAGCAACCATCAAAGGCCACAATAGGCGTGGATTTTTTAAAGATTTTTAGCAACCATCAAAGGCCACAATAGGCGTGGATTTTTTAAAGATTTTTAGCAACCATCAAAGGCCACAATAGGCGTGGATTTTTTAAAGATTTTTAGCAACCATCAAAGGCCACAATAGGCGTGGATTTTTTAAAGATTTTTAGCAACCATCAAAGGCCACAATAGGCGTGGATTTTTTAAAGATTTTTAGCAACCATCAAAGGCCACAATAGGCGTGGATTTTTTAAAGATTTTTAGCAACCATCAAAGGCCACAATAGGCGTGGATTTTTTTAAAGATTTTTAGCAACCATCAAAGGCCACAATAGGCGTGGATTTTTTAAAGATTTTTAGCAACCATCAAAGGCCACAATAGGCGTGGATTTTTTAAAGATTTTTAGCAACCATCAAAGGCCACAATAGGCGTGGATTTTTTAAAGATTTTTAGCAACCATCAAAGGCCACAATAGGCGTGGATTTTTTAAAGATTTTTAGCAACCATCAAAGGCCACAATAGGCGTGGATTTTTTAAAGATTTTTAGCAACCATCAAAGGCCACAATAGACGTGGATTTTTTAAAGATTTTTAGCAACCATCAAAGGCCACAATAGGCGTGGATTTTTTAAAGATTTTTAGCAACCATCAAAGGCCACAATAGGCGTGGATTTTTTAAAGATTTTTAGCAACCATCAAAGGCCACAATAGGCGTGGATTTTTTAAAGATTTTTAGCAACCATCAAAGGCCACAATAGGCGTGGATTTTTTAAAGATTTTTAGCAACCATCAAAGGCCACAATAGGCGTGGATTTTTTAAAGATTTTTAGCAACCATCAAAGGCCACAATAGGCGTGGATTTTTTAAAGATTTTTAGCAACCATCAAAGGCCACAATAGGCGTGGATTTTTTAAAGATTTTTAGCAACCATCAAAGGCCACAATAGGCGTGGATTTTTTAAAGATTTTTAGCAACCATCAAAGGCCACAATAGGCGTGGATTTTTTAAAGATTTTTAGCAACCATCAAAGGCCACAATAGGCGTGGATTTTTTAAAGATTTTTAGCAACCATCAAAGGCCACAATAGGCGTGGATTTTTTAAAGATTTTTAGCAACCATCAAAGGCCACAATAGGCGTGGATTTTTTAAAGATTTTTAGCAACCATCAAAGGCCACAATAGGCGTGGATTTTTTAAAGATTTTTAGCAACCATCAAAGGCCACAATAGGCGTGGATTTTTTAAAGATTTTTAGCAACCATCAAAGGCCACAATAGGCGTGGATTTTTTAAAGATTTTTAGCAACCATCAAAGGCCACAATAGGCGTGGATTTTTTAAAGATTTTTAGCAACCATCAAAGGCCACAATAGGCGTGGATTTTTTAAAGATTTTTAGCAACCATCAAAGGCCACAATAGGCGTGGATTTTTTAAAGATTTTTAGCAACCATCAAAGGCCACAATAGGCGTGGATTTTTTAAAGATTTTTAGCAACCATCAAAGGCCACAATAGGCGTGGATTTTTTAAAGATTTTTAGCAACCATCAAAGGCCACAATAGGCGTGGATTTTTTAAAGATTTTTAGCAACCATCAAAGGCCACAATAGGCGTGGATTTTTTAAAGATTTTTAGCAACCATCAAAGGCCACAATAGGCGTGGATTTTTTAAAGATTTTTAGCAACCATCAAAGGCCACAATAGGCGTGGATTTTTTAAAGATTTTTAGCAACCATCAAAGGCCACAATAGGCGTGGATTTTTTAAAGATTTTTAGCAACCATCAAAGGCCACAATAGGCGTGGATTTTTTAAAGATTTTTAGCAACCATCAAAGGCCACAATAGGCGTGGATTTTTTAAAGATTTTTAGCAACCATCAAAGGCCACAATAGGCGTGGATTTTTTAAAGATTTTTAGCAACCATCAAAGGCCACAATAGGCGTGGATTTTTTAAAGATTTTTAGCAACCATCAAAGGCCACAATAGGCGTGGATTTTTTAAAGATTTTTAGCAACCATCAAAGGCCACAATAGGCGTGGATTTTTTAAAGATTTTTAGCAACCATCAAAGCCCACAATAGGCGTGGATTTTTTAAAGATTTTTAGCAACCATCAAAGGCCACAATAGGCGTGGATTTTTTAAAGATTTTTAGCAACCATCAAAGGCCACAATAGGCGTGGATTTTTTAAAGATTTTTAGCAACCATCAAAGGCCACAATAGGCGTGGATTTTTTAAAGATTTTTAGCAACCATCAAAGGCCACAATAGGCGTGGATTTTTTAAAGATTTTTAGCAACCATCAAAGGCCACAATAGGCGTGGATTTTTTAAAGATTTTTAGCAACCATCAAAGGCCACAATAGGCGTGGATTTTTTAAAGATTTTTAGCAACCATCAAAGGCCACAATAGGCGTGGATTTTTTAAAGATTTTTAGCAACCATCAAAGCCCACAATAGGCGTGGATTTTTTAAAGATTTTTAGCAACCATCAAAGGCCACAATAGGCGTGGATTTTTTAAAGATTTTTAGCAACCATCAAAGCCCACAATAGGCGTGGATTTTTTAAAGATTTTTAGCAACCATCAAAGGCCACAATAGGCGTGGATTTTTTAAAGATTTTTAGCAACCATCAAAGGCCACAATAGGCGTGGATTTTTTAAAGATTTTTAGCAACCATCAAAGGCCACAATAGGCGTGGATTTTTTAAAGATTTTTAGCAACCATCAAAGGCCACAATAGGCGTGGATTTTTTAAAGATTTTTAGCAACCATCAAAGGCCACAATAGGCGTGGATTTTTTAAAGATTTTTAGCAACCATCAAAGGCCACAATAGGCGTGGATTTTTTAAAGATTTTTAGCAACCATCAAAGGCCACAATAGGCGTGGATTTTTTAAAGATTTTTAGCAACCATCAAAGGCCACAATAGGCGTGGATTTTTTAAAGATTTTTAGCAACCATCAAAGGCCACAATAGGCGTGGATTTTTTAAAGATTTTTAGCAACCATCAAAGGCCACAATAGGCGTGGATTTTTTAAAGATTTTTAGCAACCATCAAAGGCCACAATAGGCGTGGATTTTTTAAAGATTTTTAGCAACCATCAAAGGCCACAATAGGCGTGGATTTTTTAAAGATTTTTAGCAACCATCAAAGGCCACAATAGGCGTGGATTTTTTAAAGATTTTTAGCAACCATCAAAGGCCACAATAGGCGTGGATTTTTTAAAGATTTTTAGCAACCATCAAAGGCCACAATAGGCGTGGATTTTTTAAAGATTTTTAGCAACCATCAAAGGCCACAATAGGCGTGGATTTTTTAAAGATTTTTAGCAACCATCAAAGCCCACAATAGGCGTGGATTTTTTAAAGATTTTTAGCAACCATCAAAGGCCACAATAGGCGTGGATTTTTTAAAGATTTTTAGCAACCATCAAAGGCCACAATAGGCGTGGATTTTTTAAAGATTTTTAGCAACCATCAAAGGCCACAATAGGCGTGGATTTTTTAAAGATTTTTAGCAACCATCAAAGGCCACAATAGGCGTGGATTTTTTAAAGATTTTTAGCAACCATCAAAGGCCACAATAGGCGTGGATTTTTTAAAGATTTTTAGCAACCATCAAAGGCCACAATAGGCGTGGATTTTTTAAAGATTTTTAGCAACCATCAAAGGCCACAATAGGCGTGGATTTTTTAAAGATTTTTAGCAACCATCAAAGGCCACAATAGGCGTGGATTTTTTAAAGATTTTTAGCAACCATCAAAGGCCACAATAGGCGTGGATTTTTTAAAGATTTTTAGCAACCATCAAAGGCCACAATAGGCGTGGATTTTTTAAAGATTTTTAGCAACCATCAAAGGCCACAATAGGCGTGGATTTTTTAAAGATTTTTAGCAACCATCAAAGGCCACGATATGCGTGGATTTTTTAAAGATTTTTAGCAACCATCAAAAGCCACAATAGGCGTGGATTTTTTAAAGATTTTTAGCAACCATCAAAGGCCACAATAGGCGTGGATTTTTTAAAGATTTTTAGCAACCATCAAAGGCCACAATAGGCGTGGATTTTTTAAAGATTTTTAGCAACCATCAAAGGCCACAATAGGCGTGGATTTTTTAAAGATTTTTAGCAACCATCAAAGGCCACAATAGGCGTGGATTTTTTAAAGATTTTTAGCAACCATCAAAGGCCACAATAGGCGTGGATTTTTTAAAGATTTTTAGCAACCATCAAAGGCCACAATAGGCGTGGATTTTTTAAAGATTTTTAGCAACCATCAAAGGCCACAATAGGCGTGGATTTTTTAAAGATTTTTAGCAACCATCAAAGGCCACAATAGGCGTGGATTTTTTAAAGATTTTTAGCAACCATCAAAGGCCACAATAGGCGTGGATTTTTTAAAGATTTTTAGCAACCATCAAAGGCCACAATAGGCGTGGATTTTTTAAAGATTTTTAGCAACCATCAAAGGCCACGATATGCGTGGATTTTTTAAAGATTTTTAGCAACCATCAAAAGCCACAATAGGCGTGGATTTTTTAAAGATTTTTAGCAACCATCAAAGGCCACAATAGGCGTGGATTTTTTAAAGATTTTTAGCAACCATCAAAGGCCACAATAGGCGTGGATTTTTTAAAGATTTTTAGCAACCATCAAAGGCCACAATAGGCGTGGATTTTTTAAAGATTTTTAGCAACCATCAAAGGCCACAATAGGCGTGGATTTTTTAAAGATTTTTAGCAACCATCAAGGGCCACAATAGGCGTGGATTTTTTAAAGATTTTTAGCAACCATCAAAGGCCACAATAAGCGTGGATTTTTTAAAGATTTTTAGCAACCATCAAGGCCACAATAGGTGTGGATTTTTTAAAGATTTTTAGCAACCATCAAAGGCCACAATAGGCGTGGATTTTTTAAAGATTTTTAGCAACCATCAAAGGCCACAATAAGCGTGGATTTTTTAAAGATTTTTAGCAACCATCAAAGGCCGCAATAAGCGTGGATTTTTTAAAGATTTTTAGCAACCATCATAGGCCACAATAAGAGTGGATTTTTTAAAGATTTTAGCAACCATCAAAGGCCACAATAAGCGTGGATTTTTTAAAGATTTTTAGCAACCATCAAAGGCCACAATGAGCGTTGATTTTTTAAAGATTTTTAGCAACCATCAAAGGCCACAATAGGCGTGGATTTTTTAAAGATTTTTAGCAACCATCAAAGGCCACAATAGGCGTGGATTTTTTAAAGATTTTTAGCAACCATCAAAGGCCACAATAGCCGTGGATTTTTTTAAGATTTTTAGCAACCATCAAAGGCCACAATAGGCGTGGATTTTTTAAAGATTTTTAGCAACCATCAAAGGCCACAATAGGCGTGGATTTTTTAAAGATTTTTAGCAACCATCAAAAGCCACACTATGCGCAAGTTTTTTAAAGATTTTTAGAAGCCATCAAAGGCCACACTATGCGCAAGTTTTTTAAAGATTTTTAGAAGCCATCAAAGGCCACACTATGCGCATTTTTTTTAAAGATTTTTAGAAGCCATCAAAGGCCACAATAAGCGTGGATTTTTCAAAGATTTTTAGGAGCTATCAAAGGCCACAATAAGCGTGGTTTTTTTAAAAATTTTGAGGAACTATCAAAGGCCACAATAAGCGTGGATTTTTCAAAGATTTTTGGGAGCTATCAAAGGCCACAATAAGCATGGATTTTTTTAAAGATTGTTAGGAACTATCAAAGACCACAATAAAAAGGGATTTTTAGAGTTATTTATTCAACTCGAAGGACCAATTAATATACATTTTCTAAACCCTATAAACAAACATAAAATAAATATCCCTGCCCTATGTACCAAAGTTAGGGCCTCTGACATTAGCTCTGCAATGTAAAGAATATCAAACATTTGAAAAAAAGAAAAACTATTTTGAGAATAACAACAAAGAGTAAAAACGTTCGGTTCTTTCCTGGCATTTTCTTCTTGTCATATGGCAGCAGTGCAGATAACAAAAAACACACAAGAACATGAAAAAGGGGAACATGGAAAAGGAGGTGGAAAACTAGTTCCAGAATTTGAAAAGCAAAGAAAAAAACAATGCTTGCAAAAGTATACAGAAGAAAACAAACTTTACAATGAAGATGATGATGATGGTGGCTGGCTGGCAATGGTAATGCGTGAGCGAGTAAACACATGAATGAAAATTGAGTTGGGCAAAGAAAAACAAGAATTGAACAAACGGTACGGAGGCACGTATCATGAAGTAGGCCTATCCGTTCAGGCAATCTATCAGTCAGTCTGTGGATATGGCTGTGTGTCAGGCAACCAACCAGCCAGCTTGCCTGGCTGCCACAACTGGGAATAGCGTATAGGTGATGTTGTTTAGGTTGATGTTCACGACAACGATGATGATGATGATTATGATGACGACGTCTACGTTGTCATCATCGTCATCATCAACATCATCCACATCATATCCACGGTATCATTTGCAGCAGTGGCAAATGGCGCGGACATGATGATTTGCACTAACTGTGGGTTTATCTGCTCAGGAAAGAAAATATAAACATGACAAGAAAAAGAAGCAGTGAACAAAAAAAAAAAGAAACAAAAATAAATATATACGAGTTCAACATAAAGTTAAAATGACTGCATATGAATATGCACACTAGCACAATTTTCCGCTCCCTTCTCTTCTCCTCCCTTTCCATCCATCCATCTTTTTTGCTTAAGCCTAGGAAAATAGCAGAAAATATTATAAACAAAAACAACACAATATTTAATGTGTTGTTGATATTTTTCTTGCAGCAGGCTAAGTCGAAATGTTAGTGTGGTTATGTGAAGAGAGTTAAGCCAACCAACGTTAAATGGCAAATTACTTTGTGGTTCGTTGTTGTAGTTGGAAAATTTTGTTGTTGTTATATTTAAACCAAATGGGGCGCAGAGATGGCAAGTCTTAGTGGGGGAAAATCGATAGTTAAATAGGTTACACGACACCATCTTTAAAAAATCAAATCGTTAGGTGTTTTTCGGATTCTCCACAAAAATCTTTAAAAAATCCACACTAAAACAATTTTCCTAAAATTTAACAAAATTCCTCTACACGTCTGTTTAAAGTCCCATAAAAAAATAAAAAAAAAATCATAAAAAAATTCTTTACAAAACAAAAAAAAATATATATAAAAACTTAATAAAAAAAACCCATAAAAAATGTAAAAAAGTTTCCACAAAAATCTTTAAAAAATCCACACTGAAAAATTACCCTAAAAAATATAAAGAACCCCTAATTAAAATATCTAATGATATAAGAAACATCCCCTTAAGAATTAAAAAAAAAATGGAAAATCCACGTTAAAAAATCCCTACAATTATAAAAAAACAATAAAAAATAAAAAAAAACAATAATAAACAATAAAAAAATAAAATTAAAAAAAGTTAACTAAAAAAAATTTTAAAAAAAGTTTAGAAATATTCCCCTAAGCAATCTTTAATAAATTCACGCTAAAAATTCTCCTAAAAGCTCCATGCTTAAAAATTTCCGTAAAAACATTAAAAACAAGTCCCTAAAATCACTAAAAAACCCACGCTTACAAAAATTTAAAAATAAAAAAATCCTCTAAAATTCTTAAAAATCTTACCTTCTCATAAAATCTTTGAAAATGCACGTTAAAAACTTCCCTGAAATATAAAAAATAGTCTTTAAAATTAAAAAAAATAAAATCTTTAAAAATCACCTACAAATTAAAAAACTCTAAAAAATCTTTGAAAAATTCACTAAACTAAAAACTACTAAAAAAATTTAAAAAAAAAAATTCCTCCAAAAATTCTTTAAAAACTACACGCTTAAAAAATTCCTCCAAAAATTCTAAAAAAAACTACACGCTTAAAAAATTCCTCTAAAAAATTCACGCTTAACAAATTCCTTTAAAAAATTCGTTAAAAATACACGTTTATAAATTCCTCTAAAATACATTAAAAAAACAGGCTTAAATACCATTAAAAACCAGGCAGGTTCTAAAAAAAATTCCAATCTTAAAAATTCCTCTAAAAAATTCTCTAAATTCCTCTAAAATGTATTAAAAAATCCACGCTTAAAAAACCCTCCGAAAATTCTTAAAAAAATCCAGGCTAAAAATTCCTCCAAAAAGTCTTTAAAAAATCCACGCTTAAAAATTCCTCTATAAAATTCTGGCTTAAAAATTCCTCTAAAAAAATCTTTAAAAAATCCACACTTAAAAAATTCCTCAATTTTTTTTTAAACCAGTCTTAAAAACTTTCTCTAAAATATTATTTAAATTCCTTTAAAAAATCTTTAAAAAATCCAGGCTTAAAAATTCTTTAACAAAATCCACGTTTAAAAAATACCTCTAAAAATTCTGTAAAAAAAATTCACGATTAAAAAATTAATTTAAAAAATCTTTTAAAAATACAGGTTTAGAAATTTCCTCTAAAAATTTCTTTAAATTCCTCTAAAAAATTCTTTATAAAATCTAGGCTTAAAAAAGTCCTCTAAAAATTCTTTAAAAATTCAGGCTTAAAAAAATCCTCTAAAAATCTTTAATAAATTCTAAAAAATCCATCTAAAAACTTTTTATAAAATCCACGCTTAAAAAATTTCTCCAAAAATTCTTTAATAAATCCTCTAAAAATCTTTAAAAAAAACTCCTCTTCAAAATTATTTAAAAATTCCTCCAAACATTCTTTAAAAAAAATCCACTAAAAATACTTGAAAAATTCCTCTAAAAATCTTTGAAAAATCCAGGATTGAAAAATCCTCTAAAAACTTCTTAAAAAAACTCCACGATTAAAATATTCCTCTAACAAATCTTTAAAAAATTCCTCTAAAAATTCTTTAAAAAAATCCATGTTTAAAAAATATTCCTCTAAAAAATCTTTTTAAAATAAAGGCTCCAAATTTCTTCTAAAAATTCTTTAAATCCCTCTAAAAAAATTTTGAAAAAATTCGGGGCTAAAAAAGCTTTAAAAAATCCACGCTTAAAAAATTCCTCTAAAAATTCTTTAAAAAATCCTCTAAAAATATTTAAAAAAAATCCTTTCCAAAATTCTTTAAAAAATCCACGCTTAAAAATTTCCTCTAAGAATTCTTTAAAAAATCCTCTAAAAATATTTAAGAAATTCCTTTTCAACATTCTTTAAAAAATCGACGCTTAAAAAATTCCTCTAAAAATTCTTTAAAAAAATCCTCTAAAAATATTTAAAAAATTCCTTTTCAAAATTCTTTAAAAAATTCCTATAAAAATTCTTTAAAAAATCATCTAAAAATATTTAAAAAATTCCTTTTCAAAATTCTTTAAAAAATCCACGCTTAAAAAATTCCTCTAAAAATTCTGTAAAAAAAAATCCCCTAAAAAATATTTAAAAAATTCCTTTTCAAAATTCTTTAAAAAATCCACACTTAAAAAATTCCTCTAAAAATTCTTTAAAAAATTCTCTAAAAATATTTAAAAAATTCCATTTCAAAATTCTTTAAAAATCCACGCTTAAAAAATTCCTCTAAAAACTCTTTAAAAATCCTCTAAAAATATTTAAAAAATTACTTTTCAAAATTCTTTAAAAAATCCTCTAAAAATATTTAAAAAATTCCATTTCAAAATTCTTTAAAAAATCCACGCTTAAAAAATTCCTCTAAAAATTCTTTAAAAATCCTCTAAAAATATTTAAGAAATTCCTTTTCAAAATTCTTTAAAAATCCACGCTTAAAAAATTCCTCTAAAAATTCTTTAAAAATCCTCTAAAAATATTTAAGAAATTCCTTTTCAACATTCTTTAAAAAATCGACGCTTAAAAAATTCCTTTAAAATTCTTTAAAAAATTCCTTTTCAAAATTCTTTAAAAAATCCTCTAAAAATCTTTAGAAAATTGCTTTTCAAAATTCTTTAAAAAATCCACGCTTAAAATATTCCTCTAAAAATTCTTTAAAAAATCCTCTAAAAATATTTAAAAAATTCCATTTCAAAATTCTTTAAAAATCCACGCTTAAAAAATCCTCTAAAAATTCTTTAAAAAGATCCTCTAAAAAAATCTTTAAAAAATCAAGGATTGAAAAATTCTCTAAAAAATTCTTAAAAAAATCCACGCTTAAAAAATATTTAAAAAATCCACCCTTAAAAAATTACTCTACAAAATATTAAAAAAATCCTCTAAAAATCTTTTAAAAATCCAGGCTTCAAAATCTTGAAAAAATCCAGGGCTAAAAACATTTAAAAAATCCATGCTTAAAAAAATACCTCTATAAAAAATTCCTCTAAAAATATGTTAAAAATCCAGGCTTAAAAATTCCTCCAAGCAACTCATTAAAAATCCACGCTTAAAAAATCTTCTAAAAGTTCTTTAAAAAATCCTGGCTTAAAAAATCCTCTAAAAATGTTAAAAAATTCCTCTACAAAATTCTTTAAAAAATCCACGCTTAAAAAACTTTAAAATAAGTCTTAAAAAATTCCTCCATAATTTTTTTTAAAAAATCCACTCTTAAAAATACCTCTAAAAAATCTTTAAAAAGGCCAGGCTTAATGAAATTATTGAAAATCCACACTTAAAAAATTTCTCTAAAAAAATCTTTAAAAATCCAGGCTTAAAAATACCTCTAAAATTTCTTTAAAAATCAGGGCTTAAAAAATCCTCTAAAAATCCATTATTAAAAAATCGTCTAAGTTCTTTAAAAAATCCTATAAAAATTCTTTAAAAAATCCAGGATTAAAAAATCCTCTAAAAATTCTTAAAAAATCCAGGATTAAAAAATCCTCTAAAAAATACTTAAAAAATCCACTAAAAATTCTTAAAAAATCCACGGTTAAAAAATTTCTCTAAAAAATCTTTAAAAAATCCACGCTTAAAACAATTCCTCTATAAAATCTTAAAAAATCCAAGCTTAAAAAAATCCTCTAAAAATATTTTAAAAATCCAGGCTTAAAAATTCCTCTAAAAAAATCTTTAAAAATCCAGACTTAAAAATTCCTCCAAGCTAATCTTTAAAAATCCACGCTTAAAAATTCCTGTACAAAATTCTTTAAGTAAGGCTTAAAAAGTTCCTCCTCCATCAATTTTTTTTAAATCTACTCTTAAAAATTCCTCATAAAATCTTTAAAAAAGCCAGGCTTAAAAATTCTTTGAAAATCATCACTTGAAAATTTTCTCTAAAAAAATCTTTAAAAATCCAGTCCTCTAAAAAAAAATTTTTAAAAATTAGGGCATAACAATTTCCTAAAAAATCCATACTTAAAAAATCCTCTAAAAAGTTCTTTAAAAAATCCTGCCTTAAAAATTCCTCTAAAGAAATCCTTAAAAAATCTATGCTTAATTCCTTAGAGGAATTTTTTAAAAATTCCAGCCCCAAAAAAATCTTTAAAAAATTTGTTAAAAATGCTTTAAAAAATCGACGCTTAAAAAATTCGTCTAAAAAATGCTTTAAAAAATCCACGATTAAAAAATCCGTCTAAAAAATGCTTTAAAAAATCCACGCTTAAAAATTCGTCTACAAAATGCTTTAAAAAATCCACGCTTAAAAATTCGTCTAAAAATGCTTTAAAAAAAATCCCTCTAAGAAAAAATTTTAAAAAATCCACGCATAAAAAATTTTTAAAAAATCCACGCACAAAAAAATTTTAAAAAATCCACGCATAAAAAATTTTTAAAAAATCCACGCATAAAAAATTTTTAAAAAATCCACGCATAAAAAATTTTTAAAAAATCCACGCATAAAAAATTTTTAAAAAATCCACGCAAAAAAATTTTTTAGAAAATTCATGCATAAAAATTTTTAAAAAATCCACGCAAAAAAATTTTTTAAAAAATTCATGCATAAAAAGTTTTTGAAAAATCCACGCAAAATTTTTTTTTAAAAAATCCACGCAAAAAAATTTAAAAAATCCACGCAAAAAATTTTTTTAAAAAATCCACGCATAAAAAATTTTTAAAAAAATCCACGCATAAAAAATTTTTAAAAAATCCACGCATAAAAAATTTTTAAAAAATCCACGCATAAAAAATTTTTAAAAAATCCACGCATAAACAATTTTTAAAAAATCCACGCATAAAAATTTTTTAAAAAATCCCCGCAAAAAATTTTTTAAAAAATCCACGCATAAAAATTTTTTAAAAAATCCACGCATAAAAATTTTTTTAAAAATCCACGCATAAGAATTTTTTAAAAAATCCACGCATAAAATTTTTTTTAAAAAATCCACGCATAAAAAAATTTTAAAAAATCCACACATAAAAAATTTTTAAAAAATCCACGCATAAAAAATTTTTAATAAATCCACGCATAAAAAATTTTTAAAAAATCCACGCATAAAAAATTTTTAAAAAATCCACGCATAAAAAATTTAAAAAAATACACGCATAAAAAGCTTTTAAAAAATCCACGCATAAACAATTTTTAAAAATCCACACATAAAAAATTTTTAAAAAATCCACGCATAAAAAAATTTTAAAAAATCCACACAGAACAAATTTTTAAAAAATCCACGCATAAAAAATTTTAAAAAAAAATCCACGCGTAAAAGTCTTTAAAACATCCACGCCCAAAAAATTCTCAAAAATCATTAAATTAATCCTTTAAAATCCAAAAATCCAAACTTAAAAATCCTTTGTGGTTTGGTCCTCCTTCAAAAATAACGTTGTACATCCCTGCAAAAATATGTTTTTTTTAGTTGTGATCTTTTTGAGGTATATAGCTCTTCAACTGCAGTAAAATACAAAAATAAAACAACAAGACGTCGTAGTGTTACTTTGAGGAAAAAAAAACGTCAAAAAAACTGCAACTACAACAACAAAAACCAGTGGCGTTTGACTGCATGGTAAAAGTAGGTTATATTTAGATGCAGTTAACAATTTAAAACCCAAAAAAGAAACCAACGGAGGAAAGGGAAGGACGCGTGGAAATGTAGAAGACAGCAAGCAGTAAAGAAAAATTACATGATTTCCATGGAAATTGAAAAACCAAAAAAAAAAAAAAAACAAAAACTAAACCAAAAAGCCAATACATTAAACTTTCAAAAAGAATGAAGCAGAAAAACTAAAGCATTTTGGTATTTGCTGGCGAAAAAGGCGAAAAAAAACCATGGCAAATAAATTTGTTGTTATTATTCTTAAGTGGCCACCTTTTCCCAGATAAAACGGGAAATGGTCATTGAGGAGGTCAGACACTAAACCAACAACATCTGATAGAATTGTCGTCTACTGCTACTGTCTTGGGCAAAAGAAAGTCAAGACCAAGATCAAACCCAAGTCAAGGAAATAACAATTTAATGGCCAACCCAAAGAAGAAATGTAAATGATGGAAGAAATACATTCTTCAGGCGGGTTGCAAAGCTCCAATAAAAATCAACAACATCCGGAGTTGAAGACACATGGAGAGAAAATAGAAAGACATAGAAACATTTTCATTGAATTGGCAAATTACCCATCTCATTCCCACCCTCTCCCGCAGCATTGTGGCAAAAAATTGGAAAATAGAATTCTCATAATAAACAATAAAATGAAAATTATAGCATTTTTTTCTTGTTTGTTTTCCGTTTATAATTCCATGCCATGCTTGATTATTGTGATTTTATCTTCCAGCGACTTCCACCGGAAATTTGTTCAACAGTCAAAGTTAGAGTTTATTCTAAGAGGCTGGGGTAGTAGTAGCACTTCATATCTGGTAAGAACCGCAGCAGCGCAGCACCACCATGAACGTGCTCTGGTGCTGCTAAAAATATGAGTTACTTACTATTTTATTACCGATAACAAGTCTTTTGCCAATGAACTGTGAATTGCCTCTGTTGCCTGCAAATCTATCCACGATGATGATGATGTTGATTCAAGGGAAATCATTTGCACATTGATGCCGGATTCTGTGAATTGGATATAAAGTGGAGATAATAATGATGACCTTAAGACTTAAGCCTATAACCTCCAAGACATAATAACAACATAAGACACACACACACACAAGTCATGATTCATGAAGTAAACAAAAAATAGTACAATCATGGAAACAAAATGACCTTAAGAACATTCGCAAAAGAGAAATGAAGATGAATTTTCTATATTAAATAGAAATGCAATAATAAGAAAAAAATACAGCAAATCGCAGAAAAATTGAAGACATTTTTACAATTAATCTATAAATGAAGTTTCTTATATAAGCAATCATTGTATTTTTGGTCCTTCGAGGTGATTTTCATATTTATTTCAAGTACTGTTCTTAGACCTCAAATCGTGGATTTTTGAATAATATTTTTAGACCTCCAATATTATTATAATAATATTTTTAGATTTCAATTCGTGGATTATTCAAATAATTTTTTTGATAGGCTAAACGCCTTTGAATTGTGGATTTTTTAAACAATTTTTTGATAGGCCAAAGGCCCTTAAATCTTGGATTTTTTAAAGAATTTTTTTGATAGGCCAAAGGCCCTTAAATCGTGGATTTTTTAAAGAATTTTTTTGATAGGCCAAAGGCCCTTAAATAGTGAATTTTTTAAAGAATTTTTTTGATATGCCAAAGGCTCTTAAATAGTGGATTTTTTAAAGATTTTTTTGATAGGCCAAAGGCCCTTAAATCGTGGATTTTTTAAAGAATATTTTTTTATAGGCCAAAGGCCCTTAAATCGTGGATTTTTTAAAGAATATGTTTGATAGGCCAAAGGCCCTTAAATCGTGGATTTTTTAAAAAATATTTTTGATAGGCCAAAGGCCTTTAAATCGTGGATTTTTTAAAGAATTATTTTGATAGGCCAAAGGCCTTTAAATCGTGGATTTTTTAAAGAATTATTTTGATAGGCCAAAGGCCTTTAAATCGTGGATTTTTTAAAGAATTATTTTGATAGGCCAAAGGCCTTTAAATCGTGGATTTTTTAAAGAATTATTTTGATAGGCCAAAGGCCTTTAAATCGTGGATTTTTTAAAGAATTATTTTGATAGGCCAAAGGCCTTTAAATCGTGGATTTTTTAAAGAATTATTTTGATAGGCCAAAGGCCTTAAAATCGTGGATTTTTTTAAAGAATTATTTTGATAGGCCAAAGGTCTTTAAATCGTGGATTTTTTAAAGAATTATTTTGATAGGCCAAAGGCCCTTAAATCGTGGGTAGGCATTTTGAAGATGAATCGTGTATTTTTAAAGAATATTTTTGATAGGCATTTTGAACATCAATCGTGATTTTTTTTAAAGAATATTATAGATAGGCCTTGAAAGGTAAATTGGGAATTTTTAAAGAATATTTTTGATAGTCTTGAGCCACATTTCGCACACTTTCATAACCCTGGTGGTAATTTTTTACATTATTTCCAGTTCATGCCTATATTAAAATCAATTCAAATCAATTACAAAAATATGTTTGCCCAAGCAAACAAATAAAATTGTTTTTAAAAAGATTTACAAAAATCACGAATTTGCTTTTCAATTTAACAGAAAAAAAAACAGTTGGCTTATTGTTACCATAGGATGAGACGAAGATTTGTAAAAAGGTTTTAATATTTTATTATAAATCTTTTGTGGATTTTAGAGACCTCAAAATAATATTTATTTCCCTTTCGATGCTTGTGCTAATAAATTTTAGTTTGTCCTCTCCCCTAATATCCACATTATTTCCCATTTACGATATCATCTTCGTCATCATCACCATCATCGTAAAGAGCATTCTCATGAATAATCATGGTAAGGGGGCAGCAGGGCACAAATTGTCTTATGTTGCTTGCCATCATCTAAAGTTATTACGTGCCATTTTGTCGAAATTACCTCCCCAAAAAGGCAAAAAAAAAAACGGAGACATATTGCTGCAGCCTGTCCCAATGGAACGTAAATTGTTTATGATACTTCTTTGCAGCTATTTTTCTGTTTTCGTTCCAATATTTTGTTGTTATTTTGTCTTACAATAATATTGTTTATTTCTGTACATTTTTATGGTAGTAGGCTGACCTTTTTGGGGGTCTTTTTACTGACCTAATGTTCGATAAATGCATGGAAGAAGAATACGAATTGCAAAAAAAAACGTATTTGCCTGAGACGTGACGTCGTTTTCGTTTTGGGATTATCATCCATAACATCTTATTTGGGTAATCTCGAGTGATGTATAGAAGAGAATGGGGTATTTATAGACGAGCTGTGGGGAGTCATTATAGGCGAACTGGAAAAGGTTTTTATATACAAGCAAATATGAGGTCTTTATATACGAGCTGGAGGAAGTGCTTATAGACAAAATGAAGGGAGTCTTCATAGACGAGTTGGAGGGAGTCTTCATAGACGAACTTAAGGGAGTCTTTATAGAGGAACTGAAGCGAGTCTTTATAGAGGAACTTAAGCGGGTCTTTATAGAGGAACTGAAGCGACCTTTAATAGACGAATTGAAACGAGTCTTTATAGACTAACTAAAGGGCGTCTTTATAGACTAACTAAAGGGTGTCTTTATAGACGAATTGAAGGGAGTCTTTATAGGCGAGTTGGGGGGAGTCTTTATAAAAGAGCTGAAGAGAGCCTCTATAGACGTGCTGTATCTCGAACCAAATTCGATAAAATAAAATTTTTCCACAAAAGTTTATAAGGAGAATATGAATTCCATTTTTAAATCTCCCCACCACTTCAAATTTAATTTTTCACATCCATTCTTTTAGCCCTGCTAAATGATCCCATTTAAAGCGGAGCAGCAACAGGTGTTAACTTTTAAATTCCATTTAAACAATTAACTTAATACCCACCAAAATAGGGGTGAAAAGTTCAAACATAAACAAATATAAAATTTGAAAGGTTAGAAAATTATTTGTGTTTTTTTCTTTTGGGTATTTTCTTCATCTTGAACTCTGAGGATTACACGCTCTTGTTTTCTCAAAAGAAGACATTATTAAGTGAAGTTTTCCTTTATTAAAAAAACACATGAAGATAAACAAAGAGGTGACAGACCTCCATTTAAAATGTCAACAAACTTTTTTATCTGTTTTCCTTTTGGGTTTTAATTAGAAAGCGGTGCCGAAGAATAAAAACGACTAAAGAGGGAGATAGGGCATAGAAGTTTACGGTAATGTGTTTATTTAGGTGGCGTAAAGTAAGCAAAGGGGCACTAGCCTGGGTAATAGGCTGTGGGGGTTACATACATACATGTTTTCTTTGCAGTTTCTACAAAGAAAGGGGGTACAAGGTAGGTCAACTGCAATTAGGGATGTGGTAGTAAATTTCACTGTACTAAAGAAATATGCATGCAGCATAAAGAAGATAAAATTATAATTTCAATGAAAATGGTCCTTTCATAATTTTATTATATATATAAACGATCATCAAGTTTAACTTTAAACGAGAAAATTAATGAAAATCATTAAAAATGATCTTCGCCTTTATAGGCAAAATTTCAAAAAATATAAACTATTTCGTTTGTATTTTTTGAACCTTAAAAAACATATCACCTCAAAATATTAAAGTAATTTTTTCCTTTTTTTTAATTTCACTCTTTCTTTTACTTCCTGTAAAAGTAAACCATTTTCAGGTGATGCCATGTGGTGCATCTTCACAGTTTGTACCACCACACTTATGTAATAACTTACCTAGTAGTAGTATTTCATGCCAATGCGGCGGGATCGTATCTAAAAAAGAAAAGAGGAAAATAGAAAGAAAATTAATAAAAAAATAATAAAACAAAAAGTGTAAAATTATATACGCAAAATTGTTTATATTCAAATCTAATAGCGTCGCAGATTTTTATAATGAAGAAAGAAGTAAATAGAAGCCGAACAAAAGAAAGAAATGCAAGAAAAAAACGTATTATGTTGAAAACCACAAACATATCACATGAATCTCGCGCTGCTCGCTCTCTCCCTCTGCTAAATAGAGTGTAAAGTTGTGAAGATATAGCAATGCAAATGGCAAGCAATCACCGCTGTCAAGCAGACTGTTTCTTCTTTCATGGAAAATAAATATTTTCTTTCATTTGAAAAAAATCATAAAAAACTTTGTTGTTGTTACTGCACCATACTAGGAAAAACCGTGAAAACTATCCAAAATGTAAAAATTTCTAAGAAAATATTGCAGTTGGAATGATGGTGTCCCGAAATATTACAACATTTTGTAAGACATTTTTCTTTGGAAAATTATTTCTGCCTTGGTTGGGTCTAAATATAGTTCGAACAGACTCTTTTATTTCCAGGCCTTAGGGAAAAAATCACTGATAATAAATAATAATTTTAAAATTTTATATTTTTTTTATTATATAATTTTATAATTTTTAATTTTATAATCTTATAATTATATCACTTTATAATTTCAGAATTTAATAATTTTACAACTTTATAATTATATAAATATTTTATTTTTAAAATTTTACAATTTCGTAATTTTATAAAATTATAAAATTTTAAAATTATAAATGTTATAAAAAGAAAAAATTATACAAATTAAAAAAAAAATTAAAAAATTGTAAAATTTAAAAATAAAATTATAAAATGATGAAATTTTAAAGTTACAAAATTATAAAACTTTAATATTTTAGAACTTTTAAATGTTAAAATTATAAAGGCGAAAATTATAAAAATTTCTAATTTTAATTGTAATTATGTAATTTTATAATTAAAAATTATAATTTTATAATTTTTAATTTTATAATCTTATAATTCTATAACTTTATAATTTCATAATTTACTAATTTTATAACTTCATAATTTTATTAATATTTTATTTTTAAAATTTTACAATTTCATATTTTTATAAAAGTATAAAATTTTAAAATTATAAATGTTATAAAAATAAAAAATTATACAAATTGAAAAAAATTAAAATTAAAAAATTATAAAACTTAAAAACAAAATTATTAATTGCACTATGCAAACACTTTCTAGTATGCATTTTTTGAAAGTACATATTTAGACTACAAAAACCCTAGTAGGGTTTTGTCCTGTCAGATCCAGTTCGGATTTTATGGCCTCATCTTACTTACTCAGCTGGCCCATTACAGAACATTTGTTCCATAGACCGAACTAAGAAAAGATTTCCATTCCTCTCTGTTTTTCGCTTCGCTTTTTGGAATACCGCAGCTTTTCATTTCTTCATCCACTTGTATGCTCCATCGAAGCTTAGGCCTGCCGATTCTGCGTGCACCGCCATGTGGCATGTATTCATACGCCTTTTTAGCGGGTTCATCATTGCTCATCCTTATGATATGACCTAGCTAACGCAATCGTTGCATCTCGATACGTTTAAATATATTCATGTCTTTGTATAGCTGATATAGCTCGTGGTTCATACGACGTCGATATTCACCATCAACGCAAATCGGCCCATAGATCTTTCGAAGAATTTTCCTCTCAAACACACCAAGCAATGCCTTATCTGCTTGCGCAAGTACCCATGCTTCGGAGCCATACATTAGCACGGGTAGTATCAGCGTTTTGTATAGTGTTATTTTTGTTTGACGAGATGTGGCTTTGTTTTTAAATTGCTTACTTAGACCATAGTAGCATCTATTGGCCAATACAATTCTTCTTCTTATTTCACAACTGATGTTGTTTGTTGTGTTTATGGCAGTGCCGAGGTAGACGAAGTCTTTAACTACCTCAAAATTATAGGTACCCACTTCCACAGTGGGTCCGAGCTCTATGGACGCTTTCAATTTGGTCTTTTCGCCGTTTACCGCCAGACCCACTTTCGCAGATTCTGCTTCGACCTTCCTAAAGGTATCAGTTACTTCCTGTACTGATCGTCCCATGATGTCTATGTCATCAGCATAGGCAAGTAACATGTGGCTATTGGTGTAAATTGTGCCATTTCATTTACCATTGCATCTTTTTGCATCCTTATCCAGCAAAATGTTGAATAGGTCACACGAAAGGCGGTCTCCTTGTCTGAAACCTCTTTTGGTACAAAATTCTTCGGAGAGGTTCTTTCCAATTTAAACTGAGGACCTTGTATCAGTTAAAGTCATTTTACAAAGCCGGATGAGATTTGTGGGGATACCAAATTCAGACATTGCGTGGAATACCTTTGATCGGAGGGGACTGTCGAATGCTGCTTTATAATCGACAAAAAGGTGAAATGTGTCGATCTGCATCTCTTGGGTCTTCTCTAGGATTTGCCGCAGGGTAAATATCTGGTCAATGGTGGACTTGCCAGGTCTAAAGCCACATTGGTATGGTCCAATTATTTCGTTGACCATTGGCTTTAGTCGTTCGCACAATATCCCTGACACTATCTTAAAGGCAATAGGGAGAAGACTTATGCCCCTATAGTTGGAACATACAGTCTTATCTCCTTTCGTGTGGACGGGACATAGGATGCTCAGGTTCCAATCATCGGGTACGCGTTCTTCCTGCCAGATGGTGCTAACTAGCTGATGCATACACCTTATCAGCGGTTTTAAACAGCTCGGCTGATAAGCCATCGGCTCCTGCTGCTTTATTATTCTTCAGCCGGTTGATTGCTGTTTTTACCTCATCTTGGCCGGGCGGTATACATTCTATACCATCTTCTGGGATTGGATCTGTGGTATCATCGTCTTCGCTACTATTGGATACCAGCAGATTGGAGAAATGTTCCTTCCATATCCTGAGCACACTATATGTATCTGTTACCAGATTACCTTGCTGGTTTGATGTTTCACTCTTTGGTAGAATTTTCGGACTTCATTCTGGCTCCTGTACATCTCGATTTTTTCACACTCCCGCTTTTCCATTTCTCTCTTTTACTTGCGGAAAAGACGTTTCTCTTCTCTCCTTTTCTCCAGATATCTCTCTCGTGCGCTACGCGTTGCTACTGATTGTAAAGTAGCTCTATATGCCGCATTTTTCTCTTCGGTAGCAACACGACACTCCTGGTCATACCATGAATTCCTTTGTGGAGGTCTCTGGAATCCAAGCATGGATTTTGCGGCTGTTTGCATGGAGTGGGCAATATTTTACCATTGTGTTGTTATGTTATCGGGACAAGGAGTGCTCGCGTTAAGCAATTGGGCTAGTTGAGTGGAATATTATAAAATTATAATATCATTTATGAAATTGTAAAATTGTAATGTTATAAAAATAAAAAATTATAAAAATTAGAACATTTTAAAAATTATAAAATTGAAAAATTATAAAATTACAAAATTATAAAATTTTAATATTTTACAATGTTAAAATTATAGAATTATAAAGTTAAAAATTATAAAACTTTACAATTTAAAATTATTTAACTTTCAAATTTTATAAATTTTATGATTTGTTAATTTTATATTTTATAATTTTTTCATTTTATAACTTTATAATTTTTTTAATTCTATAACTTTGTAATTTTACAACTTTATAATGTTATAATTTTCTTAGTTTCTATTTTTTTAATTTTAAAATTTTATAATTTTTAATTCTATAATTTCATAAATTTATAATTTCATATATTATAATTTTATAATTCTTTTATTTTTAAAATTTTACAATTTTATAATTTTGAATAATGATGAATAAATGATAAAATTTTAAAATTATAAAATGATAAAATTACAAAATTTTAAAATGTTAAAATTTAGAAATTATAGAATTATAAGGTTAAAAATTATAAAAATTTTTATAATTTAAAATCATTTAATTTCTAATTTCATAATTTTATAAATTTTTATGATTTTATAATTTTAAAATGTTATAATTTTATAACTTCATAATTTTTTTTAATTCCATAAATATTTAATTTTACAACTTTCTGATTTTTTTATTTATTATAATTTACAATTTTATAATTGTGTATTTTTATAATTTCTTTTATTTATTTAATAATTTAATAACTTTATAATTTCACCGTTTTATTTTTTTATAATTTTATTATTCATTATTTATTATTTTTAATATTTATTAATTATTTAATATTTATTAATTATTTAATATTTATTAATTATTTAATATTAATTTAATATTTATTATTTTTATTTATTATTAATTATTTATTTTTTATTATTCATTATTTTTTATTAATTATTTAAAATTCATTATTTATTTATTTATTTATTTATTTATTTATTTATTTATTTATTTATTTATTTATTTATTTATTTATTTATTTATTTATTTATTTATTTAT